>NC_071389.1:81403129-82003129 GCF_022682495.2 Desmodus rotundus
ATTCCACAACTCGTCTGGCCTCCAGGTTTTTAAACAAGGAACTGTGGATGAGGGAGGCATGAAGGTACTTGTAGAGAGCAGGATGTGAAAGATTAGCGGTGCAGATGAGAAAAGGGAGAGTTGGGGAGCTGAGTCTCAGCGTGGGCTGTCTGCATAAGGAGAGAGGTTTTTCAGGTTTTTTTGTTGTTGTTGTTTTTTACGGGTCATCAGAACTGCACAGGAGATGGCTTTTGAAGATATAGAGTGATTTTGAGATGGCAAAATTGAAAGCTGGGGAACACATAGCCCCTGTCTTCTTAGGGCAGGAAGCCTTGTTTCTTCTTCCAATTCTCTACCCTTCCAAAGACCAGAAGCTCCAAAGGCTGGTTAGAGTGTGAATCTTAAGAACCACAGGCAATGAAGTTCAAGAAAACCTTGCAACAACCTCTTGTCTACATCATCTAGTCTGAAATCGCAGGGTTCCAGGACTTAAGCAAATTAAAGGAACTTAAACTTAACATGGTGTGAGTGAGTGAGTGAGCCTTGAAGTCTGGTGCACGCTCATTAGCAGGACTCGCCTTCGACTTTTCTTATAAAGAAGGGAGCCACTCTTTACTTCTCAGCTTCAGTGGGCAGAAAGGAATTCGCTGTCCACACTCCACACAGCAAGTCAAGGGTGGGCACTGGTGTCTCCACCACTGCCCGGTCCCCAGCCCACACTGGAAAGGCATTCCTTTAGCAGACAAAATAAAAGATTGCTGATAGCTGGAGCATTTTGTTTGCTTTCTAAAATGAATCAAACTCTTTACAAGCTGGGATTTGACAGTGTGGGGTATGCTGTGTCCCCACACCACATTCCTTTCATCTTGCCGCCCCCCAGCCCCCACCCCAGGCCCTGCATTACTCGGATTCCTTTTACTCGCTCATCAGCGCCAGCTGGCGGCTGCCTGGGCTGGCCAGACGGACCAGATGCCCTGGGACAGAGCCTGCTGGACACTCAATGGCCTCAGCTGATGAAAGCCGTCAGGGACAGGAGGCAGCCTTTCTTGGAGAACTGGGTCAGCTAGGCTCTTTCAGGGCCCCAGGGGGGGAATATGTCGCCCAAACCCAAAGGGCTGATCTACCCAGTGCCTCCAGGAAACTAGTGTTTTGGTGTTTCAAACGCCCACCCCAGGCTCCCCAATTCTTTCCCATCCCACCTCCAACCTGGAGTTCTGCAGGATGCCAGACGTGCTGGGTGACTGTCAGGGTCAGTGTGTCTGCAGAACGGTAGAGCTCAGGAGCAGACTAGAAGCAGAGCATCCAGCCGCATGTAGGATTTAGGACACACAGTCCATAAGCCTCTCTCTTTATTCCACCTAGACAGTAGCCAAAAGTGGAGAGTGGGAAGGGGGTTGCCACATCCTCGCATGTTAAGTCATGTTATCGTGTCCTAGCATGTATGTGATCATAATGTGTGTGTGAAGAAGGGTCAGGAAGATGTTTCAAATTTAAGAATGTGTACAGGAAGAACAAAAGTTCGCAAGAAGAAAATGTGTTGCCCTTACCCCTTCTTACTTAGTACATATTATGTAGCACTATTATTGTGCTGGGCAGTGACTTCAGAAAGAGTAGAAGGCCCTCCTCCATCAAGTCACAGAATTCCTGTTTATTTGGTCTTGGCAGATCTCCTTGACCTTTGTAAAAATCCACAGTCTAAAGTTTCTACCCACAGAAGAGATTTCTATGACGGTTCATGTAACAAATTGTTTACTTGGACATACTAAAGCATGCAATAACAGAACACCTCATGGCTAGGGAAAACAGGAGAGAGCCTTTGCCAGGCAGTCTGCACAATTTTATTATTAAACTCCTTTTGTTCCACGGAACTTCATTCCTTGGCCCAGCTGGATACATATAAATAGTAGAAATGTAAACCTTTGCACATTTATGAAGATAAATAAACATGAACCTTTATTATGTGTTTCTAGTTTTTTACATGTTTTCACCCCTGAATTAATTCTTTCAAATCCTGCATTTAAAGCAAATACTAAATTCTAAAGTGGAGCCTCACAGTTGCTTGTCATATAACATATGATTTCATCTGTTATGTTGTTTAGTTTTGGGGGGGCGGGTAGTAATGAAATATTCCAAAGTTATAATAACGCTATTATATCTGTATATGTGTAACATCAAAAAGTTCACAGTTTTTTAAAAATCAAGTTACGGTATTGCCCACAATCACATTTGCAGGGATCTACTAGTTTCTTAGTAGCATGTTAGTGACACATTGGTATTCTTTCATAGTTAATCAAGGACTGAGAGACTCAGTTTTAGCACTTTACCCCAAAGAGTGTGGGACGGAAGGCAGAAGGCAGTGGGAAGTGGGGTGGGAGAAGGAGGGTGGTGCATTTTTTAAAGGTCTGTAACAATGACACACATAAACTTGGCTGAATGAAAAGTCAGCAAGACCTTGCAAGGTCTTCACAGTGTGGGAATCCATCTTGTCATGCAGAAAAAAGATATCCACAGGAATTCTTTCTAATCTCTGTTGTTTAGAGCCACACCCAACCCCAGGTGGCTCCTCATTGAGTGAGAATAAGAAATAAGTCAGGGAGGAACCAAATCAGAAGTAATTTGGGAATCATGAGTCAACAAGCCTTTTTAGTAAACATGGCCTCCGTCTGTAGCAACAACTATTTTAAAGCAATGCCTTTAACAACTCTTTCAGAAAACAAAGTTTACTCCTAAAACACTGTTGCACTGTTGCTAAAAGGGGTGGGGGGGAGTGGTGTTGGGTGGCCTTTATGAGGTCCCTTGTGCCAAAATATTAGTGGAAGCAAAAAGCAATGAGAGCTCCATTCCACAACACCCAAAGAAGCAAGCACTAGAGACTGCTCTTGGAGTTTATTTCTAATAATCGACTTTCATTCAGACCAAGATCGTGACTAGCTCAACAGATAAAAGGGAACTACTGCCTGGACTAAAAGGTGTTCTTTCCCCTGAAAGTCACTTATGTTTTCCATATGGACATCAGTGAAGGCTGGGTGCATGGATGAGATGTAGGGTTCTGAGAAGACATAATGCGAAATTCAGTTACCCACATGGGTGCAGGGGCGATACAAGTTGAAGAAAAAATGCCCCTCCATAATTTGCTTAAAATTTCATTGTGGAGAAGGAAGCTCTCACAGGTGAAACTACTGACCCCAATGGAAAGGGGATAAGTCTGAGCATTCAAGCTTGTTTCTTAAGGACGGTCTGACTGATTTAAGGGAGGTCAGATTTGGGAAGCACTGTGGTCCTAGGGGATGAGTGACATAGAGAGTGGTTGGGGGAATATCAATAATGGAGAGATTTTTAAGGAAATAGTGAAGGAGATGGAGTTCAAACTAGGGGAAAGATGGCATATAGGCAAGCAGATGGTGAAAAGAGAGCAGTCTAGGCCAGAAGGATCTTATACAGGCTCCAAAGTACGAGTGAGTAAGGGGAATTGCATGCCCACTATTAGCTTTAGTCACAACTCAAGAACAATACCTGTTACTCAGTTAGGCTTAGCCCCACTAGGGTCAAGACACATCCTTAATGAACCAACAAACGGGACTCAGACAACAAAGGCACCCAGAGGAAGCATGGGCAGTGTGGCACACCACATCTCAGAAGCCAGAAAGCCTGTGTTCACATACCAGGCCTGCCACTCACCTGCATGTAACTGTGCCCGTTGTAGAACCTGTCCGAGTCTCAGTTCTGTTACAAGTAAAACTAGAATACTACAACCTACCAAAGAGGGTTGTTATAGTAAATGAACATTAAGTGAAATAACATTTGTGAATACGTAACAAAGGACCTGGCACCAGGGAGGGTTTCAGTCCAGGCTGAATGAGCCAGGGGCCAGTTGGCTTGAAGCAGAACACTCTCAAGGGCTTGTCTTTGTTTTGGAAGGTTTCAGGAGACTTGTAGATTAAAAAGTTGCTGCCTCAAATTATTTTTTAAATAACTTTCATACATATTGACTTTTTAAAAACTGGTATCAAACTAGAAATGGTAAAACATGGCCCTAGAATGGGTATTTCTAGATTGTCTCTCTGTAGATACAGAAGGATCTATTCTTTAGTCCAAACTCAGGGAGGGGTATGTCTCGGATCATTCTAGAGTTGAGTCAGCAAACTGTCTTCTGTGGACAGCCAGATAATACACTTCTTGGCTTTACAGTCCATCACCTCTGGCACAACCCACACAAGTCTGCCATTATAGGCCAAAAGACAATGGGTAAATGAATGGGTGCCTGTGTCACAATAAAACTTTATTTACAAACACTGAAATTTAAATTTCACGTAATTTTCACATCTCAAAAATATTACTCTTCTTTTGATTTTTTCCAACCATTTAAAAATGTAAGAGCTATTCTTAGCTCATAGGTTGTATAAAAAATGGTGCCTGCAAGTGCCAAAACTTTTTAACTGACCCCTGTGCCACAGTCAAAACTGGCACGCAGCCTCTTAGAAGTTACATTTATCCTCTTATTCACACAGCAAGCATTTAAGCACCTCTAAGGTATAAGCCTGCAGGGGACACCGTGTTGAAGAGCACGGTGAGCCCCGAAGGGATGAAGAGCTCCCGTACCTTTGGGGCTCACCTTGAAGCTGAGGAAACAGACACCAACAATTCATTCTGATGCAACGTGGGAGAGCCTGATAATAGGGTCGTGTGTTCCAAGTACAAGGTGGTGTAGTAAGGGAAGGAGGAATTAGTTCTGGAAGGGCGAGGTGGGCAGAGTGCGGGTTGTTGACAAGAAAGCACAAAAGAGTCAGTGTTGGGGCTTGATAGCAGAGGAGTGAAGGGAGGTCATCCTCGGCAGGAGGACCCATCTGTGCAAAGTCAGGACAGTACTCATGTGTCTTGCATTTGGTAAGTCATCCCCCATCTCTTCTCCACGTGGCAGGAGTGTGGGATGTGGGGTTGGATGATGGTGGGAGATGGGGCCAGAAAAAGAGGGTGGGCTCAGATTATAGTCCACGCTAAAGTGTGCAGATTTTGTTTTTTAAGGCCTTGAAGTGTCCCCTAGAGGTTTTTAAACATAGTAGTAATGTGATCAGCTCTGTACTCTAGAAATTAAACAGGTAGCAATGTGGGAGCAGGGAGAGATTTCAGGAAGGAAAACTACAAAGAATAACTGGACTCAAGCAAGCAAGAGCTACAGGGGACTGACTGAAAGCAGTGATTGTTGTCCTGATCCCACTGGGGGGCGGGGGGGTGGTCCCTGCCCAGGGCGCCCACCCTCAGAGCAGTGGCTTCATCCTCTTTATGGGGGGCTGAACTAGATGACTTCTGAGGTCACTTCCTGCCCTTACATGCTCTGACATTTCCCTTTACTTTTAGAGAGCAGCCACATGGGTTCCTCCCAGGCTGTGGACAGAAGAATCTCATCCCTCTAGCATCATCTTGATTTTTTGCAGTATCCATGCTAGTGCCCAGTGGCAGTTAGAAAATCATTTGGATGGCATTTGATGGCATTGTCCTTGCTTGCTCCTGCTTACATGAGCATTTGGGAGATAGAGCCCTTGGCAGACAAGCAGGAAGGTGGCAAGACTGATAGGCCAAGAGAGTGCCAGTGAGCACAGATAGGGACTGAGCACATTTTAACCCATGGGAGTACTTGAGAGACTCCGTAAATCAATCAACAGCATTGATATCGCTTGGTTTAAACAGTATTTTGGCATCCAAAATCTCAGGTAATCAATGGGGAAAAGGCTGTTTCTCTATTCAGTGAGAGAATTTGTGTTTCCCCATAGGGTTTTGACGGAAAAATTCTAGATGACACTAAAGTGAAAACTACTAGCATTATATGAGTTGCATGAAGACCAGAGCTCAATGTTTTAACCAATAGCCTGCTGTCCTTAAATGTTTAATCGAAGGATAAAGATGGAACAGATCACCTCATTCCCTGCTCAAAGGCTCCAGTGACTTCCTGTAGCACTCCAGAGAAAATTTGAACTCATAGGCTACTGCCTATGTCTCTGAGCTTGCCCTCTCCATGAGGCCCCTCAGTCCCCCCCTCGGGGCACCTGGACTGCTTGCTGTTCTTAAACCCACCAAGCTCTTTCTTCCTCAATCCTTATCCATGGGATACTTCTTCTGTCTAGAAAGTTATTTTCCCAGATAGTTGAGTGGATCCATCATGCTGTTCAGATTTGTGCTTCACTATTACCTCCTTAGAGGGACTTACCTGACCACTTTCTCTAAAATAAGACACCCTGAGTGGGTGGATGTAGAAGAGGGTAAAGGTTGGATAAATGGTAATGGGGAAAATTCAGTAAAAAATGAGGAAAATAAAATAAAATAAGACACCTCTTCCCCTCAATCCTGGTGTTTTTCTCCAGCAATTTTCCCTGCTTAACTTTTCTTCATTTATTACTCTGAAATCATATTATTTATTCATTTAATTATTGTCCTCCACTCCCAGTAGACTGTAAGCTCAAAGAAGGTAAGAACTTGGCTGGGCTGCTGTGTATTCTCCCCACCTAGAGCAGTACCTGGCACGTGGTAGGTGCTCAATTGACATTTGTCAAATTAGAAGGCTGCCTGCGAAAGAATAGCATACAAATGAGGGGCTTCTTCCCCCCTTTTTGAATGCTTACTACACATACCAATAACAATCTAATTGTGATAATATTCTAATTAATAAAATTATTAAATATTAATATTATTTATATAATATATTTAACAATGTTATATATTTCAATAAAGTAATATAAAATACATTTAACATTATAATAATAATAGTAATAATAATAAACAACCACTTATTAAGGTCTTACTGTGTGCTGAGAACTATTAACTTCTATCCCCATTACCTCATTTAATCCTCATTATGACCCTAGCAGGTATATATTATTAGTTTCTCAATTTTATACTTCAGGACATCAAAATCAGGAAGATAAAAAATTTATTGATATTCTAACACAGGTTTACTGGCCTCCAACACCATCGTGCTTTTCTTTATATAGCTAACAATACAATGACCCAAACCACCTTGAAATGAACTTCAGGAAGATTTTAAGTGTCTTACTGTACAGGTCAGAAGCAGGAAAGCAGGAGGGCCACTTGGTATGAATTAAGCTTTCTAACTAGAGAATGAAATGACAAAAAGCCCTAGCATATGTTTTGGGAAGCTGTTCAAAAGCAATAAAATGGGGTGAGATAGTGTTCACTACTCAATGGTAGTCATCAAACAAAACAGAAGGAGGGTTCAACTTGACTGTCTAGGAAGCCAACAGAATGTTATCTAGATCTCCTGGAAGCCACAAGACTCATCTTACAGATGGAAAGGTCTTTGACTAATCCAGGCAGACACAGAAAACAATTTCCTGCAAAATAACGACTCTCCCGTAAGTCTGTGGGACTGTTCGGAAGATCCTTGCAGTGCAATGTGCTGCACGCTTAAACTGTTTTCAGAAAGACCTTGAAATCACTCAGGCTCATTTATTTTTGTTCAAAGGCTAAATGAGGAAAAGCAAGGCTTAGAGAATGGTGGAACCGGTGTGTCAAGTTCATTGTGACTGCCCAGGGGCCATGTCCAGGGAATGGGTGCTACGTTAAATTTTGAGCTAAACTGTGAGCCCTGGATCTGGAAACCACTTTTGTAGGGCAGCTGTTCTTCTGTTCTTTTTGCTTAGATCATAAAAGTAGTTTTAATCCATTGAGAATTTCGGAGGGGTTAAGGGGGAACAGATCAAACATATTCTAGTCCAATTTGGCCAGGAAAAAAAATAAAGGCTGATTTTTCCATCCAAGTTGTGTAGTCTGGTTGGAGTCCATCCCACTCAGGGACAGCATATTGTCTGCACTTACCAAGTCTGAATCCTGAGGCCCACTAAAAAGGAATTTTCCCTCTCCTTTCTATACTTCAGAAGAGTTTCTGAAGGTGACTATTTCTGTCCTCCCCTGGGTGACCTCTTTCTCTACAGAAATCATGAAGCTGAAGCAAATGTTCTGTCCTTCACTGGAGACAGCCTGGTCTTTTTAACCAGGCTCATCAAACAGTAGGCATTTTTTTGTTGTTGTTCCCTAGATAATAAGCGTTGTTGGGTTCATGGGTCATCTTCAGGAGAGAGGTCAGAAGGAAAAACTGCAGTGTTCAAAGCTGGAGCTAGAAATGCCAACCATCAAAGAACACAGTACTCCATAGACAGTGATGATGTATAGGGCGTGCACTGGCCAGCCCCATTGGCGGGGTCACATCTAACCTTTATCCTCAGCAAAGCCAGAGAAGGTCGTTGAATGTGGCTGACACTCAAATCTGTGAGGCCCTGTGAGAAGCTGGCGGGGGAAATCCTGGTGCCTGGCCTAGGGAGTTCCTTTTCACTGAGGGGGAATTGTATTCTGGCTCCTTGCAGACTGACATAGCAAGTACTTTGAACACTGAAAAGAACAAAAAAAAAAAAGCAAACAGCCACAAAAAAAAAAAAAAAAAAATGGGAGGAGAGAAGGAGAGCCAGAGAGATATCAGCAGGGGTAGTTAGTAAAAAGGGGCAGAGACAGAAAACCTTTTGTTCCCCAGGGTTCATTTCATGTAGAGATTGTGAGGTGAATGGCTTTGAAATGAAATGGGTTTATGAAGGAGTTGCTAGGTCACAGGAAGCACGACTGTCAGACTGCTTTGTGAATTTGATTTCTTTAAAACTTAGGTTAATCTTTAAAAAGAATTTCTCTCTTTTCCCGTTCTTTTGTGGGGGTGGTGGGAAGGATGGAGTAAAGCTGGGAACGGTTCCCACTTTGTTTTATTTTCTACCCTTTCTGATAATGCAAAAAGAAATGATAACATTACGTGTTCTTTGTCAGAAATTTTCGTTTATTAAGTAGTGGGCGGGGCATCACAGTACCTTGGCCCATTAGCCAATGACGAGAAGGTATGCAAATACAGCCTTTGATAGGCCCGCCTCAATCAAAACAGTGAGCTCAGAAGCTTTGGAGCTTTTTCTGAGTCTGAGCTCCCAGCTGCGAATGACAAACCTGCCCCAGCCCGGGACTGTTCTCACTTTCATTTAGTACTACGCTCGATGGAGGGGCAGACACGCCTGTACTCAATGCAGTCTAACTAGTGTGTTAGGAAAACGGCTCAATTCACGGCTGCAGAGATGAAGTATAAGGTAAGAGAGTATCTTTTACATACGTCTCCGTTTGTGTGTGTGTGTGTGTGTGTATTTCCCACTGTGACAACTCCTCCGGAGGGACCCCTTGTGTGACCGAGTTTTAAGTTGAGTCTCAGTCACTGAGACTGGCACACAAGGAAGCAGGCAGAGACACAGTCTCTAAGCCCACTGCCCGAGTTCATAGTACACCAGAGTCCGTCTCCTCTGAAAGTTTTGGAGAATTAGTCTTAGAGGCGGTCTGTAGCCGCTACTGTAGATCACAGGGTGTCTGACTTCTAGCGGAGCGCATATTAGCTCCAGTCTCCTAGGCTCCCCCAGGCCTGGCCTGCACGGTCTCCGGAGACCCGGAGCTGTTATGAGAGAGGAACCAGAACCGCAGAGTCTCCCAGACCGGCTCGTAAAGCACTCTTCATTCAGCCTTTGCTTTAAGCGTTTAGTCTGGGATGCAGTTTGCCATGTGTACTTTTGGTGGGAGGAATTAAAAGCCCCAGGTACTATTTATTATACAGCTGGTGATGCAAAATTTTGATATCCGTAAATGAAGTTGGTTGTAAGAATAAATGAATATTTGCCATTTCTTGAAAATACTTTTATTGGCATTTGAGTAGACTGAAAGTATGAAGCTTCACTCAGGCCAGTTTATTGTCCCTAAAGTTTGCAGAGTGCCATAATACTTTGGCAGCATTTTTCCCATGCATTTTACACCACTGTTTGTGTGTTTATTCTTGGCAAAAAGGGGTTATAACATGCTCAGCATATTCCATTTTAAGTCGCCCCCACATAGGAGGCAAGCAGCTACCAGGCACACTGGACAGAAGCAGATTGCAATGAATAGGATGTGAAATTTCCTCGGAGGATGAATATTTCTATTCTAGAATAGTTACCGCTCCTAGTGCTTTTATACAAAAGTGCTATTATTAAATGAAATTCTGGCAAGGTGACTATGCTTTTGTATTGACAATGTGTATTACCTGTCTGATCTTCAGGATTGTGCTATCTGGGAGCTACTTTGCTTTCTGTCTGAATTATCTAGCTTCTGGCCCATCCTTTTTTAATGTGATGTTGTAAATACTCTGTAGCCACTGTATCACCACAGTGATAAATCTTTTGTTCAAAAGTTATAAATCTTATTCAAAGCTCTAAATCTGAATGTTGAAAGCCTTTTATTTCTAAAGTATGAATTAGAATTCTCCTTGAAAAGGTCACAACTATCTGAAGACACAGGCATCAGGTATCACTCTATCAGCCTTCCATTAGCTGCCTTAAGAGGAAAGATCAGAGGAATGGGTAATCTTGAAGATTCTTAATTTTTGACTTGAAGATGCAACCAGAAACAAATCCTTCTATAAAGGCAAAAAAGTTCTCTTTTTTCAACCCATATAGCCACAGTTTCCTTATGCAGAGCAGTGATAGGACTAGATACTGCTCAGCCCATAGTGAGTCTTTGCCCCTCCTGACCCCTCCTGCCTCTTGCTGAATTCCTTTACTTCATAAAAACTGACTAGCAGAAAGAAAATATGCTCTTACATTTATCGTTGAAAAGTGTGAATGACTGAAATTAATAATGAGTGCTCCAATCTAGAAAGTGACAAAGTCTAAAGCCACTTATTCAGTGACCTCATCATGTTCCATTTTACTCTTGTGGAAAGAAAACATCAGGGCAACAGATGATGCAAATTATGGCTGGCATTCATGGAGAAAACCTGCCTCTCTGCTGGGTCTTACTGGTGTTGAATATCCTGCCAAGCGATGTGAATACGTGATTTTTACTAGCTTGTGGATACCTTCCCCAGAAAAAAACTACTGACTTCTCTGGCTGACCAGATGACAGATCGACACCTTGTGGTGACTGTAAAATGAACCAATGGCTGAATCAGTCTACTCTCCCTTTCTTAAAAAGCCTGTTTTCTCTCTGGCAAATGATAGACAACTTTAAGAAGAGAATTTTAAAAGTAGGAGATAACACAAGGTAGGGATGTGATAAATAACATTTCTTAAGACTTACAGTGACAATACAGCATTGTCATTTTAATTCTCCCTATAACTCTACGAGGTGGGTATGATTATACTCATTTTTAAATGTGGAAATCCAAAGCCGCACAGCTAAGAAGGGGTGGAGCTGGGATTTGAACCAAGACTATCTGGTCCCAGAACTTGTGACTTTACCTAAAGAAAAAGAAGGAACATCCGTGACCTCTCTAAAATGTCCTGTGTGACTCGCGTTTTCTTCTCCCACGTAATTTGAGACTATTTCATTGCACATACTCCTGCAGGATGGAGTTGTTGTTGTTTTAGGCAGTAACTCTACAAAGCAAAGTGAAAGGCATGTCTCACAGTTATTTGTTTAATTTGAGCCACTTAGGTAGTAAAGCCAGATAATTATTAGATTGTAAAATCTTGGAGTTAGGAATTATTTTTTAAACACTGTGTTGCAGTATACACTGTACATTTAGTGCAGTCAGACTTAAAAATGTTCACTGAGAGATTTGTAATCCAGCCACTATTAGATTTTTTAAACTAGATTATCTGGTTTGGCTACTTCAGGGATCATAACTGGAGAACAACCAAGCCTGCACTCATTTTGCACTTATACACAGCTCAAGGTCAGCCAGCTATGTCTTTACAATAATCTTGAGAATTGTGGAATGTAAGCTATTACTTTGGTAAACATTTTTGGGTAGCGCCTACCTAGTCTATTTTTATTTCATTGTATATATGTTTTTATTTCTTCATAGGAAGGTTGCAGTCACTCTCATATGTGCTTAATATTCCATTTCTCTTAAAAGTATTCAGTCTGAGGTTCTGTGATAGTAAATTTTTATGTGTAGGGGGTTGTTATTTATTAAGAGTTTTGACAAGCTCCTCTGAACCTACAGAACATGTCCTGAGACGAGGGGAAGAGGCTGAGGCTTGCTCAGGGAAGGCTTCCCTCCTGAGGTTATGGAGGCCATTGTGGCTGCTATCTGCCAGGAAGGTGATTGAAAGGCCACTGCAAAGCTGTGTTTGAGCAGAGGCTGGAGACCCCGCCCATTCTGTGCGGGCCCTGGCCTGGTCAGTGGCTCTCAGCAGGCACTGCATGTCTGATCTCTAACAGCTAAGCAGCTTTTGGGGCTTTGCCAAATTTCTGAACCCCATGGGCCCCCATTAAATTTTAAATTATTTCTGTAATTAACCATTCAACAAACTCATTCTTAAATGCTTAGACTGAAGAAAAATTACAGATGGAACTTACAAGTCAGAAAACTACATCCTGAAATTCAGATTTCTATGTTCTGGCTGACTGTGAGCAAGGTAGGTTGGGGAAACCAGAGAGTCTGTACCATTAAGAGCTTTTGAGGGGACTTTGAAAATATTTTAAGTTTCTCAAGCTGGCTTGAGAAAAAATAATTGAGGGTCTTCAATTTGAGACTATGAGAGTCTTAACTGAGGGTCTATGGTCATGTACGACCATATGATTCCCAATTCTTTCCTTGCTTTGACATTTTGGTTTTAAATTCTTTATTCTCTTCTAGATGATTTGTTGCATCCAATCCAAATTAGAAACTCCTGCCCCCACTTTTAAATTTTATGTTAGATCTATAAATTTAGAAGCACAAAAAATGCTTTGAAAAATCTTTGCTTAATTATTTGTTTTATATTATTTATTTATTGAGCAAACCCACTTTTGGAGCTAAATGATTTACCTACACAGAGATGAAAGACTTTGTAGAGCAGATGTTCTGATAAGGCCACATGTATAGCAAGCTGCACAGTGTGGGACATACCAAAGATGCCTTCAGCATCCTTTCCTTGCTGGGATATAGATAGGTTCTCTTCTCAGAATTCATCAGTGGCTTCCTGTCTGTACCCTTCCCCCCAAGACTTCTAAAAACAACTTCCTCTCTACTTTTCAATCCCCTTTGCAAATTCTCTCCCTTTTTTGTCCTCATCACCTCTCATTTTTTTCATTCAAGCATTCCTTATGCTTCTGTAATAGCTGACTTTTGTAGGGCTTGCCTCCCCAATCCATGTAGACGTGACTCCCTCAAAGCACACCCTATACCTCCACCTCTCTCTTCTCTTTTGTCTCTGCTGTGGGAAATCTTGGCCTTCTGGTGCTCCCTGATTCATTTGCCCCTGTGTCTTTACACCTACATGACTTGGTTAATCTGTCATTTTCCACAGGTCCAGTCTCCTCATCCATCCTCTCTATGAAGCCCAAACCTTTGTCTTCTTGACTGTCTCGCTGTAATCCCTGCAGTAGGCTTTTTCACCTCTGCCCTACTGTTTGCACTGCCTAATTTACTTTCAATCAAATTACTGTCTCACGTAAGTTACCCACTAACTTACTTACTTCTTTTTTTAACATTCAGTGTTATTTTGTATTAGTTTCAGGTATAGGGGGCTGTCCAGCTTTAAGTGAGCCCCATTGAACACAAGAAATAAATAAAGGGTGGCCTTTATTTGTATGGAGAGGTAGATTGATAAACAGACCACTGAATAAAAAGTGTGATCTAGGATCCTTTGTCTTGAGGCAGCAGGGTCTTGGTCTAGTGTATTCTTATAGTAGAGACAAAGTAGAGTGTGGGCTTTGGGGAGAGATGTTATTACTTCTTGCGATTTAATGCTCTGTAACCTTGGGCAAGTTAAGCTCTGAGCCTCAGTTTTCTTATCTGAAAATAGGGATAACCATTGCCTCATGCTATTGTTTAAGGCCTAAACAAGAAAATATATGAATATAAAGTACTTAATATGACTCCTGGTGTATAGTAAGTAGACAATGCCAGTCGCCTCCAGCTCTCTTTGTACAGTAGATGCTCAATAGATGTTGGAAGGATAATGTGGATTCAAGACTTGGTGACTGGATTATGTGAACATCCTAGTTACTAGGTTACAATGGCTGAATATTGTTGGGTATTCCATGGGTCTGAATATGTATCGTAGAAATGCAAATGCCACACACAGGGAATTACCAGCACATTTTATGCACCCTCTTGCTACTTTATTAATGCCTTGGTATTCTCATTGCTATTAATAAGACGATATTCTTGTGATAATAGGATCTTATTGATAGTATGTACTCAACAAACATTGGATTGAATGTTGAGTTACATAAAATATTTATAGAAGTAACCATTAAAAGTTACCATTAAAAGTCTTACTGCTGTATGGCATAATCAAAAGAACATGGGCTTAGTTTCAAATACCACTTTGGTTACTTTCTAATAGTATATAGGCAGGCCACTTCAGGCATCTCTGTTTCCTCATTGATAAAAGTGTGATTTATTAAATACCTGTCTTATCAGATAGTTGTAAGGAAATAAGATATGAACATCTTTCTCAGCTTTTAGCATATAGTAAGCATTTTAAATCATAGCTATTATGATGCATTATAAGGTATATATAATAATATATACAGAAAAATCATCAACTTAAAAAAATCAAAGGTGAAATGCAAAGGTAGTGAGTTGCTGGGTACAGAAGTGCAGGATTAACTACAGGGTCCAGCAGAAGTAACGCCTGCTTGAGTGTGGTTGGTAGGGTAATAATATACGTATAATAATTTATAGTTTTAATTTGAACATTTCACCTAAAATGGCATATGGTGTGTTTCAGTGTGATATTGTTATGTTATAGGATTACATGCTTATGGTGTTGTAGTAAAAGACTTTCTAATAAAAAGAGGCATTATTTGTGTCAGACCCTGTATATCCCTCATCCTATTACAGAAAGTGTAAGTAGATGGAGAGTAAGAGGCCTTGGAAATCTATTTTTAGATTACTTTAGGGTAAGAAAGAAAACTAAACAAATTGGTTTCAAATGCCAGCCGCTGGGACCATGACATTATTCTGCAGTAACATATAGACTTAATTATCAGGCCTCCTTGCCAAGGTAAACAAAACAGGGCCACTGGGAAGAAATACTACATTTCCAACTGAAAATGCCAGAGAATAGCTGCCGGTTTCCTAGGTAATGGATGATTGCAGAGACTAGGAGTTTGGAAAGGGGACCCCTCCCCCAAAAATCTATTTATACTTTGTCAACAATCTTGCCCCACCCCGTCTTATTTACCTTGAACATTCCAGTCATCTCCCTGCGGTAACTCTTACTAGTAAATGAGGACTCTGCAGCCTGGGGAACCTTACATCCTAGCTGCAAGACCATCTTCCTGAGGAATCTTCATTTCAAGATAAATGGCCTTGTTGGTGACCTTTCCCACCCTCCACTGCAAAGGGTGATTTTTTTAGAATGTAGATTTGGTATACAATGTGATCTAGGTGAACTGAGGCCCGCACTTTAAGGAAGATAAAATAGGTGCTCTAGAAAATGTGGGTAATGATGGCATATGACAGTAATTTTTCATGGTTAAGGTAGAGGGTGGAGTAGCTGCTTATGGAGATAATTAAACTTGCCAGCGGAGCATTTTCAATATATGCCTGGGCCCCACCATGGACTACTAGTTACCAGTTTATTCTTTAAAAAGAGCTAGTCCCCCCCACCCCACCACCACCTCCCCAACCATTAACAGTGCTAAATAGTGTTTAACTAGGTGGGTCATGATCCTGGTTCAAAGGCTGGGTCCATTGCCTTGCAGGTGTCTTATTTCTTTGTAAATCTTGGTGTGTATGCTGCAAATGAGAATTCTTCCTGATATTTCTAATATGTCGAGGTGATATTTATAAGATGTTAGCAAAAAGGTTCCTTATGTGGAATGTCGATGTTTATGCTTACCAGAAACAAAGATTGAGCAACCATGAATATGTAAAAGTGCAAGCATTGCACAAAAATGTTTGATAGCTCCTTTTGAATTTAATTCGTTTCTTTACTCTTCATGTGTGTGGGGAAAGGATTATTTGTCAAACTTAATAGAAAGTTGCTGCAACCAAAAGGCATATAAGGTTAAGATTTGAACCAGATCTTATTTATTAGATCAATATGTATTTAGACAGCACGATGAGTCATTATTTTTTCCTAATTTCTTTTAGTTATATGGAAATCCTATGCTATCTCTTATATGAATTAGCCCTTATTTCATGGATTTGTGGTAGTCAGTTTGTTACCCTTAACTTAGCGCTTCACCCCCCAGGAGATGTGGGTGACTCCCATAGGCTTTTCTGTCCGCAGGCTCTGCACTCTACTGAAAGAATGAGCTTGGATATCCCAGGTCCCCAGCCCTCAACCCCCAATAACCATAACAAGTGAAACCAACACACTGGGAAGGCGGCAAAGTGGACTGCCAGGCACTCCAGCCTTCTTGGTGTTCAGTTTTCCGTATCTAACAGGACATGCTAGTAACCTGTCAATGAGAGATTTTGGGGGAGAGGGTGTTACTAATCTTTTGGGGTATGACTTAAGAGTTTGGCAGGAAATGGGTTAGTGGACCAGCAGGATTTCAGTACTATCACAGCAGAGTTGGCATAGCAGCATTTTGAGGTCCTCTTTCCCTTGAGTGATCCCCTGGAATAGAACATTCATGTTATTCTTTGATTCTCCAACCTTTTTCACTCAGAGCTAAGTGGGATGAGCACACCCTTATTTGGGGGTCAGGGGGGACAACCTAGAAGTACAGTTAGGCCAACAGCATTCTTTCTCTTAATAACCCCATTCACTGTGAAGCTGGAATTCTAGACAGTCTCACAGAGGCCCAGATGCCTTTGGAATAGATCTCATTTCCTTGTAAAGATCATCTTATCATTTAGAGAACATGACCATTCACTGAATCAAAGACTCTTATCTGTAGCTACCTTTTTTCTCTCAAATTCTAAATTCCATCAAGGCAGACCCATTAGCAAGACATATATACTTACTTGCCTGCCTATCTTTTATTTTTAGTTTAAAATATACGCGTATATAATTTTTGTGGATATGTATCCATGTTTAGAAAAACCCCAAGAAGGGACATATGGTCTGATAATGGGAAGGATATTTGAAACTGGGACTGTCTTGGAAAGTTCAGGAACACACGGTCACTCTAGACAGTCAACATGAGCTACTCCAGCCATCAGTCAACTGTCCAAGGTGTTATCCCTTTTCCCTTATGTCGGCCTATTGTCAGGAAATTATCTAAGAAGCTTTTTTTTCAAGTGTAGGCAGGCAAATTTTTCACTTAGAGTCATAAATAACGTTTACTTGTAAGTAATAAGGTGGTCCTTTTCTTTTGTCTTGCAGAAATAGGCATCTATAGAAATGATAGAAAGCTTATCGTGGGCTTGTGCAGAGAACACCTGAGAGTGTTAAGCAGCCGGGGATTGTATTTCAATTGTTCTTGTTTTAAACCTGGCGTGGTAGCATTCTGCCTCATAGCCTGCAGCATCTGCCCAAGCCTCCTGCCTCCCTTATTAAGATCTTAATTACAGACACAGCTTACTTCATTGCTGGAGGGAAAGAATTTAGTTTCTCTGAACTGTGTCTGTTTTCTGGTGTGGCAGGTGTAATCATGATGAGATCATTTCTGGTTTATTTTCTTTTCCTGGAGGAATTTTTTTTGAGGGGGTGGAGTACAGTTCTTAAGACACAATTTCATGAGCTCATAACAGTGCAATAATAACTGTGCTGTGATTTTATAGAGACCATTTCTTATGAAGAAATCAGAGCATTTTGCATATATAATTTCATGACTCCTCATAATATTATTATGAAAAACATGTTCATTATCCCCATTTTTTAGATGGGGAGCAAAGGCACAAAAGGTAGCAAGCATGATTTCATTGCCATTAGTCTTCCAGTATGAGGACGGAGACTGGACTCTGTTAATTCAGGTTGGCGTCTGTTCCCCTATCCAGGGTTTCTCATCATCGGCACTGATGACATTTAGGGCTAGATAAGCCTTTGTTGTGGGGGGCTATCCCGTGCATCACAGAAAGTTTGCCAGTGTCCCTGGCCTCTACCCACTAGCTACCGGGAACACACATACACACACTGATAACCAAATGTCCCCTAACATTGCCAAATGTCCCCCTGGGGGGGACAAAAATTCCTTCTAGTTAAGAATCACTGGCCTTAATTGCCCCTACTTCCTTCTGGTTAAAAACAATTGCCTTACTGGTTTGTTGTGATAGAAGCACAAAAATATAACTATAGAACTGTTTGCCATAATTTTATCATGAGCAAGGTTGAGCTTAGTGTAACAGGCCCTACGCAAAAGGAAACTTCCCCTTATATGCTTAGCGCCAACTTACTCAAGCAAGTACCACAAAATACTAAGAAGCAGGCGGTCTCCCTCAGGTCACATGTAAAACCAGCAGGTCAGAGGAAGACACTTTAGAGAATTAAGGTTGCCATAGACAGTCTGATGTATAGTCTATAATACATTTTGAAATGGGCCTTAAAGAAAGCTATTTTATCCTCATAAACGGATGGATAATATCTACATGGTGGAGCTTATCTGTACACCTAGCCATTGAACGATTTCACTTGGAGGTTTTCTTCTATTGCATTTGCTCCTGCCATCGTTCTCTCTCTTCTAGCTGAGAAGCAGTAGCATGTAAAGTTTCTTTCTCTGAAGTTACAATGGTAACAACATGCAATTGCATCCACCCTCTCAGCCAAGTGTCTGGATCCAGTTCTTAGGATTCTTTGAGGACCTCACAAGTTAAGTGGGACAATGGCAATCAGCACCAAACCTAGGTCAAGGGGTATCTAAAAGAGTTCCACTGAGTGTTAGCATCCGAATTACATCAGTTGGGTTCTGGCTAGGACACAGGCAAAGTCGCCAGGATGTGTACGTATTTGTATTTGTATTGGTATTATATTTAGATATTGGTACTGTATCATATTGTGTTTAGATATAACTTCAGACCTTGGGGGCTACCCTTGGTGCAAATATTTTATTAAATGTTATGATGTGCATGTGTTTGGCTTTTGAGAAATGATGTCGTTTTTGGAAATATACAGTAATATAATGGAATGGAGTCTCCTATTCCTTTATAACAATTCTCATTTCGCTTCCCTAAGTACCTGGATGTTGGAGGGATTTGTCTAGACAGGCAGATAGATGTGATCCCGTGCCAACACTGTAATGTTGGCTGAAATCCAGATGGTTGTTTTATTGTTAATAAAACCTATCTTTTGGGTGAGTGGGTGTCAGGCCTTCATCATTATATGGCGCCTGTCAGATTTATCTAGGGACAGAACCCTGAAAAGAGTTTGTGCCTGCCCTATGTTTTTGATCCTTTGCCAATATACTATACTTAAATCTATCAAAACCAGACAACGTGGGACAAATGCTTATAAATTCCAAGGCTTAATAGCAACAGTACTAAATTCTAAGACGGAGAAGGCTCTCAGGAAGTACATCCTGGTCTAGTGGAAAAAATCCTAGATTAGGAGGGGAACCAGATGCTATTTCTGGCTCTGCTGCTAATCTAATAGGAGACTCTCTGGGTTGGAAAACAAGAAGATTGGGTTAAAATGATCTCTCAGATCCCTTCTTAGTCTGAAATTCTAGTCTAGTTGATTCTGGTCAAGCTGGGATGACCTCTGGTTCTGATACCCACAGAAACCTGTATGTCCTTCCACCTTGTCCAAGTCCCTCATGAGTTGCTTAGCTCAGACTCAAAGACCACATGAGTGGGACATTGAGCTCTTAAAGACACGACTCTTATTTACGATCATCTGACTTGTAAGGAAAAAGCTCATTTGCTCTTCTCAAATACTGTCAGCAAATTCATCCCCCATGACTAGCCGAGAAATAAGAGAAGGGGAATGTGAAGTCACACACGTACACTCATACATGCACACCTAGCTACCAAACCATTTGTAATTTTTTAATCTGAAACAGAATTTGCTCTAGGCTTCATGGTAAACAAATCCCAGCCTCCGAATGGTTCTGCCCTGTATCAACCTTAATCAAGGGAGAATAGGTGACATCAGTTCTAGTGCAGGAAAGGAAAGGAACCCAGCATTTGAGGAAACACTTTTTTTAAACTTAATCGCACATTTCTGCTATCCATATCATGTTACCAAATGTGGTCAGATAGAAATTTCTTTCTGAGATCCAAATATCTAAATTTACAAACAGCATCAGATGTTCTCCCCAACTCTTAAGTAGTGTTACTTGGGCACATGAACCACCACAGTAATGCTGGGTTCTGAATGATCCCTCATCAGATACAAATAGGTCAATATGGAGGAGACGGTAAGATTCCCAAACCTGGGAACCTCATGCACCACCACACACAGAGCACACACACCCCAACTGTGCATGTGGGGGCTGCTGCATGTCAAAGAGTACCTTTGGGAAGCAAGTGTCTAATGTCACATTCTTTAAGCATCTCCCACTCTGAACCGCACAAAGAGAATGCTATGGCCAAAAGTTCACAAAGCTGGAAAGTCTAAGAAAACTGAAGGACATGTGGCAGAGTAAATGCCATGAAGAATTAGGGAGGGTCCAGGATACTTATTTAAGCTTCGTAACTATCACAGGGGTTTAGAAGCACTTTCCAGAATTTTTTTTTAATTGGCTGAAATGTGGTCTAGGGGCCAGAGCAACCTTTGATGGCACATATTAGACACTCCTCATGTGATCAGCAGCATGACAAGGGACGATGAGGGGCCTGTGAGGATCCTGCTGCCGCCTTTCTCTGACTAATTCAGATCACATGATGGAAAGTGTGTCAGACTGCAATTAATGAGTATTGCTGGAAAAAAAATTGGATGCGCTATATATCATATCTTCTAACTCCTGAACTTGGAAGCGTTGTGTCTACCAGTTAACAAGCTCAGGAAGATTGTTAATTCAACATTGCAGATCATCTGATGAAAAAAACCCATGTGTAAACCAAAATATTCCAAGAAGTGAAATCCAGACGCTTATAGATATGCATGTTTTCTGACTATGGCTATTTCCTTCTTTGGGGAAGTCCCACACCCCCTATATCCTGAAGGTGATGGTGGGCAAAAGCCAAAGTGGTTTGACGGCCCTCAGACAGGAGCTGATTTTTGTCCGTAGGCACAAAAGCACACAAGCCTTTCTCTTCCCCTGTGTCCCCAGACTGACCTTGATGCTCATCTTTTAGCCACTTCCTTTAGGACTGATTTCTTTGACAATGCCCATTTCCTTCTATACAGTGTCTGTTTCTCACGATCCGCCCTGCCCGGAGTATGTGTGTGCCTCTGTGTGTGTGTGTCGCACAACCTGCCAGATCCCAAGGCTAACGTCTGGGGGGTTGGGTACAGGAAAGTCATGGTGTTGAGAATGTGGCAGCACTGAGGCTGTGGCAGGAGCTCCTGCCTGATAAATATAGAATAAAGTAAAAATAATAAGAGGAAGTTGGGCCTTTGGTGATGCTATCAGTCGTAGTGGGGTGACACACCACCCATTGTGTCTAATTTCTCTTCAAAGAACAGCATAGATGGTCATGGAAATTGTAAGTCACACTTCTCTGTATTTGGAATAGTAGATAGTTTCCTTGGAAGTAGGAGTAATAAGCTTTCTTGACATTTTGATAGCAGTGGGGGAAAGAAGGCAGGGAAGAGTGGGGGTGATGTGGGAGTTATCATGTGACCTACCCGCTGTTCTAGTAGTTGTACAGTATTTTCTTCCCACTCCTCAGGCATAGTTTGGGAACCAGGAACAGCAGAAACCCAATGTTCTGGCAAAGTATGAATGTGTGCAGTCACCTGCTGCCAGATGTGGGTTGCTGCATTGAAGGGAGAAAGGCTCTTACAGAAAACATTGTATTTAATCTGGCTGGGATGGTCAGTTTCTCTTGGCCTTCCTGTTTGCTTGGTGGTTGTGGACACCAGATTCAGGCCTCCCATCAACTTCATTATCCTGTTTTCATAGGGAGGCACAGGCAATTTCCTGCTTGCTGTCTCCCATGTCCTCTGGCTGGGAAGCTTGGTGACTTGGACACACCACTTATCTTTCTGGTTCCATTAGTTTATCTTCCCATGCCCATCTGAAAATTTTGGCCAAATATCATTCTGATGTCTCCAGAAAAGAATGCTACCCTCTCTGTAGAGAACCAGGAAATCAGAATCGAGAATCCACTCCAGTTAGCAAACATTTAGTGAATATATATTTTCTTTCAGACACTGGGCTACAGAGTTCTGAAAATGCCAAAGGAATAAGACAGCCTCCCTGAACTTAAGGATTTACCAGTCTTGAATGAGATAATACAAGTTATACTGAACTACTTACTATAGAAATACTATAACAGAAAACTGGAAAGAGACATGATTAGATAGGTTTTGAAAAGATAACTCGTCTATTTATGTGGAAGAGAGTAAAGGCAGGAAAACCAGTTGGAAGTAATTGCCACTCCTTCCCCCAAAAGTTGCTGAGGGCCTGAACTAGGAGTGACAGTGAGGAGGAGAGCAGGGTCCAAGCTGATTGGGTTTCAGGTTGTGAAAAGACTCTGAAAACCTCTGAGGCCACTATCTTGGCAGCAGTGTGCACACTGTTACTGAAGAAAGGTAGAGCAGGAGAAAGGGATTTTTGCACTTGTTAATATTGAGGTAAAGAAACCCATTAGACAATTGGAAACATGGAACTGGAGTGCAGCAGTACATAGGCTGGAGTTATGGATCTGAGTGTTATCTGTGTTTAGATACCAACACCATGGGCATGATTTCCTATAGAGAGTGAGCCTATAGGCAAGAGACAAATGCAAAGGAGAGATCCCTTTGGAACATGATCACTTAAGGAATGAGCCCCCTCAAATTTTTTTTGTTCTGTGAACAAGAAGGAAGATGAGTAGCCCTACCAACAAGAGAAGAGAGAAACAGGAAGTGGTAACACGGAAGTCAGAATAGTTTCAAGAAAGTTTGGGATGGGGATCCATGTCAGAGGTTGCTACCACTAAGGTTCCCTCAATTAGGAATTTTAAAATTAAATTCATTGGGGTGACATTGGCACATACGGTCGTATAGGTTTCAAGTGTACATTTCTATGATATATGAGCTGTATATCGCACTGTGTGCCCACCATCCAAAGTCAAATCATCTTCTGTCACCATGTATTTGGCTCAAATAGGATTTAGGACCCTAAAGGTCAATTTCCAATCCTGATTAGAACCACAACTTTTGTAGCATATGTATTTGACTTTATTAAACACTATTCTAATTCCAGAAGCCTGAATTCTTGTCCCTGCTCTATGACCGTCTTGCCAGGTGACTTTGGCAAATCATTAACTTCTTAAGCCTCATTTTTCTCATTTGTAAAGTGAAAGAGTTTGACTATAATTGTTTAAAGTTCCTCTGGCTTTCAGGTTCCATGCCCAACTGTTTGGTACTTTGCCAATCTCAAGCTGCATTTCTAACTGCCAATCTCTGGAGGTTAACCATCCAACTGGATATAGAATTACATAGCTGTCTTATCTCTCCTTGATTTGTTTCTGTGTTGACCTTTCCTGCCATGGAGATAAATATGGGGGTGGGGGTGAGAAAGAGTATATCTGCCTTTCCTGGGTTTTTCTAAGATATTCAGATAATCACCTTCTGACTCTGTGGCCTTAAGGAGGAATCATACCTTTGCACTGAAGGAGAGGGTTCCTCCACCTTCTCCTAGGCTCAGAAATTAACTCTTAATTTGCCAATTTATGAATTGCATGTGTTCTTTTGAATGAGATGGTTTGTGTTCTGGCTAAAGTTAATTTTGCTGTTACCATCTTACTGACCTCCTGCCACAACACACTAAGTATTTTCAAAAGCCAAGCCCAAGTTTTTCCCCACTTTTCGATGGGTTGTACTCTGCTGGAATCTAATAATATTTTTGAAAATTTGCCCAGTAATATCATTAGGATTAGTATTGGTCTATTGCCTCAGAAGGTCTCTTGAATGCAACCAGCAGTTTTATTGCTGCTGTTTGTAGGCAGATACTTGACAAGAGGTTGCAATGCCTAGAACTCGTTATTAATTCAAAGCAATATTGTTTTGAGAGACAATTCTCCTAAATGCAATTGTAAGCAAGGGAAATATCAGTTACATATTAAATAAATATGTGATAGCATCAGTAGAATAGGGTGAACCCTTGACTGAGAACTGAGAGGCGGTGAACAGGGTAGGGAGCCTAAGTCCAAAGTGCCATCCAGTAAGTTAAATAAATAGTAACAGTAACTTCCTAAGTCTCTGGCAGTGTTAAGTACTTGACTTGAATTAACTCATTTAATTTTCACAGCAAACTATGAAGTCGGTGTTATTATCCACATTCTCATGTTATAGTTGGGGAAGTTAAGGTCAAGGGGGAGAGGTAATCTTCCCAAGTTGCACAATTCGGACACTAAGCCCCAAGAATCTATTTATTTTATAGAAATGACAAGAAGAATTGGTCATCTTTAGAACTGTACTGAATGAAATATAATGGAATTGAGCCAAGTTAGAAGGACACTGTATACTAGAGCTAAGGTAGAAAGAGAATTAAACCAAGAGACCAGAGTTCTGTTCTCATCTCTGACTCCAACAGTGTGGCCTTAGTCAAATGATAAAATGTGACACTGTCCCCCACCCCGCCCCCCACCAATCTACTTTCTGTCTGTAAAATGAGGAGGTTGGGTGCAAGTGTCTCTAAAGTTCTCTAGAGCTGGAATCTTTTGTTTGGGAGAGTGTCAGGGTATAGACATTAGCTCCCTGTAGCTTACACAGATATTAAATAGCTCTCTCCTCTTCAGCCAAGACTAAGAATATCTGTCAGTGTAGGAGGTGTCAAGATGGTACTGGGGGGCCTGGCACTAACAGCCATGCCAAGCCCTCCTTCTAAATCCTGATCTCTGTAGGCAGTAAGGAGGACTGCTGGGAAATCATGCACAAATAGGAGAATTCACCCACAGTGGCTCCACTAGCAAGGACTTGGGCTCTGAAAGTATTCCCAAAGAAGCAGCTCTTGAAGCTCCTCTAGACACATTAGCATGCTGCTTACCAGGTGGTGGGAAGGCTACTGGGACAGATGACAAAGAAAATCCAGAACAGTGCTCACACAGGGACTTCTCCCACTCTAATCAAGCATGGTCCAGTGCTCTATGTCCATGCTCCATGGAGTTCCACAGCAGTGGGTCAGCACCAAAAGCCTCAACTTATTTATCCTGATTGGGTCCATAGTCCTTTACCTTTCTACTGTTTTGTTTCCTTTCTTTCTTTGCTTTGAAGTCAAGGTGCACAGCCACCCACCCTTAGTTCCTGTAGAACTGGCCTCTACTATTTATCACTTCTGATTTCATCTTGGGACTTCCTTAGCAGCCATTCCCAATTGTTAAATGGGCCCTGGAAAAAGGAACAGAGGCTGGGGGCAGGGAGCGGGGTGTGTGTGTGTGGTGGGGGGGACGGTCAGCTTTCTCTCTCTCTCTGTTCTATAATCTCAGTACACTCTGGTGGAGTAATTCCCTCAAATCATTTTGGCGCGAAGGACCAGAATCCTGTTTTCTGTAATCTATGACTTTTCTTTTAAATTACACAACATCCACAAGATGAAAGAAGAGAAACAGAGGAGATTTTAGGATCATTACACATTCTTAAATGGCTCCTCAAAGCAGGAAAGAATGATGAATGATTTTATCTTTATATATGTGAACTTTTCATTGTTGAAAGGAACCCAAAGCTTCCTAGAATATAAATACTAAGTAAAATGTTCACCTGGAATATAAACCCTCAGTTTCCCTTTGGCTTCCCTTACTGCTTACCTGGCTACATCAACTTCCTGGACCTCAAAACTTTCAAGAACAAGGACTTTAACCTTATCTTTAAAGAGCATCACCAGGCTCCCTAGGTACTGACCTCTATGGTTTTATCTCCTTTCCTTAGCTTAAGTAGTTGCATTGACTGAGAGGAGGGTTAACAGAGTAAAAGTAGGGCGCCTTCCCAACCACTGGCCAGAGGGGAGACCCCTCACAGAGTACGACCACTCCACAGCAGAGAACCAGCACACAGAGCAATAGCTGCGGTTACAGGGCACAGTACAGGGGTAGATGATTAATGTACGTCCGTTAAAAAGGAATGCAAAGCATGAAGTCCACATTTCTAGAGAAGAAAAAACAGGGCACAGGAGTCCAAACAACACCAACCCCAAGTTCTACTCTTACGCGAAGTCACAAACGTGCTCCATGCAGTCAGCAGCCCCTCCGGCCCCAAATGGTCATCATCACAGTAACATTTAGTAGTGCACCCAGACGTTTTCGGGAAGCTCTGCAGAGAGCGCTTTTAGTTTTCCTAGTGCTTGCGGTGAATTTACAACGCTCCCTGACTCCTCTGTGTGCTGGGAAGGAACAGGCATGTGGTGATGGCTGCCATCATGCTGCGAAACATTACTAACGCCAAGAAATGAAATCTTCGGAGCCTTTGAAAGGCTTCCAAGAATGTCAACATGCACTGCCTGCCCACTCTCTGCTGAATGCCTACTTTGGCTGTCTGCTTAGTACTGAATGTACCAGACAGGCCTTCATACAAAGAGAGAAAGTGTTTTGGGCCCCTGAAAGGGGAAGGCACAGCCTTTCTGATGTGAATGGCGAGACTCAAGTAGTAGGAAATAGTGGCAGGCTGAGGAGGGGCCTTCAGGAAAGGTATGAATAGAAGACCAGCAGAAAGAGGTGGCATCTACCAATGTGTGATGAACTCCTCGTAGCTCCCTGCCATCAAATCTGGAGATAAGAGACTCCCGTCACACTATGCTCTATGCTCCATGATCATGGAAAAAATGCTTGCTTGGAGATTCTCCCTGTTTCCAAGGACCTTGTGATCAACTGAGAATAAAAATTTTTAACCACTGCCAAGGCATATATAAGTGTACTGTTGGTTCCATTTTAACACTAAATGTAAATGCTGTTTGTACTGTTTGTTACCAGGGATGTTCATTAACCCTTCATGAAAAAAATGAGAAATGTCAGTTGTAGTACATATGAATATCTTGGACTATTTTATTCCTTAAGCTGGCTTTAAGAAAGGAAGAAAAGTGTTTTGTATATTGAACTATTCTCTGACTCTTTAGCAGTGCTACTCATAATTCCTTGGCACAGCATCTACTGCTAGAGGAAAGCTCTCTTGTGGTGTTCTGAGCTTTTCCAAGGAGGCAGTCTGATGTCATTGGTGGCAGACACAGAATGTATGTATCTGTCTTTTGTCTGCACCATCTGGTTTTCTCCTTACAGGCTATCATTTAGATTTATTCCTCTCTTCTTTCAGGAGGTGCACCTCTCCATAAGAGGAAGGGCTTTAGGTGTTAAAGGGCCTAAGCTAATATTCTAAGATGATTTCCCTCTGTTCTTTCCTTCCTAGAATCTTATGGCAAGAGCCTTATATGACAATGTCCCAGAGTGTGCTGAGGAACTGGCCTTTCGCAAAGGAGACATCCTGACTGTCATAGAGCAGAACACTGGAGGACTGGAAGGATGGTGGCTCTGTTCCTTACACGGTCGGCAAGGCATTGTCCCAGGCAACCGGGTGAAGCTTCTGATTGGTCCCATGCAGGAGGCCTCCTCCAGTCAGGACCAGCCTACTCCTGGACTGATTCACCAAACCTTTGGCCAACAGAAGCTCTACCAAGTGCCAAACCCACAGGGTGCTCCTCGAGACACAATCTACCAAGTGCCACCTTCCTACCAAAATCAGGGAATTTATCAAGTACCCACTGGCCATGGTGCCCAGGAACAAGATGTGTATCAAGTACCACCATCTGTGCAAAGAGGCATTGGGAGCGCTAATGGTCACCACTTTAGTAAAAAGGTGAGTGGACAACTGACTGAAATTTTGTACCAATTTATTATTTTCCTTTGCACTCAGAGCAATAGAAATGTTCCCAAAATAAGCTACTATAAAGGACACAAGGATAAAATCAAGGGGGAGGGTAGAGGTGGGGGAGGGAGGTGGGACTGGCTGGGGTAGGGTGGAGGGAAGGGGAGAAAATGCAGACAATTGTAACTGAATAAAAATAAATTAATTAATTAAAGAAAATAAAAATCCAGAATTGAAAAAAAAAAAGAACTTGACCCTTCTAAGAAGTATGTCTTGCAAGAAGTAAGTATATCTAAATACCCTAGCTCAGCATTATTTTTGCATCATTTTTTCATTCATTGGTCAGCAAAAGTTTCTTGAATTCCTACCAGGTGCCAATTACTGTTGATCAAAGGTCATAATAAGTTCCTGTGTCATTCCAGGTTATATGGGATCATTAAGTTGTTCCTCTCCATCTTTTTGATAGATCTTCCTTCAGATCTAAGTTCTGCACTCAAATAGTTTCCAGTATTTTCTGTTTCTTCCTTAAATGGTACAAGGCACCAAATTTTGTATAAGCACAGTGATGCAACAAGGACCCTTCTTTTACCGAAAGCTGAGTCTCAACCCCATTGGCCTGGGTGCACAAAGAACCCACAGGAGGTAGAGGAAGCAAGGAAGCTGGGAGTGTGGGTCATGCCAACCAACTTGTTCTTCAGAGTTGCTAGCTTACAGTTTGACTCATTTAAAATACATAGATACTTGTATTTAGAAAGGAGCCATCCTCTTATTCTTCAAGTAATTTCTACAATAATGCCTGAGCCAGTGGGTGGAAACAGCAGAGCTAAGATGTTTAGAAAGGCAAGATGTTAAAAAAAAAAAAAAAGATGAAAGGAAAGGACCCACCTCTTCAGCACTCTGTATAATTCCAAATGCCTTAACAGTTTGAGATAAATAGAAATTTGTTAATTGAATGAATTTTAAGCATCTAGTATATTTTGTTGCTTGTGATACAGTGACAAGTTAAAGGGTGGATAGAGCCTTCCTGACGCTTATATTGTAGTGGAGGGACAGAAGCAAACTGTTCTGTCTGGTGCCGGGAAGAAAATAATGTCATTGAGCTTATGGGGGTAACAGCCACAACCCAGATGATGCTTATGTGAGCATAAGGGAGGGCTTTTCTCTTTTGTTTACTGGCAAATTCCAAGGGTCTACAGAGGGAGTGTCCAGTAGGTTTGGTGTTAAGAATAGGCCAATTTAACAACAGACTAAGAAAAGACTTCTGAATGACAAAAGATGCAGCTCCATGCCAGAAAGAGCTTGTAGGCTCTTAGAACACTACATATACAGGTCAGTGCCTCAGGAAAATCCAATACAAAATCTGAATTTACAAATCCGTATAAATTAGGGAATATCTATTTGCATGATAATGGAATCCTGTGTTGAAAAACAATGGGGATGGGGAATTTGCTATTGGATTTCTTAAATAACAAAACACAAATGAATCCAAATCACCTCTTATACCAAATAGTTCTCGGGAGCACACGTGTGCCTAACCCGAGTGTGTGCACGTTAGGAGTAATTCCTCAAGAAGTGGTAAACAGCTTTCTTACTTGTGTTGCCTCAGCCAATGATTCCTGTCTGCAAAGATAGACTGGCCATGACCTTTCAAAGTCATTACCCCATCGATTTCAAGGTCAAAGGGAAAGCCAAACCAGGCTTCTGTCTCCAGAGGAGAAAAAGAACAGTTGAAAGGTGTAACTATGAATGAATAACATCTCTCATTCTTAGTGCTGGTTGTTTGCACCTTAAAAATAGCTCTCCCTTCATCTGAGCTAGTATGAGGCAGACAGGGGAGACCAGAACAGGAAATGCTTGGCTGAAAGGTGGTGGGGTCTAAACTTTCATCACAGTTTATTTTGGCAGGAAGGTAACATGTTTTCTTTTTTAGACTCAACCTTTTTATTTCCAAGTCTGAAAAACCTAAAACCTCAGACTTCTTCCCATTTTATTTGCTGTCACTACACTGCAGATTAGCTCTATGACTCTCCATCCTGTTAGTGGGGAGAGACTCTGACCACGCCTTCCCTTGGATTGATGTTGGGGGGCTTGGGTTACCCTTAGGCACTTGAACTCAATGTTATGTTTGTTTTTAAATTCTAAAATCAGTGGAACATACTATGTTTAACAAAAGGTGGGTGGATGATTTCTGTAGGAGGAAGCCAGTTTCTGAAAAGGACCCCTGCCAGCCCTTTCAGGGGATGCCAGCAGACCTGGAGACTTGACCAGAGCTCAGGAGGAGAGAACGAACGCCTGGAGCCCTCAGCTGCTTTGAGCAGTGGGGGCCTGAGGTGGTAACATGTGAGAATGGGAAGGGCAGGAGGCTCTTTCCTGCCAAACACCAAGTGTTCTGCAGGATATCCTGACCTCACCTGGAAGTCATCCCAGAGCCTTTGGTTCTCTAGGATGTCTACCTCTGTCCTACTCACTAGACCATTGGCTTACAACCCTTCCTCCCATGGGAGTGAGTTTATCCTCCTCCCTTTCCTCTCCCACTCTTCCTTCCTTCCTCTTTTCTTTCTCTCCCCCCCCCAACCTCCTCCTCCTCTTTCTCTTTCTCTTTCTTTCCCCACTTGTTTCCCTTCCTTCCTTCCTTCCTTCCTTCCTTCCTTCCTGGTGGAGATGACTTGGCTGCTAAGAGGTAACTTTAACCTTCTAGGTAATAGCAGCTGTTTTAAAAACTTCTATCAATGTCTCCCTCAGTGTAAGCTTCTAATTCAGATATTTTCAGATATCCTAATGATTTAGGTGAAAGCCTCAAGAGTTAATCCCAGTACAGTAGGGTTAATCCCAGCCTGAGGGTGAGGGAGGTGAGGTCTCATTGTAGTTTAATAGTCCCATACCTACTTTCTTTTCAAATATCTCATTTATAAAAGGGTGGTGGATCCAGAACTAGACATTCTTGATAGTTTAAGCTATGGTCCTTAAAATCTATTAAAGAAGAAAGAGGAGATAGTGGAATCTGGTTCTGAACCACTAAAGTGTGGTTTTAAAATTTTAGAGAGCCTAAGGATCACCCAGAGATGGAAGGAAGGTGAATTAAAATGCATATCCCCAGGCCTTTCTGGGATTCTAAACCCAGGTCTGGGATTCTGCATTTTAGTAAACTCCTTAGATAGTTTGGGGGGGAGGTAGTCCAGGACTCCACACTTAGGAAGACTGTGAAGGGACCATGTAGGGGTTGGATATATTCCAATCTGATTGTGATTCGGGACTTTCCATGATTAAAGATTCCCTTGATGTTGCAAACAGACTATTGGCTTCAGAAATTTTATCCACCACAGTTTTTTCTACTAATGAATCACTGAGGGAAAGAAAAAGAGTGAATTCTGCCTTCTATCACTACAACTTTGCTCTCTGGGAAACTCCAGCCTCTACCCACCTTCTTGCACCCCATCCACATCAAAAGACATTCGTCATTCATTAAATCAGCGGTTAGGGAGAGATAATCACATAATACAATCCCCACCCTTTGGTGAAATGAGAGGACAGCACGAGTATTGTGAAAAGAGCATGGGCTGGGGATAGTCTGACTCCTGGCTCTGTTTCTTCATACCTATTATTCCTCAGCAAGTTACTGAACTTCTGTAAGCTTTGCTTTCTTCATCTGTACAATGGGAATAATCATAGGGTTGTTGTGAGACTTTTTGTGAACAAAACAATACACAGAAAGGACCTGGCCAGTGCTTAGCATAGCAGGGGCTTAACAGTATTAGTCCCCCTCGCCTTGTTCTTCTTTCCTTTCTCAGAGTTTATTTGGAACTGCATCAGCCCTGTTTGTGTTTCTCACTCTACACCAAATATGCAAATACTTCAGTGCCAGCGCATAGGCTGTTCCCTTTGTGTATGCGGCTCTCTGGTTCTACAAGACTTTTGCACAGAATGGAAAACAACTCCCAAAGTTATCTGGAAACCATACACACTGACACCTTTACTTAGTTTCATCAGTCTTTTTCACTCTGGGTTTGTGTGCAGGGCCGTTTTATCCATCAGGCATTGTGGGCACAATGCCCAGGACCTACGAGAATGTTTCAGAGCTGAAAAAAAGACTTTGGCTCCAAACTATAAAACACGAAATCTGCAAAATAGAAATTAATAAACAGACAAATGTGTAGGAAACAATATCATGTCAATCTCATTATTACATTTAGGGCTCATAAATATTTCATTACATTTAAAAACAATTTGTAGGTTAGACTTTTCTCACTTTGAAAAGATTTCTAAATATGTCCTATGATCGCCAAGAACTCATAGGCAATTCTAAATTAAATGAGTTACTCATAGTCCAATAATTTGAAAAGCTGAATTATATTTTTTAAATGTTCTTGATTTTTTTAAAGCAAAAATTCTCCATTGTTTGGTAGTATGGTTTGGAGTGAAGCCCCCAAACACCCAAAAGCCTACGGTCTACAAAGGTCTGAAAAAGTCTCACTTCTCTGCTTCAGAGATCAGTAACACAGCCTCTTCGGTTCATCCGTTTCATGCGTGATCTTCCTGGGGAGTTACGTGTATTCCTTTGATTATCGTTTGGACATGTTGCTTTTATTTTAACCGGAGGAACTAGATTTATTTTGAGTCCTTCTGAAGATCAGTATGGGCTAAATTGTAAACTCCATTAAGGCAGGCGGGGGCTGTGGCTGTGTCTTCACTGCAACAGGCCAAGCTGATAGCAAAGTCTCAGCACACAGATAACCCCCAGGGAGCAAATGAGTAAGGCCAAAGCGAGAAATGAAGCATTTAATTTGAGTTGACCTTTAAATAAACTGAAAAGTGGTTCTACTCTTATCACCCATTCACCGTCACACACGGTTCAAATCCCATCAGTCAGCTCATTACATTCTGTTATGACATAGGTCACATTATAGACGGTAGTTTTCCCCCAGAAGGTCTTGGAGAATGTCACCATCTGTTTTCTGTAGTCACAACTATCTGTACACAAGACATGAACATCCAAAGCATGACTGATGTAAATAAAGTTCAGCTCGTCTGAAGACCTAACTTTTATGCATTTTGTTCAGTTTAGACAACAAGATCAGTTAACTCTTCTATAGTGACCTAAAAAGGAAAACCACATTTTTTATACTGAGGAGCAGAGCTTCCTCTGTGTATTCTATTATTTACCTACAATGCCTTTCCTCCTCTATTCTACCTGTGAACTCCCATTCATACTTTAAGACCCATTTTAATGTTCTTCTCCTCTGTGAAGCTTTCTGCCTGCACACCGACATTGTCTCCCTCCTCTATGGTCCCAAAATATGCAGTACACATCTCTTAATCTCAAGGGCGCTCGTGGCCTCATTAAAACAATAGTGGCCTGCCATTGTAATGGGTATGATGGGCTAGGCTGGGGCAAGTAGTGTTTCGGGAACGGCACTGCTATAGGAATTCAGAAAATTCAAGTAATATTAAGACTTATCTAGACTAGATCCCATTATATTATCTTTAAAGACCATTCCCTACCTTCCAAAATGGGACACAGCATGTGTTGGCAGGAAATGATTCAAAGATTTTAGCCGAGTCTTCTAGGCCCATTCCTGAAAGGTAATATAAGAACCAGAAATAGATTAGCTACAATGTTTATACCTTCTTAGACACTGAGTCATCGTGAATTACACACACACACAGACGCATACGCACACACCCATAGCCAATGTTTAAGAGCAAAGGACTTCCCCTTATTGGGATTTGAAGCATTGTGAAATCTGGTTGCCCAGAGCAACACTCAGTTACTGGCCAACTGATTGCTATATATTAGCTGTATGATCTGTCTCCCAACTAGTAAAAATAGATTTAGAGGAAACGAAATTGCCCAGAGAAGATAAACTCTGACTTTACCTCACTTTCTTTTATTCCCTTCTTACACACACATGCACGCACACATACCTACTTACACCCCCGGAAAACTAGCAGGGTTTGACAGGACAGAAGGTACCTCTAGTTTCTTCACTTATAAACTCAGTAAAGTATGACCATGTTCTAGAGCTGTACATTTCTGTATAAAAATCATCCTAATTTAAATGAATTTATTTCCTCAGCACATGGCGTGTTGAGCTATGCAGAGAAGTGAACTTTCATCTAAAATCTCTACCCTCAAGATTCAAGATAAATTTTAAATCTTACACAAAATTTGAAGTCCTTGAGCAATTCAGGGGCAGGACTTGATGAGCTCACTTTGAAAATGAGAAGTATCTCTTCCCAGTGGACTCACCCATGCCAGTGGAATGAGCAAACTGTAATAGCTCCTTAAAAATGAACAAAGGTCCTTTTTGTCTGGTCAGTGCCAGGGCCTACAAACTCAGTTGCAGTTTGTTACAGAGCTCAGAGATAACGAATATGTCTAAGAGTGCAGTAGTAACTTCTTCTAAACCCACATGAAAGCAAACAGAGGTAATCTTCCTTTTTCACTGATTTCATGCTAAGTGACTGTGCTTATCAGAGTGAATAGGTCAGATATTATGTGTGTAGTATGATGTCACGCTAAGTGGTTAATGCTGTATTTGTGAGCGAGAGGAAAAGAATACATTTATTTATTTGATTTATGATGACATTCAAACTTGATGTTGGTGGGGCACATCTTTAAAAGTGGCTTTGTATGCATACACTGTGCAAAATGCAGAGCTAGATACCACCAGAAATGCACTGGGTTCTCAATAGTTGTGCCCCAAACTTAGTTGTCAAGGAATATACTTCTAGAGAGGTGTATCTTTCTTAAAAGTTGTAACTCCAGTAATATTTGAAGAGTACAAAGGAGTCCTCTCTTCCAAGGGACCCTAGAGGTGATCAGTTTTTGAAGCAAAGACTCCTTTAGCAATGCCATTGTCACATCTGATTTACTTGAATAATTTTTGTAATATTTGGTCTTCTCAAAGCAGTGTGTGCTTAAACTAGTTGTTTATCAGAATAGTTATTTGCCTTCTTACCCCTCCCTCTACATTCAACAATCAACTGTGCAGCCTTTAGCATGTTATTAAGTTACTCACTCCTTTTTCAAGATAGTTTTAGATCTAAAGTGGGGTTGACTCATCCTGGCCAGGTGGCTCAGTTGGTTGGAGCACCGTCCCATACACTAAAAGACTGCGGGTTTAATTCCTGATCAGGGCACATACTTAGGCTGCAGATGTGATCCCCTGTTGGGCTGTGTATGGGCGGCAACCAATCGATCTCTCAAATCAATAGACATATCCTCAGGTGAGGATTAAAAAATAATAATTAATAAATCACTGAAAAAAAAAATAAATAAAGTGGCATTGATTCAAAGGTGCCTTTGAACTTTGGCTCCATGTTACAGACATTGTGTCAAGAATCGCATCTACTCCTCTCAACAGCCTCAGAAGGTGTTCCTCACAACCGTCACTTCTCAGGATAGGAGCTGAGGTCTGAGAAGTTAACTTACTGAAGGACATAACTCTAATAAGAGGCAGGATTGATATTTCAGGCTACATCTGTCTGACTCTGAAACTAATGATTTTTACATCCTGGCTTATGGTTGGTGTTGCCAAGCCCTAAAACAAAAGGGCACATTTAGACACTTCATTAGCAAGTCCAGCTCACCAGAATCCTGGGTGCTAAAAAGCATCCTGTTGGCCAGGAAGAATTAAAGTCGCTCCAGAAGACTCCTGCCTCAGATCCTTAGAGTAGCCTCACTGTGGAGGGAAGCTGAGTGAAGAAATGTAGAAATGCCGCCTCCCAGCTGCAGTGGTCAGTTTCATGCGGGGCCGATCCAGAAGTACTGAACAGGTCATTACGCTGATGTAAAGTCCGTGGTACGCTGCTGAGACCATTGCTGGATTGGCTTTCTCTGCCTTTGGAAATACAGTCTTTTCAAATTGCTTCCAATGGATACCTTCATTTAACCAGATAAAGTTAAATCTCCCAGAATGGGCTTGTCAGTAAAAGGGGCACCTCCAAAAATAAGATACCCAGTTCTTAAGTTTTGCTTCTCAAGTAAAGAAGGAACTTTCTCTGGGAGTATTTATTGTAAAATTAGAAAAGTAGTAACATTTTTAACATGTCTTATCAATATAGGCAAAAGGACATTCTGCTGGGCCGCTAGATCCAGCTAGCCAGGGTTCTTATTTCTTCTCTGTCATCAAGGAGCTGAATAACCTCTCTGAACCTTAGTTCCCTCAACTGTGAAATGGGGAGTAGGGCTGGATTATCTTTAATGATCTTTGCTAAAATTTTATGACCCAAATGTCCTTATCTGATTTTGTGCCCCAGTGTTGCTTGAAAAGTTTAATGAAATGACCTAGCCTCAAGATTGTTAAATAAAAGACAGCCAGGTGTTAATATAAATTTCAGTTGACCTCTCAAAGTGTTGGCAAATCCTTCTTACTCCTCCCTTAGAATCCAGTCCACCTTCCTACCTAGAACCACAATCTCCTTTAGAAGACAGAACCCTGTCAGTAGAAAGCAAGGGGCAGGCAGGGACACAAGGGGGAGGCTTGGGATATACTAAGCCAGGGAGAATGAGAATTTGCAGACCTGCTCCCATACCGGGTCTGGGTAATAAGGAGGACTCTTAGTCCTTCTTTGTTACCAAGAGCTGAGAAAATACTTTGTCCTGGAACTCATTATTTTCTGCACATTTTCCTCTGTTTAATCCTCTTGGCTTGGCAGAGGCCCTTGGTGTTTCTTGAAGCGACAGCTCTGGGTCAGCCCCCTTCAGAACTGGCATGGAGTTCGGCCACGTGATCAGTTTGCTTCATCAGCCATTGTGTTTTCTCCCAGTTAAGCGGTGGGAGGTCTCTTTTTTAAGGAACAAATGATGCCCATAGGCATTTGTGTCTAGAAATTTTCATTCCTTGACTCATTTCCATAATTACATCCCCTTTAGAGCATCTGTGGGCATCTCTCTAAAATCCATTTCAAAATCTACATTTAGTGCTTAGTGTCCTGTTGAATTTATTTGGACATCAAAAGAACAAAAATGCTTGTGCCTTTTCTAGTTTTCATTCAAAGAACATTTTGGTCCATGGGATATTTTTTAAAAAAGAAATGGCTTTGCTATACCCAACTGTCTTGGGCTGTATTCAGCTTTGTCCAGAGAAACACCTCAAGCACTTAGGAACCCAGACGTCATTTCCAATTGTGTTCTTTCACGTTAAATGCTCCTAGCTGCTCTTTGGCGCTTGGTCACTCCATAACTAAATATTGCTTTAGCGCTTGCTACACAAAGAGCTTCCTGAGAGCAGCAGGGGAGACGTGCTGGGGCCTTAACAATCAGGGCACTGTTTCCATTGAGTGGTTCGCTGCCCATTGCTGTGTCAAATGAAAGTGACCCACGAGCCCCGTTCCACTTCTGAGCTTTCAGTTGTGACTTTTTCCTCATTTGGAAAAAGAGACTGCCTGTATAGTTCTAGCATAAAATTGAACATCAAAATGTCTTTAAAGGAGAGTACATTGCTTCCCAAAAGTAGGGAGAAAAATCTTGATGAGCACAAGATAAGCATTAGGAAGGGTTAACCGTGGCCACGGCTCGTGAAGGTGGCTTTTTATGGCCAGACCCAGTTTTCATTATATTGTTGCTATGCAAGTAAATAAATGAGCTCACGGCTGCACCCAAGCTGGGCAGAGAGAATTTATAGAGAATTAATAAATCCAGTGTAGGCAACATGTGGCTTTTCCTCTGGTCATAGAAAAGCAACTAGTAATCTTGGATTTTAAACAGACAAACTTCTACAACTTTGCAGTTTCTGAAAATTGGATCCAAGTTCCAGTGGGCAGGCAGTGATAATAGTAATGTTTCTTTTCCTAGGGTTTTCTTTAAAGGGAAAGGGTTACAGAGTTCATGGGCTCGAAGACAAAGAGGTTATTATAAGATCTAATAAATACTGTGGTGGCTCTGTTAATGCTTTTTAAGGGCATTTAAGTGAAATAAGTCCTTTCCAACAGGCAGTTTTAGAAGTCTAAATACTCTTGTTAATGCATGAAACCCAGAGATAAAAATAAATAAAGTATAAAATTATAAGTAAAACAGGAGGTTTGGGGAGGTTTAGAGATAGATAGGAAGCAATCTAATTTTACTTTCTACATATGCCAAGAAAAATGCAAATTGATGACCGCTAATCAGTGAAACCCACTTTTGAATTCTGACAATCTTAAGTACTGTTAATGGCGAGGTTATAAATCTGTACTGTAATTGTTATGGCACAGTGGCACTTTTTAACTTGTCATCATTTACGTATTATATTTCCTGAGCACCACCTGCATTGCCCAGTTACCGACTAGGCTTTGGGGCAGAACGCCAGGAGCTGGTTACCCACATTCACGCTCTACTAGAATAACTCCATTGGTTAATTATCAAGGCTTTATCTAGATATCCTTTTCACTGTCTTTGTTCTTCCTTGGAGTTTCTGGTAGCATGGAAAAGAGGGAAGGAATCAAAACAGGGATGAATGTTGGAAGAAAGAGATGAGAAGTTGTGATAAGTCACTGGGTGGCAGGGCTGGCATCAGAAAAAAGCGCAGCAGATTGTGGTGGGATCTGAGGCCCTGTTAATAGGCTTTTGCAGGATTCTTGGTGGGCAAGGAGGATCTGCCTTCATGAGTGGCACAGCCTGCTCCCGTCCCACTTCCCCCAGCACTCCACTGAACTGTCAGCGTGCAGTTGAGAACTTGAGGTTCTCCTAAACTCAGGGCCTCTGCTGCTGAGATGCCCCCATCCCAGGCTCTGCTTTAAGGAGGAAAAGTGGATGCCCGAGGAAAGCGGCCCCAAGTAGACTTGCTGAGACTTTGGTACAAGTGTTACTGTGTGAGCAGAAGTTGTCTTGTGAGAAGTATTTTGCTTCTAGACATCCCAGATGTGAATGTCCCCTACTTCTTGGTGAGACCCTCTTGACAAACCCAGCTTGTGATCTTCCACTGAAAACGCCTTGCCTGAAGAGAAATTCAGTGAAGTGCCCTGGGTTTTGGACCTTGTCATCTTTCTCTTGGATAAACATCTTTATCTCTAAGCCTTATAAAGCATGTTTTCTCCTGGGGTTTTCCACTGAAGTGGGTTAGGCTGTGATAGTGATAATAGTGACATTGGCAACACTGATGTGACCAGCGTAAAACAGTAGCCCAAATAAAGCTACTGCTGGTTATCAAGGCCAAAGTCTCTTGCCATTTACTGCTTTGATTTCAAATTCCCATTGTCTCGTAGACCTCACTAGGAACACTGTATGCATTTGTACAGATTCATTTCTTTCCATCTGACTTGAATCTAAGAGTGATTAAATTTTGTCTCCCATGGTTTAATCATGAAACATTTTGAAGCAAATGGTCTTAAGAGCTGAGATCTGTGATCAGGAAGACACAAAAAACATCCTCATCATATTTTTAAAGAAGGCATACTTTCTTTTTTCCCTGTCTTATCTTCTACGTTCCTGGTTATCTTTGTGTGTTAGACATTGCATTTTTTTTAATATTTGTAGAAATCATTTAAAGAAATCCTACAAAGATATTCTCTACTTCCAGAGAGGATTTTATTTCCTTCTGCCAGCCTCATGGGCACACATGATTCTAATTTCAGACTTTGAGATGTTCTTGCCAACCCCGATGACTTAAAGCCTAGCCTCAGCCTACGCAAGGGTGGGTTCACTTCCAGTTAATCCTACTTTTGCATGCAGCCCTTAAGATCCCAATCCAAAGCGGGGCATGCTTATCAGGGTCCCTAGCTCAGTAAGCCACTACGGTACAGTTCCAGTATTCCTCCTCGTCTGAGAAAGGTATAAAAAAGACATGTAGCATCTGAGACAACAGTTTCAGATCAGCAAGTGTTCTCAGGGAAAATGCAACCTCAAAATTTGGGCTTACCTCTCTGAATTCCTTCTCTACTGCCAAATTTTGACCTGGTGATTCTTTACTATCTTTTACCTCTTTGATGCTATTAAGAAGATTTTTAGTGTCTTTTCCTCATTTTCTTAAGCTGTCTTCAGTAAGATGGTTAATCTAAATAACCTAATCCACAATTTCAGTCCAAAATTAGAACAGATCAACTTAGATAACAATTGTATTAAAAATAGCTAAGGCTTAAGGGTTTACTCTGTGCTGAGTACTTTATGCACTTTGTCTCATTTAATGCTCATAAAATCCTATCAGCATTTTTACTGCCATTTTACTAATGAGGAAATAGGCTTACAATGGACAGGTACCGTGGTCATGTTCTCACAGCTGGTAAGTGGGAGAGCCAGGATTTAGGTCCAGCTCTGTGTGAGTCTAGCTGAGGTTCTCAATCACTCCCCTCATCAGACCTAATCCTTTCAGTGAGCTAAAAGCCCAGTGCAGCCATGGTCTCTGCTACACAGCTTTCCATGACACAGGCCCGTCGCATGTTCTCACAACTACAGAAAGCTTGACTCCGTTCCTTTCTATTGTTTTTTTCTTCTGATGTTAAGGTAAAAAGCAGAGTTTGTTTTGATCTCTCTTTGAAAAACTCCCCCATATGTTTCTAGCTGTAGCTGGGAAGAACACAGGTGTTTGTGTCTCATGCAGGCTCTAGACTGGGAAAAGGGAAACCATCTGGGGGCCCTGCTTGGTCTCCAACAATGGTTTGCACTAAACAGTGGTACAGGTGATAATTATTCCATGGTTCTGATTTCCCAGCTTTATATAACAGTCTCTCTGCTTTCTTGTCTCCCAAAACTACCACGCATGGTTGATAAGACACAGTTCTGCCCCTTTATCCTTTAGGTCCCACTCAACCTAAAGCTAACTTATCCTATACCCAACCTTATTCCATACATGCAGACTTTGTTTAGTGTCCTCTCCAGGTCCACATCCTCTTGCTTAAGAACAGCCTTGAGCTTTCCTTTAGTTTGTTAACATATTCAATCAATACATTTATTTAAGGCCTGCTATATTCAAGGCATTGTGCTAGGTCCTGCTGTTTCAATACAAATGAAGAAAAAATGGTCTCTGTCTCCACAGTGCTAAGACAAGAAGCACTGAACCAGCCAAACCACAAGTGACAAGTACCTTTAGATATGTATGGATACCGTGCTCTGCTCGGGGAGTGCCAAGGAGGGAGCTATTGTATCTGTCTGGGAAGGCATCATGGGAGAGAGGCACCCTGCTTGGCCTTGAAAATTGAATGAATTTGATCCTGAGGAAAGGAAGAAGAGCACCTTGACAAAGACACAGCAGAAATGAAGGTGCAGAGGTGTGAAGGCAGGGTGTGTATCAAAAAACGGGGCAGCTCAGTCTTGCCAAGTCATGGAATTGGTAAGGAGCTCCTGGGCCCTGCCCTCAGAGGCTTTCAAGGTACTGAAGGGAGAGGACAGAAATACACAAATGAAGGCAAAGACAGGTATCCTGGGGGCCAGAGACATGTTTAGTTTGGCCAAGATATTGTTTGAAATATTTGGGCCAATTTTGAAGATTTCACATAAAAATCCAGATTTCTGGTTTCTTCTGAAACTTGAAAGATCTGGGAACACAGGGTATATATTTTCAGGATGGCAGTTGGCTGGAACTGAGGACTGACCCTCTTCTCTGTAGGGTGTGAGTTCTGTCCCCCTACACAACCTGGCTTGCTTCTCCCTTCTCCTTCCCTGCTCAGCCCTGCAGGCCTGTGAGCGGCAGGCGCATGCTCTCACTCCAGGTGCAAGCCGTGCCAAACCAAGTGTGGAGGTACGGGTGACGGACCCTAAAGGCCTCTCTTCTAGCTCACTGACTCCCACACGGGTTGGTTTTCAGGGTTCCCTAGCCCTGGCTACTACCCTAAAGACAGACTCCTCTTCTTTAAAATTTCAGCATGCACAGTTCTCGTAATTATGAGATGGGGAAGTATTTAAAGCATCTCCAAAAACAGCTCATGCTGCCCAGGATCTGAGGCTCAAAATGGTGTAAATCAAACACATCAAAGTGTGGGGTGGGGCAGGTCATGTCTGTTTGCTTGTTTTTATGCAAGCTGATTAATTAGAGAGCTGACAAAACCCCAGTCTCTGGACTTTTAATCGTACCCTGCCAGGGCCCAGCCTTGGAGATTTATTTACTGGACTCTCCCTGATATAAATGTCTACAGTCAGCCCTTCTTCTCTGCTTCATAGCTCTTCTCAGCGTGCACCTTCAGACTCCTCTGTTAGTTGACTAACATCAGAGGAAGGGCGGATTCCTCACCAGGACAGAAAACCCACTTTCGGAAAATGCAGGTCCTCCTCCAGGGTGATGAGGAAAGCAGGTGCCGAGAGCCCTAGGAATCTCACAGTTTAGCCCCGTTTTGCAGCAACACTAATGTACTAAGAGGTCAGTTTGGTCAATTCCTAAGTCTAAGCTCTTGTAACTATAAATAAATACATAGAATGAAAGGAATGCAGGGAAGAAAAACAAACAGAGAGAAAGGAAATGAGAAACATAACTTGATTTCATTGAGAAAATCAGTTTTAAAATGCCCTTTGTGTAGCAATTCCATCGATGCCTTGCTGTGCAATTGCCTCCAGGGGATTCTTCCAAAACTTACGTCCCCTGAGTTAGACCTTGGTGTTCCTGGTAGGCTGAGCTTCAGTAACTCGGGAGAGTGGAAAGTTTTTTTTATACTATGTCAAGCAGGAAGAAAAGGCCTGATGAACCACAGAACTGGATACTTTGTAAGGTACAGAACAGTCAGCACTTTCCTCTGAGGAGGGAACACGCAATTGGCATGAAAGTGACCCAAGTGATGGGCTGAGGAGGAGAGCATCCAAAAGTAGATTCCAGCTCCACGTTCTTTTAGGAGTCACACAGTGGATTGCTGTATGCCCTGGATGTGTCTGACCAGATGCAAAACTCTGGTCCCATTTAAATGCCATTTGTGAACCAATGCAAATTAGATGGTAACATCGGAATGCTGGAATTGGGGAGGTTGTATTTTGTTGGCTTTATTCCCCTGTGGTTTTCACCATCTGTTTCTTTTAATGCATAAACAAGGAAAATGACTGGTTTGGATACAAAGTTTTTTAAAAAACAGGTGACCACAGGCATCCTCTAAATGAGAAAGAGAGAGCAAGTTGGGGTTCTGTGACATTTGTCAGGAAGCGAGATGTTAAACACTGGGTAGAGTTAATGCTCTGCCAGGGAAGATCCACAAAGCAAAGGAAAAGCCTTGTCCTCACCCACCTTCCTGAGGTCATGCCATGTGTTTACATTTCACGAAGGGTTATTTTCAGATACCAACACAACCCAGCCCCCTCGCTTCTTAAACTAAAGATGAAGCTGTTTAGCTGGCCTGTAGCACAGCCAGCCTTGGTTTTCAATTAGCATTATTGCTAACTTGGCAACCTTAGATAGAATCCACTCTTAGAAACTTTTAGAATGAACAAAAGCTGCCTTGTGAGTGTGTTTTATTATAAAACCAAGATAGAGAGCTATAAATAGAGGAACTGATGAGATAGACTAAGAGAAGATACTTCATTTCTCTCCTCAACAACAGTGAAAAAAAATTATATAAGAGCATTAGGAACACAGTATGTTTTTCTTGAGCAAAGGGCATCCTGCTTTAAAAAGAACCATTTGGTTTGCACAATATAGCAGCCACTCGATAAAATGGTTCTGTATGCTCTGTGCCAACAAACCTTAAAGCAATAGATTCCTTAATTAAACTGCAGGCAGTGGAGAGATTTGACGGGGGTGGTGACTGCATACTTGCATACTAATCTCTTTTACCTTCATCTCGAGAAGCAATCATCCACAAGCACCAGGGATTTAAAACCAAATTGAACTTGGGCATTTTAGAGCCCCTGGGGAGAAGAGCATTGGTGCATTTGGCTGAGTTCCACCCTCTTCAGCATAAGAGGACAGACATGAGCATTTTTCACATAGTTTTGTAGGCAGCCTGATGCCAGAGTTCTCATATTAGAGAAAGGATAAAAGATGATGGTCTCCTAAGGAACAACAAGCTCTTCCTTATTGGCAAGATCTGTTCTCAAAACTGTCATGGGCAATACTGAGGTGAGCTCTGTTAGCCATTCAGGGGCAGGGGTTAGGCAGAAACAAGACCCTGGTAACTTAGAAGCCCTTGGAAGATTAAATATATTTCAAAATGAGTTTTAAGTTCACATGATTTCTCTATCTGTGCTTAGGACACAGTGAAGTATGTAGACACGAAAACACGAGCCTGTTGGGTGCAGTTTGTTTTATTGACATTGGCTCCAGATGCCAGAGTTGTGATGAGTGTACTTGACTCTTGACATCTCTTGGACTTGGGTACTGTCTGGGATGCTTGCTTCCCTGGTGGGAATGGGGAAATGATCAGAGGCCTGAACTCTGTTCCTGGGGACTCCCTGACTCAGTATGTCATTTGTTTTCTAAGTTAGATTGAAAGTGACCAGAGGCTTCTAAAGGCAGCAATATGTAAGCCTTAGCTTTACAAAAGTACTGTAGTTACCTGTGGAATTTTAGTTGTAATCATAATAATGTCAGATAAAGAGGCATCCTGGGGACGGTATGAGAGGAATTTTAAGTGGCTGAACTCTATTTGCATTATTCACTTTACAAATAGTTTCAGTACCTTAACATTTTTTTTTTTTCATTATGCTGGGCTTTTGATGCTCCAAAGCGATGATCTAGGGCAATCATAATGTAAAAGTGATTCTCCCTAGAAGTACATTTTTGGGAATTGAGACTTTATCTGACCAACTTTGAGAGGATTTTTCTACCATGGGGAAGGGGGGTAGAGATATTTCAGGTACTTGTTTTTCACTGGAATTCAAGAGGGATTTAAAAGTTTACTGATCCAGTATCCCCTTGTCTCTTTCCTTTTCTCTCTTCCCTATTTCTTTGAATTTTTCTCTTCCTTTCTTTTGATGAGGGGAATGAGGGAGAAGTGTCTGATGAGGAGGCTAGGAGATTCACTCAGGACTTGAACTCAGAATTTTACAACTTTGTCTTCTTGCCCACAGGTGATAACCCCACTGAGGACAGGCCACGGCTATGTGTATGAGTACCCAACCAGATACCAAAAGGACATCTACGATATCCCTCCTTCCCATACTACTCAAGGGGTACGTACCAGGACCGTGATCCCCAGAGGATAGGAACACGTCAGGTGGCATTCCTTCAGGGCTACAGAGGAAAGGAAATTTACAAATTATATATATTTCATAGGAAGCTTGATTTGTCTATTCAGGAGCCATTGTAGTGAATGTTATTTAAATTATCTGACAAAGCTTTTTGTTGCTTATCACTTTATCATTTTATTTCAGAAAGTATATAATTTCAACTACGGTTTTAAGTACAAACAGTGTGGATATATCACTTAAGATCATTTTTATATTCATGATAATTCAAAAAATAAGAAATTTAAAAAGAAAAATTTCACCAACCTTATTACATAGAATGCTGTCAACGAATAAGGCCATGATACATAAGCTTGTAAATAAATCCATAACTGAAAGCTTAATAGCATAAAAACTGACAAATATAAGACATTTCTATTCCAGGTAACTCAAGTATTTCTTTTCAGGTATATGATATCCCTCCGTCATCAGTGAAAGGCCCTTTGTTTTCAGTTCCAGTAGGAGAGATGAAACCTCAAGGGGTCTATGACATCCCTCCTACTAAAGGGGTAAGTGAACTCCTACAGAGCAGCAGAACATACTGCTGAACACTACTGCACACACTGCCTCTCAGCCTGAACCCTCCAAGGAAGGGTACCCAGGAGGTGGTCAGAAATGTGGGACTGAATTTAGCACGTGATTGTTTCAAATAATAACCACCCCCCCAGGTGCCTTTAAGCTGAGATTTAATTTGTCCCCCTCTAAAAATGCTAGCAATTATTTATTTTATGAAGGAACTGACTGCAAATGGAAGTCTGTTTGTACTAAGAGTTCCCTGTCCTCTGAAAGCAATAATATAAAATATAATTCTAGAAAAACAAATAAATGAAAATATGGGAGGAAGCCTTGGGAAAAAAAAAAAGAAATGTGGGACTGGGCCCCAGAGAGGGCAACTCAGCTGGGGGGGTCCACACAACAGGCAGCACTGGGGCCAGGGGAAGGATGCACTTATGAAAGGATGGAGGAAGTGGAGCAGAGCAGAGCCTTGGAAATACCTGTCAATAGTGAGTAGAGGTGGAAGAAAAGGAGGCAGCAAACAGGACTGAGAATCCAGGCCTTTATTTTAATGTACAGTTGTTTCCACGTGATAACATGAGCCAACTCAACAAATACTAGTTTCAGTTTGTTCTTACTTTCCAGGTATATGCCATTCCCCCCTCTGCTTGCCGAGATGAAACAGGGCTCAGGGAAAAAGAGTATGATTTCCCTTCTCCGATGAGACAAGCTGGAAGGCCAGATGTCAGACCTGAGGGTGTGTATGACATTCCCCCAACTAGTACCAAGCTGGTGGGGAATGACCTTCACATGAAATATAACTGTGATGCTTCCGGAGCTGCTGAACTGGTGACACAAAGACACCAAAGCATTTCCTTGAAACACTCGCCCCCACAGCTGGGACCACTGGTGGGTGCTCAGAATGATGCATATGATATCCCACGAGGGGTTCAGTTTCTGGAACCACCAGCAGAAACCAGTGAGAAAGCAAACCCTGAAGAAAGAAATGGTGTTTATGATGTCCCTCTGCACAACCCAGTGGATGCCAAAAGCTCTCAGGATGTGGTAGATGGAATCAACCGATTATCTTTCTCCAGTACAGGCAGCACCAGGAGTAACATGTCCACATCTTCCACCACCTCAAAAGAGTCTTCACTGTCAGCTTCCCCATCTCAGGACAAAAGGCTCTTGCTGGATCCAGACACAGCCATTGAGAGACTTCATCGGCTCCAGCAAACCCTGGAGATGGGCGTCTCCAACCTAATGGCACTAGTCACCACCACAGACTGGCGGTGTTACGGATACATGGAACGACACATCAATGAGATACACACTGCAGTGGACAAGGTGGAGCTGTTTCTGAGGGACTATCTCCACTTTGCCAAGGGAGCTGTAGCAAATGCTTCCTGCCTCCCAGAACTCATCCTCCACAACAAAATGAAGCGGGAGCTCCAGAGAGTGGAAGACTCCCACCAGATTCTGAGTCAAACCAGCCATGACTTAAATGAATGCAACTGGTCCCTTAATGTCCTGGCCATCAACAAGCCCCAAAACAAGTGTGATGATCTGGACCGGTTTGTTATGGTGGCAAAGACGGTGCCTGATGATGCCAAGCAGCTCACCACAACCATCAACACCAATGCAGAGGCCCTCTTCAGACAAGGCCCCGGCAGCTCACATGTGAAGAATGGGCCCGAGAGCATCATGAACTCCACTGAGTACCCTCACGCTGGATCCCAGATACAGCTGCTGCATTCTGGAGACCACAAGGCCCAGGCCCTCAACAAGACATTACCCCCAAGCATGGGCAAGGACCAGCCTATAGCTGACTGTGGCAGCAGTGATGGCTCTGAAAGGAGCTGGATGGATGATTATGACTATGTCCACCTACAGGTAAAGAAACCAAATTCCCAAAGCACCTACATTCACATTCAGGGACCCCAGAACTAAGGCCTCTAAAGCTGGTAGTTTGGAATACCAGAAGAGAGAACACGATTAGTGTTAGTCCTAGTGGGTCGCTAATTGGAGACAGTGTACAGGAGGAAGAACATTGACCTGAATGTCCAGAGTCCCCAGCTTGAGACCTTTCTCTGACACTAACTATGTGACCAACTTATGCAACCTCCCTGCATCTCAATGTCCTCATTTGGCAAATGAATGAAGCCCAGGGTTGTATTAGATCCCACTGATGGAAGAGTTTCCCCAAGTAGGAGAGTGGGCCCTTAGGTAACCATATCAGCTCCACTTCTATTTACATTTTATGATATAGTTCTACATGATAACTTATTTTTTTTAAGTAGGGGAGTTTAACTGTTAAGAAAAAATAATTGAAAGCTTCTGCACTAGAGAATTTCTAAGGTTCCATCATCTCAGACTTGAAAACCACTAGGCATTTCCCAATTGATCTAGAACTTAACCTGCACGTGGGAAATTAAGCAGTCAAAGTCTGCCTCCTACAGGTGGATATTCCACCAAGTTGACCTGGGATCCTGACAACTTGTGGGGGATTAAAGCATTCTACCTAGATCCATTATTTAGAATTTGGCTTAATTTCTTATTCTGCCATTCTTTTCATTTGACTAAGAACCAAAGATTATCCTGAGAACTATTTAACTACAACTCCCTTGAGTACAAAAAACTAGGGAAAGCAGCAGTGAGCCACACCTAGTGCTGAGGAAAGGACTGGTTGCCTAACTCTGCCTATTGAGAAGTATTATTATGGTGTGGAGTTGTAGATGATTCAAAGAAACTAGAAGTGCAATGTGGACCACATTTAGACCTGGGTTAGGAGGTTGATGGGTTCTCATATAATCTATTAGATAAGAAACCTGAGAAATAGTACTGGGTAAGGAGGCTTGCAGAGGGTCACGGATAGCTCTCCGAAAATGGTAAAGTGGAACAGAGAGGGTGGCACCCTACATAGAAATGGGTTTTAGTTTGCAGCCCTAACGTACACAGTGACTCTGGAAGTCTGGCCGAGAAGCACATCTGTCATGCCTGTCTGGGATTCACAGGGTCTAAATGGATATGTGGGAAATTACCAAGGCAGTGGAAAATGAAAGAGTATTTACACATTTGTCAATGAAATTGTTAGCATAAGTGAATCATAGTGGTGATGTAATGTTTTCTTTATGTTGAAAAATAATAGGGTAAAGAGGAGTTTGAAAGGCAACAGAAAGAGCTGTTGGAAAAAGAAAATATCATCAAACAGAACAAGCTGCAGCTGGAACATCATCAGGTGAGTTCAATCAGAACAAAAACCACTTGGTATTGAAAAGATTTCCTGCTTAATAAGAAAGGTATAACTTCAAAAGATCATGATTTTGATCTTTCCAGCACACTTTGGTATAAATAAGCTCTGAGGCATATAATAGGGGGTAAGAACAAAAAGAAGGTTTATGATCCTAGTAATCCAGCTGGTGTACCTGGATTACATCCAAACAGCAATTTTTACAGGCTGAGCCTGTACATCTAACATATTAGGATCTTTTGGATAAGGCTGTTAATTTCAATGAGCAAGACCTACTCAAGCTAACAGGTTCTAGAGTTAGGCCATAGTAGGGAAATGAAGGAACAGAAAATGAAGATGTAGCCAAGTCCAATGAGAAGTAGGACTGTAAATTCATTCTCCTTCTTGTACTTCCTTTGCTTCTCTCTAAATCTGCTTCCTTCTTCTCTATTTTCTTGTGATTTCCTCTGTTTATCTACTCATTTGGCTCCCCTATAACTTTACAGGACCCATAAGTGGCCACTCAAAGCCCTTTCTATATAGATGGCTTTTCATCCCAGCTTCTTCAGCTGATAGTCGACTCCTTCAGTGGCTCATTCAGTTCCTAAAAAAGAATCTGATTTGGCCATCTCTATCTATCTATATATCCATCTACCCACCCATCTCTTCCCTACAACATAAGCCTGTGGCTTGGCTGTTCTTGGTCGAACCCAAGGGTGGGAAGGCAGGATCCAATATTTTCAAAATATATCCAAGTCCATTTACCAAGGCCTTTGAGCAGGGCAGATTCATTCAAAAGTTGAGCTTCAGTGGGGCAGATATTGATGAGTATAGCTAGGCAGGGGCATGAAAATAAAGAGAAATGAATTGAGGATTTATAAGCCTTTTTTTTTAGTTGAAATAAAATGGCATGTAGAGACACGAAATGTCACACTGCTCTCAGGAAACCACAGCTCATCCTTACTTTCTGACTACCCAGTGATGTGCCCTTATATAAGTCATTTAACCTCCTTGGACTTAAGTTACTTCTCTACAAAATGAGAAAATCTCTCACCCCTCTATCTAATGAAATAATATATTTATGAACATACTTGCAAAAGGATAAACTCAGTATCTTAAAGCATCACCTTGTCTCTGTTTCTATTTACTTTAACATTTGGCAAGGTAAGATGGCAAAGCTCTAGGCAACTTATCGAGGCCATAGTAATTCCTAAGAAGAAAACAGATTCTGTAGAAAAGTAAAACTCACTGTGCATTTCTTGGGGAAGGAGCTGGGTGAGGTTATCCTGCTCTGACTCAGCCCTACCCCAGGGTGAAACATTGACTGGGTCCTAAGCTAAGTTTACAGATAGTCCTTATTGCAAAAGAGTCTATCTTGAGGTTTGTTGGTAGAGCTGGAAGTTGTTATTGCAAGAATACAAAATCTGGGTGAATCAGTGAGAGGAGAAGAAAGCTAACACTCATTGAGTCTGACTCCATGCGATGTCCTTTGCTTTCAACTCTGTGGAGCTGCTGTGATGCACAGTTTGCATCCAGATTTCCTTAGAGATGTTCTTTTCCATAGTGCACATATAATATGCATTAGTTTTCCCTGTAGTGCTGAATAATAACATTTATAAATCTGGAAAGAAAGTATAGGTTATGATTGTCATTTATACTAAGCACTGGGCCATGGATTGTCATTTATACCAAAATAGGACATGGATTGCCATTTATCTAAGCATCCTGAAGAATAGAGTCAAGACTGTTCTCCAGAAGAAGCAAACTAACATTGATTGATTTACTTGACAAAGAGATCCCTACATTTGATTTTTCCCTTGCACCACTCAACATTTAATAAATATTTACATAGAGCCTACAATATTCCAAACACCATTCTAAGCACTTTGTAAATATTCACTCGTCTAACTTTCATAAAGGTGTGGGCAACAGAGCTGAGTTTAAACCCTATGCTGCCTTCCACTCTAAGGGCAGAGGCAGCCAATCTTCCAATGAGAGAAAGTCAGAGCTGGAGGATTTCTTAGGGATCACCTTTCTCAACTTCTACAGTTTACAGTTTAGGAAAGCAAGGCATGACCAATTCCTCACATCTAATAAGCACCTGATTTTAAAATCTTGGTCTTTTAACTCTAAGCCCTGGTAATTTTCATTACAGCACACTACCTTACCCTTAATGAAATCTTTTGTTTTTTCTTCCCTGCAGCTAAGTCAGTTCCAGTTGCTGGAACAAGAAATTACAAAGCCAGTGGAAAATGACATTTCAAAGTGGAAGCCCTCTCAGAGCCTCCCGACAACAAACAGCAGTGTGGGTGCTCAGGACAGGCAGTTGCTTTGCTTCTACTATGACCAGTGTGAGACCCATTACATTTCCCTTCTCAATGCCATTGACGCTCTCTTCAGCTGCGTCAGCTCAGCCCAGCCCCCGCGGATCTTCGTGGCACACAGCAAGTTTGTCATTCTAAGCGCACACAAACTGGTTTTCATTGGAGACACGCTGACGAGGCAGGTTGCTGCCCAGGACATTCGCAACAAAGTGATGAACTCCAGCAACCAGCTCTGCGAACAGCTCAAAACTATAGTTATGGCAACGAAGATGGCCGCCCTCCATTACCCCAGCACCCCGGCCCTGCAAGAAATGGTGCACCAAGTGACGGACTTGTCCAGGAACGCGCAGCTCTTCAAGCGCTCCTTGCTGGAGATGGCCACGTTCTGAGAGGGAAGGAGGGAGGGGGGACTGAGTGGGTTACTAAGGAAAACTGGAAATACTATCTGGTTTTTGTAAATGTTATCTATTTTTGTAGATATTTTATATGAAATTGAAATATTTTAACATTGTATGGTTTAGACAACATTCAGACGTTCAGGGAGTTAGAGGGAGAACATTTTTTCTCTGCGTTGTTATGTACACACATAAGCATCTAAGGTATAAACTGTACATCAACTTGGCCACATGTGTGTGTGCTTGTGTATTCATGTTCATTTATAGATGTTCGATACATTCCATTAAAAACATGAATTAAGATGCACCTTAGTAAACACATTTTAATGCTGCATTTGTTTTTTAAGAAAACATACCAGTTTGTTGTAATATTGCTCTACATATACTAGCAATTTATTCTGAGCCTGTCACTTCCATGTCTGGAAAGCAAATTATTTCAAGTGTTCACCTTCCAAATAATAAGGCATGGTATATAACGCCCTTGTTTTGAAACTTCTTCTAAAATTGGCTATCTTAGGTACATATTACAAAATGTCCCACTTCTGGTTGAAAAAGCCATCTTACAGAAAGAGTTTCAGAAAGTCTACTTTGATCCAAGCTCCTATATTTTAGGTGCTGGAGAGAGAAGAGACACGTGTGTTAAGCAGCCAAGTCCCCAATTAAGACTGAGTTGTTCAAACACCAAGAGGACGTCACAATGAAAGGAGAGCATGTGCTTCCGAGGGGCTATTTAATGGTCTGTATTTTTTAATGATTTGGCCATGAGATTTTCCAAATGATGTTTTCAGATTTGTAAAAACCATAGTATGTGCATCAGAATTTATAAAGGCAAATCAGACTATGATCATCCACAAAAAGAAGGATAATTTCATCTGCCAGGTGTAAGTACAGGCCTTTCTGACTTTCAGCATTCACTTAGGTGCTACTATCCCCCTATTACCTGAGGGAAACTGGCCAGTGCCTTCATCAACTGAACTTTAGAGCCACGAGTCCACATCCTACTCTAAGAGAATTCGCGGCTTGATCTTGTACCACGTAAAACATACGTAGGCACACTTGACACTTAGAGTAGCTATTTGAGCCCATCTAGTCTTTACAACTCTGTCTGGCCAGCAATCTTCTGCACACAGCCCACCACCACCTCACCGCTCAGCTCAGCATCCATTCCACAGCCCGTCCCCTTGCACCTGCTGGTGTTGCACAGCACAGACACACCACGAGCCACCTGATTGATCGTGCGGCAAATAAAATACTTCCTCCCTGGCGAGAAAATGTATTCACATACTACCAAGTCAAGAAGCACACTATCTATGGTCTTTCGGCCAACTTCTTACTTAACGGCTTTATTCCAGCTTGTTTGAAAACATTTTTATTTGCAATATATGCTTTGACTGAATTAAGCTCACACTTTAAACATCCAAGTCATGGAACATGGCAAGATTTAAAGAGAAGAATGCATGATCTCAGTATGGTAAAACACCATTGAAACTTACCATAGAAGGTGCTTTTCAAAACAAATGCTATTACAGTTCTCAAAGTTCTGTTCTGCCAAAAGAAGATTAAAGGTTGTGTTGTTATATGACAAGTAAATATGTGGGGAGGAAGGGGATTACTGAAAATCGACAACACTTGAAAAAGTTTTAAAGTGTGTCCTTATAGATTTCATTGTAAATGTGTATTTCTTAGGAGATGACAGACTTGTTCTAAGTGGTGACATTTCACAGTTTTAAAACCAAAATGTTTGATCTGTATTATTCTCTTTGTTATCTTGTATGTAGAGGCTATTTTAAATCATTAAATTTTTTAGATCTGTTTTCATAGCCACTGGGTTTTCTTTCCCACATTTCCTTCCTTATCACAGAATTAAATATAGGCTTATTTTGGCACTCCTAATACAGAAAGTCAATTTACCAATATTATAGATCTGGATTTTTTAGGAAAATCCAGTTGTATATTTTTTAATTTTGTGTCACTCCAGAGTGTATTTGCATTGGAAGAAAATGCTGGAATCTGTGAACATTACCAAACCCAAATATCTGGAACAAGGCTTCTTTTCACCAGAAAACCTGTAACTTTAAGTAATAGGTAGGATAGTTCTGCTATCATACGGATACTGCCATCCACGTGCTTTTAGAATACAGGAAATTGTTCCATTCATTCTGGGATAGACATAAAGAAAAAATTAAAACTATTTGATGAAAAAGAGATTCATAACTACCTAAATTATTTTTAATTCTTAGACTGCTCTTTCACTCAGTTCTATCCTACTGGGATTTGTAAAGTATTTGAATATACCCAATATTGTGCTTTTTTAAAAGCAAGACTAAGTTATATGCTTTTTAAAAGACACTCACTTTAAATAAAAATACACAGGTAAGTTAAAAGCAAAGGGATAGAAAGAGATGTACCATGCATATTCTAATTAAAGACACAAAAACCTGGACTGGCTATATTAGCAGACAAACTAGAGGTCAGAACAGTGGCAAAGAAGAGTATTTCATTATAAAAATGATGAACTCATAAAGAAGACAAAACATTCCTAAATGTGTATGCACATTATCACAAAATTAAAAAATATATGAAGCAAAAACTAATATAACTAAAAGGAGAAATGGAAAGTCTGTAATTGTAGGTGGTGGAGATTTATATATTTCTCTCTCAGTAGTGAATAGAAAAGTAAACAAAAAATCAGTAATAACTGGAAAGGATGGAGCAACTGGAACTCCCTGCACTGCTGGTAGGAATGTAAAATGGTACAACCATTTTGGAAAAGAGTTTGGCAATCTCTTATAAAGTTAAACATATACTTACCATATAAACCAGCAATTCCAATCATAGGTATTTACCCAAGAGAAATAAAAACATATGTCTAAACAAAAAACTAGTTGCTTCATTCATCATCTCAAATGGAAAAAACTCGAATGGCATCAACAGGTGGGTGGCTAAATAAATTGTGGTCTATTTATACAATGGAATACTATTGAGCAATAAAAAGGAGTGGACTAATTTTACAAGTAAGGCATGAATAGATCAACCTTAGAAACACTATGCTGAGGAAAAGCCAGGCGAATAAAGAATACATATATGTGAAGCACTAGAAAACACAAATCTAATTTGTAGTATCAGAAACCAAATCAGGGATTTCCTGAAATCAGGGGTGTGAGTTGGGACATATCTAGAAAAGAGCACAAAGGGAGTTTTTGGTGTGATGGATATGTTTTATTTCGGTGCTAGGCATATGTTTTATATCAGCGCTGTAGATGATGGAAATGTTTCATAATTTGCATTGTCCAAGACAGTAAACAATAGTCACATGCAGCAGTTGAGCACTTGAAATGTGACTAGTACACTGAAGAAATGTTTTTAATTTTAGTTAATTTTAGTTTAAATAACCACAATGTGATTAGTGACCACCATTTGGGACAGTACTTTATATCTTGACTCTTAGGGTAATTATGCAAATGCATATCTTTGTCAAAATTATCATAATATACACTTCAAATGTATGCATTTTATTGTGTAAGTCATATCTCAATTATGTTGATTTTTTTTTAAGATTTATTTATTTTTTTTTTGGAGAGAGGGGAATGAAAGGAGAAAGAAAGAGAGGGAGAAACATTGGTCTGCGAGAGAAACATCAATAGGTTGCCTCTTGCACACCCCCACCCAGAGACTGGGCCCCGCAACCTGTGCCTGTGCCCTTACTGGGAATTAAACTGGCAACCTTTAGCTTTGTAGGACGATGCCTAATCAACTGAGCCACACTAGTCAGGGATCAATTAAGTTGATTTTAAAAAGAGATAAAGCATTTTCTCAATTAAACCTGTTTCATTTTTTTCAAATCAATATTATTATCAATTCACAGAAACACTGGAAGGCCCACAGAAAAAGTCAAATCTAAACTCCAGCTTTTTAAAAAGTCAATCCTGAGCTTGTTCAAGACCAACCAGGAAGACACATGTTTCGTACTCCCCTAGTCAGTAAATGTACATCTGGGCTTTAGATGTTTCCCCATAAAACACATTTACCCTCTTCATCATTTTTTAAGAATTATGACAAAAGAAATGTTGCCATTCACCAGAAGGCATACAAAAATAAAGATTCCATTACTCATTGAATATTTCCTGCCTGGCCAGCCAGAGCAGGCACATCTGCCCTTCCCATCAATAAGGCAACCACTATCCCAGCCTGAGGATCCTCCCAGCCAATGTCTCTGCTCACTCAGTGCCAGGCAACAAAGTGACAGAAAAAGGAGAAAACCTGCTCTCTGCTTGTCTGTGTTTGGGACTAAAAGTAAATATGCCTTTTAAACCATTTAAGGCAGATCACAGACAAATGCCCAACTGAAATCTTCAGGCAAAGACCTCAGTTGTTCAGAGAGTCCAGAAAGCAAAGTGATCTAGGATTGTGAGAAAACTGAGGTTAAAGAGATTGATGGCAAAGGAAGGGCTAACAGGATAGACAGAGGGCAAAGGAAAGCCTGGCAGTGGCGAGCAGCCAGGAACAAGCACAGCAAGGGGGAAGTGGGAATGATGGGGCAATTGCTAGAATATATCGCATACCAAATATTTGTTGGCTTGATGAAACTGAGCATTAGACAAGACACCATATTCCTTCAAATGAGAGAAAGAAGAAAGAGCAGACCTACGGGGGCAAAATGAGACAAAAGAGATAAGAAAGACAATGAAAACTATGAAAGGATAAAAAGAGGAGAAGGAGAGAGTAAGGGAGAAAAGGGGCAACAAGAGGGGAGAGGAGAATTTCAGTCATGATGGCAGCATAGGCAGACATGGCTCACCTCTTGACACAACCACATCAAAATTACAACTGAAATGTAGAACAACCATCACTCAGGAATGTCAGAACTCAAGGTGAATGGAAGTCTGACAACCACAATATTGAGTTGAATGGAAGTCTAACAACTATAGAATTAAAGAAACCACATCCACCCAGATGGTAGAAGGGTTGCAGACATGGAACAGGCTGGTCCCAAACCCACATGGATAAAAATTCTAGAGGGATATCTCGGAAGCGGCGAGTCCCAGACCCACACCAGGCCCCCAACCCAGGATTCCAGTGCCAGGAAGATAAATCCCCATAACTTCTGGCTGCAAAAACCAGTGGGGATTGAATTGGTGGAAGAAACTTCTGGAGCCACAAGAAGTTCCTCTTAAAGAACCCACATACAGACTCACCTACACAGACTCCATCCCTCTTAACTCCAGCACTGGGGTAGCAGCTTGAAAGGCACCAGTGGCATCAGGGAGAGACTGAAGTGTCTGGCATCAAGGTGAGCAGAGGACAGTGTACCTTTACTAAACCCTCTCCCCATGAAGCCGGCAAGCTGGTGCCATATCTGAGACTCCATCAACCTGGCTAACACTGTTTGACCCACCTTAGAGATCCCCAGAGGCTCTGCTCCACCAAAATTAAGGACCCATCCAAGCTGCTTTTCCATAAGAATTGCTGGCCTTGGCTCCAAAATCCTATCAAACAAGCAATAGGGGGCTTTAGTGAGCCCTAGCAGTAGCCAGATTAGATTCACAGCTTGACTTTGCCTGGAAATGTCCAAGCCTGGCACAAGTAGCAGCAATTTCAGGTTGCTTCACAACTCAGGCGTGGTGTCCTGGGCAAAACACAGATAGGGGCTGACTTTTGCTCACACCACCAAGTAAACCCAAGGGCCAGCACACCCAGTGGACAGCAACAGACTATGTCAGAGCACCACCACCCTACCCCAACACAGCTGATCTTCAATGGAGGGTGGAGATTGGTGATCAGTAATCACAGTCAGTCCTTGCAACTGACTGGCCTGGGCAAATCCCTCTCATTGACCTGCCAACAGCAACCACAGCTCAACTACAAGAGGAGGGTGTACTCAGCCCACACAAAGGGTGCACCTCGAGGACCCAGCTTGGGTGAAAGGGGAGGCTATGCCACTGGACCCTATAAGACACCTCCTACATTAGGCCATACTACGAAGACATAGAGTCAAAGCAGCTCTACCTAGTACACAGAAACAAACACAGGGAGGCTGCCAAAATGAGGAGACAAAGAAATATGGTCCAAATGAAAGAACAGAACAAAACTCCAGAAAGAGTTAAACAAAATGGAGATAAGCGTTATCAGAGGCAGAGTTGTAAACACTGGTTATAAAGATGCTCAAGGAACTCAGTGAGGACCTCAACAGCATAAAAATGGTCCAGTCAGAAACAAAGGATACATAATTGACATAAAGAACAATTTATAGAAAAACAACAGTAGAATGGATGAAGCCAAGAATCAAATCAATGATTTGAAACACAAGGAAGCAAAAAACAACCAATAAGAACAGCAAGAAGAAAAAAGAATCCAAAAAGTGAGGGTAGTATAAACAGCCTCTAGGACAACTTCAAGAGGTCCTACATTTATATCATAGGGGTGCCAGAAGGAGAAGGGAAAGAGCTAGATTTCGGAAATCTATCTTTAAAAAAAACTGAAAGAAAACTTTCCTAATTTGGTGAAGGAAATAGACATGTAAGTCCAGGAAGCACAGAGAGTCCCAATTATGATGGATACAAAGAGGTCACTCCAAGACACATCATAATTAAAAGGCCAAAGGTTAAACATATAGGGAGACTCTTAAAAGCAGCAAGAGAAAAGAAGTTAGTTACAAGATGGTTGACAGATGGGGGTGGGAGGAGAATGGGTGAAGAGGTGAGGGGATTAAGAAGTACAGATAGGTAGTTACAGAAGAGCCATGGGGATGTAAAGTTCAGTATAGGAAATGGAGTAGCCGAAGAGCTTATATATATGATTCATGGACATGAACAATGATGTGGCGATTGCCTGAGGGAGTGGAGGGTGCTAGGTGGAGGGTGGCAAAGAGGGAAAAATCAGAACAATTGTAATAGCATAATCAATAAAACACAATTTTTTAAAAAAAGAGGGGAGGGGAAAGAGGGGAAGAGCAGAGAAGGATAGGGAGAGAAGATGCAGCAGGAAGACACCTGACAGAGCAATCAGAAACGAGTCAGTGCAACAAATAACCACATCAAGAGATACAGATTCTAGAGCAATATTTTATCTTGTTTGGCAATCTAGATTCTCAAGATATTCCTGGTAACAAATTGATGGCAGATACGTTGTTGAGTTGTCATTTTGGAAAACAACACCATGGTACATGGCTCATTTGGAATGACGTAGTGCTTATGAGCACATTAAAGGCTCTAAGGAGTCTTGTAATAAAGGAACTTGTCTTGTCCACTGTTTCCCAAAATGTTTTTGATCCTAAAGTCTGTTTTCTCTTAACACTCATGAAAACGTGGTCTAAGATGTTCAGATAGTTTGTCTTTGTTTCCCTCCCCCCACAAAAGGATGAGGTCTGCTAATGAGACTCTTCTCACATAATTATGGCTGAACCCTATCATCAAAATCAATACCTCTGCTTTAATGGCTCTTTAGAACCAACAGACTAAGGAGTAGCACCTGTTTTGACCTTTAGCACGCATCCTGCTCCTGAATCTAAACAAGATGCCTTCACAAACATACTTTATTGTTTCCTCGATCCATTTCTCAACATCTGAAGGTCCTAAAATAAAAATTAAAAAGCAGGTGTGGGGGGGGCAAGCTGGAGGTATAGGCAGAAACACTTCACTTCCTTGCACAACCAAAAGAAGGAAAACAATTAGTTTAAAAACAAAGAACAACCAGAACTGCCAAAAACATTTGCATTGAAGTCCAACAAGCAAGAAGTTGAAGAAACATTCAACCGGACAGTAGGAGGTGTGGAGACAGGCAGCAGGGTGGAGAGGATGCAGCAAGGTGGCGGCTGGAGGACCAGACAAGCAATCCCACATTCACGCGCAGACAAGCCTGGGAAAAGCAGGGGAGCGAGACAGACTGACCACAAAACTCTGGGTTTCAGCGCAGGAAACTGAAAACTCAAAACCACAGGCTGTGGAAAAGATCGGTGGGGATCTTTTGTGGCAGCAGGAGAACCTCTCAGCCTCACAGGAGACTACATTGCAGAGAGTCACAGGGTCCTAAAACGTGCAAAAAGCGACCCACTTGCAAATCAGCACCTAAAGGGCACAAACTGCTTGTGGGGAAAGTGAGGGAAGTGACAGAAAGTGGGAAGAGAGCAGAGGAAGCAGCATTATTCCTTCTCTGACCCCTCCCCCACATACAGCACCACAGTGCAGCAAACAGCGTTACCCCACCCTGGAGAATACCTAGGGCTCCACCCCTTACACATAATAGGTACACCGAGACAAAGAAATATAGCCCAAATGAAAGAACGGATCAAAACTCCAGAAAAATAACTAAATGATGAGGAGATAGCCAACATGTCAGATGCACACTTCAAAACACTAATAATCAGGATGCTCACAGAATTGAGTTTGGTCACAAATGAAGGAAGAAATGAAGGCTACCCAAAGTGAAATAAAGGAAAAAATACAGGGAACCAACAGTGAAGGGAAGGAAACCAGGACTCAGATCAACAATTTGGAGCAAAAGGGAAAAATAAGCATCCACTGGAACAGAATGAAGAAACAAGAATGCAAAAAATCATAAGAGGCTTAGCAGCCTCTAGGACAACTTTAAACATTCTAACATCTGAATCATTGGGGTGCTGGAAGGAGAAGAAGAAGAGCAAGAAATTGAAGACTTATTTGAACAAATAATGAAGGAAAACTTCCCCAGTCTGGCAAAGTAAATAGACTTCCAGGAAGTCCAGGAAGCCCAGAGAGTCCCAAAGAAATTGGACTCAAGGAGGAGCACACCAAGGCACATCATAATTAAGTTACCCAAGATTAAAGATAAAGAGAGAATCTTAAAAGTAGCAACAGGAAAGGAGATAGTTACCTACAAAGGAGTTCCCATAAGACTATCAGGTGATTTCTCAAAAGAAACCTTGAAGGCAAGAAGGGGCTCAAAAGAACTATTCCAAGTCATGAAAGGCAAGGACCTACATCCAAGGTTGCTGTGTCCAGCAAAGCTATCATTTAGAATGGAAGGGCAGATAAAGTGCCCTCCAGATAAGGTCAAGTGAAAGGAGTTCACCACCACCAAGCCCTTATTCAATGAAATGTTCAAAGGACTTATCTAAGACATAGAAGAAGATCAAAAATATGAACAGTAAAATGACAACAAACTCGCAGCTATCAACAACCGAACCTACAAAAAAAACCCAAAGCAAACAACTAGAAAAGGAACAGAACACGAGGTCACATGGAGGATTATCAGTGGAGAGGGAAAGGGAGACAATGGGGGGAAAAGGTACAGGGAATAAGAAGCATAAATGGTAGGCAAGAAATAGTCAGGGGGAGGTTAAGAATAGTATAGGAAATGGAGAAGCCAAAGTACTTATAAGTACAACCCATGGACGTGAACTAAGGTGGGGAGGAAATGCTGGACAGTAGGGAGAGGCAGTGCAGGGAGGAGGGGGATAAAGGGGGGAAAAAAATTGGGACAACTCTAATAGCATAATCAATAAAATATACTTTAAAAATAAATAAAAGCAACTTATGGGACAACATAAAAAAATAAAAGAAAGAAAGCAGACTGGTGATTAATTTGGATGAACTTTCCTAAAGAATGAATTCCTTTGAATGAGGTTTTCTTTTTTTTAAGTAGTGCTTTAGGAAGGTTAATCTTATATGAGGAGTTTTAAAATAAAAGTACTTTTCACATGAAAACCAAGAAAATGAAAGAAAAATAAAATACGCAGAGATGGGAAGAGAAATATAGGCAAAGACAGACTGGCCTATCCAGGGATTTAATCCAAGAGGAGGTGGAAATGTTTCTTGAACCGGTGGCAGTAATGATACAGATACATACATTGCTCTGAAAATAGGTCTCTGCAGTGTGGAAGGTGCTAAGGAGGGGCCCAAGTGAATCCTGAAAGCTCAATCTGGAAGCTCTTTTATCAGTTCTAGGATAAAAGGCAGATTAGAAAGGAGAAGTGGATAGAGTTCAGGAATGTGGAAGGGGAAATCAACAGAACTGTGAGGAATTGGACAAGGTGCCTGATGAAGAGGGACCTAGGTTGAGGCATCTGGATGCCTGTGGATCCATTCTGTGCTAGGAAGCACCAGAGGTCTCGACATCTCCATGAAACCAGCCTGTGAAGTCCACATTTCTGTCCTCCCTGGCAGTGACCGTCAGGCTAGGCCAAGAACAAGCGGCACCGGCCCAGAGACCCAGACTGTATGAGGAAACGGCTGTGTGAGGCCCACCTGACCTCCTTCCAGGTCCTGAGCACTCAGGCACATGCTTATTCTGTGTTGAAAAAAAGAAAGAAGAGAAAAGAAAAACAACCTTGAAAGGATTTTAATGAATAGAGGCCAATATACAGAGGAGAAACCTCAAAAAGGACAACAAAAAAAATTTAACATACTGATCTTTATCTCAGTGTTTACTATTACCAGTCCGTAAAACAAATTCCTCTGTAGCCTGGCAGGGTGGGGGGTCGGGGGAGAGAGAAAACCCATACCTTGCAACATAATTTAAGCCATCTCCCAACAACTGTAATTAAGAAAACTGAGTTAACAGAAAGAGCATCTTATTTTGTCTCCTCATGGATAATTTTCCAGGGAGACAAGAGTCAGCAAGGAATGATGTTAAATGAAAACATACCCCTAATTTTCTCCGGTCTGCCTGGCAGTTAGGATATCATCAGACACCAGACACCATCTATCCCTCCTCCAGCGCTTACAAACCCAAAGTGGTTTCTGAGTCCACTTTATGACCCAGGGAGCATGTGGGCTTTTCAGAACTACCAGAGCCCTTTGTGACTTAAATTCCTAGTAAAGAAGTTGAAGCCTCTAGGAACAACGGCTGTGAATGGGGCATTTAAACATTGGTAAGAGTAGTAACAAAGACTTCTGAGTCTTGCACAATGTTGAAATACTAAGAAAAAGGACTGGTGTGGGTGTATTTTCATGAGGATGTACAATTGTAAATGGACAATTTACTTAATATTGTCCTTGCCCTTGAGCAATTATTTCCACCTATCTGTCTAGACATCCACTCAACACTAGAAAGGGTCTAAGATTTGACAAAAGGTTTCAGTTGAATAATGGGTCCCTCAATCCTGTTTGCATTAGGAAAATCAACAAGCAAGAAAACAAAAGGTCTCCAAGAAACATTAGGAAGAGGGCTTGTAGGGGCCTGTCCTGTGGAGAAAGGCTTCCTAGAAAAAAAGTAATCATGTCCTGTTGCTCACAAAGGAAAGTGGACTTGTGTGCGTGTACAATTCCCAGGTGGCTGTCCTTGTTGGAAGGGGACACGCAAGAGCTCTTTGTTTCCCTGCCAGTGCAAATGGCCAGCACCCATTCACTCCAGGTGACAATGTCTTTATCTGGACAGCACCTAGGGTGATTTCAAAGCTTTTTTTTAGTGCCCAGAATTTTGCTGATTTAAAGCTGAGTTCACTTGGGAGCCCTCAGGGTAGCCACACACAGCACCCCCTTGTGGTCTGGTAGGGAAACAAAAGGCCCAGGAGGACAATTTGGTTTTTGTAGGGGATTCTGCCACCAACCTGACTGAAATGAAGGCATTAATGCAGACCTTGTTCAATATTGTGACCATAAGCTTTAAAAATAAGTCTCAAGTGCTCTGCAAACATGCAGCAGTATTATTATTTCTTTGCACATCTCCTCATTTTGTTGTGTGTTTCAGATCTAGACCATACTGAGTCTGCCTTCTCCATCTGACAAGCCTAACTCATTAAAGGAGCACAATTTGTTGGCTGGGTAACTGATCAATCGACAAATGAATGAAACCACACCCCACTAACCCCTGACCATCCCACATTGTAAGAACTCTTTAAAACTAAAGGACTTTGTAGTATCCATAAAGATAACAAATAAAACCTGAAATCCCTTCAAAGGGCAGGATTAGACTGTCCATAAGTTTCTGTTGTATTTTTCACATCTATAAGTAATCTTCCATCCTTTGCTTTATAGTGCCCTTTTTCGTTGTTGTTGGATGACTGTGATTTCTCTGTCTGCAAGTTCCTGAGGTTGGATTCCATGTTTCATAGCTCCCTACAGACTCCGCTCTGGCGCATTCTCTTGTGACGCTGGTGTAACTAGACTAGACACTCTTCTCTGGTAAGACACCATGGTTTTGGATAATGGTGACATTACATCACCCCCTGTGCTCTGTTCTCATGACTCGACCTTTTTGTTACTTCCCTATCTCGACACTCAAATTGTTAGCACATTACAGCATTTACAAACTTTCAACCACAGTGCTTACAAGTAAAACAACAATTACCAAGAAATTGACAAAAGGCTTAATGGACGAAAAATTTTAACCAGTAAGCATATTATAGGCAAACATATTCATACTCAAGCATTAAAATACATTGTTTTTCTTGAGTACTGGAAAAGCTTGTTGTCATGGAAGTGAGATTTTTGTAACTAACTGATCATGTTTTCCCTTTTGCCTTTTACTACCAAGAAGATCAGAGACAAATTTGATACCCAGTGTTAGTAACTACTTAATACCAATAGGCTTGAATATCTAGCTTCTAACTTTCCTCTTTATCTAATCTTTTCTACCTAAATTATTCCCTGTTCTCCCTTTTACCGCTAGGGTCTTTAATATCACGTGTTCACATGAAAGATTTTGAACAAGTAAGAGAACTTCATGGGCTGTGTGAAGAAGCATGGGTTCTGCCTGTCCTCCTGCACAGTCAAAGGTCCCTGGTAGCATGGGCTGGGCCAATCCAGTCGGGCCCATAGCTATTGTCTTCAACGGCATAGGCCCGTGGCCAGGGTGCTGGGACGAGACACGTTCTTCTGCTGGCTACTTCTCACACCCTAAATCAGTCTCTCCTTGCAACTTTTCCCAGGCTTAAGTGTGGAACAGTCCAGATTTCCATGTCTGTTACTACTGTCAGTCTCCCTTCAGAGAACTAATGTCCCTTCCTGAAATCCAGTCTTGGACAAGCTTTCACATATGTGACCCTCGAAGATAGCATTAAGGTTTAGTAGCCCATTCCTTTCTCTTTCAAGAGGCATCATGGCCACTTTATAATTTCATAGATGCAGGTTTGACTCATCAGCGCCTGGAAACAGCCAGACCCAAGTCCTCTATCTCAGAACAATATCTAAGCCCTAACAAATGTCTTTTGACACCTGTAAACTTTGTAACTAAAAGATGTGCAGACTTTCCAGTTGCAGGTGGAGGGAGAGTTCTCGGTCTGTCCAGAAGGAATCCAGCCATGCAATATGAAAAATAGAGACATTTATTGAAGAAGATACAAAATATAGGAAACATTGTACATAGGACAATGACACCTCAGTCTCCTTCAAAGTAGGCACCTTGGGACCTCACACAGTCCTCCCAGCGTCTCTTCCACTGTTCAAAACATTGCAAAATCCTTTGTTGGAATTGCCATCAGCTGCCCTGTCACTGTATTTTCCTAAATCTCATTGATGGTCTGAAATCTCTTCCCTTTCAAAGGTGATTTTAGTTTTGGGAAAAGCCAGAAGTTGCAGGGCACCAAATCTGGGCTGTAGTGGGGCTGAGTCACCTGGGTGATGTGATGTTTTGCCAAAAACTCTGCACGAGATGTGATACATGAGCAGGCATGTTTGTTGTGATGAAGCTGCCAATCACCAGTTGTCCATAGCTGTAGCCGTTTTCATTGTATTGCATCTCTCAACCAATGAAGAACATTGAGGTAGTATCCTAATTAATTGTTTGGCCTGGAGGGGCATACTCATGACAGACAACATCTGCCCAATAAAAAAATACAGGTCTTGATCTGGCTGCAACTTTGCCGTGCCTTCTTTGGGAATGGAGAACCAGGCAACTTCCATTTGGATTACTGGGCCTTCCTTTCCAGATCATAGCTGTAGACCCACAATTCATCTCTGGTTATGACCTTCTTTAGGAAATCTGGGTCATTGGTAGTGGTTTGAATGAAGTCATTAGCAACTGCAGCACGATGTTCCTTCTGTTCCAGTAGCAGGAGCCACAGAATGAACTTTGCCACCATATGTTTCATGCCAAGATCCTGTGTCAAAATCTTGGACACAGTAGTTTTGGGAAACCTCAGATCAGCTTCTAATTCTTGCACTGTCAGTCACTGATCTTTGTTGATTGCAGCTCATACACATTCAACATTCTCTGGAATTCTGTTTGTTGCAGGCCTTCCAGAACATGGATCATTTTCAACAGATTCTCAACCATCTTTGAAGTGTTTGTGCCACACTTTTATTTGCACTACACTTATTACATTGTCCCTGAAAGCCTTCTGAATCACCTGAATAGTGTCTGCAGAGGAATGCTCAAGCTTAATGCAAAATTTGATACAGATTCATTGCTCTACTCTCTCAGTCACTTTGAATGCAACGATCACACAGTACACATATTGAGCACCGTCTACCACCTAGTGGTCAGTATACTAGTCAGTATACTAGTCAGTACCTCACTGACTAGTATAGTGAAGTCATCATTGTTCACGCATGCACATTCCAGTCTGCTCTCCTTGGCTACCAGATTACATTGATGTGGTGCAAACAGTTCTTGTTATATTAACAATGGCTGAACTGTTTCTAGACAGACCTCATGTACCACACTCTCCTCCCATTTCCATGGCAGGAAAGAACTTCCTTGCACCCTCATATACACACATTTCTTATGACTGGTGCTTCCAAATGGCAGACAAACATCCTTCCTTCAGTCTCCACGCAGACTGCCTATTAGTTGCAAGGGAAAAACAGTAATATGGTGGTGAAATCAGACAACTCCTTGATGGAGTGGAGTGACCAAAATCAACACCATCAGTGAGGGGCAGAGGGGCATCATGTACCTCTAGAGGCAACACGGTCACAGCATCACCCATTTAACATTGAATTTCCTTATGTAATCATGATGAAAATCAAATAAACGCAAAATGAAGACTGCCTGTTCTAACTTTTAAAGGTGGGGGAAATCATATTCTGTCGATGTGATACAAGACAAAGGAAGGCTATGCCATCTTTTCAGGTTAAAGGAGGCAAGAGAAAGCTGAAAACCAGACAGACGACCTGGCCCTACCCTGGGTCCCATCCTGGAGGGAAAAATAAAGGACATTATTACTGGGTCAATTGTCAACATCGAAATACACACAGTAAATTAAATAGAAGTATCTAATCAAAGCTAAATTCATGAGTACTTTGGTTCTGTAAGAGAATATTCCAATTTCCAGAAAATGTGCACTGAAGTATTCCAGGGTAAAGAGCCACAGTGTAGGCATGTATGCTTCAGAAAAAGAATCTGTACATATTAACAAGGGAATCTCAGCAAAATGTGCGATTCTCATTCTCACAAATTTTCTGTTAATCTGGAATTACTTACAAATAAAACAATTTTAAAACAACAGCACTTCAACGTTACCTATAAGATGGTGGCATCAGTAGTAGAACCTGGGTTTAAATCTCTCTGCCTCTTAGCTGTGTCATCTCGAGCTATTTTACTCTGAAAGACTTGATTTCCTCATCATTCAAATGAATATCTTAACAATAGCTCTGTCATGGGCTTGTTACATAGCTTAAAATTACAAATTAGAACTTGGAAAATATTTAGAACAGGCCGTGGTACACAGCCTGCATCATACACCTGTTGATAAATAATTACTACGGTTCAGAAATTAAAAACAAAATGAACACACAAAACAAATCTAAAAATTCCCTTTTGGGACCCACTGACTGACTAAATTAATACGTCAATGTTTTCATAGAGTAGTGTGAGTGGTGTGTTAATTGTTGGGTGAACAATCAGACAAGCATGGGTCATGGAGTTGGGATAAAAGTGTGGGGCAGCTTAAGCTCCTTGTGTGATGTTGCTTTCGTAAAAGCAGTGAAATGTATTACAAATCAAATACCAAGTTCAAATAAACACAGAAAAAATAAGTACTCATTACTCTTCTAAACACAACTCTGAATATTATATTGAGATTCCAAGTAATAAAGGAGAGAAATATAAGATCCTAGATGACCAGCCTTGTTTTAAGGTACAAAGTAATTAAAAAATTAGAAAGATGATGCACAGCCATGACTTCTTTCAAATTGTATAGGTGAGAGTCTTTTTGTTTTATTTTATTTTTTATTTTAGAGAGAGGGGAAGGGAGGGAGAAAGAGAGGAAGAGAAACATCGATGTGAATGACACACATTGATGGTTGCCTTCCCTACACTCCCCAACCAGGGACCAAACCTACAACTCAAGCATGTGCCCTGACAGGGAATTAAACTGGTGATTTAAGTTTGCTGGATAGCAACCAAATGAGCCACACCAGCTGGAGCCAAAGGAGAAAGTCTTTTACCAAAAACCCAATGAAGGGAACATAAAATTCTCCATTTTTGGCTTCTATTATAATTTCTCCTGGAAGAGAGCAGAGTTGGGGCACCTAAGAGACGTTTTTGCAAAGCTGCTGAAGACTCTCACCAGGAAAGCCCTCATATTGGCAGGGCCTGAGCCAGCCCTGTCCCCTACCATTTCAGGGCTGCAGGGCCCCCAGGAAGCTCCTGGTTTGTCGTGGCTCTTCCAGGAAAATAACCACCTATAGCATCCCTAGGCTACATACATGGGTGGCAATGCTACCAACCCAGTAAGTCAAGATGACTGCAGCATGGAGGTGGTGATGAATAGTCATTTGGGTTACCCCAGACACGTGCACCTCATCAACACGTGCTAACGTTTGTCCTGATCAAAACGGCTCTCCTACCAGCTGTGCATCTAGAACACACTGTGTTGGCCTCTCATAGTTCACAGAATTGCTATTATTCTTTGAGTTGATGCCGTAGCCTAGCCCGGGGTGACATGTTATAAGAAATAGTCTCACTGTTCTGTGGTAGCAGTGGTGGATTTCTACATTATAATTTTAAACAAGAAGTTCATTTAGATAACAGGGCACTCCACTTAGCATAATGCTCTCCAGTTCCATCCACGCCGTTGCAAAGGGTATAAGCTCCTTCTTTCTCTCTGCTGCGTAGAATTCCAGTGTGTAAATGTACCATAATTTTTTGATCCACTCATTTGCTGATGGGCACTTAGGTTGCTTCCAGTACTTGGCTACTGTAAATTGTGCTGCTATGAACATTGGGGTGCATAGGTTCTTTTGGATTGGTGTTTCAGGGTTCTTAGGGTATAATCCCAGCAGCAGAATTGCTGGGTCAAAGGGCAGTTCCATTTTTAGTTTTCTGAGGAAATTCCATACTCTTTTCCACAGTGGCCCCACCAGTCTGCATGCCCACCAACAGTGCACTAGGGTTCCCTTTTCTCCGCATCCTCTCCAACATTTGTTTGTGGATTTGTTGATGTTGGCTACTCTGACTGGTGTGAGATGGTACCTCATTGTGGTTTTAATTTGCATCTCTCTGATGGCTAGTGACGCTGAGCATCTTTTCATATGTCTCTGGGCCCTCTGTATGTCTTCCCTGGAGAAATGTCTGTTCAAGTCCTTTGCCCATTTTTTAATTAGGTTGTTTGTCTTGCTGGAGTGGAGTCGTGTGAGTTCTTTATATATTTTGGAGATCAGGCCAGGTGGTGAGGGACAAATACCATATGATCTCACCTTTAACTGAAACATAATCAACAAAAGAAAAAAGCAAACAAAATATAACCAAAGACATTGAAATTAAGAACAATGTAACAATAGCCAGAGGGGAGTAGGGAGGGGATAGTGGGGAGAGGGGTCTACAGGAGCTACTATAAAGGACACAAGGACAAAATCAAGGGGGAGGGTAGAGGTGGGGGAAGAATGTGGGATTGGCTGGGGATTGGCTGGGGTGGGGTGGAGGGATGGGCAGACAATTGTAACTGAATAAAAATAAAAAAAAATAAAAAGAAATAGATAACAGTGCACTTGACTTGAAAGGAAAGGTATTTAGGATTCATTTCCTTTAGAAAAATTTATTCTGACTTAAAAACAGATTGCCTGCATGTAATGGTTATGTACAAAAAATTAAAATGATAAAACTGCCCTTGGTTTTACAATAATAAATGAAATATATTGAAATTCTCCAATCAAATAAAATGTGCAATGGATTTTGTTGTTATTGTTCATCTCACAATGAGAGCAAAATAATTTAATGACATATAAAAATAAAAGTCAAATAGTTCACCACTAATAGGTCTTTTTACAGAAACCATCTTTTCTCCATTTCTTTTTGATGGCAGTTGAATATACCAACGACCAATTTAGTAAACAATAATACTAGTACAATAGAACTGGTGACATATGCCAGTTACTTCATGTACAACAAAGGAAAAGGAGAAGAGGAAATGACAGAGTGGAGAAAACTATATACAAGGCCAGATGTGTAATCAAACTGTAGTTTTCTAACAGAGAATGGGTTTTGTCTGTCAGTTGTGGAGTGAAGTAGCACAAATGTATTCTCATCCTTCATTTCCAACTGTGCAGGTGCACATATTTGGTTGATTATCTGCCAATCGTATTGGAATTTGATCTGCCTCAGCGAGAAACCCTGTCATTCACGTGAGGTTTTTATTCACTTGGGAGTGCTGGATTTCTTTTAATCTTCAATAGAACAACCTGCCCACCCTCCTTCAAATGAATCTGCTCATTGTCCCTTGGGTTTTGTGTCAGCCATGGCGAGTGCTGGAGACCCTCTTAGTTGCTGAGTCACAAAGCAGGTACCAGGTCTGCACCCAGCACACAAGCTGGAAAGAAGGGCAGAAGGAGGCAGCAGTGGAGGGGAAGGGAGAATGCAGTGAGGCTTTTGGGAAGTATTCTGGGGTACACGACTGTCCCTTTAATAAACCCCCCCTGAGAAATTTTTCTCAGGTCTCAGACCTAGAAGAGCTATGCTTTCCTAACAGCTACTTTAGTTGTTGGACGGCTTCCACACCCCTCCTCTTCTCCCTGAGGGACCTTACACAGTTCTATCAACTTAATCCAAGCTGCAGTCATCCCTCTCCTAGGCAAATGCCCCCATACTGGCCTCCCTGCTTCCACACAGGCCCATTTACAATGCAATTACCACACAGCAGCCAGGACAACCTTTTAGAAACATAAATCACATTCGGATACCCGCCTGCTCAGTGCCCTCCGGTCCCCTTTGCCCTTTCACTGGAACCTCGGTTTTGAAAGCCCTTCATAATCAATGCTGACCCCTGACCTCAGCTCAGACCATGTTCACCCTCCCCTCCCACCTTCCAACCACAGGAGTCTCTTTCTCTTCTCAAATCAGCCATTCATTCCTTTGCACCAGCTGCCTCCTCCCCTGATGCTCCCCAGGGATGGTCAAGATCAGGCTTTTTATTGTTACCCAGAGCCAAGCAGCCTTAACCTCCCAAGCCAGTGTCACTCTCACCTTCCAGCACATTCACTTCTCTTAATCCTCTCAGGACCCTTACTGCTAGCTGATACACTTCTTGCCTTTTCACTCTATCTACTTCCACCTAAAATGTGATCCCTTGAGAGAAGAAACCCCTTCTGTCTTGCCCTGTGTTTTGTTCTCATAGCCAAATAGTGCCTCGAATACAATATAGGCCAAGTATTTATTGAATGAGTCTTAACAGCATAGTAGACTTGGGAACCATGAGTGTTTTCTCATAGCTACGATCCTTGGTACTTTCAGAGTCAAAGGCAAGTCTCACTTCTACTTGCAACAGATCTTGTAAAATGCATTCCAGGGAAACAAATTTTGTCATCTTTTTCTCCTTATTTTCCTCTTGCACTGATTTGCTCAACTTAAAAAGTAGTTATAAAGGTCTAAATGCTCTACTAAGCTTTTTTCAATGCTTAATAAAATGTGGTGATAAATAAGTCATATGGGTGGACTTTGCTAAATATTACATGATAAAGTTCTATGGGTAACAAGAGGAACTGGTGCCCTGTGTCTTTCACCAACCACGAAGAGCAAAACCTGATGCTTTCCCTGAGTCCATGCTGGGGAGGCAAGAGGAAAAAGCAAATCCACTCCCGGAGGCCAGTGTAAATCCTCATATCATGGCCAAAGTCACTTCCTGGGTGTCAGGGGAGCAGACACCAGGCTAAGCCAGCCCCAGGACCAGCCAAGGTGAACAAGGTAAGAAGAAAGTATGGGAGGACTGGCTCAGCTACATCAGATGGGACATTTTTTGCTAAATTATAAATCAAGCTAAGCATCTCTATTGTTTATAGTATGTCTTTTTTTTTTAATTGTGGTTAAAAAAGACACGACATAAAATTTACCATCTTAACTATTTTTTAATGTTTTGATTAATACTATTATATATATTCATGTTGTTGTGTAATAGATCTCCAGAACTTTTCATCTTCCCATCCTGAAATTAAACAACTTCTCATTTACCCTCCTCCCAGCCCCTGGCAACCACAATTCTACTTGCTGTTCCTAGTCGTTTGACCCCTTTAGATCATGCAATATTTATCTTTCTGTGTCTGACTTATTTCACTTTGTATGATGTCCTCATGGTTCATCCACACTGTAGCATGTGACAGGATGTCCTTCCTTTATAAGGCTGAATAATAACCCATGGCAAGTAGCTTTTTGTTTATCCATTCACCTGGTGATGGACAGCTGAGTTACTTCCATCTTTTGGCTATTGTTGGATGGGACACTTCTGCATCTATGTGCACCACGCTCTGGTCTAAGGGACATCTGACCAGGCCCAGGTAGTAGTCAGCATCTGCCTCTCCCACAAGCTTTGGGGGCAGGGGGAAATATACAACCACACAGGCTGCCATTCATGGTCCCCACCATGAGCTGAACCCAAACACCACCTAACAAGTTTCCAGTCAGCTCTCTCACTCATTTTCCATGAGGCTGCCTCAGGCCTTCTCTGTGTTTCTCACACCTCCCAGTGTACATTACCACTCTGCTCGGATTTATCAGACAGTCTCTATATATGTGCTGCATCTCAGTGAATGGCATCCACCCACTTGGTGAAGTCAGATATCAATAAGCATTCTATTCTTATAGGCACCGTATCCTACCAGTGACAAAGAGTAACAGAATTTTGCCTCTAATATGACAGAATCTATTCACTTTATATTTTTCCCATGACTATTCCCTTAATGCCAGTTATCAACTGCCACTGTTTGCCAGGAAAATGCAAGGGCCTCCTAACTGATACCCTCTATGCACCCTGCCCTTTCCCACCCATTCACAAGGGCATTGGGTACCCTTCCTCTAATTCCATTGTGATTATGCTGCCTTTCAGGGGTACCCTAATGCTCTCCTCAGTGTAGCATACACAGTCGTCCTTGACCAGAGCCTCATCACCTGCCTCCCATTCTACCCACACTCGTGTCAGCCATGCACGAAGCCCCTCTTCACACATCAGCCATTTCATACCTAACTTTGCTCACAGTGTTTCTCCCACCTGGCATACAACCACCATGTTTCTTCACTAACCTAATTCTTCTTCATCATTCAGGGATCACTTCACACCTCTGTCCAATCTTAAGCCCACGCTCTTTCCTTCTGTGCATCCTCTGCAATACCGGAGCGCCTCTTGCAAATTCTTCTTTCAGTTTTTGAAAGAATCATTTCTTTCCCCAGGCTCCCACAGCACATCTTGGGTTCTTTGAACAGGTTCTTGGCGCATAAGGTCATATTCTCCATCTGCTCACTGCCTTCTTCTCTATGCTAAGTAGACATTTCATGGTGTAATAGCACATAGGAACTTCTCAAAAGTCCTAGTGTTAAGCTTGTATAACATATAAACAAATGCACTTAGAGGAATGTTTAAATTGTGAATTACAGCTACAAAAGAAACTGTAAACAATTTAAAGTAAGGAAGAATTGCCCCACTGTGTGCCTCTCTTTTACATAAGTATTCATATATGAGGGCTAAGTCACAGAACAATAAAGAATGGCAGTTCAGTTCTCCGGGAGGCACCCAAGACGCTAAGGTCACAAACAGACATCCGTTCTGCATCCTGTTTTCAGTAGTTTATGAAAAATTAGCCTTTCTGTCTGAGGCTTTCTTTATGTAAGCTCAAATTTCATTTTGGAAGTTTGGAACAAGCTCTCTTCAATTAAAGTAAATCACTTTTCCCCATTATAAAAAACTTTAAATGTTTCTGAACAAAGTTTGTTGAACTACAGAACTGGTTGATCAAAAACGAACGAGAGCTGTCAAATAATATTAATAATAAAAATTTTGGTTAAGTGGGCTGGGGCTTTTAAAGGAAAAATGTTCCTTGGGGAAACATACCCTTATTGAATTTGCAGTTTTAGGAAATGGGAACTTGCATAATCCTAGGCTTAAGCAGGAATAACAGAATAGAAACATGGTCGTTCACATTTCTTAATGTTTTCCTAGAAAGACATCTTTTCAATTTATGAAACTAACTGTAATCTTCTTTTCTTTCTTGTAGATCTAACTTTATATTTTCACGTGAACTCTCTCATATTGATTCCTTGAATAAGATAACATCATTAATACAGTGCCATAGTTGAAATTTGGAAGTGTTTTTAGTTCTCTTGAGAAAGCCTCTATCTTCATATTCACATTTAAATTTAAAGAAACATCCAAACAAAGCAATTGGAAACTAAGGAACTATAAACTAAATAAAGTAATTTTCACTGGAAAATAAGGAAGAAATAAAAATAAACTAAAAAGAATAGATAAAAAGAACTAGTAGTGATGCCAGCAGAAAGTAGTGAATTAGAAAACAAACAAAAGTAGAATTAATAAGTAAAATCAAGATTTTTGTTTTTAGAAGTCCAACAAGAAATACAAATCTCTGGCAACTGTGTGCAGTGGGAAAAGAGCATGAATCTGTAACGTTACAAATGAAAGGAGATATAATGATGGTGTAGAGGAAAGACTGCTTTGCACAATTCTATGTTAACGTATTTAAAACCGGTGAATAGGACAGTTCTTGGAAATTTTAAATCATCAGAGCAAAATTAGGAAGTGACAGAAACCTGAGTGGGAAATAATCCCTATGGGAAAAATATTGAAAAACTTTCACAGAACTAACTCCCAAATAAGACACTAGATTCCTATGGATTTTAAAGAAAGTTCTATCAAGGTCTTGAGAAAGGTATAAACAATCCTTACATGAGCTAAACTATTACAGAATATAGAAAAAGACTGCATAATTTTGATACCAAAACAAGAAAAAAACCCAAATATAGAATTAGTCCAAAATATATGCAAAGATTGTAAACAGGATATTAAATTAAATATGTAAAAATGTAAATTAGATAAAATATAAATTAAATATGTAGACATGTAAATTAAAAGAATAATACACCTCAGTGCATTCAAAGAATAATGAGTAAGTTTAGTCCAAGTAAGTAAAGCCAGTATAATACTAGTGAATCTGTTAGTGTAAATCATTACAATATAAATTGAAGTAAATAAATCCATATGACCATTTATATAAATATCAAAAAGATATTTAATAAAATTTCACATCCACTCCTAACATACAAAAGCTCTTTGTATATTGAAATAGAAAGATGTTTCCATAATCTGAAAACAAATGCAAACAGCATAATAATGCTATCTCCACAAAGGTCTAAGACAGGAGAAGAATGACTTTTCTAACCAGTGCAATAAAACAATAAAGAGAAATTGGTTTTTTAAATCACTTTAAATAAAAAAAGCTTAAGTAAAGGGGAATTTATTCTCAAAATTAGGGAAACCAAAGAGTGGAAAACATAGGAGGACACCACAATAGACTAGAAGTAGGACCTAAAAAAACATTCAGAATACAAGGCACCCAGCTAATGTCTTTAAGTCTCTGTCTCTGTCTCTCTGAAAGCAGCACGATCCCAAATCCATTCATTCTGTCTTCTCAGGAAATCTACAAACTCATTTTCTCCACCATGCTTCTGAATGTCATCCTCAGACCCCAGGGCTCTATGACCTGCCAGCCTTTATCTTTTAAAATATTGCCATGACCCATTTTCTCTCTTCCCTCTCTCCTGGGCACCAATTAAATGCATGTCAGATCTTTCCAGTTGGTCATATTTGTCTCTTATACTCTGGAGGGATGTTTAAATTTGGAATTATAATCATATTTTTGTCTCATTGTGCTTCATTTTTCATTCTTCTATTCAGGTTGCTAATTCTCTTTTTAGCTGTATCTTACCTGGTATATTAAAATCTTAATTTTAGTTATTTTATTTTTCAATTCTGTAATTTCAAGGTGGTTTTATTGTGAATCTAAAATATAGTTACTTTTTATAGGGTTCCGGCCAAAATGGAGGAGTAGGTAGAAACCCTTCACGTCTTCACACAACCAAAAGGAGGATAACAACCAATCTAAAATCAATAAACAACCAGAAGTGCCGGAAAGTCAAACTGCATGGAATTCTGACAACCAAGGAATTAAAGAAAAAATCAATCAGAACAACTGGACCGGTAAGGTGGCAGACCACTGACTGTGGGAGCCTGCTGGCTGAGAAAAATTGTGGTGAGGTGGCAGACCGAGTGCACAGGGTTGGCTGCTGTGGCAAGGCCGCTGGCTACATGGGTGGGGCTGACTTAAGGGGAACAGGGAACAAGGCGGTTGCCACAGTGGGAGAAACTCCCAGTCTCACACAAGGATCCTTTGGAAAGTGATCTAGGGAGGAGCAGGAGAGCTGCATTGTTCCCTCTCTGGCCCCTCCCCCACAGGCAGCACCACACCTCAGCAAAGCGGGCTGCCTTGACCTGGTGAATACCTAAGCTCCCTCCCCCCCCCCCCCCCCCCCCCCGCTCACTTACAACTTATTGGGGCTGTGGAGACAGAAATATGGCCCAAATGAAAGAACAAAGCATAACCTCAGAAAGACAACTAAGCAATAAGGACATAGCCAACCTATCTGGTGGAGAATTTAAAGCCCTGGTAATCAAAATGCTCACAGACCTGATTGAGCTTGGTCGAAAAATGAAAAAACAAATGAAAGATACCCCAAATAAAATTAAAAAAAATATTCAGAGAACCAACAGTGACAGGAAGGAAACCAGGACTCAAAACAACGATTTGGAACAAAAAGAAAGAATAAACATCCAACTGGAACAGAATGAAGAAACAAGAATTCCAAAAAATGAAGACAGATTTTTCATTTGGGACACCTCTGGGACAACTTGAAACATTCCAATATCCAAATCATAGGGGCGCCAGAAGGAGAAGAACAACAGCAAGAAATCAAAAACTTATTTGAACAAATAATGAAGGAAAACTTCCCCAATCTGGTGAAAGGAATAGACTTCCATGAAGTCCAGGAAGCCCAGAGAGTCCCAAAGAAGTTGGACCCAAAGAAGAACACACCAAGACACATCATCATTAAGTTACCCAAGATTAAAGATAAAGAGAAAATCCTAAAAGAAGCAAGAGGGAAGGAGAGAGTTACCTATAAAGGAGTGCTCGTAAGGCTATCAGCTGATTTCTCAAAAGAAACCTTGAAGGCAAGAAGGGGCTGGAAAGAAGTATTCCAAGTCATGAAAGGCAAGGACCTACATCCAAGATTCCTCTATCCAGCAAAGCTATCATTTAGAATGGAAGGGCAGATAAAGTGCTCTCCAGATAAGGTCAAGTGAAAGGAGTTCATCATCACCAAGCCCTTATTATATGAAATGTTAAAGGGACTTACCTAAGAAAAAGAAGATAAAAAATATGAACAATAAAATGACAACAAACTCACAGCTATCAACAAATGAACCTAAAAGAAAAACAATGAAAACAAAAACTAAGCAAATAACTAAAACAAAATCAGACAAATCAACATCACATGGAGGGATTTCAGTGGGGATGGGGAGGGGAGGAATAGGGGGAAATGGTACAGGGAAGAAGCAGCATAATTAGTAAGCATAAAATAAATGGGGAGAGATAAAAATGGTATAGGAAACAGAGAACTCAAAGAACTTATATGTACAACCAACCCATGGACATGAACTAAGGGGGGAGAATGCTGGAGGGTTTGGGAGGCAGTGCACGGGGGGGAATAAAACTGGGAAAACTGTAGTAACATAATCAATAAAAAAATACTTCAAAAAATAAAATATAGTTATTTTTCTAGTTCCTTATTGAAAGTATTTCATGAGGGTTTCAATTATGGTTATCTAATTCAACCTGTGTTTATTAGTTGTGCTTCTTCCATAATGAGTACTTTTTCCTCATCAACTACTTCGTTACCCTGAAATGCAGTTCAAAAGGAAAAAACAGGAAAAATGTTTGATTATTTTCAGAGTAATAGTCGATGCCCAGCAATCTCCAGTGATAATCAGTAAATATTCATTTACATTTACCCATATGTTTTTATCTATTCTATTGTTCTTTATCCCTTCCTGCCTTTCTAGATTTCCATCTGGGACTATTTTCCTTATGCTTAACACACTCCTTTTTTAAAAAATATAACATTGACTTATGGTATATAGTTTCATGAATCTTAATGCATGTACAAATTTGTGTAACCACCACCACCATTGTGATACAGATGTTAAAAACTCCATTTAATGTTCCTTCTAATATAAGTCTACTAGTTACTTATGTGATATATACTCTCAGTTTTTGTTTTTCTGGGAATATCTTTATTTAGCCTTCATTTTGGAAGAATATTTTCATCAGGTATAGAATTCTAGGCTGGCTGTTATTTCCCTTCAGTCTTTTAAAGGTGTTATTCCATCATTTGGTTTCCATAATTTTTACTGAGAACTTAGCTTTCGGTCTTATTGCTGCCTCTTTGAAAGTGATGTATTGTCTTTCTCTATTTGCTTTTATAATTTTCTCTTTGTCTTTGATTTTTAGCAATTTCATTATGATGTGCCTATGTGTAGTTTTTGTTGCCTTTATCCTACTTAGCATTCTTAGTAATTTTTGATTCTGTGACTCAAAATTTTTTATCCTTTTTGGAAAATTCTCTTTTATTATCTCTTCAAATATTGCTTCTGTCACATTCTTTCTTCCCTGCTTGACCTCCAATTACATGTTAGAATGTTTCGTGTGATAAGACGATGTCTCATTTATCTCTTACACTGTTTTCTTTATTTTTTTATTCTTTTTCTTTTTGTATTCCAGCCAAGTAGTTTTCTATTGCCCTGTCTCCAGCTCACTAGTCCTCCCTTCAGCTGTGTTCAACCTGCTGTTAAACCCTATTTATTGAGTTCTAATTTTGATTACTATATTTTTCAGATCTAGGATTTCTATTTGACTTTTATTAAAAAAAACATAGATTCCAGTTCTCTAGTAAACATATTCTTTTTTAATATCTTGATTACATCAATTACTCTTATTTTAAAATCTCTGTGTGACAACTGCAATGTTCTGGGACATCACGAGTATATTTCTATTGTGCTTTTTTTCTATTGGCCTTCTTTCTCGGATACTAAGAATCTGGGTTGAAAGAGTGTAGAGGCTCTGGCTGAAGATAATTTCCTCCAGAGAGGATTCACATTACGGGCTGGCAGACAGCTAGAGTAGGGACAGTTTCTCACAACCCAATCAGGGACTAAGATGACTCAAGACTGAGCTGTAGTAAGGCATGATCTACCCTAACGTACCTCTTCTTACGGGTCCCAACTAAAAGCCCAGGACATTTAAGCGCTGCCGTCTAGTCAGTTCCTGATTCCACAACATGAAACTGCCCAAAATTACACTGTGCTTTCCAGCTGGTTTTCTTAGCTTCTTAGTCTTTCATGTTACATGACTAAGAATTACCAAGGGCTTCAAAGAGAAAACATCAAATGTCAGCCTAGCTTCTCTGAACCTCCCTTTTTTTGTCTGGAACCTTGGTTTCTTGAATTCTGGCTGATTTGGAAACCCCACACTCCAAGTTTTATAGCCTCAGACCTATGAGACTGCTGACAGCTGTGCTACTTCTCTGCCTCCTGGTGGCTACCCTCTCCCAAGTTTCTCAGCATCTTTCTCAATGCTAAGAATTACCAGATTCCAAAAGGAGAAAAGCAGCTTTCAGACTGTCAGGCTCACTTCAGTGAGATCCCCTTCTCTCTGGTATCTTGATGCTTCAACTCTAGGCTGTGTCAACGGCTCTCAGAAAACTTCAAATGCATCAATTTTAATTGCATCCATCTTTTTCAGTTCTTTTTAATGGAAGCAGCAGTTTTCTGGAAATGGTAGTTGCCTCTTTGTTTCTTTTTACAACTGCATAGTATTTCACTTTGCAGATATACTATAATTTAACCAATTCTCTAGTAAGAAACATTTGGATTGTTTCTAGCTTTTGCTGCAAAAAAACAAGACCACAGTAAATAGCCTTCTGCATTTGTCTTTATATATTTGCTGTTGAATATTTGAGATAGGATCCTAGAAACATGACTACTTGATTAAAGAGTGCACATGTAATTTTGCTAGATATTGCCCATTTCACTTCATAGAAATTCTGCCATGTTCTGTCCCCACCTGCAGTGTATAAAAGTGCCTGTTTTCACACAGGGCCTTGCCAAAATTTGCACTCAACTTTGGGGGATTTTTTTTTTCAATCTGTTATGTAGAGAGCCAGTATCTCAGTAGTTCCAACATGTATTTCTTTTATTGTGACTGAAAGCTATCAGCATAGCTTTTCTGTGAACTTTGTATTCATAACTTTGCTTATTTTTAAAATCAGGTTGTAGATCTTTTTCTTCTCAATTTTCAGGAAATCTTTATTGCATTAAGTATATTAATACTTTCTGATATACTCGTAAGTTGCAAAAGTTTTCCCAACTTGTAATTATCTTCTGACTTTTCTTATGAAATATCCACTCTTGGGTTATAAAAATAAGATTCACCCATGTTTTCTTCTAGTAGTTGTATGTTTTTCTGTTTTTGTTTTATTTTCGTTTAGTTCTCTAATACATTGTGAGGAAAAAAAAGGGGGATTTTCTTTTTCTTTATAGCTATCCATTTGGCTCAACATCATTTAGTTAATGTTCCCCTCTGATTTCAATGCCTTTGTTGTCATATGCTAAATTTTCCTTAGTTATATTTCTGGGGACCTATTCTGATCTGCGGGTTTATAAGCCTTTTCCTGAGCCAGTAAGTCAGTGCTTTAATTTAGAGGAGTTTAAATGTTTTGCTATATTCTTTATGTTTTCTAAAGTAAAAATTGAGCTAATTCATCTATTTACAACACAATACACAAGAAGCAAAGTGTCTCATATCATAGATTTCACTTCCAACTCCTTGGAATGTTCATTTCTTTGGCTAAAAGGAGAAGCTAGAGAGGAAATCCAGGCAATGCTTAGGCAACTGATATAAGGTTGGGGCAGGAGCAATGCTAACATCTTCCTCACAGAGATGGGCACAGGGGCCTAATGGTCACAAGCTGATTTTCTAGAACCGTTAGCCGGAAGCACAGACTTACCAATTCTGGACACTCAAGCCACCTCGGGCCTCACTCATCCACACCACACAGGTATAGCAGAGCTTTCTGGTAGTCACCCTTGGTGTCTTGCTGGATGTAGTAATACAAGGACTTGCCACACTTCTTAAATTCAGACCTGATTTTCAGCATGTCCACTTCACTGCAGGAGATCCTGATCCTGATCCAGACCTTGTCGAGTGTCCCATTGCCCTTCATGGAGTCATACAGTTGGTCAGCAAAATACAGGGGCTTGTTCTGGATATACTGGACCAGGTTCAGGAAAGCACTTTCCAGGTCTCTGTTGACTTCCTTCTCAATGCTCTGCAACATGTCATAAGGGCTGTATGTAGCTCTTGCACCTTCCACATACTTTCTGGCCATGACACACACTCCACTTGGCCATCACGCTGATCCACTTTGGAACGTCAGTTCCTTACCTCTTCACTCCAGCACCATAAAGGTCACGGGCATCTTGGTCAATCATTTCATAATCAATGGCAGAGCCATCTTCTGCTCTTCTACCCTTTGCGAGGGCAACCACCAGCCTGCAGAAGTCACCAGATGTGTTGGAAAAAACGTCCTTCTCCAGATCAGTTTTGTACGTTGTCTTGTAGACTCTGTTAATTTCTCGAAGCTCCTGGTTGGTCCTTGAGCAGATGATCTCAATGAGAGAGTCCTCATCAGTCCCCAGCTCCTTCATGAAGTCCTTCAGCTCAGAAGCATCCTACTGAGCGGGTGTTCTCAATAGGCTCAAATCACCCTCTCCAGGTGGCCAGACAAGGCTGACTTCAGTGCTGATGCAAGTTCCTTTCTGGCCCTTTTCTGGTAAGCACAGACAATATCCTGCCTCTGTTCATTGCTGTGGCTGGTCAAAATGTTGGCAATTTGCCTAATGGCATTTCCAGTGTTCAAGGCATCCCAGTCAGCATCAAAGATGGTGTAGGCTTTGACTGACCCATTCTCATTTGGGGGTGTAGATTGATCGCCCTCCAAGCTGAGTTTGCACAGAATTCATCAACAGCAGACATCTTGAAAGAAGGTGGGCCAGGTGCTGAAAGCTATGAGTGTCCCCTGATGCCGAGCTTTACTATATTCTAAGAGGATTAACCATGTATTAAATATTCTTTCCAAATATTTCCTGGCTATTCTCAGTTTTTTTATTCTTTCATATAAACTTTATAATTCACTTGTCTAATTCTGGGGAGATTTTTGAGAAAATTTTTATTAAGATTGTATTAAATTTATATTCATTTGGGGAGAAATAGCATTTTTGTAATGATGAGTTTTCCTACTCAAGAATGTCATTTTTTTCAATTTGTTCAAAGTTATTTTTATATTTTTCAGGAGTGTTTTACAGTTTTTCTTTTATTTTGCATATTTCTCATTAGTTCTATGTCTAGGTACTTAAATTTGTCACTGTATACAGAGTCTTCCATTATACCTTCAAACTGCTTACAGTTTATGTATATGAAGACAATAATTTTAGTATGATAATTTTATGTCCTGCTACTTTATTATCTTATGATTTGTAGCACTTTTGCATTGCATATTTTGGTTTTTCCAGAACACAATTACATTATCAACAAAGTTTGCCTCTTCCTTTCCAGTTCTTACAAGTCTAATAGTTTTCTCTTGTTTAATTGCCTTAGCAAACACTCCAATGCGATGTAAGATAATTGCAGAGGTAACAGGCATCCTTGTCTTGTTCCTGAATTCAGGGGAATGACTCCCTCAAGCATTTGACATTTGGTGATCAAATAAGATATAAGCTTTTGGACAGATAAACACACACACACATTGGATTAGGCTAAAAAATATTTCCATGCTAACTTCTAATTGTACACTACATATTTGTACTTGAAAAACTACTTGTAGAAATAGAGGGCTAGGATGACATATCTTGCTACAGAGAGGTCTTGTGTTGCTTATACCACAGTCATGGGGACACTATTAAGAATCCAGACTAACCCTATTCTGATGTTAAGGCTTTAGATTTCCTAGGCCTTTCACATGTCCTGAAGAGAGGCTATGCCGTTCACATGAGGGCTCATTTAGTTCTAGTCCAATTTTTCTTTTAGGGGGCATTTCTTCAGGGTTTCAATCCCAAATCGCAGTGTGCCCCAGGCACCCAACCTTGGCAGGCTCTGGACCGTAGCTTTTTCTCCCTAGCCTCAAGAGGTTTTTAAAAGTACAGCTCAATATTTCAGTTCTCCTTTCAAGGTCTGCTACTGTTCCCCAGGACAAGAGTAGCTCCAAATATTAGGTTCATTCTCTTGATTTTTGTCTTCACCCAGACTTTGACCAGCAATTTCTCACAGCCTTATTAATTCTTTGATGATTTTAAAACTAAATTTTATATTGTATTCAGCATTGTTTTACCTTTATTTTTATCAAGAGGGTTGGTCTGAATCACCTGGCCCTCTGTTACCAAAAACAGCATTCTTATTTGATAAAACATGTTAAAAACAAATTTAAAAATCAATAAAGAGAAAAAACAAAGGAAGCAGACTTTTTGAAGTCACATTTTTTATTTTGTGAAAGATTTCCAGATGTCTGAACTATCATTTAGAAACAGGCACTTCTCCATGAATAGCTAACAGCATAAACTTCTTATGACTAAAAAAAATAAAAATAATAAAGCTTCTTTCCATAGCATGCTCCCAAAGTAGGATAATTTTATAGTCACACCATGATATTTTACACAATTTATATTTTACCTAAGATTTTGTAGGATTATCTTTATGGCACAGAAAATATTTTTCTCTCCTAGGAAAATGTTAAGCTATTCCTTGATTCTTATCTGTTGCCTAAGCAATTCTTCCAGAGGGGTCACTCGCTTCACACACACAAGCAAAAACATACAGAAATAACAACAAGCAAAAGAACAAACAACAACAAAAAAAGCAATTACAAAAGAAATTTTAAAAGCATAAGGCACTATACACTTTTATGGGACTCTTTTGCCAAGTTTTGCAATTTAATTTTTTTCACTCACATTAAGGTCACTCAAAACGTGCCTCATAGGTTTAATAATGGTACTTAGGAATTTCAACCAATGACTTTTTTTACAGTTTAAAAATCAACTACCCAGAAGATTGTGATTCCCATGGGCAGGCAACTGGCTAATATATTTGGAACAAAATCTGAGATGTAATGGGAATTGGCAGTGCTGAAACAGCACCTGAAGGTGGCAACTGTAAAGAACTTCAGGAGTTATGCAAAGGTGGGCCCATTTCACGTGGGGCCCAGAAGTGCTGTATTTGGTTGTTAATGTTCAAACACAATACCCATTATTAGCGATCTGTTTCAGCAACATAACATAATAAGGTGATACAGACAGGCCTTCCTTTCTACTGCAAACGCATAGAAAAGTTTGATGTAATAGTTTTTTTAAATCAGTATTTCATAATCCAGATGAAAAAGAAAGAATGGGAGATTACCGTGGGCCAGGAAGAAAGAGAGAAATCAAAACTAGAGCAGTAAGAGGGAGCTGAGGCAGCACTGGGGTTTGGTGGCCCACTAAAGATGGGGCCCCGGATTTCCAGTCAAGATGGAGGCATAGGTAAACACACCTCGCCTCCTCACACAACTACAGAAAAAATTACAACTAGACTACAAAACTATTATCACCCAGAAATGTCAGAAAATTGAGCTGTATGGAAGTCCGACAACCAAGAATTTAAAGAAGCCACATTCATGCAGATGGGTAGGAGGGGTGGAGACATGGAGGAATGGAGAGGTGTGGAGAGGTGCAGAGATATGGAGATTTGGAGTGGCATGGAGAGGCATGGAGGCACACAGAGACGTGGAAGAGGTAGTCCCACATCCACGTGTGGTGCATAAAAATCAGGAGAGATACCTTGGAAGTGAGGGATCCCAGCCCCACACCGGACCACTCAGCCCAGCATTCCAGCACCAAGAAGTTAAGTCCCCATAACTTCTGGCTGTAAAAACCAGTGGGGGTTGGGGTGGCGGAAGAATTTTCAGGACACATGCAAGACTCCTCTTAAAGGGTCCACAACAGACTTAAGACTTATGCAGACCCAATCCCTCTGGGATTCAACACCAGGGCAACAGCTGGAAGGGCACCAGTGGCAGATGCAGAGAAAGTGAAGTGACTGGCATTAGAGTGTTGCTAGGAGACAGCTTCCTCCTGAGCAAAACTTCAGAGGCCCAGCAGCAGCATTGTCCTCTTTCTGAGCCATCCCCCACAGAGCCACAGAGCAGTGGCACAGGTTGTCCTGCCTCGGCGATTACCTACCATACAACTTACAGGTGCAATTTTCTACAGTAGGCCATGTTACTAAGAGAGGGAGTCAAAGCAGCTCTACCTAGTACACAGAAACAAACACAGGACAGCTGCCAAAATGAGGAGATCAAGAAACATGGCCCAAATGAAAGAAACAGAAAAAAACTCCAGAAAAAGAACTAAATGAAATGGAGATAAGCCACCTATCAGATGCAAAGTTCAAAACACTGGTTATCAGGATGCTCCAGGAACTCAATAGGTACTTCAACAGCATAAAAAGGACCCAGGTAGAAAAGAAGTTAATAAAGAAAAACTAAAGTGAAATAAAGAACAATCTACAAGGAACCAACAGTGGAAGGGATGAAACCAAAAATCAAATCAACGATTTGGAACATAAGGAAGAAAAAAACATTCAATCAGAACAGCAAGAAGAAAAAAGAATTGTAAAAAAAGCAAGGATAGGCTAAGGAGCCTCTGGGAGATCTTCAAATGTACCAATATCTGAATCATTGGGGTGCCAGAAGGAGAAGAGAAACAGCAAGAAATTGAAAATTTATTTTTAAAAAAATGAAGAAAGAAAACTTCCCTAGTTTGATGAAGGAAATAAACATACAAGTCCAGGAAACACAGAGAGTCCCAAACAAGATGTGACCCAAAGAGGACCACATCAAAACACATCATAATTAAAATGCCAAAGGTTAAAAATAAAGGGAGAATCTTAAAAGCAGCAAGAGAAAAGCAGAGAGTTACCTACAAAGGTGTTCCCATAGACTGTCAGCTGATTTCTGAAAAGAAATTTTGCAAGCTAGCAGGGACTGGCAAAAGTATTCAAAATGATCAAAAGCAAGGACCTATGACCTAGAATAGTCTATCCAGCAAAACTATTATTTAGAATCTAAGGGCAGATTTAGAGCTTTGCAGACAAAGTAAAGCTAAAGGAGTTCATCATCACCAAGCCATTACTGTATGAAATGTTATAGAGATTTATTTAAGAAAGAGAAGATGAAAATTTTGAACAGTAAAAGAGCAATAAATTTACAACTATCCACAATGGAATATAAACAAACTAAGCAAACAAGCAGAACAGAAACAGAATAATAAATATGGAGATCATTTGAAGGGTTATCATTTGGGAGGGGGAATGGAGAGAATGGGGGAAATGGTGCAGTGATTAAGAAGTAAAAGTTGGTAGGTACAAAATACACAGGGGGATGTTAAAGAACAGTATAGGAAATGGAGTAGCCAAAGAACTTATATGCATGACCCATGGACATAAACTAAGAGGGGATTGCTGGAGGAAATAGGGGTACTGGATGGAGGGGTGGAAATGTGGAAATATTGGAACAACTGTAATAGCATAATCAATTTTATATATATATATATATATATATATATATAATTTAAAGAGGCTATAGGAATCAAGACAGTGTTGTAATGACAGAGAGATTACCAAGGACACAAAGATCAATGGAACAGAATGGAAAACCCAGCTTGATTTTATATCCTGGCACACGCAGGTGCACTATATATATTATGGATACATATATAATATATATTATGTTATTACATATATACATTTAATGATATTATAGTGTGTATTATAGAGGTTGTAAAATAAAATAATATTGTTATATAAGATCATGTTTGTATATATTTTATGTATGTGTATGCCAGGATTATTGTACTCTGGATTATTTTTAAAGTATGCATATAGCCATGGCTGGTGTGGCTTATTGGATTGAGTGCCAGCCTGAGAACGAAAGGGTCGCTGGTTCGATTCTCAGTCAGGCACAGTGGGTTGTGGGCCAGGTCACCAGTTGGGGGCATATGAGAAGCCCCCATATTGATGTTTTTCTTCCTCTCTTTCCCCCTCCCTTCCCTTCTCTCTAAAAATAAATACATAAAATATTTAAAAAAATAAAGTACGGATATATATATATAGGGGTTAAGAACAAAAGCTTTGAATTTGCTCAGACTTGGTTTTTGTTTTAAACTTGTATTGAAATATGTTGTATTTTACCCATGTGTACAGGAAAGTAAAAAAATAAATTGTAAATATACCAATGTATAAGTTTTAATAAAACAAACACACGTATATAACCAGCCCCCAAATCAAGAAAAAATTGTTCGAACCACAGGAGTTTCCATTGTGATTACTACTCTCCTCCAAGAGAAACCACTGTTCTCTTGGAGGAGGGTAGTAGATTAGTTTTATGTGAATGAAATGATACCATAAATTCGTTTTGCTTTCTTTTGAACTTTATATGAGTGAAATCATAATATATGAAACTTTCTTTGCCAGGCTTCTTTTCTTCTGTATTACTTTGTGAGTTTTTCTATATTGTTAAACTTAGTTGTAATTAGTTCATTTTCATGCTGTATTCTATTATTCCATTGTATAATTATAACAAATTTTACCCATGCTACTGTTGATGGCACGTGAATAGCTCAAATTCAGGACTATTACAAATAGTGCAATTAACACTGTATAAACCTTGTATTGAACATATACCTGCCTTTCACTTGTGTCTATATGCCCTGGGATGGGTGCAATACTTATGTTCATCTTTAGTAGATAAATATATAGCTGCTTTTGGGGGGAAGGGGCTGTGTCTAAATGTGTACCTGGGAATGGCATTACTTATATACCTATTTTCAACCCTAGTAAATGCTATCAGCTAAATAATGAAAACAACAACAACAAAAAATTCTATATCCAGCTCATCTAATGAGGGCAGGCAAGGGAAAAACATGTCCAAAGACCAAAAGTGCATGCAGTGAAAACCTTCACCGAAAGAACTCCTAAAGGAGGAAGTACTTGGTGAAAAGGAAACTGAAGCCAAAAGAACTGAATCTCAAGAAACAATAGAGCCCTAGCTGGTGTGGCTCAGTGGATTGAGCACCGGCCTATAAAAAGAAGGATCATGGGTTCGATTCTCAGTCAGGGCACATGCCTGGGTTTCAGGTCAGGTCCCCAGTAGGGGGGTGTGAGAGGCAACCAAACATTGATGTTTCTCTCCCTCTCTTCCTCCCTCCCTTCTGCTCTCTAAAAAATAAATGAATAAAATCATTTAAAAAAAGAAGAAACAATAGAGAGCCAAGAAATCAGTAAATATGTTGATATAAACTGAAGAATCATAAACTCCAAAAACTGTCATAATTATGATAATGAATAATTAATGACTTAGTTAAAATTAAGCTGGAAAAAAATCCTCAACTCTAATAAGATGAAAAATGGATAGGACGGAACAGTTACTACCTCCTAAGGTCCTGGCATTGAGGACAGAACATTATTGTCTGTCTTTGGATTTTGTTGAACAAGTGTCTTTACTTAAAAAAGAAAGAAGAAAAAAAACGTCCACCCATGACAGTCAGGCCTTTTGGTTGCTGGCAACAGAAACTAACTGTGGTGATTTAAGCAGGAAACAGTTTTTATTAAAATATCAGTAGATTGGTGACCTCAGGAAAGGCCAGCTCTGAGCTCCAGGGCTGCACGGGCAGGACCACACCACAGCCAGGCTGCTGAGCTGGCTTGGTGGACACCGCTGCCCTCACAGCCTGCTCCACCTGCATGTGCTATGGCATCCGACACACCACCCTGGAACCCGCGCCAGAACTGCCTGGGCCATCAGACCGCTGCAGCCACCCCTGCTGAGCCACAGCCAGCACTCCCTGGGGCCGCCTCCTAGGGGCCAGGAGCCGTCACGCAGGTAACTTGCTAGCACAGGACAGCTGCACAGCAAGCAGAGAGATTTTTCACTTTTACAGAAAGAGTTAGGCGCAGCTTCCCAAAGATGCAAGAGGTAGGGAACACCCGGAAGAGATCATCCACTGGACCACTAATGTACATATGTGCATTATAACACTAAAATACTTGGAATAGGAAGTATAACTTCCTGTAGAGGGAAAGGGGAAATAAAGATAACCTAAGACAATAGAAGGCAGGAAAAGGGCGGCGGGTTGGGCAAGGGAGGTCGGGGGGTTGCTTGTTTCCTAGGGCTGCAGTAAAATGTATCACAAACTGGGAGGCTTAAAACAACAGAGATGTATTCTCTCACAGCTCTGGAGGCTACAAGTCCAAGATCAAGGTTTGGGAAGCTTGATTCCTTTCGAGGGCTGAGGGAGAGTTTGTTCCAGGCCCCTACCCCAGCTGCAGCTGACTGCCCTCAGTCTGTGTAGGCATTCTTCATTTTGTGGATGTTTCGTTCCATTCTCTGCTTTCACCTTCACATGGTGTTGCTTCTGTGTCTGGGTGTGTCTGAACGTTCCTCTTCTTACAAGGACACCAGTCATTGGATCAGGGCCCAATGTCATCCGTCATGACCTCATTCTAACGTGATTACATCTGCGAAGACCTTATTTCTAAATATCTCATTCACAGGTTCAGGGTGAACGTGAATTTCGGAGGGACACTATTCCACCCAGTACAAGAGGATTTAAAAAAAAAGATAGTTATCACCTGGGAAAAAACATATTAAAAGTTGAGGTATTTATTTTGACCCTCTGAGATTCTGATTCAGTCGACTGAAATAAGGAGAAAAATCTGCATTTAGCAAGCATCCAGGTGATTCTGCATGCTGAGAACACTGTTAACAAGACGGATAAATGGGAAGTGCTCTGTTAGAGGTGCCAGCACAAGGCTGCAGGAGCGCAGGGCACAGGAGGGGTACAGGGAAGGTGAGGGGAGATTAAAAGTGAGATGGGGTCCAGGTGACGGGCATTTGCAGGAGCAGAGCACAGTGCTCAACTCTAGAGGACCCAAGGTGTGAGATGGGGAAGAAGGTGACAAAGGCCAGGACCTTCCGTTTCTTTATGTTTTTCTCTTCAGTCCGGGAAGAGCACTAAGACCTTGTTTTTACATGTGATCATTAATGAGTATAAATTAACAACACTCAGTGAACGATTCAGGTATTTTGTTTTGTGTCTAAATCAAATTAACTGTGACACTGAGTCTATTTACTGGGGTTGGTGAGACATTCAATATTATAGTCATTATTGGCAAAAACACCTCCGTTCCGAAGAGTCCAAAGGGTCATACACAATCCAGAGAACTTAGCAAAAGTCCACCAGGGCTGCCTGTGAGATGCCTATCATTCAAGTCCCCTGAGGTCCACTCATAGCATCACTCACTGGGCCCAATGTGGTCACAGAAAACCCGGCTGCAGTCTCCAAAGCTGGACCTTGGGGTTCACATTCCCAGTATCAGCAAGGTACCCCATCAGTGACCTGCCACCTCCCAGGGCTATGTGCAAGCAGGGTCCAAGTTTCTGCTGTCAGTCCTTAGGAATCTAACAGCATTCCCCACAAGCCACTGAGTCACTGTCCCTAAATGTCCCTTTCCTCCCTACCCTTTGCAAGCCCTTCCTCCTGTTGGTAAATCAGACTTAGAACCCCAGTGAGCCCAAACCAGCCAAGCCTGTCCTGAAGGGAGGGAGAGCCAGAGCTACAGAACACACTGGGCAGCTGCTCTATTAGGGGAGTGAGGAAGAAACCAAAGAAGATAAACACCATGACTTTCTCAATTAGTTTATCCTGACATGTATGCTCATATAAGTTAGGGCTGCATCTTGTGTTTGTACTTGAACATGTATTTATTTTCCCTTGTGCTAAATGACATAAGGTGACTTGCATGCTTTGAGTAAAAAGAAATGCATTTTCCATCTCTAAGCAACAGGCAGAGTCCCAGGGTTTGGCACTTAATCATATCCTCGGTCAAGTACTTTACCTCTTTGAACCTCAGTGTCTCTACCTGTAAAATAAGGATAACATTTTCCCTGCCTTCCTACACCTCACAAAGCTGTGGGGTTCAAGGAATGCAATATATGAAAAAGAATTTTGCAAACTGAAGGCACTATTATCTTTCCCATGATGTGCCACCAGAGGCAGAGACTCCTGACTCCCACGAGTATGTGTGGATCTTCGGAGCAGTCATCCTTTCATCACCCATTTTTAAAGTTATCTGTTTTCTGGAGTCATACTCTGGGAGGTGAAGTTCAAATGCTATTTGTGAGCTCTCCTTGTTCTGACTTTAAGGCCTCCCCAGCAGGAGTCAGAGGGACTACACATATTGTCACCTGGCTCATCTCAGCTTAGAAGGAGGGAAACAACGTCCCTGTGTGATCAGAACAGCCTGGTCTGTATCTGTCCTCCAGGCCCAATGACAAACAGTCCGGCCCCTCCCCTTCCCTCTCAGTGTCCCAGTTTGATCAAGATTCATCTGTTCGCCCTAGCTGCTTTAGGTAAGGAGGATTAGGTAAAACACATAGCATGCAAAATAGGGTGCTATTTGATTACCAATCCCTACAACACTCTTTTAAAGGAACCCACTCCTGACAAGAATAGAAACTGTATCACCTGCTAACTCTAGAAATCTGTCGCCATCTTGTGGCCAAGAGCTGTTGTTCTGCCGGGATCTGCTGGGATCTGCTGGGATCTGCCGGGAAGTGTCTGACAGGGTCTTTTGTCCTTTTCAGACGGGAGGAAGGGTTAATGGACACAGAAGACACAGGAGGACTTAGGGGCTTGCAGAGTAAGTATTTCATCAACATACACTTGTGTTTGTTGATTAAAGAAAAATGATAACCATTTTCAAGAAATGCTGATAAGGCAAGAATTAGGCCTCTGATTCTAGACTCAGATTCTAACTAAAAGATTGAATGTATGTAGCTTGCGGGTTAGAATATTATTCGATACAAGTTCTACCTTGCATTGAAATATTAATTCAATATAATGGGTATGATAGTGTTTAATCAAATAAATCCATCCACAAATGTTTAATTCTTGTTTGGGATCTCACCACTAAAAGAAGACCACTGTATGCCTGGAAGAGGGGGCGGGGGAGGTTCAGGAAAGTTCCCCCAAGAACGTGACTTATGAGCTGAAATATGATGAGTGACTAGGAGATGAGGGCGGGGGGCAGTGTTCAGGTTGGGGCAGCAGCGGGGATGGGGACTTTGGGCCCGCACTGCACGTCTGTGTGACTGCGGGGGGCCCACAGTGCTGGAAGTGTCGGCAGGTGCTGTGCTACCAGTGATACCGGGAGGCTGGGAAGTGCAATCCTGTGGCACATCCCTGGGTATGTTGAGGATTTTATTTACCTTTTTCTAGTAGCAATGGAACACCATCCATATGTTATAAACAAAGAGATTATAGGGTCCTATTTGAGTTTCAGAAAGATCATTCTGGCCCTGGCCGGGTAGCTCATTTGGTTAGAGCATCATCCAGCTATGCCAAGGTTGCTGGTTCAAACCTCGGTCAGGGCACATACAAGAATCAACCAATGAATGCATAAATAAGTGGTACAACAAACCAATGTCTGTCTGTCTGTCTCTCTCAAATAAAAAAAATTCTGGCAACAATGAGGAGAAAAGACTGCAGAGGGGCTGTAACAGACGTGAGATAGTCACTACTAGAATAGTCCGGGTGAATAGAATGGTAAAGAGTGCTCAGTATCCTGGGCACTATTCCAAATACCGTGTGTGTGTTTATCCATTTAATTCTTACACAAACCCTGTGAGATAGGTTCTATTTTTACACCCACTTTACAAATGAAAATTGAAGCACCATGAACTCTAATCCAGAGGGCACCCTCTTGACCACTATACCACATTTCCTGCAAGTGGTAATAAAAAAATGGAGAAAAGTAGATGGGTTCAAGAGCTTTTTGGAAGTAAATTAGCAAGATAAAGTGTTCCAGCAACCATACAAGGTCATTGGAAGAACACCAGGTTCAGAAGGGGTTATAAATTTGCCTTTGTAGATGTTGAGTTTGATGGGTAAGAAAATCAAGAGGAGGTACTGAGAAAATCACTATCTTAAGAGACAGAAATGGGGCCCCACTGGTGAAAAGAGGGTATTGACGTCACAAATAGGATTGCCTCCCAGGAAATTCTGGTATTTAATTGCAGGATAAGCCTGCAAATGAGGTGAAGGTGTGGCCAGATGGACAGGATTAAAACTAGTAAAGCCAGAAGTCAGTATCATACCATCCAAAGGAAAAGAATGTTTAGGGAAGGGATGAGCAACCACGAGAGCAGGTAAAGTTGAGGACTGGAAAATGTCCTTCAGATTTGATGTCAGGGGTCATAGAGATAACTACTTAGAGAAGTCTGGTGTGAAGAAAGAGTCGTTGGCAGCTGAGAGGGTAGAGGAGGAATCCTTTTCTTTCTCTCTTCCTTTCAAGACAGAATACATTTAATGAAACTTTTAAAATGTTTTTGAGAATGATCCAACTGATAGAGACTGACTGAATATATAAAAGAAATAATTGACAGTGTTAATTTACTGAAAAGATAGGAAAATAGGACCCAATGCACAGGAAGGGTTCTGTCCTCTAATGTATTGGCGGGGGCAAGTTCTGTACAAGGGTGAGTGGATTCCAGGCTGAGGCTTCCACTTGCTCTGGGAAATGAGATGCACAGTACCTGCCTGGATGGGGAGTATAACCAAGGGTATAGTATTACTACCTCGATGCTCACGTATTTTCTGTCCTCATCAAATGACTTGTTTAATCGAAATGGCCCCCAAATTGGCTTATTTCAGTGGTCTTTGATATTGTAAATACACAATTAAATATTACAATGAAGTATGAATGTAAAAAAAGGACTGCTGTTTCTATGAAAACTTAGTTGAAGGTTTTGGGAAAATTTGATAAAGACAAGATGCTAAAAATTCCTGCACATCTAGGAATGAGTGAGGTAACTGTAAAAGATGGAAAAATACCAAAAAAAAAAATAAATCTTTGCTCTGCAAGATTCTATTCTTGTTCCAATTTTAAAATAGGAAATCACAGAATTATGCCTGACTTTTACAAAGAAAGAAAGATTGAACTCTAATGGTTCTATATTCAGTTTTTTTTTTTTTTAAAGCCTTGGCCTTACCTCAGTGCAGGATGAATATATACCTTTCCATGACTCCCCTGTTCAACTGACCTTTTCAATGGACGGAGCAACTTCTGGACTAAGCTGTCATTAAGAAGGGTTCTATGGTTACAAAGGTGAATAAGAAGTAAGGAAAGAAGAGAGGGAGGTTAAGTTATGGACTGCTTACTATATAGTAAGGAACTTGCTATTTGACAGGTATATTAAGAAATTTACTCCTTACAGCAAACCTAGATATTACCATTCCCATTTAGCAGGCCAAGAAACAGTGAGGTTAAACAAATTGCCAACTACCACGTGACAGAACTTGGGTAGGAATTCAGTTTTCCTGACCTTTATCTTCAGATCTAGATTGGCCTTTTCTACAAGTCTTACATGCACCTGGACTTATTCCCAAATATGTCCCACCCTCATGTCCATCAGCCATCCATCAATGATTCATCCTTGTCCTTTGCCTCCCATATCTAATCAATCACCAAACCCTGACAAATTGACTTCCATCAATATCTATTCAATTTGCCCTCACTGTCACCAGTCTCGCACAGATTCACATCTTTGGCATGGGCTACTGCAAGTTTCCTGTTGCCACATTTCTTAAAGTCAGATCTGAGCAACATCATCCTTCAACACACAAGGTCTGTCCAGAAGGTATCCAGCCATGTACTAGGAAACACAGAGACATTTACTGAAGAAGATCCAAGAAACATTGTACACAGGACAATGACGCCTCAGTTCCCTTCAAAGTAGACACTTCGGTCCTCACGCAGTTCTCCCAGTCGCCATCAGCTGCCCTGTTGTATCTCATCAACGGTCTGAAATCTCTTCACTGTTCATGGTGATTTTAGTTTTGGGAAAAGTCAGAAGTCACAGGGTGTGAAATCTGGGCTGTAGCAGGGCTGAGTCACCTGGGTGATTTGATGTTTTGCAAAAACACTCTGCACAAGCATGGGCATGCATGTTGTCATGATGAAGCTGCCAATCACCAGTTGCCCGTAGCTGCAGCCTTCTGAATCACCCAAATAGTTTCCATGGAGGAATGTTCAAGCTTAATGCAGATTCATTGCTTTATTTGCTCAGTTATTTTCAATGTGATGGCCACACAGTACACCTGCTCACTCAACAGCATCTATTGCCCCCACTGACTAGTAAAGTCGTCATTGTTCATGCATGTGAATTCCAGTTCACTCTCCTGGGCTGCCAGGTTACATACATATCGCACAAACTGTTCTTGTTATATTAACAGTGGCTGGACTTTTTCCAGAACACTTAGCTCATCAAGTTCATTCCTCATTTTTGTTTCTAGCACCTTACTTTCTTCCATTTATGTCCCTGGTTCTCTTTTGAGTCCTCAATGTCCTTAATGGCCTGCTTTTCTTTTGTCACTCTCTTAAATTTTGCTGCCTCTGAGGGGCCACTCCTGGAGTCTCTAATTCTAACCTCTCCCAGCAAATCCTTTTTTATTTTTTATTTATTTTTTTGCCAATACTTTCCACTGCATTCAAACACAGATGCTCATCAAATCTATTTTCACCTATGCCCCTCATGGCATGCCCAAAACTGGACTCTCATCTTCAATCTCCCTGTAACCAACCTCAAACCTACTACCACATTCATTCCTGTTATCAATCTCAAACTTATATGTTAAAATCATCTTTCACCTATACTTCCTTCACTTGCCTTCACAATCCAATCTCAAATCTTGTGGATTTTTCATGTCTTCAAGTTTCCCATGGTTGTCACTCATCTCCAGCCTGCCACTAGCTATTTTCTTGTTTGGACTACAGTGAAAGACACTCTATTTCCATTAAGCCTACAAGTCAATCCTCCTTGCTGCAGTTAGCATGAGCTTGCTAAGCCATCTACAAGTAGTCCAGATGCCTGCAAGGATAGCCACTCAGTATGTTAAACAAGTGAATCAATGCTCTCACTCAATTTTAAATATTTCAATGCTCTCCATCACAAATGTCATGCACTTCAAAGCCTTTGCTATTGCATGTCTTTTGTGATCTAGACCTTCTCTACTTTTCCAGCCTCAAACCATTGTTCCCCATAACCACTATTCCAGGAATAACCAACTGTCCATAGTTCTCCAGACGAGTCACCTTCTCGAGACTCTGACTTTGCACATGCTCTTTCTTCTGTCTGGAATCCTCTTCTCATTCTCTATCAGGAAGACTCCTACTTACTCCTTTAAGATTTTTTAGAGCTCTTGCTGTTCTTGTTTTCTCTCCATACCACCCCACCCAACAGAGTTCTCCATAAGTATCATTTTTATAATTGAAGTACTTATTTTTACCTAATAATAATACACTGGCCTATAGAGATGTGGATGTGGGGGTTGGGTAGGCAGGGTTAAGAGCTAACATTCTCAGGGCTCCCCAGGAACATTTCTTTCATTTTCAGGAAACTCTTCCCTCAAGGGTCACACCTGATATCTCAGGCCTTGAGTCAGTCTTCCAAGTCCCTGACCTGGTCCCCAGGTCATGGTCACTGTCTCCAACTCCAGCTTATATTAGTGGCCATGCTGACAGCCCACACAATACCCTAGAGTGAGTCCCAGTTCTGATTCCCCTGCTCTATGGCTACAGTCACTGCTCAGAACTGTTTCACCTCTAAAACCCTAGACTCCACTCCAAACTTCCTTCTGTCCACTATACACAAACACTATACTCACTTTTATTTTAATCTTTACCCCTTCCCATTCACCCAGTTTATCAGTGCCTTAATGATCAGGCTTCTTACAATCCAGCCCAAATCCCAGTGTCAATCTCCAGCAATCTCTAACCACTTTGCCCTAATTTAGAACCTCCTAATTTAGACCCTCCTACCTTACAAAGCCTGATGCTGGCACAATCCACTGATTCCCATCCTATGTTCTTGGCAGCTTGAGCGCTGCTGGAGAAAAAGCAAAAGTTGGTCCCCAGCCACTGCAACTAGCGGTTTCCTATCTCAAACTCATTTTCAAAGGTATTCCTTAACCTTTCCTCTTGGCTGTGGTCACTGTTCTCATATAGTCTTCCTGGTAGTTAATACTAACAAAAATAGAAGACATGATCTATTCTATAGAATATCAAAATACTGGATAAAGTATAAAAAGAAACAAAAAGGCCACACATGGTAAATGTAATTTAGTTCTGATACTAAATGTCCTTCGGTTTCTAAGTCCATTACTTTCATGGCACTCAGAATACTACTTCTGTCTTGTCTTTATTCCTAGACTTCTGGAGTTTGAAAAATGAGGTGAAAGATGGACTGTTGGGGAAAATGGCTGCTTTCAAATCCCTTCATATTCATATTTATAATGAAATATACACAACTTTGTTTTCATGTTAATTTATTCTGTGCAGTTTAAAGTAAAAGTTAAAACATCATATAAACAAACCACAGAAAGTTTAGATATACTATTGACCAATTTTAAAACAAAAACAATGAATGATCACTTACACGCATTCCTCATCTCTAATTTTACATCTTATTATATAAAGATACAATTAACATACACAATTTTAATTCCTTATAAACCTATTTATCAAGCAGCAAGATGACAATGCATCATAGCACAGCACAGAATGTTTCCTTTAGAAACCACAGCAGCAGTATTTGGTGAGTGGTTATGCATAGAACTAACTTGGAGGGTCATGTTAAACATTGGTCATAAAACAGGCAGCATACATTAACAAATGGAAAATGTAACTTCTATTGAAATGTTACTCTTTATGCTTTAAGTTAAAAGCTATAAGATACTTTAAATGCAGATAATACAAGGTGTTTTAATTCTAGACACCGTAACAAAATACTATTCCATTAGCTGCTTGAGTCTGTAACCTTTGAGTACTATTCATGGCTTTTTAAAGTCAACTTCAAATATAAAAGTTTATCAGTTAAAATCTAAAGTTACATTGGTTACATATTACATTAAAACAAAACTCTTCAGAAAAACTGACTTCAAAAAATACTGTATTGACTTCAAATAATTTCAAAAAATGTTGCTCTTAAAAGTAAAAAAGCACTACTTTCAAATCACTTAACACATTTTGGTTTAAAATGCCATATTTATGAAACCATTATTTAATATTTTCCTAACTTGCAACAAAATAACAGTTTGAAGCTATTATTCCACCTAATAATATCTAAAGAAATGGGTCAGCACACCTGTGAATTGGCTATTCACCAAATAGCATACTTATGTTTCCACCATGAAAACAATACTACAAAATCCACTGGATGAATTCTATTTTTAACTTGATGTAAATATTAAAAATTTCATTTAACAGTGCTACACAAATATTTAGTGGTTTTTTCTTTTTTTGGCATTTAAATCAGAGCAATGCTACCAACACATTTGATAACAGCAATTTTCACAAGAGTTTCAGAGGCAAAGAGAAAGACTTAGGAATGGTTAGTCAGGAAGGAAATGAAACAACCTACCAGTCCTCAATTTTAGGATTACTCCTCAAAAATGGCATACTTCTATGGCATCATTGTTAATGAGCATTTGGACACGACTTATACTTGTGTGTGTTTTTAATGCTCAGAGCCTTCTAAGGTTTTTAATTAACCCCAGCCTAGTCCATCTCCTACTGAGAAACTGAAAATGCCCTTAATGATGTTCTGTTCAGTTACAAAAGCTCTAAAACAGAAAACAAAAACAGAAAACACAGAAACACTATATCACACAAATAATTCTGTGTTAGCAACTATTCTCTTGTCTTTGAAATATGTGCTATGGGGAGCATCTTGGGAGGAGTACAGAGTAAGAAAAAAGTATTAAACAAAAGAATTAGTTTACAGAATTTTCATATTGGCATCAGTGATTTCTTTTAACTCTCCTGAGTTAAAACATGGTAGGGTATGAGCTATTAATATGCTTTTGAGTATGTTTCCCAAATAAGTAAAGCAGAACATTTCTTAAAATTCTATTTAAGAAGACATCCTTGAAGCATAAATATTAATAAATAATATGAACACATGCACCTTTACATGGATTAATTTGTGGGTGGCGCTTATAGGTTTTTTGGGGATTACATCACCCATCATTCTTTAATACTGATATAATATGGAAGCTCTCCAGCTACCAAGGTTTGTCAGCAACTATTATTATCTAAACCTAAGATATCCATTATAAAGCAGAATCCACAGTTCAAAATACTAGACAATGAAAGATCTAATTTAATCCTCCCAGTACCAAGAAGCTTTTTAGGCTTATTTCCCCCCTAAATGACGATCATCTTAATGTGATATTTAGCTAGTAGGAAGCACTAAAATTAATGCTTGAAATTTGTGTCACTGTTTTTTTTAATCCCTACAAGTCACACAAGAATAGAAAATTGCATCCAATAAGGAAATGAAGACAGAAAGATTATGCCCCACTCTCAGCTGCTGGGGATTCCCTGTGGCAAATATTGAAAAGTAAAGTTATGCTCTGGAAAGTCCCCTTTTGTATACACAAAGGGCTATGACAGTAGAAGTGTGCATCAGGAGTACCACTTGGGGCAGAGCAAGTGAACTGTTAATTAAACAAAACTATCACCATAAAGTTTGAGGTACCAAACACAATTACACACCGTAGTAAAGGTGATATTCTGTGATGGCTAGTTCTTTAGAAACAAAGTTTAAAAACATAAAAATAACTTGAATGAATAAAATAAGCTGGCTTTGCAATTCACTCTTGTACAAAGTAGGTAACACTAAACAGGAAGGGTTTTTAATCCATATTATCTCTTCTCCAGTAAACACTCAGTCCAAAGTTCAGTGAAGACAAACATGGGAACCTGGCAAGAGTCATTTTACAGTGAAGCAGGCATTTCCACCCACTATTTTTCTCAATACCAGGTTTCTCTGAGATCTTGTCACTGAATTGCTGTTTGTGAGAAAGTATTTTCTCCACAACATGTGCCTTGAGTATGAAGTCCTCCCATACAAAAGGAGTAACTAATCCTACTCTTCCTAACATAGAAGACAGTTCTTAGATTCCTAAGTTACTAAAGTCTTGAGTAGGTTGCCAAAATACAAGTGTCTCGTAAAGAGTAAATATTTTAACAACTATAAGAGTAAGAATTAAGTTAGCAATAATTGCTATTCCAGGAAAAAATAAACTTACACACTACTTTTTAATCAATCTGATACCATATGTATCACTAAGAAAAAACACAGGCAATTAAATTATGACATAATGCTTTCATGTCATGTATAGTAGAATGTTTATATTTATTGAAACAGAGCTTTTCGAGTTAAACAGATTTTTATCATGTCAGTCTTGTGCATACATAAAGTGTTATAAAATCAACTGGTTAAGTTATAACTCTGACTGCCTATTCCGAGGCCCAACTCTGCTGAATCCCTTCTTAAATCAGTCATCAATACCTGCATTCTTCCCCACAACCGCACCCTTGGTATCAAGAGCACTGGTGATACATCATTTCTCAAAGGAGTGTTCTACCACTACCAGAAGGAACCTTTGGATGAAACAGTGTTTGACACCTTAACAACAGCCCCACTCAACACATGAATTGATCGCACTCATTGCTTTGAATTGTGTTTCATTTATTCCAAGTGTCTTGGCAATTTATCCCAACTTCAACTGCTTCACTTAGCGTGTGATAGGCAATTCTTTTGCATGTGTCTCAGTGACAAAACGTAGTACAGTTTTATCTACTTGTGGGTATCTTCCCTTCTTAGGGCCTGTAAAGAGCATTTTGTTGTTGCTTTACAATAAAATATGGAGTTGTGGTCATTCCTTCAGCAACAGGTATTTGCTTTGCTGCTCTGTTTCCATGCTTTTCTGCATACACAATAACTTTTTGTTTCAGTGCTGAAGCAAAGTGTGATCTTTTAGAAGACATTTTAAAATGCCAATTAAATCTGACATATTTCATATCAACAACACAGTGATGACACTATGACACGCTGTAAGTCCACACTCACACAAGCTAAGATAATTACATCAACTATCGCCCAGTTGACAGTAATGGTGAGTCACGTCCCAATTTCAATGTGTGGGGGGGAGAAAGTACATTATAGAACTAATAAAATACAGTTTTCAAGCCTGTAATATTTAACAGATTCACACAAGTGCAAAAAGAAAAATAAACCCAAGAGCCATTGTATATAAGTAAAATCTAGTAAAGCAAAAGATAATCTTTAAGATGAAATTTGCAAAGTCCGATTTGGTTTTAATTCCCTTTATTTTCATATGGCTTACATGTAAATCTTTTTTTCTGAATGGGACTTGAAATCCAAGAACAAATGTCCTTCGATATTTTAGCAACTGCAAAGCCAAGTCATTAAAGACAGAGGCTCCGGACTGCCTTTCATCTTTCACTAACACAGGATGACAGTTGAGGTCAGTGGCCTTCATCAGCAGGTGCCCTCCTTTGGCGAGCAGATCTGATCCTGTGCGGAGACACTGAAGCATCCTCTTCTGCTTCAGACCCTGAAGGCTCATGATCTCCTTCCTGGGATCCTGTGTCTCCCACCAGTTCCCGCAGAAACTTGAATTTTGATAAAAAAAGGTGCCATACAAAATACCAACCTGAAGAGAGACAAAAGCATTACGAATAATTATTACACACAATGTTATCAGTTGACAATATTCCAGTTCACTCCTGGGAGTATATTACAGCACAATATGTATAATATAAATAAATATATATGTGATTTCAAATATACACTTATATAACAAATACTAAGCATTTACTATGGACTATGGACAAGGCATAAGGACAAACTCTAGATTTATAAAGGCATGGAAAAAACAGTTTCTGCCTTTGCAGAATATAGAATCCAAGCTTGGTGCATCTACATTAAAATTACAATGAGTTATGACACCTAAGTAAAATTATTTATTATACGTATTAAAATCAATTTTTTTAAGAGAGAGGGGAAGGGAGGGAGAAAGGGAGAGAAACATCAATGGGTTGCTTCTCGTATACATCCTGTCGGGTGACTGAACCCACAACCTGTGCCGTGCCTTGACCGGAAACTGAACCAGCTATCTTTCACTTCGCAGGGCAATGACCAGCCAACTGCGCCACACTGATCAGGGCTAAAATCAAAAGTCTGAGAGCATTTTTCTTGAGGAAGAAGAATCCCTTTACTATTTACTTGGAAATTCATACTATAATACTAATATTTACTAAAAGCAAGTTTTCTTCAGTAAGAACACAAAACACATTAAATGGCAAGAATCAACTGCTCTATGGTGAAAACTTCTCATTAGGATCAAGCTACTCACAAGTTCCTAGAAAAAACAAATTCTCACAGAAAATTAATATATTTTCTTTAATTACATGATGAAAGAATAAAGCCAGAGCACTAGTACCTTAAGTTCAAGATTCTAAAAATATAGTATTTTCATGTCAACATTATCAAAAAGTTTGAATAACTCTCCTTAAAAAAATTACTCATCAAATTTTGCTTGTTTTTGCAGAATTTTACAAAACTTTAGAAGCCTGTTAGTAAGAGAAAACAACAAAGGAGCACACTGGCTAAAACCTGAACTGGTTGCTCTGATGTTAAGAGCATAAATTAAATAAAATTAACCATTGTAACAAACTTTTTCACGTTAGCATGCTTTCTTTAAAGTCTCTAATTTCATAGAAAAGCAATAGACCACAACATATTCTGATAACTGGCATTTTATAAAAATAAAATCCAAACAACTTTTCTAACTCCAGCATTGTAACAACCTAGGATGAATGGCCAACTTTAAGGAAGTTTCTAATTTTACTTGTTTGTTCTTACAGTTTCTGAAAAAAATAAAAGACTAACAAACTCCTTGGTACTAAAAGACTAACTTGAGACTAATTTAACCCATTTCTCAAGCTTTTGCATTCCTTTAAGCTTTCATGCTAACTGAACCATACCACAAATATATGTATTTTGGTCAACTAACTACATGCCTGAGTAAGGCACCTAACTTTGTAAAATAGTAAGTATTTTAATGATATTCCAAACTAGCATGCTCTCTCTTCACCCAAAATTCTTCATAAAAATAGGCACAGCGTTAGTGGAAAGAACACGGGAGAAGGAGTCAGTAGTCTCAGTTCTGACAGTAGATTTAAACAACTATTGTGAGGAAAAACTGAAATGGTATGGAAAGGGCTAAGGTGCCTGGCATTTGTAAATGCTCAGTGGACATGGGCTTTGGTTGACCCCGGGGCAGTGGGATGAACTTTGTTGTTAATTAACTTTTTTAAAAAATTGAGATACAACTCAAAACCATAAAATATGCCCTTTTAAAGTGTATAATTCAGTGAGTTTTAGTATATTCACAAGGTAGTACAACCATCACCGTTTTCTAACTCCATGAGCAGTCATTCCCTACTTCCTCCTTCCCCCAGCCCCTGACAACCACTAGTCTACTTTTCTATCTCTATGGATTTGCCTACAGTGAGCAAGCCCCATACAAGCATACTTTTTACTCTATTGTGCTTTGCAGATGTTACATTTTTTACAAATTAAAGGTGTGTGGCAACCCTGCACCAAGCAAGTTTATTGGTACCATTTTCTAACACCATTTGCTCACTTCATGTCTCCATGTCATATTTTGATAATTCTCACAATATTTTAGGCTAATGCTTATTATGGTTATCTGTGATCAAGTGATCATTGATGTACTATTGTAATTGTTTTGGGGAGTCACAAACTATGCCTATATAAGATGACAAATTTAATCGATAAATTTCAATTTCTCACTGCTCCACCAATCAGCTGTTTCCCCATCTCCCTTTTCTCAGGCCTCCCTATTTGCTGAGACACAACAATACTTAAATCAGGCTAATTAATAACCCTACAATAGCCTGTAAGTATTCAAGTGAAAGGAAGAACAGCATATCTCTCACTTTATTTTTAATTGATTGATTTTAATGAGAGGGGAGAGAGAGAGAGAGAGAGAGAGAGAGAGAAACATTGATTTGTTGCTCCTCTCTTATTTATGCATTCATTGGTTGATTCTTGTATGTTCCCTGAGACTGGGGATCAGAACCACAACCTTGGCATATCAAGACAACACTCTATAACCAACTCAGCCAGTGCCATATCCCTCATTTTATATCAGAAGCTAAAAGTGATCAAGCTTAGTGAGGAAGACATGTCAAAAGCCTACACAGGCCAAAAGCTATGCCTATTGTGCCAGATAGCCAAGTTGTAAATGCAAAGAAAGTTCGTGAAGGAAAGTACAAGTGCTACCCCACTGAACACACAAGTAAGAAACCGTAACAGCCTTATTACTGATATAGAGAATGTTTTAGTGGTCTGGATGGAAGATCAAACCAGACACAACATTCTCTTAAGTTGAAGCCTAAATCCAGAGCAAAGCCCTAACCTCAATTCTTTGAAGGCTGAGAGAGGTTATCTGCAGAAGAAAAGCAGAGGCTAGCAGAGGTTGGTTCATGAAAAGAAGTTGTCTCCACAACATAAAATGTGAAGCAGCAAGTGCTGATATAGAAGCTGTAGTAAGTTATCCACATCTATCTAAGCAACTAATGAAGGTGACTACACTAAACAACAGATTTCCAGCGTAGACAAACAGCCTTATATTGGAAGAAGATGCCATCTGGGACTTTCAGAGCTAGTAAGAAGTCAATGCCTGGCTTCAAAGCTTCAAAGGACAGGCTGATTCTCTTGCTATGGGCTAATGCAACTGATGACTTCAAGCTGAAACCAATGCTCATTTAGCATTCCGAAAATTCTAGGGCCTTTAACAATATGCTAAATCTTACTCTGCCTGTGCTCTATAAATGGACAACAAAGTCTGAATGATGGCATATCTGTTTACAACATGGTTTACCAAATATTTCAAGCCCACTGTTGAGACCTACTTCTCAGAAAAAAAGATTCCTTTTTAAATATTACTGCTCATTGACAACGCACTGGTCACTGGTCAACCAAGAGCTCTGAAGGAGATATGCAAGATTAATGTTGTTTTGCCTGCTAACATTTACAAACATTCTGCAGCCCATGGATCCAGGAGTAATTTTGCCTTTCAAATCTTATATTAGTTAAGAAATAGATTTCATAAGGCTATAGCTGCCATGGATGGTGATTCTGTGATGGATCTGGGCAAAGTAAATCGAAAACCTTCTGGAAAGGATTCACTATTCTAGATGCCATTAAGAACATTTGTGATTCACGGGAAGAGGGCAAAATATCAACATTACCAGGAGTTTGGAAGAAGTTGATTTCAACCCTCATGGATGACTTTGAGGGGTTCAAAATTTCAGTGGAGGAAGTAACTGCAGATGTGGTGGAAACAGCAAGAGAACTAGAATTAGAAGCAGAACTTGCAGATGTGATTAATTGATGCAATCTCAGGGTAAAACTTTAACAGATGAGGAATTACTTTATGGATAAGCAAAGAAAGTGGTTTCTTGAGATGAAATCTGTTCCTGGTGAAGACGCTGTGATGATTGTTGAAAAGATAACAAAGAATGTAGAATATCACATGAACTTAATTGATAAAGCAGCAGCAGATCTGAGAGGATTGACTTCCATTTTGAAAGTTCTGCTATAAAAAGCTATCAAACAGCATCAGATGCGACAAAGAAATTGTACGTGATAAGAGGAATCAATTGATGTGGCAAATTTTATTGTTATCTTAAGAAATTGCCACAGCTGTGGCCACGTGGCTCAGTTGGTTGGAGTGTCGTTCCTTGCACTGCAAGGTTGAGGGTAGATTCCTGGTCAGGGCACACACCAGGTTGCAGCTTCGATCCCTGGTCGGGGAGCACACGGGAGGCAGCGGATTGATGTTTCTCTCAATCAGTGTGTGTGTGTGTGTGTGTGTGTGTCTCTCAGAAACATGTCCTTAGGTGAGGATTAACAAAAAAAAAAAAAAAGGAACAATATTGTCACAGCCACCCCAACCTTCAGTAACCTCTACCCTGTCACTCAGCAGCCTCAGATGATGGTTAGCATTTCTTAGCAATGAAGTATTTTTCAATTAAGATATATACATTGTTTTATTAGACATAATGCTATTATATACATAATAGACTACAGTACACTATAAATATAACTTTTATATGCACTGGAAAACCAAAAAATTTGTGTCACTTGCTTTAAAAGTGCAATGTTCACTTTAATGCAGTGGTCCGAAATCAAACCTGTTACCTCTGATGTATGCCTGTAAATGAAATCACAATATATAGTATTTTGTGTCTGGCTTCTTTCACTTAGTATATTATCTTCAAGGTTCTTCATCCACGTTGTCACATGTATTGCTTCATTCCTTTTTAGTATAACATTCCACTGAATAATATTCCACTGTATGGAAAAAATCACATTTTGTTTAAACTTTCACCAATTAATGAACATGTGGCTAGCCTCTACTTGTTGGCTATTATAAAAAGCAAAATTTCCACTTTTTTTGGCTGCAATGACCATTTGTGTAAAAGTTCTTACGTGGACATGTTTTCACTTCTTTTTGGTATACAACTATGAGGAGAACTGCCAGGTCATATGGTAATTTTATGCTTAACCATTTGTGAAACTGCTATTTTTCAGGCAGATGCACCATTTTACATTCCTACCAGCCAAAAAAAAAAAGTAAGAAAAAAAAGTTCCAATTTCTGTACACCCTCCCCAAGACTTTTTATTGTCCATCTTTTTTGTTATAGTCACCCCAGTGGATATAAATTGTTTATCACTGTGGCTTTTATTTGCATTTCCCTAATGACTAAAGATTTGAACATCTTTTCATGTGTTTATTGGCCGTTTATCTTCTTTGGAGAAATGTCTTCAATTACTTTGCCAGTTTTTAAAATCCATTCTACTCCATCTATCTGTATGTCTACCCTTATTAAGATGGTGTCAGTACCACGCCATCTTAATTACAATAGCTTTGTATTAACTTTTAAAATTGAGGATAAGTCTATTAACTTTGTTCTTTCAACACTGTTTTTGGCTATTCTGAGTCTTTTTCATTTCCATGTGACTTTTAGAATTGTGTTGTCAATTTCTACAAAAAAAGGCAGCAAAAATTTTGAAAGGAATTGCACTGAATCTATATACACTATATTTTTAATACTTCTTTATACTTAAGAATATTTTCCATAATGGACACATTTTTTAAAAATATTTTATTTATTTGTTTTTAGAGAGAGGGTAAGGAAAGGAGAAAGAGGGGGAGAGAAACATAGATTAGGTTGCCTCTCACATGCCCCTAGTCAGGGACCTGGTTTACAATTCAAGCATGTGCCTTGACTGGGAACCAAACTGGTGACCTTTCACTTTGTAGGACAACACCCAACCCACTGAGCCACACTGGTCAGGGCTAGACACATGTGGTTTTGATAATCAGGTAATTCAGTAGAAAAACAAATCAGAAACAAGTAAGTAAATCATAAATACTCTGTCGATTTATATGCTTTAAATAGTCCAATGCCAGCAAGTGGCTTAAATTAATAAAGCCAATTGATTTCAACACGTACTAAGGAAAACCCTTAACTCTTAGGTTAGTTTTGAGAACCTAATCTAAATGTTAAAATAATTCATTTGCCCAAGGTACTATGCTAAATAGAAATCATGAAAGTGAATTTACCACAAGGGAAATTATAGTCAAGCTCAAAGATGAGAACCTCATAAAGATCAAAGATTCCAAAAGTGGCTACAAGGCACAAAATGACCACAAAGAAAAGTAAGGGAGGTTAACGAAGGTCTTTTGGCTGAAAAGAAGCCATGGTGAAGGGCTGTCACCACTGGAGTTCCCACCATGAAATAACAGTTTTGGTAAGATTAAGACAAAGCAAAGTCTCTTACAGTGGAAATCTATAAAATAAGGAACTGGGAATGATCGCAGCAGTAAGTTTTAGGAGAAATAAGAGCATTCAGCCATATCACAAACTCTCCCAATTTTAATAAAACATGAAAAAAATTTAATCACTGCAGCAAGCAAACAATGTAAGGAATTAATAGAAAAGTAGAAATTCAGAGCATTGTGGCCAACTGGAGAAACTCCAGAGTGTGGAGCAGCAAGTTAAGGCCACTACCTCCACCACCAGCTAAACCACTCAACTCCACACCTCTTAATGTTTACCCCTAATTATGGAGGTAAGAAAACTTGAAAAGTATGCTTACTTGTCCTTATTTTCCCTGGGTGTAAGGTGTGTGAAGTTGAAAGTGGAGGTGGTGTGTGTCTGTAGTAACAATGTTTCTCACAAAAAATCATGAGATAGAGAATGTCCCTAATATAAACATGGAGTTCATCTACTTGGTGGTCAAAAAGAACAAATACCCACTGTGCTTGGTTTTTACAATGGCTACTGTAATGATGGGGGGAGGGGAATGGAATGTTAAGAAAGAAATTGTAGTGTTGGTAAGACCTGCTACAATGTTTATTACATCGAAAAAAGTTCAACAAGCTGTCCTCTAAGTAAAATGACTAAGTTCTTACATAGCTATAATTTGGGGAGAGAGAGATGGGAGGAGGATGTGGGGGAGGGGAATTTCCATATCACAGTACCTAGAATCAGTAAAATCTAATGCTTCTATAACAGACTATTTACCAGAGAGTGTTGACTCTGACCAAGGGATGATGCTAAAAATTCCAGGAAGTTTGAATGGAAAAATTATACACTACATATATACAGGGTGGGGCAAAAGTAGGTTTATAGTTGTGAGTACGTGAAACACAAAGTTTATTCTTGTATTGTTTACTCAAGACTGCCTCAGGCTTATTATCCCAGTCCATCTGTCTCCCTCTCTCTTTCTCAAATTAATGGACATGTGCCCTGGAGGATGCTGGAGCACTAACCCATACACCATCGCGGGTTCGATTCCCAGTCAGGGCACATACCCAGGTTGCGGGTTTGGTTGGGGTGCATGTGGGAGGCAACCAATGGATGTTTCTCTCTCTCTCCCTTCCTCTTGCTCTAAAAGCAATAAAAAGATGTCCTCAGGTGAGGATAAAAATAAAATCAATGGACTCGTCATGTGCTTGGATGTGGAAAAACAAACAAACAAAAAACCTTCCCCAGAAGAGAAGTCCTGGCCCAGATTAATTCTACCAAACAGTTAAGAAAGTATACAAACTGTGGCAGACATCTCCATAACCTCAATGAGCCAAGCCTTTGTATAAACCTTGTGTGATCTGTACCCTTGAGTATGAGCAGAACCTATGACCTACTTCCAACAAATAGAGGTAAAAAGATTATTCCCTTTAGTAGGTTATGTTATATGGTAAAGGTAAAGGTATTTTGTAAAAGGTCTCAATCAGTTGATTCTGAGTTACTCAAAAGGGAAATTATCCTAGGTGAGCCTACTCAATTAATTAAGTGAAAGTCTTCAAAAGAGAGTAGGCCCTTTCCTCGTGTCAGAGATTCTCCTGCTGGCTTAAGAAGCAGGTCACCAAGAGTTCTACAGTCACAAGAAACTGCATGCTGCCAACCACAACATGAGCCAGGCCAACACCCTGACTGCAGATTTATGAGGTGGAGGGAGGACCCAGGTGAGCCATACTCCTGACCCACACTCCTGACCCACAGAAACTGTCAACTAATAACTGTATGTTGTTTCAGGCTGCTAAGTTTGCGACAATTTGTTAGGCAGCAATAGAAAAGTAGTATACCAATTCTATGCAAACTCTTCCAAAAAATAAAATTTGATGAGGTCTGTATGATCCTTAAAACAAAACCAGACAAAGGCATTTAAAAAAAACTACAAATATTCCTTGTGAATGTAAATAGAAAACCCTTTAAAATTTAGTAAATCAAATTCTGCAATATATGAAGATGATAATAAATCATGAACAAAGGGGTTTTATCTAAGAAATGTAGGGTTGCTTTAACATTCAAAATTAAGGTGATTCATCATATTTAACAGACTAAGAAAAACCACAAGGCCCCATTCACCACGTGAGGACCCAGGCTCTCACCAGGATACACCATAGTGGCGCCTTGATCTTAGACTTCCTGGCCTCCAGAGTATAAAGAAATATATTTCTGTTGTTTATAAACTTAAATAAATAAAATTAATTGATAGAGAAAAATCACACGATCATCTCAACAGATACAGAAAAAGCATCTAAAAAAAAATCAAAAAAATCCAACATCCATTTCTGATATTTAAAGAAGTCTCAGCAAAGTAGTAATGGAAGGAAACTTTTCTTCTACAATCTGGTAAAGAATATCTACAAAAAAAAACCAAAAAAACCCTAAGTTATTATTTTACTTAATGGTGAAAGACTACATGTTTCTCTCCAAAAGATCAGGGAAGAAAGTCTGCTTTCACCCCTATGGACTGTGAGAAGAAAGACACCTACTAATACCTACTAAGAAGGGCTCCTGATGGCTAATGGTCTCAATTTAAAAAACTGCCTAGCAGCTCTTTCTACTCAGGGGCCTCTCATGCAAATCACACTTCAGGTGCACAGAACTACCTCCCCACATTGTGCTCCTGTCGTCTGAGCCAGCCCCTATAAAGGAGTTTCAGGAACTGTATTTCAACCAACAGAACTGAGTCTTTCCCTGTCCAATCAGAGTGGCACAGCTATACCCTCCCCACCACTAGCATCTTCACTGAACAATGAGATCAACTCATTCTGACAAATCAGGACAGTGCCTTTTGGACCATTGGAACTGTAAGGATTTGAAGTCCTCATTTGCATGGGGAAACACAAATTAGGTACCAGGGGCAGGGACTTGTCTCTATAAGTCAGCTCCCTTCTGGCTCCAAGAGCACACTGCCTTTCCCTTTCTACCAAGGACTGAAGATTGTATTTTCTGATGTCTCACCAGACCTGACCCACCCAGGGCAAAATGGAGCAGTCTGGACCAAAGCAGATGGAGCAGACTAGAACAGAGCTGTCTAGCCAGACAGGGACTTCGACCCAGGACCACCTCACAGCCATGTTGTTCCACAGCCACACCGCTTCATAATTAAACTGTAACACTCTTGGGCTGTTCCACAGCTGTGCTGAATCAAAATGGAGTTGTTTGCACTGAATAAAGTTTCCTTCTACACAGTACCTTCAAGTGGGGATTCCTGCTGGCATTGAATTTGTGCTAAGGACCATCAGTTAACAACCCTTTCTTTCAAAACTATCCTGGAGGTATAATGCAGCAAAAACTAAAAGACTGAAAAGAATAGGTAAAACAATCTTTATCTGCAGTTCGCATGAGCCTCTGGGTAAAAATCCTGTGGAACTTACAAAACAACAACAAAAAAAACCAAAGAAGAAATCCTCTCCGCCTCCATTCCCCAATCTTACTAGAACAGTGAAATTGGGCAAACTTGCAGGATATAAAGGCAATATGCAAATAAATGAATGCATGACTGATGATGTGAATTAGCAGTTTTGCCAAATATACTGTCAATAGACAAAAATCCTTTGTTTCCATATATTAGTGGCAAATATTAAAAGAATACCATTTGCAACAGCATCAAAAATATGAAACCTTTATAGTTAAATTAGACTAAACTAGTGGAAGAACTAAATTACATATCAAAATATGCAAAATGTTGCTAAGAGATATTAAAGTCCTTAAAAAATGGAGATATAATATGGTCATGGACCCCAACATTAACAAGTTAATTCTCTTCAACTTGACCTACAGGGTCAATGTCAATTTTGACAAGCTGATTCTGAAGCTTACAAGGAAATACAAAGAACCTAAAATAGCTGAAACATTTTGAAAAGAATAACATTGCATAAATTACACAGTTGGCATAAGAATAGACATAAATGGGTCAATGGAATAGAATAGTCCAGAAATAAACCTATACATTTAGGTTTATTTTCAACAATTGCCTTTTCAATAAATGATGCTAAAACAGTTGGATATCATTACGTGTAAAAAAAAATCTTTACCTTAAAAATCTTTTGTGTATGGTAACTCAAACAATACACAAAAATTACCTCAAAGTAGATCACAGACCTACAGGCAAAATCTAAAATACAAAACTCCTAAAAAAAATTGTAGAAGAAGAATCTTGTGACCTTGGGTAAGTAATTATTTCTTAGATATGACTCAAAAAGCAATAAATACAAAAGAAAAAAATTGATAAATGGGATTTAATTAACATGAAAAATTGACTTTCTAAGTTTTTAAAAATAAAAAGGCAAGATGCATATTTAAAGGAAAACATTACAAACATGTATCTAATAAGGTTGTCTTCAAAATACACAAAGATTTACAACTTTGATAATACAAAGACAATGCAATTTTTTTCAATGGGCAAAACAGTCTGAACAGTTTACCAAATGGCTGTTGGCAATGCAAAATGTTTGTCAGTTTCTTATAAAGTTACCCAAGAGAAATGAAAATAATCCTAATATCCATTGATAAGTAAATGGGTAAACAAACTGTGGTATCGAGACAGGATAGTAAGAAGCTAGGAAAATTCCCTGGCAAGTGGAATAGGGAAACTGAGACATAGTTAAACAAGAAGTTTGCAGCCATCTAGAAAATCCTATCTACTGTAACCAAGGGCACTTAAGAGTAAATGGTTTGCACCTCTCCTCACCAACCACAACACCCTACTGAGAGAAAAATAGAAATCCAATTAGTGCCATCTGCCAACCACACCCAAGGACAGATGAAATTATGGAAATAAAGTCTCATTTTGGGACACCAGCATAAAGCTGATATTCTATTGAGATCCTTCCTTAAGACCTCCCCTAGACTCCCAGGCTTTAAAACCCCCCCAAACTAGGGTCCCCAGACACATCCTCCCAGGAGCATGCCTGCATCTTTCCTTTCCCGGTCATCTTCCCCCACAGACATGCATCTCCTAAACTCTAAGGAACCCCAGAGGCTCGCAACCAGGGCAGCAATGGGCCCAGGCAGTTCATCCCAAGTGAACTCTCTGTACCTGTCTCCAAGGCCCCTTTTTTCTGACTCCCCAGTGAGCCAAACCAGCACCGCCAGGGCTCATCATTTCTTTCCTATAACATTACCAGAGAGCCAAGGCAGCCCCGCTTAGACTCTCCTCTTGCTTCCAATATCCTAAGCCCTTCCTTGTTTCACTGTCCCCAGCTTTAATAAACGTCCTCTAAAAATCACCTAGGCTCATGTAGTAAAATCTTTCCTGCATCAAGTCAAGAACCCACACACTACCAGCAGACCAGCTCAGGGCCAGGTCCCCTTTCTGGTAACATTTTATCCATAACAATGGAATATTACCCAGCAAAAAGAAAATGAATCACTGATGTATACAACATAGATGGATTTCAAAAGCACTATGCTAAGTGAAAGAAGTCAAATACAAAAGTATGTCACATGATTCTACTTATAATAAATTCTAGAAAAGGCAAAATGGTCATGGAAAGCAGTTCAGTTTTTGCCAGGGGCTTGAGAACTGACTACGAAGGGACATGAGAGAACTTTCTGTAGTGATGAAAATGTTCTGTATCCAGATTGTGATGGTGCTCACACTCCTGTATACATTTGCTAAAAATCAAATTGTGTTTAAATTTCTGTTCACACTTTTCAGTGATCAATACATTTTATTTTACTCAACCATTGTTTTGAAATGTATATTATTCTAAGTAAAACCATGTTAAACTAAGGATATTCAAATTCCTAAAACCAGATTTAATCTTTGAAAATTCATTTTTCAAACATTACTTTATTCACCTGTACCTAAATATGAGATAGATAAGCAGAAATACAGTATATCACCAAATTTCCCATATTTGATTACTTACAAAATCACCTACTGGCATAAACTCTGCAGGTGATGCATATAGTACCACAATCTGGATGCCTCCCGCTCCAATCTATAAACTCCATCCTAGCCAGTTCTTCTTCAAGAGCTGGAAATTCCTTCATTTACTCATTCATTCAAATATTCATCGAGCACCTATCATTTCCAAACACCATTCTCACTGCAACATATTTCCCCAATGATAAAAACTATAGAAAAAAATAAAGCAGAGTAAGCAGAAGGGGGCATTTGTGAGGGAAGCTGATATCTCAGAGAGGGTAGAGAGGCCTCATTGACAACCAGAATGACAAAGCTGCCATTTACTGAGATGGTGAAGGCCACAAGAAAAGCAAGACCAAGAATGTGGTTTTAGATATGCTAAATTTGAGGTGTTCAAAATACTCAACATTTAAGAGTTTTTATAATCCAATCTCCAGGCCTCCACCCTCCTTGGAGGTCAGGCAGTGGAGCTAAAACTTCCCGTTATCTCATCTTGTTTGGATTTTTAATGATCAACCCCTATCCTGAAACTATCTAGAAGCCCCACCCTGAGACATCTCTCATTAGCATAAACTCCAGCCCGGTCCAAAAGGACCTGCTATGAATAACAAAAGATGGTCCTATTCAGGAAATTCCAAGGGTTTGGGGAGCTCTGTGCCAGGAAGCAGGAACACCAAATATATATATTTTTTATCCCATGGAGGTGAACTCAGTGCTTGCTGATCACTCTTGGAGACATGGGCAAAGAAAAAGCCTATTTCTGTTTGAAAGGAAGATGATAAAAGGGAGCGAGCATACACATACAAGTTGACGAATTCCATGTAAAAGTACAGTGTACCTACATTAGTGAACCTGTTCTTACAGTTTTGTACTTAATTGTTGAAAGTAGTGACTATGCTGTATCCTCTTCCAGAACTTGTCATTTAGTAGTAGAATATGTTAGAACTATACTTACAAGACACGCTCAAAATATTTGGGAGATGAATGGGTATATGCCCTGAGCAAGAGATTGGTAATGAATGAGGAAGGTAAAATATCGCCTAAGGCTTTTTGTGCATAAACCAAGAACAAGGAGTTATTTTAGGAAAAGATTCTGAGCTTTAAAAAAACACCAGAAGAAGGAGAAGAATCATGCATGTGAAACTGGCACTCAGAAGCCCAGACTCTACTACAGTTAACCAGGCAATGGAGTATAAAGGTCTGCAAGGGAAGAGATGCCTTACTAACTTTTGGACACCCTTGACCACCACCACAGCACCTAAATGTAAGAGTTAATTTAGTGTTTTATTGAACTCTTACACAAGGCAACTCCATCACAAGACAACGCTGGTTTGTACCACACTTAAAACTTACATGTAATGGGAATTTAATTTAACAATTAATACAAGAATCTTTCTTCATTCTTTATGAAAATACATGAAGGCCTATTACACACAAAACAGTACCCTAGGATCCTGGGATAGAGCAATGAACAAGCAAAACGAGGTCCTGCCTTCATGGAGCTTACACTCTCACTAGGGAAACAGACACATGAAATAGCTTATTTCGGAGAGTGCTGAACTACGGTTAAAGGACATAGAGTGACTGGATGGACTACCTAGGTGGTTAGTTGATGTGAAAACCTGGAGAGAGAAACAAGGAAGACTGAGGAAAGTACAAGCCTGGCCTGTTGGTGGAATGTTGAGAGTAGTAGGGAGGAGAGTAGCGGAGGAGCTACTCACCCAGATCCTTGAGCTGTATTCCGAGAGAAACGGAAAACCATCGGATAATAGGTTTTAAAGAAGGAGTTGAGTCAGGATAGCAAGGAGCTAGGAAAATTCCTTGGCAAGTGGAATAGGGAAACTGAGACATAGTTAAAAGGCCGAGCAGTTTGCAGCCATCTAGTAAGTCCTATCTTCCCTAATCAAGGGTGCTAAAGAGTAAGTGGCTTACATTTCTCCTCCCAACCAGAGGGCAAATAGTTTAAATCACCCTACTCAGGGAGACAGAAAGCAGAAATCCAATTAGTACCATTTGCCAACCACACCCAAGGACAGATGAAGCTAAGGGAATAAATTTTATTTTGGCACATCAGCATAAAGCTGATGAATATTCTGTTGAGATCCTCCCCTAAACTCTCATCCTATACAACCCTCAGGACTAAGGACCCAGTGCACACGCTGCCTTTCCCTTCTCCCTCTTCTTCCCCCACAGGCATGCATCTCCTAAATTCTAAGGGTCCCCAGGAGACTGTCAACCAGGGGAGCAATGGGCAGCAGCAGCTTGTGCTTGGGCTAACAACCTTAACCTGTCTCCAAGGCCCCCTTTCATTTGACTTTCCAGTGAGCTGACAGCAGCCCTGCCTAATCTCTCCCCTGCTGTTTCATCTGTCCTAAGCCCTTCCTTGTTTCACTGTCCCCAGCTTTAATAAATGTACTCTTAAGAACCCACATACTACAGGATGGCCCAGGGTGGTAACTGATCTAGCAAAGCAAAAGAAACAAAAATCTGGATGGCAGGAGAGGGGGATACTAATTGGAGCCAAAATTCAATCAAGAACCAAACAAAAGATCAAGACTTGAGATGGGAAGAGCTGAGGGGAAGGAAGAAAAAAGGATGGGACTTAAGTCCATTTATAGAACTGTCATGTAAGTAGCCAAGTTTACAACACCCAATAGGGTAGTGAGGGTGTTCACTCTCCAGAGAGGAATACCCACAGAGAAATAGACCTCCAGACACTTAAAACTGGAGATTCCTCTAAAGAAGAAGCCCAATCACCCTGCAATGAGCCCAGAGCTGACACTGAAAATTTACCACCAAAGCAAACAAGCAAAAACCAAAAACAAAAACACAAAATACACAGAAGAAACAAAGGCAATGAAGAGGAAAGACAAACACTATTAAAAACAACAAAACCATTATAACTACTATGCTTATAGTGATAAGATGCTACACACATGAAGCAAGATCAGCTGCTATACAAGGAGAGTAATCAGAAAACAAGAAAACTAAAAATTGGACAGCTAAAATAAAAACCTACGAGGTAGAAAATAAACCCCAAACATCTCCCCCCAAAAAAGGGAGAGGAAGAAGGTAAGACAAAAATATAAAACCTAAAAAGATAAAATTAAAGAATCAGCCCATAAGGTCCAACACCCAACTAACAGAAGTTTCAGAAAGAATGAAGGAAACAGAGGCAAAAAATTGTCAAAAATATAATAGAAAATGTTCCCAGAAACGCAGACTAAAACCCGAACCAAAGGACCCAGAAAAATGAAAAACCATACCAAGGTATATCATTACGATGTTTCAGAATACCAATAATTATAAAAAGACATTTTTAGGCAGGCATTAGCTCAAGAAATTATTTTCTACTCATTCTTCTTAGAAAGCTACTAAAGAAATGTGCTCCAACAAAACAAGAGTGAAAACCGAGAAAGATGGTGACATGAGATACGGAAAACAGTTTCCAGCAGAAAGTGTAAAGGGTAGGCTGAGAATAAAAGCTGTTGAGAAGAAAGGAGGCTTTGCGACTGAGTTGGGAAGGTGAGGGGTTGGGGAGGAAAGAACAATTTCCTTGAACACATGGCATATATTTCTGATAGGTGTATGTGTGTGAGATTTGGAACATGGGAGAGGGAGACAAATAATGTATACATACAAAACAGTAATACTATGTCAATTAAAAATGCAATTATTAACCTCAAAAAAATGGAGAACCATATAAGAAAGGAAGTATAGTCATATCACACTATTGACCAGCAGGGACTATTTATACAGCCAAAATATAAACCTTGACTATCGATAGCCCAAAATTATCATTATTAATGGCAAGCAGGGAAAGAAATGGGGCCTTTACCATGGTTAGTAAATAATGTGTAAAACTGCAAAAGTCAAGAAATAGCTATGAACAAATTATTTAGGAACATGGAAGCAAATAACTAAGGGAAATAATAAAATTAAAAATCGAGGGGAACTCCTTTTTTAAAAGTCTTTTAGTACCACTGGCTTTGAAATTTTCTTTTGTTAATAACTTTTGAAAAAACATTTTCTGAATAAAAAATGTCTGACTACTATGTGAAAAGTAGATTATAAAGAAAAGAGGAAATGGAAAAACACTATAGTTAGGAAACTGAGGCAAGCCATAAATGAAAATGTTAGACATGGAGAAGAAAATGTATTTTAGATTTTTTAAAGAGATAAAGTTGGGCCTGGCTGGTGTAGCTCAGTGGATTGAGTGCCGGCCTGCAAACCGAAGGGTCACTGGTTCGATTCCCAGTCAGGGCACATGTCTGGGTTGCGTCGAAGGCCAGGTCCCCCAGCAGGGGACGCACCAGAGGCAACCACACATTGATGTTTCTCTCCCTCTCTCCCCCTCTTTCTAAAAATAAATAAATAAACAAACAAACCTTTAAAAAAAAGATAGAGATAAAGTTGGACTTCCAGACAGAGTGGCTATTTGTAAGGGGAGATGGATGGAGAGCAAAGCAAAGGGCAAAACCGAGGATGACACCCAAGGTCTTCACTGCTGGTAACATTTGAGATGGAAAGGGAGAGTCAACTGCTGGAAATCAAGAGGGCTTGTTTAGATGTACAGATGCTCCTTGATTTACGATGGGGTCACCTCCCAAAAAACCCATTGTAAATTAACAATCTCATAACTCACAAATGCATTTAATTAACTTAACCTACTGAACAGCATAGCTTAGCCTGGCCTATCTTAAATGTGCTCAAGAGTAATTGCCTTCTTCTTCTTCTCACTAGCAGCAGGACACACAGATGGAAGTTTTGTACACAGGATGAGATGCCAAGCCACAATATCCAAAAACGCAACACAGAACTCTTGTGGAGTATCAGTGGTTTACCCTTGTGATCAGTTGTTTACCCTCATGATCTTGTGGCTTACTGGCAGCTGCAGCCTGCTGTGCTGCCCAACTTCACAAGAGTATACAACTGCATATTGCTAGCACAGGAGAAGATCAAAATTCAAAATCCGAAGTACAGTCTCTATTGAATATATATTGCTTTCACATCATTGTAAATGCAAAAAGTCAAAAAATCCTAAATCAAACCACTGTTCTCTGAAGATGGAGACCATCTTCATTAAGTATGAGATACTTATTAGATCTCCAAGTACAGTTATTAAGAAAAAAATTTCTGATGCATGTGCCTGAGATGGAGGAGAGAATTGAAAGCTGAAGATACCAATTTTAGTCCTTAGTTAGTTATTATTTAAATCTCTATGAATAATATATCATACAGGTAGAGCCCAAAAGGAAACAAATTGAAAATAGAAGTATATATTTGTATTAGAGCACAGTATATTATAAAAATATAATAGAAAATAGCATGTATTTCATGGGGTAAGGACAAGTACTACTAGTCCATAGAATTTTTATTTCATAGAGAGATGACAGGTAAATAGATGTATATATAAACTGATTGATTTATGTAATTTATATACTCATGAATATGGTGGGAATAATGTAAAATGTATTCCCTATCATAAACTGAGATCAAAAAAAGCTAAGAAATTCTAGGGAATGAGAAGCCAGGAAGAGAGAAACCATTAGACATGATGGTAGGATAGGAAGAACATCATGAAAGTACATACGTGTACAAAAGCCAAGAGAAATGCTTCATGGAAAGAATGCTCACTTGTATAAGAGGTTAAGTACAATTAGGACTAATAAGTGACCACAGAATTAGCAATATGGAAGCCATTTGTTACTGACCTTGACAAGGTCAGCTTCAGTACATGGTGGGAGTAGAAAACATTTTAGAATGAAGGAGAGACTGACAAAGTAGACACAACCAATGTATAGAGCAGAAGAAAAACCTCCCTAGGAATCTGAAATTTGAAAATCCATTCACTGTGTAAAAGATCCCAGGAAGAGTTCTGGCTATGAACTGGCTGAATAAACTGGCTCTGATTTCCATGGAGCATACCTGTGTCATTGATTGCTAACCTCACTGTCAATTGCATTTGGAGACAGGGCCTTTTAATTTTTTTTTAATCCTCACCTGAGGAATTTTTTTGTTGTTGTTATTGATTTTAGAGAGAGGGACAGAGAAACATCAGTTGCCTCCCCTACCCAACCTGACCCAGGATCCAACAGCCATCCTAGGTATGTGCCCTGGAGGGAAATCGGACTTACAACCTTTTGGTGTATAGGACGATGCTCCATTCAACCGAGCCACCAAGCAGGCCTGGATGAGAGAGGCCTTTAGAGAGTTAATTAAGTTTAAATGAATTCATAAGGGTGGGGCCGTAATCCAATAGAACTGGTGTACTTATTAGAAAAGATTAGGACACAGAGGAAAGACCATGTGAAGACACAGGGAGAAGGCGGTATCTATAAACCAAGGAGAGAGACCGCAGAAGAAATCAACCCTGCTGACACTTTGATATCAGTTTTCTGGCCTCCAGAACTGTGAGGAAAAAAATTTCTGTTGTTTAACGTTTGTGATATTTTGTTATGGTAGTCCTAGCAAACTAACACAGCACTCTAGTTCTCTCTCAAGTCTGTTAGGATCCTTTCCTCCTCTGCGTAAATGCCAGGGCCAACCTAGTCAAAATATGAAGCCTCCCTATCATTAGCTCTCTCTCCACAAAAAAATGCCTGGATTACTTCTCCATAATGTTATTAGTTCTTGACCATTCCAATCAAAATAAGGTGTTCTTTTATTTACTATATCTCATGTCTAATTCCATGTTTTCTGAAACCAAAGAACAGGGCACTTTAGGAAAAAATAAGTAAAGTCAAATAGCAACTGAGACCTGAGAGCAAGTCTGATATTTGTAGCAATTAGGAACTTTGATGTCCCAAAGGCAAGTTTAGCAAATATTATATCAAAGGTGTTGTCACATGTCACATGGTCTGCATATCAGATCGCCATCTCCAGATAGTTTACATCAAATTAGAAAAGAAAGCATATGCTTTCCTCCTTCCTCATATCAAAACAAATCACAAAGATCTGGTTTTCCTTACTTCAAGAATCCTAAATACCAAAAATGCTAACATTAAAAGCAGAAAATTGAAAACGTCTTTTCAATTGTTTTATCATCAGAAAAGAAAGGTTGTAAGTTAGAAGCTTTACTCTGGTGCCTTAGTAAAGCAAGAAAATTAAAAGAATACACACAGGTATATAGACGTGAATACATACATGTGCATATGCGCAAACACACATATCTTCTCCAAACACAGCTCTGATAGTGAGCAGTTAGTACATTAATCATGCAATGAATTCACCCTAGTATTTATTTTGAATTCTGACCAATTACTGCATTAACCTGAAACCATACTTCAATAATGCAGTTATGAAAAAATAAATTCTTTGATATCTGGTTCAAAATACTTCCCAAATTTTCACAGTTGCTCAGCCACTCTGCCAAAAGACCACTTGTGGTTATTAACTCCTGTGTATATAGAAATCAAAAAGATTTAAAATTGTGTTAGTATTACCTTGAGAAGAAACTTTTATGTCTTCTCATTCCAAGAAGGAAAAAACCCACAGCAAACAAAATAGCACCATTATTACAGAACTAAGAGTTGGGTTACCTGACCCTGGAAGTTTAATATAGCCAGTGTTTTTAAGGTCTACCTAGTCTCAACATTTCTGTTGGGAATTTAGTGTAAGCCTGAACTCCAAGTAAGCAAATAATTTCACAAGTGCTTCAATCCCAACCCTGACCCTATTCCTGATTAAATGATGGTAGTAAAACCTCTCTTTACTTTAGTGTAAGAATCTGCAAAAAAAGAGAAAGGAGTAACCAATCAGTTCACCTTCGAATACAGGCCAAGGTTAAAATCTGGGCAGACTGTGGTAAGAATGGCAATCAAGAGCACAGGCTGCCAGTGAAGCAATATCTGGTTTAACCCCGAGTGAAGATGCCCAGACCTGGATCCTGTTCTTTCCCTCTCCAGGATGCCATAGGGCCCGTCATGGGTCAGGGGTACATCTCCTCTGAGCTCACTCCTGAGAGGTAAGTGGACAACAGATGATTTTAAGACATTTGTCCATCCACGCCTTATTCTTTTTTTAACCAGACAGAACAAGCAAGTCAGCAACACCAGTAAAGCTGGCATGTGTACCACAGCGTGCAACTGCCCTACAGCAGATGCCTCACTCACCGCACACCATCAGCAGCAGGACGATCAGCAGCGTGGCCACGAACACCAGCAGGGTCAGCCCGACGTTGTGCCACATCTTGGGGGCTGAGGGGCGGCCGGCTCAGAGCAGCAGGGCGATGGGCACGGGCGGGCCGGCGGGTGGGTCCCAGGCTTCAGCGGCGGGCACCAAGTGCGGAGCGGCACCCGGGCGGCATGAGAGGCGGGCGCCCCTCGGCAGCGCCCCCAGGGGGCGGGGCGGCGCTACGAGGGGCAGGCAGCGCCCCCAGGGGGCTGGGCGGCGAGGGGCAGACACCGCAGCCCACCGGCCGATCGACCCTTCTCCCCCGCGTCGGCTGAGCGCGGGCGAAGGCGTGCCGTGGCAAACCCCTATCCACTCATCGCTCCCGGGAGCCGGGGAACCGGCGCCCGAAGACCCCGACGGCGGCCGGATGCGCTTCCATGGCGGACACCACGAGTCTGTGGATAGGAGAGAGGGCAGGCACAGGGACGCGCGACGATCACACGGCCGTCGTGGCCGCGGGCCCCGAGGGTTCCCTCGGTCCTCAAGTACAGTAGACGACTCCTGGCAGCCGCTACAGCTGCTTCTCAGTCCCAGGCCCCCTCCTGCTGCGGCAGCACCTCACCAAGAGTCCCCACCCCTTGCCTCCACCGCGGCGCGGGGACGGCTGGGAAATGCAGTCCAGAGCCCGGTAGAGGCTTCAGAAGGTCGTCCCACAGGAACTACAACTCCCAGAATGCGCCACTTCTCAGCGGCTTGGCTTCTCCCTGCTCTGTTCCCTCTCTGGCTTTGGTGTTTCTCAAGCCACCACCTCTGTCTTCCGAGTGCGGATTTTGTGTTCTCAGAACCCCGGCAGTTGGCTGTGCCAAAGAGCCAGACTGATTTCAACCATTATCGACATGCAAAGGCGTTTGTTTAAGGCCGTAAATGACGAAGCACGAAGAGGAAAGAAAGGGGTGTCAGCTGCCTGAAAAACTGGTTGCATGTGAACGTAGCCCTATACCTGGGGGTGAAGGTTGTACACTTGCGAGTTTTGAGGAAGTACCTGCATCCCTGCCAAAGAAACTGGCCAGAGGCACGGAATCTCCTCTTTCTTCCTGCAACGATGTTGTTCTATGTTTTCATAAGTAATGTATTTCAGAAATGGTCCTCCGTGGATTTAAGGACATCTGCTTTGCCCTTAATTTATCTCAGTTGTCAATTTAATCCATGCTGCGTCCTTGAGACCAAGCGACTGATGACCCACAGCTGAAGATTTTGTTGCACTGGCTTGAACAAACCACTGTGAAACAGGACACCAATAATCTCCAGTATTCTGTCTCTACCTGAAATTAAAAGTCCTCAATTCTGCCAGATTACATTCATTCATTAAAGAGATGAAAATAAATGTGTAGGCCTCTTTTAGAAGGAACCAGATATAGCCTTCACGTTTTTCTATGACTCTCTTGCTCCCTCCAAAACCTTTCTGTTCTACAAACTCCTTTACCCTTTCCACTCTCCAAAAACAAGCAAACAAAATCTGTGTAGCAATCCTTTAATATATCCTGACCATACCCAGCTGCCTTACTCTGTGAGTTATATTCCCTATGAAACAGTATTATCAATAAATATGTACTATATATGAAATATTAAGGGATAATGACTTTGCAAAAGATTAATACAGGGTTCCCATGAAGAGAAAATGATCCCAGTGCAGTTAAGATGTATTTATAAAAAATAAATTAATGCTTCTTTCATAGATGGTTCAATTTTATTATGTAAATAAAATGTTTTACTAAAATCTAGTTGAAAAGTTGAAGAGAACATAGAAGAACTGGAAGAATTTATTTGAAAGGCTTTTATCTCTCTTCCCTTCACGTATGTTGAATAGAGCCAAGCACTGTTGTAAGTGCTGGAGATACAGCAGTCTAATAAGACAAGCAAAAGTGTTTATGTTTGAGATGCTTATTGTAGTTGGAAGATACAACCAATACGCATAAATAGGAAAATCTCAGGAAATGCTAATTCTTATGTTGAAAACAAGCCAGACAGTGTGATAAAAATAGGGGTGTTATTTCATTTATTTTAATAGTTCATTTTTATTGTATTTTTTAATGATAGGGGTGTTATATTAGATTAGAGATCAAGGAAGGCCTACTAGAGGAAGTGACATTTAATGAGACCTAAATGACAAAAAAGATTCAGCCATGGAAAGACCTAAGAGGAAGAGAATACCAGGTGATGGGAGCAGCTAATGCAAAAGCCACAAGGAGCATACAAACTCAACCATATCTCTAAACCTTGGTAGTGTTTCTCAACCCTGGATACCCATTTCTAATCACCAATAGAGATTTAAAACTTACAAGTAGCCAGCCCTCATCCCCATGCCAAATGAATCAGAATTGTTGGAGATCAGGCACAAGCTCAGTAGTTACTAAAAGACCAGGTAATACTTTTGTGAACCCCACGGTTGAGAATGATTGTTCTAAAGCAGTGATTCTCAGTGAATGGTCTCTGGACCAACAGAATCAGCATCACCTGACAACCTGTTAGAAATGCAAGTTCTTAGGCCCTACCCCACACCTATTGATTCCCAAACTCTAGAGTAATCCAAGTAAAGGGTGTTGTCTTGGATTAGGGTAGTGATCAATAAAGCGAAAAGTAGACAAATTAGGGATATGTTTTGGAAGGAAAATCATCAAGATTAGCTGCTGGATTAGTTGTGGGGACTGGTAAGAAAAAGAAATAAAAAATGATGTTAGGTTTTTAGCCATAGCTTCTAAGTGAAGGGCAGAGCCATTTTCTGAAATGGGGAAGACTGTGCAACCATCCTCTCAGAGTGCCTTACAAACTCCTGTCTTTACAAATGATTCTTACATGCCTAGGTGAAGAGGTTGTGGCTGTGACAAATTCACACAGCCAGGAAACAAAGTCTCCTAACTCAAAAGTCCAAGATCTTTTCCACGAAACCATGCTGCCATATGTCATCATTTGCTATATTAGCGTAGATAATTTTCCTAAAGATAAATTCTGTAAGGGTTTTCAAGAGTAAGGTTTGAGGTAACTTGAGCCACAATTATTTCTGTAGTCCTTCTACTTACAGTTCTTACCCCTGAATAAAATGTTCTGCTCTGCTCCTTCCTTTTTGATTACCTCAATCATACTTATCCTGCAATGTCTGTCCAATTTCTTCCTCAAGAAAACCTCCCGATTCCTGCTCATTTGTCTGCCTAGCTCATCTAAGGCAATTGTCTCAGTCTTACCAGGACGCTGGGATTACCCAGGTAGCTTTAAAAACAGATCACTGGTTTCATTCCGGGCATACTGAAGGTGGGGAGTACGGTGTAAATGGTCTGTTATTGTTTAATGACCTTCAGGTTTTGATGAACAGTAAGACTTGAGAAACACCAGTGCCAACTATATTTAAATATTAATTAGGTATTCATCTTGTGATATTCCTTGGGTTGTTTTATACTATTATTGTTTTATATATACATACAGAGTATATATACGTGTGTGTATACCAAAATCTGATTTTTCAAAGGGAACATTTACCCCCTCTCTGCTATTTCCTTCTACAAGGGAAGGAGCTCAATTGGTAATACTATATCTGGTTTCTCTACGCTCTTTTATTCACTCTGTGGCTGGTGAGAAGAGGAGTGATTTATCTAACTGGTACATTTAGAAAAAATAAACTAGGTTTACTGAGCTCGTTTCTTCCCACATTCTTCTTGAGCTGCCTTATGCCTCACCAGCACAGGCTTTCAGCATAGGGAGGGCCACCTAAGTTCAGCAATGCCTCAAATTAGGTTTAATTAATAGGCCAGACTGGCTTTCACATTATTATGTTTTCTGATTTAATCTTTATTATTAATAAAGGTGATATTATGGCCTCCATATGTCTTATTCATTTTTTAAATGTCTCAGTTGGGTAACATGTATTCCTTGTTCCTCTTCAGTGATCCCACACTGCTTTTAAAATAATTAAAGGAAGGAGCCAGGAATTCAGTGTTTTTATATGGCCGGATATTAGGTGCTTGTCAGATACTGATTGATCCGAATGTTTGATCTCCAAAACTTGGCAATAGGCCTAAGTTTTAGCCATTTGTTCTTTAAGTATTGTGGGAAGGATTATGCTAAATGTTGGATACATACAAGGTAACTAAGATAAGACTTCTGTCCTCAAGGAAACCCAGTCCTATGGCAAGTATTTACCAAATACCTCCTTTGTGCCAGAAACTGTATTTGTCAATAGCAATACAAAAAATAAACAAAATAGGACCCCTTACATAAAAGAACCCAAGCCTTTTTTCAATGTTGAACCATCTGTGCTTCATGAAATCAATTTAGTGAGGAATTGACCAGTCACTAGAGGAATGGAATGGAATGGAATGGAATGGAATGGAATAGAATAGAATAGAATAGAATAGAATAGATAGAATAATAGAATAGAATAGAATGGAAAGGAATAGAATGGAATAGAATAGATCAATATGTGCTACAAGTAGTAAAGGCAAGTACTATTCATGAAACTTGTTTTAGTTATCTGTGTGTGCATGTGTGATTTGAGTTGGAATACAAAAATATGTTCTTGCTGTGGGCTATAGTTTTTAAAAACCGAAGATCCATAGGCTAGCAGGTGGATCCAGACATGTACATAAGTGACAATATTAAATATTATTTTACATAAATATAATTGGGATTTTATAGATGAAATTGAGACTTAGGAAATCTAAAAAAAATTGTTAGTAGGTAATGGATAAATTTGACATTCAAATCCCAGTGTGTCTGACTTGAAATTTTGTTTCCATTGTACCACAAGACTGGGGGTGACAGTAGGAAAGTTCTTGAGAAAAGGAAGATTAAGGAAAAAGTCTTGAAGTCATGAAAATGCATTTTGTGTGTGTCTGTGGGGGAAGGGTCTTTAAGATTCCATGAAAAGACATAATTTCTTTCAATTCTAATGAATTTGGAGTGGAGGTGTTACATGGTGGTAGAGAACTCCTGTTTTACAATTAGACTCTGGCTATGACTTCTGACTTGGTTGAATTACTTCATCTCTAAAAGATTAAGCCTCTGTTATATTTGTAAACATTTATAAAATAGGCCTAATAACAGCACCTTCTTCATAGGGTTGTTTTGAGAGTTTAATGAGATGCTATAAAAAACTGAGCACAGCACCCAACACTTAGGAGGTCTTCAATAAATGTTAGCTATTAATCTTAGTGATCTAATATATTCTTATAATGGAAGGAACTGGATAGCAGATTGGTTTATTCAATTCATTTTTACTTAATTTGGAAAACAGGATCTGATCAGAGAAGCAGAACCAAGGTAATAGGGGAATTATTATACGAACCAATGACAATTGTATGAGTTAAAAGCAATTAGTTTATAAGAATTAAAGGCAATTATCATAAGAATTATTATGAGAATAAAGGCAGGTTAGTCCATGCAGGCAATTGTCTCTTTGTCTAGTGCTGAGCCTAGTTGCTATACTGGCAATTGGGAAGGAAAGTTGGATGTGGACAAGAGCAAGGGCAAACTGTGACCAGTGAAAACAACTGTTACCTGCAAAGACTAACTGGAACCCGTGTCTGCCTTTCCTCACCTCCAACCTCTATGCTATAGGTGACACATAGGAGAAGCTGGAACCCTCCACCCTGGAGTTGCACACACACTCAGTCCAGGGGTTGGAGAAACCGGAGGAGGGGATGTGCCGGAAACTGGAGTGTATTAGTTTCCTCGGGCTGGCATGACTAAGCACCACAAACTGGGCAGCTTAAAATAACAAAAATTTATTCTCTCGTAGTTCTGGAGTGAAGTCTCAAGTGAAGGTGCTGACAGGGACATGCTCCTCCCTCTGAAGATTCCAGGTGAGAATCCTTTCTGGCTTATGGTGGTGGCTGGCAGTCCTTGGCCTTCCTTGGCCTGCAGTGGCATCTCTCCAATCTCTGCCTCCATTTTCACATGGCATTCTTTGCTATGTGTTTGTATCTCTGTGTCTTCATGTGGCCTTCTTATAAAGATATTAGCCATTGGATTTAGGGCCCACCCCAATCTAGTAAACCGCATCTTAACAGAAATAACTAATTACATTTGCAAAGACCCTGTTTCCAAATTAGGTCACACTATGAGATTCCAGATGAATACAAATTTGGGAGAGGAGAGGGGACAACACCATTCAATCTCATACATGGAGAAACCTTACTTGGGTGCTTCCCCTTGGCAATAGATGAGCTAGCTGCAGCTCAGAGACAATGTACCTGGCACCTCCCACCAGCCATTAAAACAATTTAAAAAATCAGTATTTGCTTCATTTCTACCTCCCAAATAGCATCCAAAAATATCTCTATTGGCCAATACTGGTCCAGAAACAAAAAGGAAAGGAAATTCTGGGAAATTCCAGGTACCTAAGTTGATATAGTACAAAGCCACCACACAATAAGAGTCACTGAGGACTTTTTTTTTTTTTTGAAGATTATATTTATTCTGTTTTTAGAGAGAGGGGAAGGGAGGGAGAGAAACATCCATGTGTGGTTGCCTCTCGCACATCCCCAACTGGGGACTTGGCCTGCAATACAGGCATGTGTCCTGACTGGGAATAGAACTGGCAACCACCTTATTTTCAGGCCAGCACTCAATCCACTAAGTCACACCAGCCAGGGCTGACTTTTTATTTTCTTGTACCTTTTTTGAGCAACAAAATGACTTGATAGAAATGTTTTAAAAACATTGATCTGCAGCAGAGTAAAGGTGAGAAGAGGGGTGAGGAAAGATTAGAGACATTAAGAGATCATTACCATAGTCCAGGATAGTGACCTCTGAACTTTTTTGATTGTACTTTTGGTAATGGTAGACTAAATATGTGGGGCCAACTTGCTGGCTGAATACAACATAAAAATCTGAATTAAAATATGTGTCCAAAAAACTAATAAAATAATGAGCAATAACTGGACCAAGACTGGGGAACAGACAGAAATGGAAATCCATCAGTGTGAACCGGACATTTGGGGGCTCTTTTACCCAGGGGAGCATCAGAAGGTTCTGAAGAGATGCTGAGCAACTCTGGGGACTCTGCCGAAGCTGGCTCCAGGCTCAGGATGTCTGAAGACTATCAGGCACATAGGACTGAGACACCAGAGGGCTGAACACAGGAGGGAAGCTCGAAACCAAAAATAAACCTGAATCTTGATCAGCTTTGCCTGATCTAGTTGACCCAAAAAAGTTTAAATCCTGAAATTGGATTAAGGGAATACTAGATTACAAGGGCTCCAAGGTACAGCAGAAACAAAAGAAGAAGCTTATCCTAGGCCTCAATTATTTCTACAAGTAACCTTTCAAAAATAATTTTCAGCACAAATGCAAAATTTTATTGCTTGTCATTCTTGTTACAAGCATTTTTTGAGCACACACTTTCATACATGTTTTTGTGGGATTTTTTGCTTACAAAGATGAGCTAGAAATGAAATAAAGTATTTAAGTTTTTATTTTTAGTGATAGGCAACAATTTTAATATCAATGTTTACTTTGCTGAGGTAACAAAATACCACAGACTGGGTAACTTAACATGACAAAAAAAGCCCTGACAGGTGTGACTCAGTGGGTTGGGCATCTTCCTTCGAACCGAAAGGTCACAGATTCAGTTCCTGATCAGGGCACATTCCTGGGTTGTGGGCCAGGTTCCTGGTAGGGAATATGCAAGAAACTATGATCAATGCTCACACATTGGTGTTTCTCTCCCTCTGTTTCTCCCTCCCTTCTCTTCTCTCTAAAAATAAAGAAATAAAACCTTTAAAATATGGCAGAAATGTATTTTCTGACAGGTCTGGAGGCTAGACATACAAAATCAAACTGATGGCAGGGCCATGACCTCTCTAAAGCCTCGGGGGGAGGATCTGTTCTTAGCTCTTTTAGTTTCTGGCAGTCCCCGGCATGCATGACCTTTGGCAGCATAAATCCAATCTTTGCCTCCTCTTCACATAGCTATCCTCCTTCATTGCCACTGCCTTCTCTTTTTATAAGATTATCAATCATTAATTTAACTAATTTCAGATTCCCCCTACTATCTGAAATTAGAATGTTCCCATGAAATCTTTCATAAGTGAAAACTAAAGAAGTAATTACCATTAATTTATATGGAAAAAATGTTGAGTGTTCCCAGAACCCAAAAATACCCTACCAAATCATACCAAATACTCTTAGTTACATCCATTTTACACTAAGGAAAATCTCTTCCTGAGCTCTTTAAGGCTTTTCAAAAATTTAATATGTTTTATTGATTATGCTATTACATTTGTCCCAATTTTCCCCCTTGCCCCACTCTGCCCAGCATCCCCACTCCTTCAGGCAATCCCCACACTGTGACTCATGTCCACGGTTCATGCATAGGTTCTTTGGCTACTCCATTTCCTATGTTGCACTTTGCATCCACATGGCTATTCTGTAACTAATATTTGTACTTCGCAATTCCCTCTCCTCTTTACCCATTCCCCCAAAACACCTTCCATCTGGCACCATCAAAACTCTGTCTGTATCCATAATTCTGTCTCTGTTCTTGTTTGCTCAGTTTGTTTTTCAGATTCAATTGTTGACAGGTATGTATTTATTGCCATTTTATTATTCATAGTTTTGATCTTCTTTATCTTAAATAAGTCCCTTTAACATTTCATAAAATAATGGTTTGGTGATGATGAACTCCTTTAGTTTTTTCTTGTCTGGGAAAATCTTTATCTGCCCTCCAATTCTAAATGATAGCTTTGTTGGTTAGATATAGGAGACTATTCTGCATGGCGTGGACCCAACTCCCACTCACAAAGGCCAGTGGGAAGCAAGGTCTGGCACACAGGACCCACACCCACAGATAGGTTCTCCTGTGGGGAATCAGGCCTGCATTGTACCTAGGCCACTTTGAGACTTTCTTTTTGCTAAAACTCCCTCACCCTGAATTGAGGCAGCAAATATTTACTGCATATCTTTAAAGTAACGTCCTAAAATCTATGCTAAACCTTCCAAGGATGAGTGTAAGCAGTTCAACCACTTTTCCCTGTACATTTGAAAATATCCTTCTTTTTTGATGTAATTAGCAACATCCTCTCCTTTGTTTTCTGAAAAAGGTAACCACCTAAAGCGAACCTGTGCATATTAAATGAGGACCATCCTTAATATGATGTGCCCAGAAAAGCAATAAAAGCCCGTCAAGGCAAGGGTTGGTTCACTCTTCTCTTGAGAGAGTGGCTGAGGCACTCTGAGGCGTTATCCCCTTGAGAGAGTGGCCGTGCCATCCCTTTTCCTCCACAGGACTCGGTAGTCCATGTGAACTTGTCTTGTCTCAGCCACAACGCCACGGACACTGCAGGCCAGTGTCCGCATCAGGTAGAGCAATCTTGGCTGTAGGTCCCTGCTTTTCATGACTTTGAACACTTCGTGCCAGACCCCTTTAGCCTGCAAAGTTTCTTTTGAGAAATCTGCTGACAGTCTTATGGGGACTCCTTTGTAGGTAACTATCTGCTTTTCTCTTGTTGCTTTCAAGATTCTCCCTTTATCTTTAACCTTTGGCAGTTAATTATGGTGTGTCTTGGTATGGGCCTCTTTGCATCCATCTTGTTTGGGACTCTCTGTGCTTCCTGGATTTGTGTGTCTTCTTCCTTCTCCAAATTAGGGAACTTTTCTTTCATTATTTGTTAAATAGATTTCCCATTTCTTGCTGTTTCTCTTCTCCTTCTGGCACCCCTATGATGCAGATGTTGGAATGCTTGAAGTTGTCCCAGAGGCTGCTTATACTATCCTCATTTCTTTGGATTCCTTATTCTTCTTGTTCTTCTGATTGGTTGTATTTTGCTTCTGGGCTTCATCTGCTCTACTGCTGTCTCCATGTAAATTGTTCTTAATTTCACTTGGGGTATCCTTCGTTTCTGACTGGATCTTTTTTATGCTTTTGAGGTCCTCACCAAGTTCCTTGAGCATCCTTATAACCACTGTTTCCAACTCTGCATCTGATAGATTGCTTATCTCCATTTTGCTTAGTTCTTTTCCTGGAGTTTTGTTCTGTTCTTTCATTTGGACCATATTTCTTTGTCTCCTCATTTTGGTAGCCTCTCTGTGTTTGTTTCTATGTATGAGGTAGAGCTGTTATGACTCTGTGTCTTGGTAGTGTGGCCTAATATAATAGGTGTCCTATAGGTTCCATTGGCACAGCCTCCTCTATCACTGAAACTGAGTAGTCAAAGTGCACCCTCTGTGTGGACGGAGTATACCCTCCTCTTGTAGTTGAGCCTTGATCGCTTTTAGCAGGACAATGGGAGGGATTCACCCAGGCCCGTCAGCTGCAAGCACTGACTGTGACAACTGACCACCAGCATCAGCTCTCTGTGAAGGATCAGGTATGTGGGGTAATGGTCTATAGCTGTCCCCTGGGAGCTTGGGCTCTGGAGTTTCCCAAGTGGTGCAGGCAAAGTCAGCCCCCACCTGTGTTTTGCCCAGGGCAACCCTGCCTGAGGTATAATGCAATCTGAAGTGGCTGTTACTAATGCTGGACTTGTGGATTTCCAGGTGAAGCCAAGTTGTAAATCTAGGCTGGCTGCTGCTAATGCTGGGCTTGGGGCCACTTAGCAAGCAGTACAGGGGATGGGGGTCACCGATCACAGCTCTTGCTTGTTTGAGAGGATTTAGGAAGTTGTGAAGCATAAGCCAAGATCAGTCACTCATATGGAAAAGCAGCTTGGGTGGGCCTGTAAGTTGGGTGGGGAGAAGTTCCAGGGGATCTCCAAGATGGGGCAGACTGTGTTAGCCAGGTTGATGGATTCTCAGATATGGCACCACCTGCTGGCTTTGTGGTCTGTGGGAGGAGGGTTCAGAAAAAGGACAATGACGTCTCCCCACCTTTCTGTCTGGGAAAATGCTGTCCCCCAGCTTGTGCCGTAATGCCACACACTTCAGTTTCTTCCTGTATGCCACTGGTGCCTTTCAAGCTTCCACTCAGGTGCTGGAGCTCAGAGAGAGTGAGTCTAAGTGAGTCCCTGTGTGGGTTCTTTAAGAGAAACTGCTTGGGACTCCAGAAGTTTCTTCCACTGACTCAATCGCTGATGTTTTTGCAGCCAGAAGTTATGAGGACTTATCTTCCTGGCACTGGAATCTTGGGCTGGGGTCCTGGTGTGAGGCTGGGACTCCTCACTCCTAAGATATTCCTCCTGAATTTTTATCTCCCACATGTGGATGTGGGACCAGCCTATTCTGCATCTCCGCCCCTCCTACCATTCTGGATATATGTGGTTTCTTTGATTCTGTAGTTGTCAGACTTCCATTCAGCTCAATTTCTGATGGTTCTGAGAGACTGTTGTTTTATATTTTAGTTGTGGTTGTGTGAGGAGGTGAGCCGTGTTTACCTATGCTGCCATCTTGACTGGAAGTCTCTCACATGGGCTATTTTTCAAGTACATTTTACTCAAAATATCAACATGTCTAAGTGGCATATTTTTGGGGTGACATGCTCAGTACCCCTATATAACCTAAGTTCTTTCCAACATATTCTCAACTCCACTGCTAGGCCTAATCTTTTTTGTTTGATTTGAAGATTGTTTTTTCTTTTGAGGCCTAATCTTTTAAAAACACTAATTTATCTTGTTCTCTTCTTATAGTTCATCACTCCTTTAACTTTAACTCTCCCAAATGTGCTGATGGCTCCTTGAGTACTGCTATCTTTCTGCTGAACATCTTTATTCAGATGTCCCAACATCATGATCCAAATCTAGCATGGCTAACAGCCCTTATTCCCCAAGTCAAAGATTTCTGTTTAGTACAATGATTTTTGATCAGTCAATTTGGCCAATAATCTGGAAGTTATCATTGGCTCTTTCTGTGTCCTCAGTAGCACAGACAACTCATGGGTCCTGTCTTCATGGTGTTGCTCCCTCTGCCCTTCCTTTGCCCTTCCACACTCTATGTTTAGGTTTCCTGTCTTTTTGCTCAGATGAATAGAATGTGCAATATTATGCATTTAGAATGTTGACGTGTAACAAATAGACGTTTATCCAGCAGGATGGGTTTATTTGGGAATAACAAAGAATTGCAATTCAGGATAGATGGTCTAATGGTGAACCTCTCAAAGGTCCATAAAAACAAAGGGGAGAATTGTTCTTTTATGAACTTGGAGGGGGCTGTTGTAAACAGAGTTCATTGGAGGAAACAAAGTTTGAAATAGGGTGACTTTTAATTGTTTAAGTTATGGTAGTTTCCCATTTGCTAAGCTGTTACTGGGTGAGGAGAAATCTTTTCTTCCTCCTGCTGAGGTCTTAAAGTTAAGTATCACTTCTTGTCATAAGTACAAGGTACATCTTTTGCCATTGGGGTCAGTAGTGTGTATTGAGTGACAGTTGCATAAGAATTCTGTCTTCTAACCTCCTGACCCCATTTTAAGAGGTTTCTGTTTATTAATTTTCATATGAATATCAAAAGGAAATATGAGAAAATAATATATTTTTTATTTTAAAAGATAAGAGAGTAAGCTTGCTTAATATTTATTGCAAGGATTGACACTGTGGCCCTTACTTACTTGGCCAGTATGTTATATGGTCATTTGTGAAACAGAATAATAGGAATCCTGAGGGCATAGTGGGACTTCCACTTTCAGTGTATCACTATGGACTGCTATTTACTTGCTATGTGTTGTTTTCAAAGGGCTTAATTTTGTAAAAGCAAGACCTTAAAAGAGTAAGTCATTACTAGACTGGCCAGGCAAACCTTTTGTACCACACAGGAGTTTCCTGGTTTTCTCTTGGCAAAGCATAAAGACAAGTTGTGCGTTTTTTTTCTTTAAATGATGGTGCTAGGTTTCTGAGAAGGAAATTCTGAGAAACAGCCTGCTGGATGATCATGAAGGCATCCCCTTGTTTCAACATGAGGGAAAGGAAGAAGAATGGAGCAGGACCAAGAAGGGGGAGAAGACAAGCTGCACTGCAGGCCAAAGACTCCTTGGTTGACCCCACAGGAGCTCTGGAGCTGGAATGGCCCTTCCAAGTTGTCCTTTGTTAGGTGGAGATGCCCAGATCTTTGTTTTCATGCAAGGATCAGTCCCTGGATGTAGGTAGACTACCACAGGAAGGAGTGTGGATGAGGCAATCCCCAAGTGCCACCAGCATTTCCTACATCTGGAGCCATACTCTGACATCAATGTGGAACACATAAGGGTGGTTAATCATAGTGTCCATCCTAGAAGGGAACTATACAAAGCTTGCTGACCTTTTCTGCAACAAAATAACAGAGTGGCTCTCTAAGCATACTGCATAGCAGACAGTTCTGCGGGAAAAAAACACGTATAATCTGTTTCCTCAAGATAAAGAGGATCTCTTAACAATAAATGAGAAAGCAGTTGCTTTTGAAAGAAATCACCCTACTGAGGGAATATTTTGAGAATATTTCCACTGTCATATGACTTAATTGTCAAAAACTACATAATTGTGTTTCCTATCTGCACACAAACTTGGAACCAGAATTTTTTCACTTGTTTAAATAGTTTCCAAACAAAGAGTTCCCAGGGATTTTTAACCTATTTAGGAAAATAATAAAAAAATGCAACATCTTCCAATTAGTGTTTTAAAACAACACAGGAGACGTGGAAATTTGCTAGCTGAATAACAACAAAAATCTTTGTACAGTAAATGGATGGGTTTAAAAAAACTTGTATCACAATTGAGAAAGTTGGTCATAAATGCCCTGCCTTAATTTAGATATCTGGATATTTTGAGTCATTTTTTACAATTATGACAAACATTAAAATTAAGTATTGAGATAAACCAAACTTAGATCATTGAGCTGTTGAATTTCAAGGTATTAATCATGTTCAAAAGATTTTTTTTTAAGTAATGAAAACTATTTGGTGATTGTTATGAGTTGAATTGTGTCCCACGAATAGATCAGTGGAGATTCTTGCCCCCAATACCTCAAAATGATTTATTTGGAAATAGGGTTGTTGCAGAAATAGAGGTAACTGCCCTTTTTGAAAGTTTTCCTTACCCCACAGAAGCCCTGCATTAGTGCCTGTTTTCACTGTTCAAAAGAAATCTGAAGAGATCTTTGCTTTTACAAATTGAAGGGGAAAGTGAAAATAGCATTCAGTGCATGTTTTTGCAGCAAGCCCTCACAGAGGCAGGGTGCACCACAGCAGTGAGAGTGGCACCTCCAAGCTCCTTCCCCAGGAACCAAATTCAGTATCTCAGCATCAAGTTGCCAGAGCTTTGAACTTAGACTCTGACCATCAGTGGTGTATCTCAATTTGTTCTGTGCATCTGTTAGCAAGGTGTGTCCTAAGGTATTAGAGAAGCCTGTAAGGCAAGATGGAGGCATAGGTAAACATGGCTCACCTCCTTACACAACCACAGCAAAAATTACAACTAAATTACAAAACACCTATCACCCAGAATTCTCAGAAAATTGAGCTGTATGGAAGTCTGACAACCAAGGAATTAAAGAAGTCACATCTGTCCAGACAGGTAGGAGGGGTGGAGATGCAGAGATGCAGAGACGCAGAATGGGTGATCCCACACCCACATGTGGTGGATAATAATCAGGAGGGGCACCTCAGGAGTGAGGCTGGCCCAGGGTTCCTGGGCCAGGAACATAAGTCCCTGTAAAAACCAGTGGGGATTGGTGTGGCAGAAGAAACTGTGGGATTCTCAGGTGTTTCCTCTTAAAGGGCACGCAATTGTCTTAGGACTAACACAGACTCACTCCCTATGGGTTCCAGCACTGGGGCAGCAGCTGGAAGAGCACCAGTGGCATACGGGGAGAATCTGAAGTGTCTGGCATCAGGGTGAGTGCCAGGGGACAGCTTCCTGCCAGACAAAATTCCAGAGGCTGGGCAGAGGCCATTGTCCCTTTTCTGAGCCCTCCCCTACACAGAGAGGTGATACCATATTTGAGACTCCATAAACCTGGTTCACATGGGGTGCTCTTCCCTGGCAATTACCTAGAGCTCTGCCTCATCCAATTTACAGGGCCGCTTTTCTATAATAGGCCACTCTACTAAGACAGGGAGTCATAGCAGCTCTACCTAATACATAGAAACAAACACAGAGAGGCTACCAAAATGAGGAGACAAAGAAATATGGTCCAAATGAAAGAACAGAACAAAACTCCAGGAAAAGAACTAAGCAAAATGGAGATAAGCAATCTATCAGATGCAGAGTTGGAAACAGTGGTTATAAGGATGCTCAAGGAACTTGGTGAGGACCTCAAAAGCATAAAAAAGATCCAGTCAGAAACGAAGGATACCCCAAGTGAAATTAAGAACAATTTACATGGAGACAGCAGTAGAGCAGATGAAGCCCAGAAGCAAAATACAACCAATCAGAAGAACAAGAAGAATAAGGAATCCAAAGAAATGAGGATAGTATAAGCAGCCTCTGGGACAACTTCAAGCATTCCAACATCTGCATCATAGGGGTGCCAGAAGGAGAAGAGAAACAGCAAGAAATGGGAAATCTATTTAACAAATAATGAAAGAAAAGTTCCCTAATTTGGAGAAGGAAGAAGACACACAAATCCAGGAAGCACAGAGAGTCCCAAACAAGATGGATGCAAAGAGGCCCATACCAAGACACACCATAATTAACTGCCAAAGGTTAAAGATAAAGGGAGAATCTTGAAAGCAACAAGAGAAAAGCAGATAGTTACCTACAAAGGAGTCCCCATAAGACTGTCAGCAGATTTCTCAAAAGAAACTTTGCAGGCTAAAGGGGTCTGGCACGAAGTGTTCAAAGTCATGAAAAATACTGTAGAACTGTGTGGCTTAGTCAACAAACATTTGTTTCTCACAGTTCTGAAGGCTAGAAGTCTGAGATGAAGGCACCTGCAGATTCAGTGTCTGGTGAGAAATACCTCCTGGTTCCTTCAGGGCAGTCTTCTCACTGTGTCCTCACAGGGAAGAAAAAGAAAGAGAGCTCTTCAGGGTTCCTTTGACAAGGGCACTATTCCCATTGATGAGTGCTCTACCCTCATGACCTAATTACTTCCAAGGCCCCACCTCCTGACACCATCATACTGAGGGCTGATATTGCAACATGTGAATGGCGGGCAGGGTGACAGACATTTAGTTTCAACAGACATTAGCAGTGCAAACTACCTTATCTCTAAAGTACCATAACCACCTCTGCCTACCAAAACAATTAGGTAACAACAAAGACCAGAGTATGTGTGGGGTGGGGCCGGGGTGGGCACTAAGGAAAAAGAGAAGAATTACTAAATCATGTCATGTTTTCCTTGGTGATACATGGAATGGAATCTGCATCCCTTAATTTGAACAATTAAGCCCTGACTTTTACATTTACAGGGAAATGTGATGCTTTACTGGATCTTTATTTTCTAATACAAGTATTTTAATTTCTTTTTTCCCCAGTATACTTTTAGGAAGTTAATCAATTAAATAACAGTTATTTCATATCATTTGAATTAGGACTTGGGGTAAATTGCATTTGGGGGTTACCAAAATCACTTTAGTTAGATTTAATATTGCAACTCAAGCTACTATTTTCAAGCCACTTCTTAAAAAGTACTTATCAATAGAATACTTTTCTACCTTTCATGAAAATGTAAACTTATGTTCAAACTTTACATTGTAACTGGCTAACAGTAGCTAATAACATTCCTGTGGTATGACTCGTCTACTGGGTTAGCTCATTTAATCGCCACCTCAATTCTATCAGGTAAGAACTATTATTATTCCCATTTTATAGATGAGGAAGCTGAAGCACAAGAGGTTAAGTGACTAGACCAAAGTTATGTAGCCAATAAATGGGAGAAGCAAGATACAGACCCGGAAAGTCAGCCCTGACACCATTCTCTTTACCATTCTGCTCTTCTGCCTGCTTACGTAAGAGGTAAGTGGTTATTGGGGGAAAAACACTCCAGCTTGCCTCCATAACATTCCAAGAATCAAACACATAGTTACATTGTAGATTGGGGGAATATCAAACAACTGATGCCTACAATGTAAATTGCTCCTGGAAGACATGGCAGGTCTTTTCTGCCATTTAGTCTACCCTGGAAGCCCACCTTTCAACATTCCACCTCACACCATAAATAAGACAATGCATCACAGTCTTATGAGTTTTTGTTGATGAATAGTGACCAAAAATAAAAATAAAGAAAGCTCTACTTCAGATTTTCAAACTTCAAGCCACCACACATTCATGAGTTGCAGGAAGCATTTTTTAGTGGATTGTAATAGAATAAAAAATATCAGGATAATTTCATAGTGTAAGATATTATCTTATTTATAAAACTTTTATTTTTGTACAGGACAACAACCTAAAATATATTTCTTACCGTAGGTTGCAAACGAAAACCGTTGATGTCTCCTGATCAAGTTCATATCCCTGTGAGACTAAGACCAAATCTTCACTCAACAATGGCTGTACATCTGATCTTAAGTGCACCCTTAAACATTCAAGCCTAGCACTTACCACTTACTTCGACAGCTTTTGTTGCCTTAAGAATAACTCTGGATTATATTTAAGATTGCTACTTAACATTTGAATCCTTTGCCTTGCAATGTCTTACTTTGTTTTCATCGAAAACTATAGAGTTGTGATTTATAGGTGGTTTACAAGTGAATACCCCACAAAGTAGAGAGTTTTTTTCAACTAAAAAAATCACCAAAGAGCTGAAAAGGACTACCAGAAGTCATCAGTCTCTTGCTATTCAAAGTGTGGTACACAGGACCAACAGGATCAGCATCACCAAAAATAGAATCCCAGGCTACCCCCCTAGGTCTACTCCACCCTGGGCCTACTCAATCAAGATCTGCAAGATCCTGGCTTATTTCACTTAGCATAATGCCCTCCAGTTGTGAGGGACAAATACCATATGATCTCACCTTGAACTGGAACATAATCAACAAAAGAAAAAAGCAAACAAAATATAACCAGAGACATTGAAATTAAGAACAATGTAACAATAGCCAGAGGGGAGTGGGGAGGGGATAGTGGGGAGAGGGGTCTACAGGAGCTACTATAAAGGACACAAGGACAAAATCAAGGGGGAGGGTAGAGGTGAGGGGGAGGTGGGACTGGCAGGGGTGGGGTGGAGGGATGGGGAGAAAATGCAGACAATTGTAACTGAATAAAAATAAATAAATAATTTTTTAAAAATCTGCAAGATCCACAGCTGATAACTTATGCACTGATCTCATCCTTAGCCTCCCTCTAAGTCTTAGTCAGGACTTTTGGGTATTAGCAAGGGGAACAACATTTATCAACTTAGATTTAATAGAGCTTTTCCCCAAACTAGAAAATGGCAAGGGAGAATAATAAGTAGTTTTATATTTATATTTACATTTACACTTACATTTACATTTATATATATGAGGTCTGTTCAGAAAAAGTCCAACCATATTTAATATAATGAGAATGGTGTGCGTGACATCAATGTAACCTGGCAGCAAAGGAGAGAGGACTGGAATGCACATGTGTGAACAATGACGACTTCACTGTGCTAGTCAGGGGCGGTAGATGCCATTGAGTGAGCATGTGTACTGTGTGGCTGTCACATTCAAAATAACTGAATGAGTAGAGCAAGGAATCTGTATCAAATTTTGCGTTAAGCTTGAACATTCCTCCATGAATCTATTTGGGTGATTAAGAAGGCCACAACTATGGGCAACTGGTGATTGGCAGCCTCATCACAACAACATGCCCACTCATGCATCACATCTCATGCAGAGTTTTTTGGCAAAACATCAAGTCACCCAAATGACTCAGCCCCCTACAGCCCAGATTTGGCACCCTGCTACTTCTTTCTTTTCCCAAAACTAAGACACCTTTGAAAGGGAAGAGATTTCAGACCATTGATGAGATTCAGGAAAATATGATGTGACAGCAGATGGCAACAGAGAGAACTGTGTGAGGTCTCAAGGTGATTAATTTGAAGGGGGCTGAGGTGCCATTGTCCTATGTACAATGTTTCTTGTATCCTGTAACTTCTTCAATAAGTTTTTCATATTATATGGTTGGATACCTTCTGGACAGATCATATAGACATATAAAATCTGTGTACATGTATATGTGTACAACATTTGTATATACCTATGTATATATGTATGTATAATAGTTTCTTTGAAACTATTACAAATCTGTTTTTCTAACTCAATACAAATGTATGAGAAAGACAAGTTTTGTGAAGCAAGAATTTAGCTTTATAGATAAACATGGTTATTTATATCCTCATTCTCTGTTCACCTTACCTACCACTCATTCTCACCCACTTGCCCACCTGCTCAAATTCACCTCCCTATTCTTTCCATTTCCCCTCCCTTTCTCTTTTTCTATATACTTTCTACTGTTCCGTTGTCTCCCAACCCAAGCAAAACATCAACCTTTTGCCCATTCTGGTCCTAGGAGTGCCTACCTAAATGGATTTATGTGTGTGGATATATCTTTATTAGTTTGTGTCTATGACATATTTAATGAAATTTACTAGGGGGTTATAATGAAATGTATAGTGAAATTTTACTTTATAAATGTATTTATTTTAGTCTTAAGCAATGGTCTAAGACATATGGGGACAGGGTATAAAGATGAAGAGGATGTTGTCCTTATGTTTTTTACAGTTTTGAGGGGAGAGGTGAAACAGGTTGTGCAGAAATGCAGACTCCATGTAAGGAAAGTTTAGATAAGCAGAAGCAGGATTCCTGTTCAGGGCACAGGCCTAGGTTGTGGGTTCAGTCCCCAGTCAGGGCACATACAAGAGGCAACCAATCGATGTTTTTCTCTCAAATCAGTTTCTCTCCCCCTTCCTTTTCTTTATCTCTCAAATTAGTAAGTTTGTCTTTGGGTGAGGATTTAAAAAAAAGAATGAATGGCATTTCTATAGGTGGAGAAAGGAGAGGGGAAAAAAAGAAAGGGCATTCCAAGTGAGCATGATGGATGTTCTCAGGGAAAAATAAATAAGCATATATAGAACCTATGAAAGGATGAAATTGAAAAAAATAGAAAGTGCCTAGTTATAGAGAACTCACCATCATGCTCAGGTACTAGGTTCAGTTCTAACTAACATCTAAGGGAAAACACTCTTGTTATATCCAGTCAGTTCTTCTCCAAAACCCAGAGGAGTAATTTCATTTAGAAACATAGAGCTGATGGTGTCCTGCCTATAGCATCTACCCTACCCCTCAATTTCCCTTTCCATCAGCTCCCTTCATTCTTAAGTATAAGAGCAAAACTCTCTCCCATAACTCTTTGGCCTGGTATTGCCTCCCTTCCCTCTCCTCTCAGCCTTGATCTCTTCACTGGAACCTTGCTGTGTCTTATTCCTGGAACCACCCGGCTTCCTCTCAACCTGTTGCTTTCTGTGCCTAGAATGTTCTTCCTCCTCCCATGCTCCCAGCTCTTCATCTGGTTTGCACCTGTCCATCGATATCAGTTCATCTCAGGTCAATTACTGCTTTCTGACTTAGTTGACAGGAGTTAGGTCTCTCTGGTACATATTCACAGAGAACTGTGTCCTTTCAAAGCACATCTCATAGTTCATAATTAAATACTTATTGATCTCTTCATTTGGTGAAAGTCTGCCACCCAATAAGACTATAAACTCCCTGAAGGCATATTAACACCTTTTTAGCTCAAATTGAAATTCCTGCCCTTAGTACTGTGCCTGTCGCATAGTTTGTTGAATGAGTGATTGGGAATGACATGATTTGGACTGAAAGTTGGCACCTAACTCAGAAGACATTGTAGAGAGATTGGACACTGATAAGCACAGGCATGTGTGAGCATGGGGGGCTGTTGTGCAGGAGAGGGGCATGGTCTCACACATTTCTAATTTTTACCAAGTACTTCTTTACGTTGTGAATGTGCAAATTATACATACATAAGTGACTGCATGTGCATCTGCATTTCTTCTGCAGGATCTGCAGGAGAAAAATGCCATTTATACATGAATACGAGGTGGGACCCCCAAAGCAGACTTTATTTATAAAAAATTGTGCATTTATTCTTTCATATTTTAACTTTAGTCACCTTCAAAGTACTCTCCATTTGATGCAATACACCTATTGACATGTTTTTCCACTGCTCAAAACAGTTTTTGAACTTGTCGATTTTGATGCTGTTTAGTGCTTCTGCCTTTGTTTGTTTGTTTGTTTCTGTTTCACCTCTTCATCATTGGCAAAACGTTTCCCTTTGAGGACTTTTTTCACCTGGGGAAACAAACGAAAAAAAGTCTCTCAGGGCAAGATAAGGTGAATAGGGAGGGTGGGGAATGGGGGCCATGCCGTTTTTGGTCAAAAACTGCTGAACACTCATTGCAGTGTGGTCAGGTGTGCTTTTGAATCACACATCATGAAATAGGCAAATGCACTGAAAGAGTCTTCAACAAAAATTCACTGAAGCCAAACGCAGCCTCTCTCAACAATGCCAGCTGGTACACTGATACAGATGGGTTCCTAGAACACTCACCTAGTGGGGGAAGCCTGTACCAGAAGGGGCCCAACCTCCAGAAGATAATTCCATTTGTTTGTCAGAAGGACATTTGCTTAAAGGACAGACTTCTTTTAGTATGGATTATAAATAAGACATTCTTCAGAGTCTATATTTGAAAAGCACTAGTCAAAAAATCACATTAGCAGGAATAACCTATATTTATAAACGTGCACATTTCTCCAGCAGAGGGAGCTAAAATATAAACTTGGCATAGTCAGCTTTGTGAATGTTCAGTAAAGTAATAGATTTGCTTATTCAGTCTTGAGCATCAGATTCTTACAGCAAATATATCTAAAAAGGACTAGTCTTGTATAACATGGGCATAGGAGGTTTTAGAACCAAACTTTTTAAAATGTGAAATTTTTAATATTAAGTGTTAAATACAAGGGCATTTCCTTCATGTTGCCTTGTCACTTTGTAAAACTTTTAGTTAATGTTCTCAGGGAAAAAACAAACTTGTTGTAGGGTGATGTGTTACATATATTATGCATAATATATCATATACTATGTCAGTTACCAGGAGATTGGAAAATGAGCCTTTTAAGAAAGTTTGGCAAAATTATCATTAGTCCCTCAAATTTGTAGAGGGTATTTTATCACACCCATGAAGCTAAAACTTTTCTGAGGCCGTGGACAGCAGGACCTGAAGCCATGTTTAGAGTGTAGGGTAAGTGGAGGCGGTCTGGCTTCCTCACCCCGGTGTCTGGGTAGCTAAGGGAAGCAGTGTTCCCATAGCCCTGGAGGGGCCTGATAACCAGTGTCCTCACAGCCTTAAGACTGGGTCCGATAAACTGTTCCTATAACATGAAGTGAGAATTATGTTATGTTACATAATGTTCTGACAGTTCCGGCTTTGTTCCCCTCTAGTTCTTAAACAGGTAGGGACTCCCTGCTGGGTCGATGATGATGATGGGGACAGGTGTTACGATGGGTGCCACACGGGGGAGCAGGGGCCACGCCATGAGATGTGCAGGTAGACAGGCAGCTTGCAGCATGCATGGCTTGCCCACCCGTGAATGCCAGACATCCCAGCGGCTCTGTGAATGTTTTCCCATCTGCACGAATACCATGAACCTGCCTGGCCTTCATCTGTTGCAACACAAGAGCACGCGCAGCAGAGCAATGACTCGGGGATGGTGCAGCCCCTCAGCATAGCGGACAGCACAAGTGTGTCGGAGGAGGACACCACCCTCTCAGAGAGTGACGCAAAACAACATGTGCCTGTCAGCACTGAGGGAAACAACATGTGCTTACCCAAATGAAGAAAAATGTGTATACGAGAAATTGTGCAAAATCAACATGACTTTGCAACTGAAAGAAGCATAAAAGCAGAGGACTTCAGGCCATGGACTATGTACACATCCCCAGAGTGAGTAAGTCACTTTGAGAGGACCTGCCAGGTCCGCCTCGGGAGGGAACGGTCCCCTGCGCCTCTGTCCCTCCGACTCTGCCTTGCCAGAAGTTGACAACCACACCAGCCACCTCTCAGACCCAGATCTGATCTTGACTCTTGGCATTGGGGTTTGTTATCCTCCGATTCTCTTGTGTGATGTTATTGCTGATTGTTTGTGAGTGATTATTATTGTTAATAGATTAGTATAGATTTGGATTGACTCTGCATTAATAAAAGCTGAGTGAATGGCATAGTCACTTGTGTTGACTCACTGTTATCCCCTGATGCCGTGTCACCTGAAGGCAGGTCGTATGGGTGGCCCCATGCTTTCAGTTCCTGAGGCCTGGGTCAGACGACCCGAAATGTACTGTATCGTGAAACATAAACTCGCAACAGAGGTATAAAAGTTTATTTTAGGTATAAAAGGTTATCTGGAGGCTTGTTTACTTAATCTTCAGAAGCTTTTAAGAAACCCTGTATATAAGCCATGCTTGTCAAGAAAATACTGAGGTAACACCCTCAGTGTCAGTAACTTACACAGCAAAGGTTTATTTCTAGCTCATGCTTCTTGTCCACCATATAGTTGGCTCAGGGCTCTGCCCAGTGTTGTTATCATTAAAGGGATGAGGCTGACCAGGAGCCACCACCTTGAAAGTCACCAGGCGCCAGGCGCCATGGCGGAGGGAAAGGAACACAGGGAACATCATGCATGGGATCTCAAAGCTTGTCTGGGCAGGGCTCCATCACCTTCACTCACATTTTCTTAACTGAAACAAATCACTTGGCCTCAAGTACTTGTAGAGTTCTGGGAATACAGTACTATGGTGCATCTGGAAGCAAACCAGAAATATTTGATGGGTAGCCCTAGAAGGTACCGCATACTAAAAATACAGTGATAATAAAAGTCATTGTAAATAATATACCAGTAATAGAAATGTTGATTTTGAAGTTATCACAATTATCTTCCAAGTAAGGGTCTGTAGGCTATATTATTAACCCAACTTTCTTCCTTAACTGTAAGAACTGCTAGCATAGATAATTAGAATATTATGCTTTTGGCTTTTACGTTCCTTGCTATATATGGTTTGGAGGGGAGAAGTGGATGGTAGTTTTACTTCCGTTCTTAGGTTTTGCCTTGATTAATGTGAAAGCCTATTCATCTTTTCTGAGAACACAATAACTACTGTATGGACAAGAAGATGGGAATACCTGGTCTTGGGAAAGAGGGTCCGGCAGCCAGAGGTTAAGCTTTTGCTGTTGATGAGTGACAAAATAGAAGTGAAAAAATTGCCACTCAGAATTCCCTTTTTGCTTAACCTCATGAAACCAGAGAAACAGATGTCTCTAAAAAGCTGTAAAACGGAGTAGTCCTATTAAGGACTGGAAAGAAGAGCTTCTTTTCTTAATGTAACAGACCTCAAAGAAATCTCAGATGGATCTCCTGCTAAGCACGTAGGGTTTGACCGCCTCCGGCAGTGATAGCCCTCACTGCTCACTAAGAACAATCCAGGGCTGTAATCAGGCTGTAATCAGAGAGGCACAAAACCAGTTATCTTGGGAACCAAGACTCTCCTGCCAAGGTGGAGCTGGCAAGTTGCCTGTCCTCAACAAAGCCAAAGGAAGCTTTAGGTCAGAAGCAGCCTGGCAACAGGTGTCACTAATAATCCAAAGACAACCCCAGGCTTTTAAAAAGGGACAGGCAAAGAGACAATAGGCAGCCATGGATGGTCAATATGCCACCTCAACCTGTATCCTGCTGGAAAGGTGGTGCAGGTGGGTGAGGTATTAGCTCCCCTCCACTTATGGTACAAGCTGCCGAGTTATGGTGAAAGCTGCAAAGAATACTTTATACATTTCCACAAAACCAACAGGGGAAAACAGAAGCCCTCAATAAACCTCATTAGAGTGTGTTATCACATTTTAATAGTCACCACCTTCACTCCCCATCCACCTAAACTTTGTTTGCTAACATCCTACTTATTATTCAAGGGCCTTGAAGTTCCCGTGTACTCCAAAAGCTTTTTCTAATTCCCCCAAATGAGAATTCTTTTTCTCTCTCGGTTCTGCCTCACTTTTTATTGGTAGCTCTATGATAACACTCACCACAGTCCTCTTTCCATTGCATCTGCTTGTGTATTTGTCTGTCTCCCTTCACCCTAACTTCTGAATTGTGAGCATTTGGAAGCAGTGACCAAATATAACTTTTCTGCTGACTTTACCCAGCTCCTATCCTGTTCTATGTACACAGAATATGATCAATACATGTCTGTTGACTTAGATCAGCGGTGTCAAACTCATTTTCACGGGGGGCCACATCAGCCTTGTGGTTGCCTCCAAAGGGCCGATGTAATCTCAACTCCTTAACAGTTAAGGTGTAGTTACATTTATACAGTCCTAAAATTATTTCAGCCCTTTGAAGACAACCATGAGGCTGATGTGGCCCCCAGTGAAAATGAGTTTGACTCCCCTGATTTGGATGGACAAAATGGACATTTTATGATGGCATTCAGTTTCCTTTGCTAATCTAGGAACTATCCCAAAGATCCCAATAAAAATTAAGCCCACACTTAGGATGGCATTAACTTCTCCTAATGCATTTACCTGGACGGTATAACCTAGATATTAAGAACAGGAACTTTGCAGTCAGAATGGTGTGAATCTCAGCTTATTAACTATATATTCCAGGCAAATTACTTCATCTTCCTGACCTTCAGCTTTATGTGTATAAAATGGGGCTGATAATACCTAACTTGTTGAGCTATTGTGAAGATTAAGTGAGATGATATCTGAAAAGCACTTGCCACAGTGCCTGGCTCATTGCAAGGCCTCAAAAAGCAGCTATTGTTAGTATCACATGCATTCCCACTAGCTCCTGTGACTCCAAGCACTGTAATCATGGAAGTTCAAAATACACTGTTTAAAATCTGGTGAGAAAAAGAGAATCTATAGACCAAAAGAGAGTTAAAAGATATATCAATCAGTTGCAATGTATAAGGACCTTATATAGATCCTGATTGAAACCAACTGAACAGTAACTTTGTATTAAGAAATTACTATTAATTTTAAAGACGTATAATAGTATTACAGTTACAATTTTTAAAAGAAGAGTTCTTATATTTTAGAGATACATTCTAATACATTCACAGATTAAAATTTACAATATCTGGGATTTGCTTCAAAACAAGCTAGGGTGGAATTGGGGGAAGCAAGTGAGGGTGTGGATGATCCAAAACCTGGCTGTTCATTGATATTTATTGAAACTGGGAAATGGGTACATGGCAGTTCCATTCGTTTGAAACTTTGGAGCTTGCCGTAAATATTCATCAGTTGGAATATATGCACGGGCCATTTTCTCCCTGGGAAGCAGTCTCTGAGATGGAGAAAATGCCCTGGGGAGTGCTCTGGGAATCAATATCTGTGAGGGCAGGAAGGAAGCAGGTCTAGGTGGTGGGAGAAGGACTCTCTTGGTCCTCTTGGGCACTCTGCGGGTAGGACAGGCCTTCAGAGTGGTTCTGAGTTAAATCAGAATGGGAATGGGACCTTTCTATCCTCACTTGACTCGTCACTGGATACGGACACAACCTGGGCAAAGGAGGGGTGTTACTTTGAGCAAGACATCAAGGCTCTGTAGCCTAGACTGAGTCCAGAAACACACTTGGCTATCAGAAGCCAACACTCGCAGAAACTGGAGGAATAAGTGGGCATGAATAGTAATAAAGACTAGTTAGTAGCAAAAAGCAAAACAAAACAAAAAACATTGTTTATTCCATTTGAAGTACAAAGACTGGATTTTTCATAACCTTAATAAAGACTTTCTGATAGCAAATATTTTACTTCTGTGTGCATTTTAGGCAGTCAACTTCCTCTTCATTATCCTATCTCCCAGTTACTCTAAGTTACTAGTTTGAGAAAGACATTTCTGTCATTCTATAGAATGGATGCATGTGAGTGAGGGCTGTATACTTACATATTTCTGCAGGTTGACAATGAATAGCTTTCTCTTGAAACCTTCCTTGAAGCTAGAGAAAGTCAGTAAAAGCATGGAAAACCACCAGATAGTCACACTAACACATTATCGCAGTCAGTCTTGTTTTCTCTAAGTCTGAGTGGCAGGCTTCTGTCTCCGTCTCATGACAGAGTCTTGTCTCGCCCAGCCCAGACCCGTGCCCTGGCCCCTCCGTGTGCATGAGCAGCCAGTGGCTGTGCCAAAGAGTGGCGACTCAGTTTTAGTGCACGATCAAACAATCTTTCCTCTTTTCTGCCACACTATACTTTAAAATTGCAATGAAGAACAAATGCAAGATTTTTTTCAACTGAATAAAATATTAGTAGATCCTGAATATCTGAAGTCTTGGTGATTGTAACTGAAGAGGAGGTGTGAGTTATACTTCATAAAATTGTTAGATGACTATACAGAGGAAAAATTATTATTACTAGTCCACACAATCAGCTAGTGAAAAACTAATAATCCTAAATCACTAGAAAGTACAAGAACTAATCCTATGTAATTTTAAGGTTTTCACTCCTATTCAGCGGTATATCAGTGTAGTGGGAGTGATTCTATCTGAATACAAGCAGTAAGGTGGGGTATCATCTGCTGAGAATGTAACAACATTTTCTTTAATGGATTAAATATCTGTTTGACTTTTATTATCACTGTGTGATGGGGTTGGGAACCTGGGCAGGGATAAGGCCCCTCTGTTCTGTGTGGAATTGTAACAGAGTAATTCGGCCAGTGTTTTAATAATATTAAAACCAGCACCTGCTGGGAGCCAGGGAGAGGGGCATGACTCTAACTTGTGATGCGATATAGCCAGAGGGGCTTCCTGCACCTGTGAGATTGGCTTTGAGGCGGCTTCTGCCACGGGGGGGCCATGCTTGCCTGGGCTAACAATAGCAGCTGAGAAAGGCAGAAGAAACCAGACTACTGGCAAGTGTAGCTGATTGTGGGAGGAGTCAAAAATGGGGTTCCAGAGGAAGATGCCCACCAGTATTTAAACCCAGGCACAGCAGCCATGCTGGGTCTTAACCATGTGGTTTTGGGAGCAGGGAGGAGCTTCTCTTAACCACATGGCTTGGGAAGCAGAAAAGCAGGAAAGCAGTAAAGCAGGATGGAGCAGCCATGCTGAGCTCTCTCTCTCGTAACTGTTTAAAAGGATGCAGAAGGATTCCCCGGTTCACCATGAGGCTGTGGTTTTGGATTAAGAATGGGAGTCTAGCCGAGCTATGGACCTCTATTTCTTTTTCTGACATATGGTACCCCTGACTGGCCTGCTTTGGCAAGGGGAGGAAGGATTGTGTGTTTGTGGTGTTTTAAAGGGACTTTGGGATTTAATGGCAACATTCTGCCATTACTCTAAAACTGTAACTTTTGAATAAATAGTTCCTTTTCTTTTAATCAAACTCTGGCATTGAGAGCCACAGTTCCTAACATGATGGTGGTGGGCGAAGACAAACCATCATAAAAAAAGACCCTGGGGGAGGGAGGCTCGTTTCTGTAACAGAATCAGCAGTGGTCACTCGGTCACCTGAATTTAGCAGATAGCTGGACTGGGATGGAAGGTTCAAGAAGGTTTCACTTACATGGCCAGTGCTTGGTGTTCCTCTATGTGGCTTTTTTCTCTTAATATGGTATATCATATTTCAACATTATGCTTGAGCTTCTGTACATCCAGGTGTCTAGTTTCCTCAGGTAAATGCAGAACCTGCCAGTCCTCTTATAGGCGAGACTCAGAACTGGCATATGATTACTTTGGCCATATTTATTGGTCACACCAAGTCACATGATCATCCCAGGTTTAAGGGGAGGGGAAATAGATTTCATCTCTTAATGTATTTATGGGGGGAAAAAGAACATAAGATAACAACATTTTTAGTCATTTTTCTAACTCAGGTAAAATATTTAAAATCTCATGTGAATATGAGATAAAAAAAACAAAACTAAGAGAGTTCATTATCAGAAGACCTATACCATACACACAAAAGAAGGCCAAGTAAATTCTATAGGCAAAAGAATATGATGTTTGGCAGATAGCTGGATCTATACAAAGAAATGAAAATGTCCAGAAATGGTTAAGCCAAAAGCAAAACATAAAATATATTTGTTTTTTAATTATTCTAAAAGATAATTAATTATCTAAAGCAAAAAATAATACCAATAAATTGCAGAATTATAGAATTATGGTATATTTAAAAGAAAAATGCATACCAACAATAGCACAAAAGATCGAAGTGGGGAATTGGAAGTACAAGTATATTATCATAACATTCTTATACTATATATGAGAAGCAGTATAATATTATTTGAAGGTAGACTGTGATTAATGATTAGGGCAACCTAAGTATACACAAGACCTAATACTATGAGCCAACTTGACTTAGCTGACATTGGGTGAAACCAACATTCCACTCAACAATAGCAGAACACATTCTTTATAAGTACACATGGAACACTCACCCAGATAGGCCATATTCTGGGCTAACTGAATAGATTCATATATGGAAATGCTTTTAGAAATTTAAAGAATTAAAGCCATATGAAATATATTTTTTAACAATAACAAAATTAAACTATAAAGCCATAACAAAGAGGTATCTGGAAAACTCCCAAATCTTTGGAAATGAAAAATTACTAAAGTACACATAGGTAAAAGAGGAAATTACCAGGAAATTAAAAATATTTTTAATGGAATAAAGATGAAATTATAACATACCATCATGTGTAAGATGTAGCTAACGTGATGTTAGAGGTAAAATTATAGCATTATATGCTTACATCACAAAAGAAGAAAATCTTACATCAATAATCTGAATTTATATGTTAAGAAACTGGAAAAAGAAAAGTAAACTAGCCCAAAACAAAGAAGAAGGGGAATGACAAAGAAAGAGCAGAAATCAATGAAACCAAAAGAAGTAAACCAGTAGAGAAAACAATAAAACTGAAAGCTGATTTATTAAAAAGATCAATAAAATTGATAAAACTCTAGCCAGACTGACCATGGATATAAGAGAGGACTCAAATTTCCAATACTGGGAATGAACAAGAACATCAGTATGGATCCTGCAGACATTAAAGGACAATAGGGGATATGATGTACAATATTATGCCCACAGATCTGACAACTTTGATAAACAAATTCTTTGAAAGGCACAAATTACCAAAGATTACCCAAGAAGAAATATATGATCTAAATGGTCGCGTATTTATTAAATAAATTGAATTCACCCTGGCTGGTGTGGCTCAATGGATTGAGTGTTGGCCTGCAGACCAAAGAGTCAGTGGTTCGATTCCCAGTCAGGGCACATGCCTGGGTTGTGGGCCAGGTCCCTAGTTGGGGACATATGAGACAACCACACACTGATGTTTCTCTCCCTCTCTTTCTCCTTTCCAGTCTCTCTAAAAATAAATAAATAAAATATTTAAAAAATAAATTGAATTCATATTTTAAATTTTTTCTAATAAAATTTATGGCTCAAATTATTTCGATGGTATATACTACAATTTTTATTTTATTTTTTACTTTATTCATTTTTATTTTATTTTTCCATTGCCATTTACCCACCTTATACCTACCCCCTTCCATCTCCACCCAGCCCCCTCCTCCAAAACATTTTTAAAAGAAGAAATAGTACCAGTTCTACACAAATCCATCTAGCAAATAGAAGAAAAGGGAGGACTCCCAACTCACTTATTGAGGGTAGCTTTATCCAAAGCCAGACAAAGACATTATAAGAAAATGACAGAATAACAACTCTCAAGAACACGGGTGTAAAAAAAAAATCTCAGTAAAATATTATTAAATGGAATTCAGCAATATGTAAGAATGATAATACATCATGACCAAGTGGGCTTATCCAGGAAATTAAAAGTTAATTCCATATTCAAAGACTAGTCAATGAAGTTTACTACATCAACAGACTAAAGAAGAAAAAATATGATTATCTCAATAAAGTGGCAAAAGCATTTGACCAAATTCAACATCCACTTATAATCATCAAAAAAAAAAATCTCTCAGCAAACTAGGAAAAGAGATAATTTCCTCAACCTGATAAAGGACACCTACAAAAGAGCCAAAACCAGACAAAACAAACAAACAAACAAAAACATCCTACAACTGTCAGCATATTTAATAGTAAAAGAATGAAAGCTTTACCCCTGATATCAGGAACCAGAAATGGATGTCTGTTCTCATACTCCTATTCAACATAATATTGGAAGTCTTGGTCAGTATAATGAACAAGAAAAAAATATATATCAATCCCTATATAAATATCAATGACATTCTTCTCAGAACTAGAACAATTCATCCTAAAATTTATATTGAACCACAAAAGACCTAGTATACCCAAAGAAACCTTGAAAAAGAACAAAGTGGGAGGTATCACACTTCTTGATTTCAAAGCACACCACAAAGTTATAGTAATCAGAACAGTTTGGTATTAGCATAGAAACAGACAGATCAATGGAATAGAATAGAGAGCCCAGAAATAAATCCTTGTTTATAAGGTCAATTTATTTATGACAAAGGAGGCAAGAATATACAATGGAGTAAAGATAGTAAAATCTACTTAGAGAACCAAGATGGTGGTGTAGGTAGACACACTGCGCCTCCTCACACAACCAGAACTGACAGAAAATCGAACGGCAAGGAAGTCTGACACCAAGGAAATAAAAAATAAACATTCATCCAGACCTGTAGGAGGGGCGGAGATGGGCATCGGGGCAGAGAGGACTCGCATGGCTGTGGTGGGACCGAGACTAACGGAGTGTGGGACGAGCAGGACAGGCAGTCTGACCACTGGCAGCCCCTCAGCCCCACATTCACGCAGAAAGGCCAAGAGGGCCGGACTCAGAGTGGCAGAGAACGGGGCAGGCAGAGCAGCGGGTAGCACCCTGAGGCCCCACATTCGCGCACAGATAAACCGGACAAATGGGGGCAGCGCGAAGCAGACCACCCAACCCAGGGCTCCAGCTCGGGGAAATAAAGCCTCAAACCTCTGATTGAAAATGCCCCTGAGGGTTGGGGCGGCAGCAGGAGAAACTCCCAGCCTCACAGGAGAGGTCGTTGGAGAGACCCATGGGGGCCTAGGGCGTGCACAAGCCCACCCACTTGGGAGCCAGCACCAGAGGGGCCCAGTTTGATTGTGCGTATCGAAGTGAAAGATTGAAATCCCAAGGAGAGTGAAGAGGGCGCCATTGCTCCCTCTCGGCCCCTCCCCCACGTACAGCGTCACAGCGCAGCAACCAGCATTACCCCACCCCTGGAACACCTAAGGCTCCGCCCCTTAAAGTAACAGACGCGCCAAGACCAAAAAAAAAAAAAAAAAAAGGCCCAAATGACAGAACACTTCAAAGCTCCAGAAAAAATACAACTAAGCGATGAAGAGATAGCCAACCTATCGCATGCACAGTTCAAAACACTGGTTATCAAGATGCTCACAGAATTGGTTGAATCTGTTCAAAAACCAGATGAAAAAATGAAGCCTATGCTAAGAGAAACGAAGGAAAATGTACAGGGAACTGTGCACTGTTGGTGGGAATGCAGACTGGTGAGGCCACTGTGGAAAACAATATGGAATTTCCTCAGAAAACTAAAAATGGAACTGCCCTTTGACCCAGTAATTCCGCTGTTGGGATTATACCCTAAGAACACTGAAACACCAATCCAAAAGAATCTGTGCACCCCAATGTTCATAGCAGCACAATTTACAATAGCCAAGTACTGGAAGCAACCGAAGTGCCCATCAGCAAACGAGTGGATCCAAAAACTATGGTATATTTACACAATGGAATTCTACGCAGCAGAGAGAAAGAAGGAGCTTATACCCTTTGCAACAGCATGGATGAAACTGGAGAACATTATGCTAAGTGAAATAAGCCAGGAAGTGAGGGACAAGTACCATATGATCTCACCTTTAACTGGAACATAAGCAATAGAAGAAAAAAGCAAACAAAATATAACCAGAGACATTGAAGTTAAGAACAATCTAACAATAGCCAGGGCGGGGGTGGGGGGTGGGGGCGGGGATAGTGGGAAGAGGGTATTACAGGAACTACTATAAAGGACACATGGACAAAACCAAGGGGGAGGGTGGTGAGGGGGGAGGGAGGTGGGTTCACCTGGGGTGGGGTAGAGGGATGGGGAGAAAAGGCATACAACTGTAATTGCATAACAATAAAAAAAAAAAAAGAAAAAAAAAATGTACAGGGAACCCATAGTGATGCGAAGGAAACTGGGACTCAAATCAATGGTGTGGACCAGAAGGAAGAAAGAAACATCCAACCAGAAAAGAATGAAGAAACAAGAACTCGGAAAAATGAGGAGAGGCTTAGGAACCTCCAGGACATCTTGAAACGTTCCAACATGCAAATGATAGGGGTGCCAGAAGGAGAAGAGGAAGAACAAACAATTGAATACTTATTTGAACAAATAATGAAGGAGAACTTCCCTCATCTCACAAAGGAAATAGACTTCCAGGAAGTCCAGGAAGCTCAGAGAGTCCCAAAGAAGCTGGACCCAAGGAGGAACACATCAAGGCACATCATAATTACATTACCCAAGATTAAATATAAGGAAAGAATCTTAGAAGCAGCAAGAGAAAAGGAGACAGTTACCTACAAAGGTCTTCCCATAAGACTGTCAGCTGATTTCTCCAAAGAGACCTTACAGGCAAGAAGGGGCTGGCAAGAAGTATTCCAAGTCATGAAAGGCAAGGACCTACATCCAAGATTACTGTATCCAGCAAAGCTATCATTTAGAATGGAAGGGAAGATAAAGTGCTTTAAGGTCAAGTTAAAGAAGTTCATCATCACCAAGCCCTTATTATATGAAATGTTAAAGGGAGTTACCTAAGAAAAAGAAGATAAAAAATATGAACAGTAAAATGGACAGCAAACTCACAGTTATTAATGACCACACCTAAAACAAAAACAAGAGCAAACTAGGCAAACAACTAGAACAGTAACAGAACCATAGAGATGGAGATCACATAGAGGGTTGTCAATAGGGGAGTGGGAGGGGGAGAGGGGGGAAAGGCACAGAGAATAAGTAGCATAGATGATAAGTGGAAAATAGACAGGGGGAGGGGAAGAATAGTGTAGGAAATGTAGAAGCCAAAGAACTTATAAGTATGACCCATGGACATGAACTTTAGGGGGGGAATGTGGGAGGGAGGGGGTGGGCAGGATGGAGTGGAATTGGGGGGGAATGGGACAACTGTAAAAGCATAATCAATAAATATATTTTAAAAAAGATAGTAAAATCTTTTTAAAGATTTTCAAAAACTGGGTTGGAAAAACTGGATAGACACATGCAAAAGAAAAGAAAAAAGAAAAGAAATAAGACCACTTTCTTATAGCATATACAAAAACAAAACACCTCAAAGTAAATTAAAAACTTAAATGTAAGACCTAAAAAGATAAAACTTCTAGAACAAAACATAGGCAGTAAACTCTTGGATACTGATCGTGGCAATATCTTTTTGGATATGTCTCCTCAGGAAAGGGCAACAAATAAAAATCACAAATACAGCTAAATCAAACCAAAGAGTTTTTGCAGAGCAAATGAAGCCATCAACAAAACTAAAAGATAACCTACTGAATGGGAGAAGATATTCACCAATAATACATACAATAAGGGGTAAATATCCAAAAATATATAGGGAACTCATACAAATTAGCACACACACACAAAACCCTCAAACAATCCAATTAAAAAATGGGCAGTGGACCCGTATAGACATTTCTCCAAAGAGGACATACAGATGGCCAATAGACATATGGAAAGATGCCAACATCACTGATCATGAGGGAAAAACAAATTAAAGCTACAATGAGATACCACCTCACTTCTGTCAGAGTGGCTATCATCAAAAAATCAACAAAAAACGAAACTTGACAAAGATGTGAAGAAAAGTGAAACTTCACGCACTATTGGGATTATAAACTTGTGCAGACACTATGAAAAATAGTATGGAGTTTCCTAAAAAAAAAAAAATGCAAATACAACTGCTGTATGACCCAGCAATTCCACTTCTAGGTATTTACCCCCCAAAATGCAAAAACACTAATTCAAAAAGATATATGCAACCCTATGTTCAATGAAGCATTGTTTACAATAGCCAAGATATGGAAGCAACATAAGTGTCCATCAATAAACAAATGGATAAAGAGGTGGTATATGCATATATGCATTCACTCAGCCATAAAAAGGAATGAAATCTTGCCATTTAAGACAACGTGGATAGACCTAGAGGGTATTATACTAAGTGACATAAGTCAGCAGAGACAGGCAAATATCATATGATTTCACTTATATGTGGAGTCTAAAAAGCAAAACAAATGAATAAACAAAATAGAAAGATGGTTGCCAGAGGGGAGGTGGAGAAGGGATGGGTAAATACAAACAACCTTTTCTCAGTTCTGTTGTAGCATGCCCCTTGTTTGTTATGAAAAACATTAAAAGCATCTAATTGGATTTTTCAGGTATCACATTTTCAAATATCTGTGAACAATGTTAATGGTTTGATATTCATTCTCTTTTCTACCATTTGTACAGAACACAGCAGTTTTTATATCCTCAGGTTAAAAAAAAGAAAAAGAATGGAAAAGGTACACTGTCATAATCCTATATGTTGAAAATCTCGAAGACTCTACTAAAAAAGTTTCTAGAACTAATAAGTTTAGAAGGCCACAAGCTAGAATGTCAACATACAAAAATCAATGGTAATTATATATGTTAGCAACAAACAATCACAAATTGAAAAATTTAAAAATCATTTACAATAGCACCAAAAGCATTTAATACCTAGCTATAAATCTAACAAGATACATACAAGATGTGCTTACAACTACAAAATGGTGATGACAGAAGTCAAATATCTTAATAAATGGACAGAAATACTAGTTCATTAGTTGCAAAAATATTATTAAAATGTCAATTCTTCCAAAACTGATCTACAGATTCAACACAATCCCAAGCAAACTTTATGCAAAATTTTTGAGGAACATTGACAAGCTGATTCTAAAATTTATAGGGAAAGCAGTGGAGCTGGAACAGCCAAAACAATTTTGAAAAAGAAAGTAGAAAACTTATAAAATTTGATTTCAAAACTTATCCTAAAGAAACAGTAATCTAGACAGTCTGCCATTGGTGAAAAGATAAACACATAGATCAATGGAACAGAATAGAAAGTTCAGAAATAGACCCACACATAGATGGTCAGTTGATCTTTGACAAAGATACAAAGTCAACTCAAAGGTAACAAGATAATTTTTTTCAACAATTGGTGCTAAAACAATTTCATATTCAAAAATACAAACTACATACATACATACATACATACATACCTTTATTCTTCCCTTGCACCAAATACAAAAACTAACTGAAAATGAACCATGTAGACCTAATATGAAACATAACACTACAAAATTTCTAGAAAAATTTATGGGAGAGATCTCTGTGACGTCAGAAAGGCAAACATTTCTTATGTACAACAAATCCAAAAGGCAGGACATACAAAGGCCCAGAGACATATGAAAGGATGCTCAGCATCACTAGCCATCAGAGAGATGCAAATTAAAACCACAATGAGATACAACTTCACATCAGTCAGAATGGTCATCATAACCAAATCAACAAACAAGAAGTGATGGAGAGGTTGTGAAGAAAAGGGTACCCTAAGGCACTGTTGGTGGGAATGCAGACTGGTGCAGCCACTGTGGAAAACAGTATGGAATTTCCTCAGAAAACTAAAAATGGAACTGCCTTTTGATCCAGCAATATCACTGTTGGGACTATACCCTAAGGATACTGAAACACCAATTCAGAGGAACCTATGCACCCCAGTGTTCATAGCAGCACAATTTACAATAGCCAAGTGCTGGAAGCAACCTATGTGCCCACCAGTAAATGAGTGGATCAAAAAAGTATGAAAAATACTGATCAGAACAGTATTCCATTGTGTGGTACACTTATACAATGGAATACTACACAGTAGAAAGAAAGAAAGAGCTCCTACCCTTCACTACAGCATGGATGGAACTGGAGAGTATTATGCTAAGTGAAATAAGCCAGGTGGTGAAAGACAAATACCATATGATCTCACATATAAGTGGAACCTAATCAAAAAACCAAACAAGCAAAAAAATATAGTCAGAAACATTGAATTAAAGAACCAACTGACAGTAACCAGAGGAGAGGAGGGAGAGGGATAATGGGGGAAAATAGGGGAAGGTCCATCAAGGAACATGTATAAAGGACACATGGACAAAGCCAAAGGGGGTAGGTTCGAGGGTAGGAGGTGTGTGGTGCGGAGGGCCAAGGTAGGGTGAAAATGGAGACAACTGTACTTGAACAACAGTAAAAAAAATGAAAATAAAAAAATTAATTATAAAAAAATTGTACAACTTTAATAGCATAATCAATAAAATTTATTAAAAATAAATAAAATTAAAAAACAAAAGCATATTTCATTTAAAAAATTTAAAGTTTGAATTTCATTAAGATTAAGGACTCCTTGAAAGGTTTGTTAAGGAAAAGAAAAAACAAGCCATAAACTAAAAGAAAATATTTGCACCGTAAATAGCTAATAGAGAATTTATGAAGAACTCTCAAAACTCAGTAATAAGAAAGCAACTGGCCCAACTAAAAATGGACAAAGATTTGAAGAGACTCTACCGAAGCAGACATGCTGGCGGCAAACACATAAAAAGTGCTCAGAAAAACCTGTTGCCTGGGCGGATGAATCATGGAATGAGGTTTGGTCTTCCTGGAGGTATTTCCTACTTGATTCACTCTTTAGAACTCATTTTGATGACTATTCTAGTAACTAGAGCAGGTGAAATTATTCCAGTACAGCCACACATATTAAAGCCATTTAAAAATCAGTTGTAAGTATGTCTGTCTCAGGCCCCTTCCAGTAAGACAAATAGTTTTTTAAATTTTAGTTATATTAACATACAAGTATTTCATGGAGCTGCTTGTCAGGATATTTCTTAATATCAAATGATGGTATTGTGCAAAGTTCTTATGAATCAAACAATTTAGTGGAGGCCAACTTGATTTCACCCATGTTCTCGTGTCCTTTCTAAAAATCTGGCTTAATGCGGGGGTGAATGTAGACTACTCACATAAGACTACAAAAATGACAAATTTGCATTAAAAATTCCTCTCTCAGTTTGGCTTTTGATAGACACTCAGTATCACTGAGTTCCACACAACACTACTAGACAAACAGAGTGCAGACGAACATCCACAGTGACCCTAACAAGGACATGTGTCTAAGAAAACCACCCCATCACCACAACTTGGCTGTCGTGGGAGTTTCTGCTTTGTTTCAATGCTAACATTTTATTTCTTCAGCTCTCCTCACTCAAAAAAATAGTTAATAATTAAAGTTGTTATTACCTTCTTTTTCATGAAGGTTTTATTAGGGAACCTTTAAAAGCCTCTGAAATTATGTACTTCTCTCTTGGTCTCTATTATTTCATATTTTAAATTTTGTTTTGCAGCCTCTCTTCTGGGAGAGTAAAGGATCTTAACTAGTCTTATTAAAACATGCTTTAGGGTTTGTTTGTTTGCTTTTCTATTTGATTTTTCTTTTTCCTGAAGTGGAGTAAAGGTTATTGACCTGTCCCTCAGCCAGTTCCAAAGGACATCAAGTTTGTTTTAAACTATTTGTTTAAGGAATTCAAAAAGTGGTCAGGCCTTTGCATTTACTCATGTGCTCCTAGGACTACTGACATAGCATGCCAAAGTGTCAAGAGATAGTCTGGCTATTGGATACAGCTTAATCTGGAGGATAAAATTATGTATAGTCAGCAGCAGAAGTTCATTTTGCGAAATCCAAAGCTGTGCAGCACTTGCTGGAGAGTCTGGAGGTGGGGTGACGGGTGCGTGCAGCCGGATGAGTCCATAGCTGAATGGTAAAAGAGGTCATCCACCAAACGTGGGGTCATTAATGACTACTGTGTATCAAAGTTCAAGAATTTAGTGACTTCAGTTCACTAGAAATGACACATCAAATTTTTGCACCAGGAATTCTAGGTATTGGTTTCTTTTTAATGCTGCTGTAGACTTTAATGTAAAAGGGCAGGTGAGTTCCAATTCATTCAGTTTCAATACAGGGAGGATGATCAGCATAAACACATACAGATTGAAGTATGTATTTTTTTAAGGACAAAAAATAGAGACAAATGCCAAGGAGCTAAATTTTACTTCTTTCATTGGTAATAAAAGATGTTATTTGGCTGCACGCTTGCTAGCTAACCTTATCTCATGCTCTAACATGTAAGTTTTCTGGAAGTGAATTTCTAGCTCTCTGAATTGCAACTATTTTATTAGAATTCAATAGGCCCCATGGTGAGGCTTATTCACTGCTAGTACCATGTTCAGCTCCCCTGTCAGGAATGTGGAGATCATGCTAGAACCTATGAAACACAAACTCCTAATGCAGTCATCAGGCTTAATAGAAAATTGCTGGAACTATGTCTCCCAATTTTTTTGTAAATCCCTTAGTGCTGGCACAGTACAGGCCTTGCAAGAGTAACAAACACATTTTTTTATGATAATGTTTATATGAATTATATTATTACATTAACATTTGTTCAGGGACTACATTTCCCTGTTAATTACATTAATACACTTTTCAAAGACTTGATTCTAATTAGATTCTCACTAGAATGTCAGAGAAACCTTAGGTGGCACAGGATTTTAAAAAAGGTAGTTTTGTCTTAACTGTAAATTGAATGTGTACTACGTGACAGAAGCTGTAAAGGCCATTGGAATTAACATTTTAAGTAAAATTGTGATGTCAACTCAAGAATTTGTATAACTGAATTAATTATAAATTACCTTTAAGAACTAATTAGAGAATGGTGAAAGACTATGTCAAGATTGTCATATGTACTTTTCTATCCAACTAGTTCAGCGAGAGAACTATGTAATATATTTATTTTATTGTATTTTTTCCATTACCATTTATGCCCCCTATACCCTCTTCCACCTACTCCCACTGCCTCCCCCCCGAACCATGTAATATTTTACTCAATTCTTCATGACTCATTCTCCTCCTGAGTTCTGACCTGTCCCCTTTAAAAGCACCAGTCACATTAAATCCTCAGTTGAGTTTTTTATTTTCATAGCTTATATAGATTTTAGAAACTCTTTGAAAGTTAATCTATTTTCAGATACAACATGGTAGATGTAAAAAAAACAAATTGGGCAACAACAGTTAATGTGGCATTGTCCATATTGGCAGCTAGTCTGAGTATTTCCAAATTCTACTTGTTCTTATCTCCGTATTTAAACTTTCACCTCTCCTCCTAAATTTTTGCATGGTACTGAATGAACTCTTCATTTTAAAACTGTTATTTATCTTGACTTTCCTACCCAAACTGTGTTGAAGTTAACCAAAGAGTATATAAGGGAAAGTTTCTGGAAGTAAGTAAACTAATAAATGAAGAAGGAATGATTGGAATAGAATAGCACAACTTTGCAACCTCTAATGAATCACTGGATGTAGGCTCTGAGCATCCACTGATGCCTAAACATCACACACAAAACAAGTGACAATTAGATATTATGTGCCCCCAGATGTAAACACACATTACCCAAAAATTCTCATCTGAATCTGACCAAGCCTCTAAAACTAGTTACACATTTACAAAAGCAGAGGTCAGAAGCACATGTGAACCTGTACTCTGGAGAGGCAGAGTGAAAATCCAGACTGTGGGAAATCCTATAGTACAAACAGATAAATTGCAAGGAAAGACAAAGAAATTAAATTAGATTGGGGGGTATAGAAATTCAAAGAGACTTAAAAGATGCATCAACCCACTGTAATGTTAAAAAAAGCTTGGAAATTTATATAGTATGTTACTTAACCTCTTTGAGCCTCAGTTTCCTCCTCTGTACAGTGGGGCTAGTCACAGGACTGTTGTGAGCTACTACTCCCAGTTATTTCGCATGGTTTATATCAGATACCCAATAGTCACCTGCAAATGCCACATGTAAAGAATGATGAGGTTATAAACTGAGGCTGCCTGCTATGACTTCTGGATTAATCTTAGGATCCCTTTGGTTTGTTCGTCAGGTGTTGAAGGCATTGTTTGGGTTGCAATAATGCACATGGTTGAAACCTGTGTCAAGTGAAGAAAGACTTTTCAAACTCCTGAACCTCATTTAGTTCGCTCATCCCTATCTCCTAGAAGGTGCATTCACCAATACACTAGTAAAATAAAATGACAGTTATTTGGGGATTGCTATTCACTGAATAACAATTGTAACACAGATAATTTATTAGCTAATTTTTAATAAAACTATATTCTTCTAGCTATTAGATTTTAAAAGATTTTATTTTTTTGTTGTTGTTTTTTTGTTTTTGTAGAAGGAGAGGAAGAGAAACATCGATGTGAGAGAGGAACATTGGCTGGTTGCCTGTCACACACCCCCAACTGGGTACTGAACCTACATCCCAGGCATATACCTGACCAGGAATGGTACCAGCAACGTTTTGCGCTGTAGAATGACACCCAGACAGCTGAGCCACACTGGGAAGGGCTAGCTATTTTTTTAATTGGCCTGTCATCTTGGTGGGATCGACAAAAATTTTGAGCAGTTTTTTTGTTCATATATGGTTTTTTGTTCATATATGGTTCATATATGACATATATGGTTTTATTATTTTAAATTTATTTTATTTGTTTTTAACCTTCACCTGAGGATATGTTTATTGATTTTACAGAGGGGGGTATAGAAAGAGAAAGAGGAACACTGATGTAAGATAGAAACAGCGATTGGTTGCCTGACCAGGGATCGAACCCGCAACATTTTGGTACTATGGGATGACACTCCAACCAACTGAGCCACATGGCCAAGGCTATGTAGTTTTATCATTGAATATCTTTTTGTTTATGACAATGGAAAGGATATGCAAGAGAAATCAGTCTAAAGTAAAAAAAAAAGTCAGGGAGGAACCTATTACATTTTATGTATTCATGAAAGTTTTCTTTTCAAAGTAGCAGCAATTCCTTTTAATTTTTTACTTAATTTTCATTGTATTCTTTCATTACCATTTATCTCCCCACCACAATCACCACACATTTGTCCATGTCTACGAGTCCTTTTTTCTTTTTGCTTAATCCTTCCACCCGCTACCCTCCCCTGCTTAGCTGTCATCCTGCTAATTATGAGTGTGTCTCTATTTTGTTTGTTCAGTTTGTTCATTAGATTCTACATAAGTGAAATCATCTGGTATTTGTCTTTCTCTGACTGGCTTATTTCACTTAGCATAGTGTTCTCCATGTCCATCTATGCTGTCCCAAAGGTTAAAACTTTCTTCTTTTTTTACGGCCAAGTAGTATTCCAGTAAGTAAATGTCCCATAGCTGTTTTATCCACCCATGTTCTTATGGAAACTTGGGCTGCTTCCATATTTTGGCTATTGTAAATAACACTACAATGAACATAGGGTTGCTTATGTTCTTTTGAATTAGTGTTTTGGCTTCCTCCAGATATATTCCCAGAAGTGAGATAGCTGGGTCAAAAGGCAGACTATTCTTAATTTTTTGAGGTATCTCCATACTGCTTTCCACAGTGGCTGCATCAATATGCATTCCCACCAACAGAGCAGAAGGGTTCCCCTTTCTCCACATCCTCGCCAGCATTTGTTATTTGTTGATTTATTGATGATCGCCATTCTGACAGGTATGGGATGTGCTTTTAATTTGCATTTCTCTGATGATTAGTGATGTTGAGCATCCTTTCATATGTCTATTGGCCATCTGTACGTCCCTTTGGCGAAGTGTCTCTTCAGGTTCTTTGCCCATTTTTTAATTGGGTTGTTTGTTTGTTTGTTTTCATGTACAGTTTTATAAGTTCTTCATAAATTTTGGATATTAACCCCATCACATTTATTGGCAAATGTGTTCACCCATTCTGTGGGTTTTCTTTTTATCTTGTTCATGTTTTCATTTGCAGTGCAAAAACATTTTTAGTTTTATATAGTTATATTTGCTTATCTATTCTTTTGTTCCTCTTGCCTGGGAAGATATATCTGATAAAATATTGCTACCAGCTATGTCCGAGATTTTGCTGCCTGTGTGCTCTTTTACGATTTTTGTGGTTTTGGGTCTAAAGTTTAAGTATTCAATCTATTTTTAATTTATTCTTTTGGGGGCTTCCAGAAAAGACGGAGACATAGGTAGATAATGCTTCAATTCCTTGCACAACCAAAAGAAGAATAACAACAAATTTAAAAACAAAAAACAACCAGAACTGCCAGAAAATCAAACTGTATGGAAGTCAGACAACTGAGGAGTTAAAGAAACATTCATCCAGACTGGTAGGAGAGGCACAGATGGAAAGCTGGGGTAGCAAGGATGCAGGACAAGGAAGCAGCTGGCAGACTGGGTGGGGTGGGTGAGGTAGAAAAAATCATTCCATAACACTGGTATTTGGAGGAAATAAATAGTTAATATTTGATGAATATTTGGGTGAATTTCCTTCTAGTCTTTGGATGTCATAATATGGATCATCATAGATTCTGATGGCACGGGCCATATTTGTGCATTTACCATTGTATCCCCAGGTCTTACCATAAAGCCTGACATAAGAAGTACTCAAGTATTCTTGAATGAACAAAGTGAATGAGTGAATGAAACTGGCATCTAAAGTATCCTTAGTTTTGGCCATATGGACACTTTATAAAAATATGCCAGCATTCCCACAGGCATCAGATCAATAACATCAATTACTAGTGTTTTTACACCATTTTTCTAGTGTTTTACTCACATTAATTTAATCAGAACAACAATATGTTGTGTGTCATTTTTAGCCCCATTTTGTAGATCAGAAAAGTGGAGCACAGAGAGGTTAGGTAACTAATCCAACATCACACAGCCAGTATATGGAAGAACTGACACCTGAGCCCACTGATAGTGAAATTTTATGAGACTTAGTTAACCAATACCTACCTATTATGGTCTCAAGTTAACCACCCCTGACAAGCAAATACATATGTACCTGTTGTTTAGCACTCTAACTATAGAAAACTCTAAGTATTAGGTGATTATATGACAATTAAGACTTAGACCTGGCACCTTTGTCTATTCACTCTGCTATATGACAAAACTACAAATATGTCTGCATCACTTCAAGCGTGGAATATTCAATTTACGTTGCAGGTTCCTCTGTGCACATCCAGATGTGATGTTTCCACTGCCAATAAATGTGTTGGTTGCCTCCTTTTGCCTCCTGAACGTGCCCCCACTGGGGTTTGAACCTGCAACCTAGGTATGTGTCCTGACCAGGGAATCCAACCCAAAACCTTCCTGTGCTCAGGAAGATGCTTCAACAAACTGAGCCAATCAGCCAGGGCTACACATTCCTAATAACAAAAAAAAAAAAAAGGAAAGGTCATATAACACTCTACCTTTCCCAACATTTTTAATCTTGGGCGATAAAAATTAAAAATAAATACATACATACGTACATAAATCAATCTACAGCCCAGGATCTAAGATCCTATACTCTCTGTTCACAAATAAGTGTTAAAATAACCACTGTTGGCATTAGACCCTGGAATAAGGTCCTCTGGAGCTAGAGTCGTGCAAGAAATGGAATTTCCTGCTCAGACTCATCCACTCCCCACCTCATCCTTGAAAGAATCAGACTGATTCCTATTTCTAAACCACCTACATCCCGCAACCCTACATGACCAAGAGTCGTTCTCCGTTTAACATGTGCTTGAAAGCCACGGAGCCCAACTAACGGCAGGACCAGTGTCCTGGCCATCTACATCCCTATCCTCCCCACTGCTCCTGCAGGTATCCTAGCCTCGGGGGACGGGGCGGGCCAGGGACACAGGCAGGTGGGCGGATGGGTTCTTGCCTAGAGTCTGCGAACTTTGAGCCTTGCCCCGCAGAGGACGTCCCCTGTGCCTGCAAATCACCGCCCTCCCGGCAGGAGGCGCCCCGGCCGCTCGGGAGAAGCCGCGCGCGCTGGGAAAGGGGCGCGCGAGGCCGCACCGAGGCGGCAGCTTCGCCAGCTTTGTCCCACCCCTTCAGCCCACCCTGTGACGCGGCCCGCGAAGCCCCAGCTAGGGGAGGGGGCGGAGAGCCGCGGGCGCCCGAAACGGCCCTGAGGCTGCCGGCGCGGGAGTGGCGCGAGCCCGAGGGGGCGGGGAGGCGCGGCCGGGCGGCGCGCGCGCTGAGCGTGGGTGCGGGTGGGGGTAAGAAGAGCGGGCGCGCGGGAGCGCGGGGCAGAGGGACGCCAGCTACCCTGGACAGCGCATCGCTACCCGCCGGGGTCACCCTGCCGCCGCGGCCGCGATCATGGTGAGTGGGGCCGCGCGCCGCCACTGCCGCTCTTTCTTTCTTTCGCTTCCCGACCGCGGCGCTGGGCGGGAAGGGGCCGAGCGGGCGGCGGTGCGGGAGCTGCGGGTTCGACCGCTGGAACCCGTCGCTGTCGGGGGGCCGGGCCCGCGCAAGCCTGGGGAGGGGGCCGTGGACGTTTGGGCTGGGGCGGGGGCACGGGGCGGGCCGTGGCCGGCGGGCGTTGGGCACTTTGTCCGGGTCCGCGGTCCCGTCTCGGCCCCTCGAGGCGCCAGCTCGCGTCCAGCCCCCTGTTGTGTGACACCGGCTGGTCCTCCCCGGGGATGCCCGACGAACTCACCCTCCTCCCGCGGCAGCCAGGCCCGCTCGCCGCCCACAGCCTCCTTTTCCTGGCGCTCGCCCCCACCCTCAGCCCTGTGGCGCCGGGCGTGGGGAACGGCGTTTTCCCTCTGGTGGTACCGACCCAGCGTCGGGAAATTACGGGGTTTGGGCTCTAAGCGGTTGAATTCTCGTCTCCCCTGTGCTCGGTGCCTACTGTCCCGGGGGTGTGTCTGTGCTTGCCTTTGCCTCCCTGGGTTTGCATGGTGGTGACAGTGGGTAGGTTTTCATTTATGTATCAGGATGGAGGGCCCTCTGAAGTGTTCTTTTGGCAACTACTCTCTCAGTTTCTCAGGCCAGTACTGGACTCTGCTGGGGTGGTGGTGGGGGGGGGGGGGCGGAATGTCTGTTGGTTTCCCATGACCTGCCTGGTTTTGGCAGCAGAGCCTGGGTCTGTGGCTAAAAAAGAGAAAGTGTGCCATGCTCAAAGGACCCGTCAGTCCTAGGCGAAATGTGGAGCTGACATTTGTCTCAAGTGGTCCATATTTTATCTTTGCTTCTCTTCTCCCTTTCATACAGTTTCCTCTCCACCACAGGGCTGGTTAAAATATGCTAATCACCTGTCCCTCCCCCACTCCAGCTGACACTAATCCGTCCTAGAGCGTGCCCACTCTACCCTTCCAGGTACACACTACTTATCTGATTATCTGTGGAGCCTTTTCTGGCCACTTTACCCAAAATTCCAGTCTTTCCTACCCCATGCACCACAGTTCATATTCCCCTTGCCTGTTCCATTTTTTCTTTCTTCTTCAGCATCTAATGTTTAACTTACTATTGATTTTGTTTATCTTGTTTATTGAATGTGTTCCCCACTGGAATGTAAGTTTCAGTAAGGCTGAGATTTTTGTCATTTTTGTCCACTGCTATATTTCTAGTACCTGCATATAGCAGAGCTTGGCACATAGTAAGTGCTCAATATGTTCTTCAAATTAACCCAAGAAAGCAGCATACTTTATGCTAATGTACAAATGGGAAGCGGCACAGCTACTCGGATTAACTACCCAATTGACAATTGCAGTGATGAGAATCTCAAGTGAAGTTTGAAAGGAGGGATATTCTCGGAAAGAAGCAAGTCAATGTAGCAGTCCTCCCTGACAGGAGTATTGGTTGGCCGTCTCTTATGTCTGGATCTGTCAGCTTTATTTTCTTGACGCCTTGGCCCATGAGTGGACAAATCATTTTTAGGGCTTTTTCCTTCCAGGTCTGAATATTTGTTCCAAATCATTATGAATTGTAATGTGTAAGGGAACAAGTCCAAGGATAACTCCTCAACTGGATGGAAGAGTCATGGGAATTGGCCTGAAAGAGTCAAAGTAAAGGGCAGGTTTTTAGAAGCTCTACCCTATACGACTGTGATACTTCCTCTTTAGATAAGCATTTCTCAGTAACTTTAGGTCTTCAGAGGAGCTAATTTTATAAATATAACTAAGTCCAAGTCATCTCACTATTAAAAAAAAAAGGCGGGGAGTGAGAAGGGGCTGGGGTAAAATTCATAAATTAGTGGGTCAGTTGAAAGAGGCACCTCTTTGGATTCATGTCTAACATAAACAGTCTCATGATGTCTTATTCCAAAACAGAATTCTTACCTGGAAATTCCCTTTTGTTTTCCATTTCCATAGTGTAAATTGGTGGCAATCCTCGTTTTAAGCCTGAAGAAGTGTTTGAGCCAAACTGCTTGATAAAATTTACACGGACAAGTGTCTGAAAATGATGCAATTATAGCCATCACTGTACATGCATGTGCAGTAGTCCTATGATTACTGTCTAGTCCAAATAGGTGGAGAAATTACAGGTAAAAAGGAAAGGAAGATAAGTGTGTACAAACAAACATAAATGAAAAACACCTTATTTTTTATCCCAATTTATATTTCTAGGAGATTTTGCTGTGTTATGATTCCAGTCTATAAATATCAAGCTATTTTTTTTTCTTTCTATTCCTCAAAAGTGTTTCATTTTTAAGGGCAACAAACCACATTTTTAAATTATCCATTTGGGTAAGCTTAACTTTTTGTTCTTCAACAAAAGGTTGCAATTTAACCCAGTTCCCTCTGAGACATTTAAATCACAATTTGGAAGGTTCAGGTTCTTTTATGGTTTAAAATTTAAGTGGATCCGTGCCATAGATGTAGTTATATTCAGAAAACACAGCCCTGCTGTTCTGGGCTGTGCCCATGATCCTCCCCACTGTACCACTGCACAGGACGGGGTTGGGTTTTTAGGAGTTCACATGGATAAAGGACAAGAAGTTGCCCTGGAAACTCCTAGGCCCAGCATGGTGAAAATATGCCAACATCAGTAGTAGTTCATTGTAATTCTAAAGTTACAAATTTACACATTTGTATTTTTTCTTCATTGAATCAGGACATCACTGGCATATCAGTTACACTGACAATGAGCCATTCTAATAAATTGTTAGTTTAAATATAACCATTTAAAAATTAACAATTTAACAATTGCAGAGTATAAATTGTTCTAGAATTGACGATGTGACAATTTAGAACTTGAGATCCGGGGTCAGTCATTAGTTTGAATCCCAATGCCAACATTTAACTGTGTCCTTGGGCAGATTAACTTCTTTAGGCTTCAGTTTTTTCTTTTGTAAAAGAAGACTAATATTTCCTAAGGTTGTTGGGAGGAACAAATAAGATGACACACTTGAAATAAGCATAATGCTTAGAGTGCTCAGTAAATATTTGACTATTACGATGTGTTCTTTTTCTCCCATATCTGTTTTCAGTTGAGACACCTCAGAAGATTCATAAGTTCGCTCCCCCTTATATGATGCTAATACATATCTATATCAGCAGTATGCAGTAGAAATATAATGCAAGCCACATAGTAATTTTTAATTTTTTAGTTGTTACATTAAAAAGAGACAAGTGAAGTTATTTTAATGTATTTCATTTAACTCAATCCATGCAAACATTACTCAGCATGCAATCAATGTAACAAAATGTTAATGAGATATGCGGTTCTTTTTTAATATGAAATCTTCAAAACTGGTGCATATGTACACTTATAGCACATTCAGTCGAGGCTAGCCACAATTTCAAGTGCTCAGTAGCCACATGTGGTGAGGGACTATTGTACTGGACAGAACATTTCTAGATGATACACATCTTTCAAATTTACGTCTTATCTATTAGACCCTTTCCACTTGTGAGAACTCACTGCCACCTTAAACCTAGCATGACGAAAAGAGAGCTCACCTTTCAGACGCTTCTCTCCGTTCCCTTTTGCTGTTAGTAATTCCACCAGCTCTCAAGTCTACTGTGTCTGAAATCTGATTCTCACTCTTTTTTCTTTAATACTGTTTATTGTATAATATTCTCATATTTTTACTAGAAAAAAAGTTTTTACATCTCTTTTCCTCTCCAGCCCCCTTTCTATTATTCTTATCTTTTCTACTTTTTACCTCTTTTGTGGTCTCTTTGTTTTCCTCCTTTGTGGTCTCTTTTTTTTTTAACATTTTTACTTTAAGTTCATTATTTCTTCAAGGCCAGATTCATGTAGTAACTTAACACAGAGGCCTCTAGTCCTAGTTCGTTCAAAGATCCTCCCCCTTTCCTTCTTGAGAAATACAGTTCTCTCCTGAACCATTGGGCTCCATATTCTCTTCATCCTTTCATCAGCTCTTTTTCATGTCATAAATGCTATTTTATAGTTTATTTCTATGTTAAACACCTTTCCTTTATCAGATAGCCAAAGAAATATAATTACTTTAACTGATAATCTGATAGTAAAATAATCCACCCAAGAAGCACAAAGGAAGGAGAAAAACCGTAGGAAGGGGAAATGAAATGATTTGATCTTCATCTACCTTTCAAGAAATATCAGAGTACCTGATGAATAACAATAGCAACAACCACAGCAGTGACAGCACTTTGCATTTACTCAGTGCTTCATAGGAAACAAAGCGCTTTCTCTGTGATTAGTGAACAAAGGCACAAAACAAAAGAATGGGACTGGACCAGGAGTAAAGAAACCTGGTTTCTAATTCTGGCTTTATTATTGACTAGCTCTGTCCCCTTAAGTCGCTCTGAGACACTGTTTTCTTATCTGCAAAATGGGGTATTTTTTACAAGATCATTTTGTCAGACTCCAATGGGGCTGTTACCCTGCTTTTTCTTCTGGCTGGGTTTTTTCCCCACAGAGAACTGTATGGACAGTCTTCCTAATACTTTCTTAATTAGACCCATTGTAACCACTCTGTTTAACACTGGAAACTGCCCTACCATATTCACACATACCAGATCGGACACCATTCTTTTTTCTCCCCCTGTAACACTTATAACCTAAGTACTTATTTACATAGCACTTGGAATCTTCTAATAATTTACTTATGATGTTATAGGATTTTGCTTGTCCCTTCCTACCCAATGCCAGCTTCATGAAGACAGAGATTTTTATTTGCATTACTCAGTGATGTATCTCTAGGTGTCCAACCTGCAGCCCACTTGGCTGTATGTGGCCCAACACAGAATTGTAAATTTACTTAAAACCTTTTTTTTTTTGCTCATCAGTTTTCATTAGTGTTTGTATATTTAATGTTTGGCCCAAGAAAACTCTTCTTCTTCCAGTGTGTCTCAGAGATGCCAAAAGGTTAGACACCCCTGCTAGGCAAATGCCTGACATACAGTAAATGTTAAGCAGTTGTTTGTGGATAAAGTGAAGGCAGGTTCCCAGTGCAGTGCTCTTTTCTCTTCACATCCCATTTACCATTCATAGAGGAATAATTGGGAAATTGACATTTGCAAACATATTCACAGTACAAGTCCTTCAAAGAACAATGTCTCTTTGATGCATTTAAAATTATCACAGTTCACTTTAGGCATGTCTCAGTAATATAGTTGCTTCATAAATGCATGTGTGGCTGTGTAACCTTTTAGTAAAAGATAATGTGTATGTATTCATACAACTCTGTTTATACCTCACAATCATATTTGTGGAAGGAGACAAGTTATATAATTATTTCTATATAATGAAATGTATAATTATAGCATTGTTACTGAAATAAAAAATTTCTGTCTTAGTGATATAAACAAAGCTATGATTTATGAATTTACTGAATAATTATTTTTATTTTACATATATCTGTTATATATTTGGCTTTTATTTATCACTTTAATACACAAGTATAGTAATATTTTATATTTTTTAATCAATTAAGTGTTCTTCAATGCATTTTTTATATACATTATCTGCTTTGACACCTACAAAAAACTTTCTAGAGAGACAAGTCCTATGTCAACATACCTACTTTACAGGGGATAGAGTTGAGTTTCAAAAAAGATAAATGATTTACCCAAGGTCACATACTAGAGGTAGCAAAACCATGTATGAGCCTTCTGATTCCTGAAATACCATGTCTCTTGCTATTCCATGTAGCCTTAGCCAGGAGCCAGTGCAAAGGTGCCCTTCTCATGTGAGTGTGATGAAAGCAAGAGCATTTCCCTACTATTGTAGATGAGAATGGAAAAGTCAGAATGACTTCCCCATGAATGAAAAGAAAAGATAGATAGATAAATATATGGACATTTAAACACTAAATATATAAAACTGAAAGATTCATTTCATGTACACGGGGAGCATGCAAGGAATATTAATTTTAAATGGAGGTGATCATGAACAGCAGATGTGCATATCAAACTTAATCTACTTACTGGTATAATAAATCAGGGAATACCCGTAAGGAGACAATTAGGTAATTTACAAGGGCAGTGAAGTCACTGTTTCCAAGTAGAGTGACTGCAGTTCTGAAGACATCGATCAGAGAGAGACCAACAGTAGCTCTTCATGTAAATTTTAGTTTCATAAAGAGTTAATTATTTGGGTTTATTTATAAAACTTTAAGCATTTAAATTATTTTTTCTGTATGGTTAGCAGAATTTGGTTAATAGAATCTTTACATTTAACAGATATTATGGATACTGGGGGGGGCTTTTTTTTTTTTGGCAGCATCAAAGTTTATCCACTGTTATACTGACGAGTTAAATTAAAAATTAACTCAAACCTTTAAAGAAGAAATCAGAATGTGTCCAAAATGCAAAAGATAAAATTAGGCCATTTTCAATTTTCCAGAAAATTCAATTATAATCAACTGACTTTCTTCTCTGCCTCTGGGAGAACCGTTCAGTGGTGTCCAAGGCAGGCGAAGATAAGAGGAAACCTGTACTTGCACCTTCTCTGCTCCCATTCTAGAGGCTTTCCTTAAATTGTGACAGGGAAGATTCATTCTCTTGGGGCTGGCAGCTTCCTTGACATTTTGAAAATGCAGGTTTCATGACTGTTTTAATGTCAGTGGTGAAGTCATGCTTACTAAGGGGGTTGCTTTGGGCTGTGGGAAAATTATTCAGTTGGCAGTACTTTCCCATAGTCAAAATGGCACGTAGAGGCTATTTCATGTCCCTCTATGTGTAGGCTGGGGAGTTGTTATTCCTTTGTATTTTCAAGGAAGGCATTACCTGCTTTCCTTTACCCTTTTCTCTATTCAGACTCCAAAAAAGAAACGGCATGTGTCACAAGGTTTTTTGTTTTTGTTTTTTCCCAGAGATTTACTGCTCGAAGTCTCCTTCAAACTCACCAGCGCAAGGCAGCCACACTGGTTTCACTGTTGTATAAGCCCTGTTTCTCCATAAAAATAATAGTGTGGTTATTACATCACCCCCTTAAAGGTCCTGCTACTAAAACGCTGCCTCGTCCTTTTTGTAAATTAGGTTTACTCTATCACCCTTTCCTTTTTACAGTTTAGAGAGTGAGTGGAAATGCCCCGGTTGTATCGTAATGTATTTCTGAAAATACTAATCTTATCAGTGCTTGAGTCGTATAAGGTAAATAATAAAGTCCTTAGTGCAAACTTTGGAATTAATAGTTTCCATTTGTTCCCTTGAAGAAAAGAGATAGGCTGTCTACATTGAATACCACATTCTTTAAAACTGATACCAAGGAGACATGAAAATATGCCTCAGTAAACTTTTGATTAAATGTACTCTTGATTTTTTCATTCAACACATGCTCAGTAACAGGGACGTGCTAGGCACTGCCGATCTAAACGTAAAATACAGTCTCTGCTTCAAGAAATCTGCAGTACAGGGGGAGAATCTTTTATGTCCTCCGGTGCAAACAGGCTCAGTAGTGGAGCCTTTCAGTCACTCAGGCCAGTAAATGTGCTTTCCTGCATTCACCATTTTACCCAACCAAACGACTTAGTCTAATGAGGTGAGTTATATTGTTACAAAAAACAACCCTGAAACTAAACCCTTTTACTTCTTTATCATGCCAAGAATGTGCTTAGTGCCAGGAGGTAGTTGGCAATTATAGAGCCAAAATCATCAGGATTAATAAAGCTGAGATCAAGATTGTGACACCAGAGTAGTCAGAAAGTGAGTCCGTTTAGGGAGAGGAGGGAAAATCAAACCAGTTGTCTGCGAGGTAGCATGGGTAGAAGGATCATGGCCTTAGGAATTGGACACACACGTTTAAATGCACGTGCCCTCTAGTCCGGGTGAAGCCGGACCTATTGACTCAGAATCTCTGAAGGGCGGGGCCTTGCAGTCAGCAGGACAGGAATCAAGTTCACACAAATTTGGAATCTAGTTCTTGGGGAGCACAAAGGGATGAGGGACTGCTTTCTAGCAAAAATGTTTAGTGTGTGCTTCATGAAGGAGTTGGGATCAATGATGAATCTTAAATAGCTTGGATTTTGATATGTAGGAAAAGGGAGGAATGTAGAATTGAGCAGAATGTACCTTTAAAGGAAATAAGTGGGTAAGGACCCAGAAGCAGTAACAGATGTATCTGAGAAACACTATTACTATGAGCAATTTATGGACAAGGTCATATTTTCACAGAGCCTAGTACAGATTAGCTGCTCAATAAATTTTTGAAGACTATGGACTGACTGGATAATTGTATGGATCAGTTAAATCGTGAAGAGTCTTGAGGTTAAGAAGTTTCTAGATTTTGTAAACCAGGTTTTTAAAATGGGGAGTTAAATGAAGAAAGCATCATTTTAAAAAATGAATCTGGTTCCGTAGTGTCTGTAAGAGACTACGGAGAGAGCCCAGATAAGGAGAGCTCCGGATAAAGAGCCCAGATAAGGGGATGAACTAATATGTCAGTTTTTCTCACTTATTTGTATGTTACTGACTTTTGAAAACTTTCCTCTTTAACCACACACTCTTGGGTTTAATTTTCTACTCCATTTATATCATCTCTAAAATACATATAACACGCAGTAAAGATTGGTTGAAATAAGATAATATATATAAAGTCCCTCAATACAAGCTAGCTAGTATTATGAACTCAAAACTGGTGGCTATTACTCACAGAAAATTAATTATGTTCATCTTTAGAACCCTAACTTTTTTTTTTGCATGCCTGGAAGAGAGATTTAACTAACTTGACTAATATACATTTATTTACATTTTTAAAATGATAATTATCTGGTGATAGAGATATTAGGTTTAACCTCCAGGACTTTTTCTGGAGAGAAAGAAAAGTGATAAAGATTTTATTTTCTGATTTTTTTTGTTCTTTTTCTTTAAGCTTCATGAGTTCTGTTAACTTAGAATTAAGTTAGAATTAACTTAGAATTAAGTTAACAGAACTCATGAAGCTTAATGAGAATTAATTAATGAGAAATTTAAAAAACTAAACTGAGAAATAAAAAAATTAAACTCCTTGTTTAAAAAGTTTTTCTTGTTATTTCTCACCTATAGATGCACTCATATTAGAAAATAATGTATTTTGAAAATTGTTTTATGGATTTGAATCACAGCTTTAGGAAATCCTAGGAGCTCCACATAACCAGATTAAGCTTTAGCTGTTTGCCCAACTGTCTACATCAAATAGCATATGGTCTTGAGCTTCTTAATAATGCTTAATCTGATGCCTCAACCCCTACAAATTTACCCTACAAGAAAACAATTTTCTCATTCCCTGCCTTTTCCACTGGATCAGCATTATTTCAGTTGCTAAAATCCTAAATAGGGAAGGAAGATTGTTGGATTTTTATATTGCATTGAAAATAATGAGGAAAGAGAATACCTATATGTACATAGCTTCTTTTCCCACCTTTTTCCTGTCAGTTTAGAAGTAGCAAATATTGGTTAGAAATTTAAGTGTATGAGTGTTACAGAATGAACCCGTGGGGGAGCTCAGATACTGTCACCAGAACAAACGCCCTCCCCTGGGGTCTTTCTGTTTTAGGTTCATCTTGCCCACCACCAGGTGTTAGGAACTGTGGCTCTCAATGCCAGAGTTTGGTGAAAAGGGAAAGGAACTATTTGTTCGAAAGTTATACAGGTTTAGAGTAATAGTAGAATGTCACAGTTAAATTTCAAAGTCCCTTTAAAACACCCACAAGCACACACAGTCCTTCCTTCCTCACTTTGCCCAGTCAGGCCTGTCTCAGAACATGCCAATCAGAAGTACCATCCTCCAGAAGAAAAAGAACAGAAGTCTACAGCTCACTTCTCCCAGTTCCTCTCAGTAATCCATGCTCAGCTGGGCAGGTCTCCCACAGCTCGCAGCACCATCAGCTATGTCGCCCCATCTCCAGTTCTTAATCCTAAACCATGTGGCACCTCCTCATGGCCCACCAGCAAGAGTCCTTTCACCTCTTTCCTTCCCACATGGTCTCACATTGCCCTTCCTGTCATTGTCTCCCAACCCCCCTTTAGTTTAAGTCCTAGCCTGGAACCTCCTCCATAACCCCTTTTCTGACTCCTCCCACAATTGGCTACACCTGCTAGCATTCCGATATTTTTCTGCCTTTCTTGGCTGTCATAGTTAGTTCGGGCAGGTGTGGCCCCCTGGCGTGGAGCGAACCATTTCTAAGCTCTCGTACAGGTATGGTAACTGGGGGGACTGCCTCCCAGTTACATCATGGGTTGAAGTCATGCATACCTTTCTGGCTCCACTCTGGCTGGAAGACTAGTCTGCTGTTACTGATATGCAAAATAACTCTCAATGGCCCTGCTCCATGTCTGCCACCCCCCAGACAGGCCTATGGGGGACATCCTATATTCCTGGGCACCCCAAGTTCTGGACCCCGTTACGTGAGTAAAACTGGAATAAGTGGCAATATGGAATGAACTTTGCATGATTTAGGAGAGGACAGTTTTAGAAGAAGCTAACTAAGATCAGGTAAGAGGAGTATGAGATGGACAGGTTAAGGGCAGAGAGTAGACCGGCCTAGCGGGTGTAAAGGCGTTGCATGGAAGACTGGTTCAAACAAGGCTGGAGGAACCCTTTGACCCAAACGGAATGAAGTCTTGGGTTTTGGTGAAAGTCCATGATGTCCTCCAGTGTAAAACTCTTTCTACCTACTTGTCATTTGTCTGGCATAACTTGACTATCAGTTAGCTCATTTCACATAAAATAGAATAATTGCATCTTCGATTTGTAAGCAACTTTAGAGAAACTTTCCACAATGTCCCTAATAATGGCAATCATAATACCGTATGTTTGCCTAATACTTCTTAACTTAGAGAACACTTTCACAATATCATCTCAGTTGCATATTATTTCGTTTGTTTTTTTTATTTGGTTATTATTTTCCCCACTGCTATATAAGCTCTATAAAGGCAAGAACCGTGTGTGTCTTATTTACCACTGCAATTTCAGCATTGGAATGGTGCCGGCATGTCATAGCTACTTAAAGATTATTTGTTGGATAATGGACAGATGTGTAAAGTAGCTTTCTCATGCATGAGGAAACAGACTCAGAGAATGTATTATTCCATCAAACAACTAGTAAATGGTAGACTGGGAATTCAGACCCACTTCATACCAATGTCTCTTATCTTCAATCACATTGCTCGCTTCATTATACCAACTGGCTTTCCTGATACCCATGAGATTTTCAGCAAGGCTGAAAACAACAGACCCTAAAAAATGACAGGTTTAATCATATCAAAATTAAAAATTTTGAGATGACAGAAGATGTTATAGGCTGAGATTTTTTTAAAAAGGCGGTAGACTAAGAGGAGGTATTTGCAATCTATATAACAATATGGATTGTTATATATACAAATGACTTTTCTATATCAATAAACAGAAGACAGGCAATCCAGTAGAAATATGGATAAGGGTTATTAAGTGGCAGCTCACTGAATAGGAAATCCTCATAGCCAATAAACATTTTAAAGATATGAATAACTGTAATAGTGATAAGGACATGCAAATTAAAACCATTCAACCTATGAATTTGGCAAAAAATTTGAAATGCCAACAGTAGAAAATCCCATGAATTTTTAAAACCATATGGTAGTTTTTACTAAAATTAAAAATGTATTCCTCACACAACAGCAATTCCACAACTAGATTTATTCCCAGAGAAATTCTTACTTATAAGTGCAAAGAGATTAGTATATAGCAACATTGTTTGAAATAGCAAAAACTAGAACAACTAAAATATCCATCAGTAAGGAAATGGATACATAATAATATAGAATAGTCACATGATAGAATGTGACACAGCAGTTACAGTGAATGAACTAGTATCAACATGATAGATCAGGCTGTAGAAAGGTAGGTATGATATAATATATATATGTACAAATGCACAAAGAATGCTATTTTTGTTGTGAGTATAAATGTGTAAGAACCTGGACAGGAAGGCTTGACATCAGATTGGTTACAATAGTTATATTTGGGGAGGGAACAAGGGACACAGGATTAGAGAGATATACAAAGGGAGTGATAATTTATGAGTTGTATTTTATTTCTCAGTTCCTAGCACCTAATAGATATATTGAAAGTACTTATTGAATTAATTTTAAAAGATTGGGAACAAATAGGACACACCTTTAAATGTGTGATATATTTATTTTACTGTTCTCTACATTTTTATGCCTTTACATTTTTCCCCAAGTAGGTGAAAGGACTGAGAGCACACCCTTGAGAGAACCTTTCATTGTTTTCTTAATGCCTAAGCCTTTCCTGGCTGACTTAATCAACATCTGAAAGGCCTTACAAGGTCAGACTGAGCATCCATGCAGTTTTAAGAGCTGAAGGACAATGTAGAAGAGCACGTTTGTCATTCTGGACATCAATTAAAGGAATAAGGATATTTTTCCATGTGCGAAAAGAGAATAACCAAATAGTAATAGCAGTTAATAACATTTATTGAATTCTTACTGTGTCCCAATTACTGTTCTAAGAACCTTTCCTGTTTTCATGCATCCTCACAGGACTGTCATTTCCTTTTTGCAGATAGGGAAACTGAGGCAAGTTGCAGAAAGAAGCATAAAAGTAAGGAAAGCATTTTTACTCAAATTATACACCATAAATATTTGTGTTTCCTAATTGCAAGTCAGTTGTGAAGGGCTTTTGAACCCACTGCAAGTCATATCCTCCCACTTCCCTTTCTCTAATGCCTAGTGTGCCCCGTGTTGTCTTTGAAAATATTTATGTTGAGTATCCCTTGGATCCATTTCCAGTGCGAACACTCAGCCTGGGATTTTGTTACTCTCCTTTTTAGACCATTGTATTTCCTCTCCTGACTCTTCAAAAAAATATATTGTTGAGATAAGCACTAATTGAAGAAGGGACATTTCTCCTATTTGATGTTACTCCCCTGAGATTTTCCAAGTATGACGGCAAAAGGAGATACAGGGATATGCCGATGTGCCACTGAATTGGGATTTGAAAATTCAGGACACTGAATGAATGTCTGTTAAGCTTCCACTGGGTATACAGGCCTGTTGTGGATGCTTTTACAAGTATGAAATCACTTAATCTTCCTAATATTGTGGAGTTAAGATTATTTTTCTCTTTTTTTATAGATCATGGAGATGTTGCTCAGAGATTATGTTTTGTCCAAGGTTATTGCAGCTGCTTAGTGTCAGAACCAAGACTAGAACCCTTGTGAAACTCTCATAATTTGCAACAAACCACACAGAATGCCACACTACCTGTTTTAACCATAGCATTTAGTGACCACCTCCTCACACACAAAGCACAGGATTGCCTAAAAATAACCACCATCTACGTGAATGGTAGGAAGATACAGCCTTCCTCTACCAGGGGTATCCAAACTTTTCGAGTCTCTGGGCCACACTGGAAGAAGAATTGTCTTGGGCCACACATTAAATACACAAACACTAATGACAACTGATGAGCAAAAAAAAGGTTTTAAGTAAACTTACAATTTTGTGTTGGGCCACATTCATAGCCATCCTGAGGTACATGAGGCCCGAGGGCTGTGGGTTGGACACCCCTGCATGGTGGTCAGTCATTTACTAGCTCTCTGAAATTAGGCAAGCTGCTTCACTTCTCTGCCTCAGTTTCCTGATTTGTCAAAGGAGATGAAAATACCTATTTTATAGAGTAGTTGAGAGGATGAAGTGTAATATGCCCAATAAATACAATGACCTCGTAGATACATTTAACCATATGCATTTATTATTACTATTTTTATCATCTCTAGTTTCTATAATGAAAAAATCAGTAATATTGGGGATAATTTGGAAATTAGGAACTCCTTCATTTTAAAATGAAAAAATTAAAAAAGCAAGCTGAAAAAATTAAAAATGGCAGCTCTAGGTAACTAATGAGGGATAATTTATATCTCTCTTCTATTTTGTATAAACCAATCAATAAATAAAATAGGAAAAGAAAGCCTGCAATCATTATAACTTGGAATCAGTTTACTCTTTGATGGAGATAGTTACTCTGGACTGAGCCGTCCAATCACTGATTGGCCTGTTTGTCCATACCTGCTCCTAGCCAACAGTAAAACCTCTTTATAAAAAATGGCCAAACCAAAAAAGTAATTAGAAAATTAAAACAAGCAATAACTTACCAAGGCAGCAGTAACAAGGGAGGCATACAGTGTTCTAGGACAAGGACCTATTTTATAACCTGTTATGGACTTAAAATGCTACATCCAAATTCTAAGCAAAACCAAATCCTCTAAGAGGAAAAGACAGCCTGTAGGCAAAGCAACTTACATGTTCATGAAGCAACTACAGACATTTGGTTGATGGAAACGAAATCCATTTGTCTGTAGATTTTACCCCCAGAAGTCCAAAGTAGTCCCATTTGGAGGAATGGTATTAGGGGAAAGATTTTAGCTAGGCACAAGCAGAAGGAATTGTTTATATCAATAGAAATAGGGCTTTCAGAGAAAGAGAGGTAATAGTTCCTCCACATTCTGAAAACATTCACTTCGAAGGACTCTTAAAAAAAAAAAAAAAGATATCGATGAACTGGAGTAAATCCAGAAAAGAATTCTGTGGAAGGTGAGGGTCTAGAATTGACTTCATACATATGGGCAGGTGGCTAATACCTAGTATATTTAATTAGTGCTCACGTAAAGAGGAAGAGAGGGAGGGAGGGAGTAAAAGAAGAATGGGAAAAGTTGAATTTACTGAGACTGTTTAGCTTAGGAAAGGTGAAGACTTGTGTCAAACGACGCCTAGCATCAAATGTCTGGAGGGCTGTTGTGTGGGAGAAAACTAATTAGTCGTGCATGCCTTAAGAGGGAAGAACTAAGATTGATGAGTAACCGGTTATGGAGAAACATTTTTAGCTCAGAATATGAAAGGGTTTTCTAAGAAATGTTTAAGAATAGAATGTGCTATTTTGCAAAGTAGAAGTCTTTGAAGTTTGTCGAGTAAGGTGGGTGAATTTCTATCAGAATTATTGTAGAAAGCAATTTTATTTAGGTTTGGGTGGAAAGTTGAATTACGGTCGGTAGTTGTCTATGGTTCTCTGATCTTATGAGAGTCAATAAGGTACTCCTTGGTTCATCTGAGGTTTAAAAAATCATTCTGTTTTTTCCACTCTATGTTTATATTCATAACAAAAACTCTGGGCCATACAGAGCTAATTCTTATGCCTTTATAGTACATGTGTTGGGAAAGAAATCCTTATAAATAAGTATGTTAATTTTTAGTGTAATACATTTTAAAAGTCATTTTTCATATAACAGGGTAGGTTTAAGAAACGGGGATGTAATCACATCAAAACTTGCCAGATATTTTCAAGTATTATTTTACCTAAAATATTAAATCTCTGTAAGAAAAGGTAGTTACTCTGTAGGAAGATAGTTACTGTTAGATGTAACAATATTAATACTTTACATAGCTATGTTATAGTTCATGTGAAATCAGGCTGTCGATGAAAAAATGTCCAGCCTAAGAAAAAGGCTTATAAGAATTTATTTGAGCCAAATTGATGACAATTGCCAGGAACCAAGATCTCAACAGACTGAGAAAATGCTCCAAAGAAGGGTAGTTTTGCAACTTATTTTATACATTAGAATCAAAGGAAGAAATGTAAAGGGGGTTACATGGTGGTAGATTAGGGAGGCGGGAGAAAGCAAAGCAGGGAAATCTCTGAGATTGTATAAAAAGTGAAACAGAGACATGTTTCTTTTACGTTGGTGGGCACAGGATAGTTAATAATTAACATTTACAGCACATAGAGGTGTTATGTGAGCAACAGGATAACAATGTGGTCTCATCCTCTGGTGCCTGCTATTGTGTCTTCAAGAGACCTGGAAAAGAAGATTAGTCTGACATTGCAAAGGTGTGTTATCTTAGATGCACAATGACAATAGACTGAAATTTCAAAGTTAAAGGTTGACCTTTGTCAAGGATGCTGTAGGCCTAGGACTACCCACCATGACCCTCTAAGTAGTTAGGAATTCTTACATTTATACCACTTGTGTGGTCACTTTGGTCCTTGGGTTTGTAAGGCCTGCCATGTGCTTCTCAGGTTTAGTATGTGGCCCCTTTTCTGTCCACAAGGCTGCAATTTATACACTGTGTATAAATCCTATTACTTCTTCAATTTTTCATATGCTGGATACATATAAAACTAGAGCTTCTTGGTATGAGTTACAGAGTGTGGCCAAAGGCAGAAAAAAATTTCACATAGAGACAGTGATCATACTGGCATCACACATGAACAACACTTATTTTGGTTATTCTAAGCATAGTTGATCATCTTGAGCATATTTATGTTCCATGAGTACTTATAAAATCTTTGTTTCTAGGTAACTGACGAGTCAACAGCAGCTAATTCATCGTAAGAAGTGAGGTTGTTCCCCCAGTCCCCGCTGCTGTGCTATGTAAATGATGTTCAAGGCCACAAAACTTGTTTCAGAGTCAAGACAGGGGCCTGAGTTTCTTAAGTCATATTCTGGTGCTTTCAGCCTTATGATGGTTATTAGTGACTTTATAGTGAAGCAGTAATGTTTACAGTGGCTAACTGTATGGACATTCCCTTTAAGAGATTCCAGGGGATTGGGATTTTGCTTAAATAGGAATTTTAATTAATGTACAGGGTGGGGCAAAAGTAGATTTACAGTGCATATGGGAAACAATACAGTAATTAATAAAGAATAATACAAGAATGAACTCTGTTTTGCATACTAACAACTATAAAGCTACTTTCACCCCCCATATAACATTGAGTTCATTCTAATTGCTGCCATCCTGCTAAGGGCATGCAAGCTACCCTTATGGGTGTGACGTGAATATGTTTTATTCTGAAAGCTAAAATAACCACTGTTTTCATTGAGTTATATAGCTTTCTCTGTGAGTATATTTAAGTGACTGCTATATTAGAGTATTCTAGAAACTGAAGGAATAGCAAGCTGGAATGAACAAGGTGAAAATCACATTGCTCTTTAGTCCTTCAAAGGGAAGAGTTAGAGAAAGTACTGAATGAATATATTTATAACTATCTATCTGTCTTTCTGTCTGTATACTTTAGTAAGGCTTTTTCCTTCTAATTTTTACCAGCTGCTACCTAATAAGTCTCTTGCCTTAAGTTATATATTAATGAGACACTGGACAAGAAGAAATACTGAAAAAGAGCTTTTATTTTCCCACAATTCCTAGTTTGTCTAGTGAAACAAACGAAGCTCTTTTATTTAAGAATCAGTTTCTTGGTGGCTGTCCCAGAGATCTGTAATATTACACTTCAACCTCAAGTTCAGGATTAATGTATGAGTTGCCTTGTCCCTCCTGTTACAGCCAAGAAGGGTCACAAAGGATTTCCTACCAAATGCTGTCCTACCCTGGCAGCCCTGTGCAACATTATCTGACCTTTTTGCTCAGCTTGCTCCTGGCCTTGAGAGCCATTTATATTTTCAACCCTAGGGCTCTTTTAAAGTTATGCAGTTGAGTTGGCTGACTGTCCTGTCAAAAAAACAATAACAACAAAAAAATCCCTCAATCTAACATCTCCTTCTTTAACTTTTCTAATATATTTAAATCCAACACACATTTATTTCATATAATCAGGCCAGTAAACTTCCATTAAGTCTACTCTGGAGACTAATTTTGGCCACAATTTGAGAAACAACTGAAACTACTAATCACATGCAATCACTAACAACGTGGAAGGGAGGTTCTCATAATTGTTGCAGTTGCTATTTCCACTATGTCTTCCTAAAAACATCTATATCAGATACCTTCTTAAAACTCAGGAGTGTTGCCCACCCATTCCTTCCCCTGCTCAGAGTTACTACCCACTAGTGTTAATCAATTTAGCCTTTCTGTTTTAGAGGCTGAGAGAGAAAACACTATACACCATTTATAGTCACATTAGCTGTAGTAGTTAACATTCTCTGTAATGATACAATTCTAAAAAGCTATGTAAAAGAAAAACCAAATAATCTTTGAGTGCAGAAAGGCTAAAACTAGGTGAAGACTTCTGCCAGGAAAATATTTTTACAATCATTGGATCATGAAAAGAACAATTAGTGTACTTTGTGTATGGTTCTTTATTTTATAGAAGCCAAGTAGTTTCTAATAGAAGACTAGATTGAGGGGGTGAGGATCGAGGTGGAAATACAAAGGGGATAAATGGTATTGGAAAATGTACAATAAAAATAAATTTTAAAAAGTAGAAAAAAGTAAAACATGCAAAACATCTCATTACTAATCTGATGACCAAGATGACTACCAGGTGACTAACAGGCAGGGAGCACATACTGTGTGGAGACGCTGGACAAGGGGGATTCGCGCCCAAGGTGGGAAGGAGCAGGACAGAGCCAGATTTAATCATTCTACTCAAATCGATTTCCAATTTATAACTTATGAATTGTTTATTTCTGGGACTTTCCATTTAATATGTTTGGGCCATGGATGACTGCAGGTAATTTGAACTTTAAAAGCAAAACCACAGATATGGGGGACTACTGTATTGTCAACATTAGGGAAAATGGGGAAACTGACATGCTTTAGCCTTCATTTTCCCATCATGTGATGTTACACTTGATGACCAAGTTAAATGAGAAAAAAAGAATAAACTGATGCACACACTTTTAAAGAAAATTTGGTAATATTCTCATAAATTTTATGACAAAGTGGTTGTGCTCTTACTCCATTTTAATTTTTATGATACTTATAATTGTTTTAAATAGACATTTATTCACTTCAAAACATTTCTTATAACCTGTTAAGGATTACACTGAAGATAAATATTCAAAGAAGAACTTGCATGCATGCAGTTGAACTAAATGATTGAATGAATGAAATCACTGATGTAACTTAACTTACCAAATTACCGTGTTAATTTAAAAGGTTACATATTTCAGCTTCAGTGATTTCAGTTCTATCTGCCCAGTTCATTTCCAAATTATGTATCAGTTCCACATACTTCAGATATTAGCACCATATATGAGATTAAAATATATTAATTTAGTTATCACTTTATTATGTGTTTTATATTCATCTCCAGTAGCTTAAAAATTGGTATATAGGCAAAGAATGGGACAGCTGTCTAGTTGGAAGCAGGGATGAGGGAGGAAGGGCTGAAAGTCTATTATTTAGCAATATAAAGAAATGGACAGAGGAGAGCAAAGGGGGAAAAGTTGGGATAACTGTAACAGAATAATAACTTAAAAAATAAAAAAAGAAAATTGAGAAACACAACAAAATGCTTGCTATTCTCCATTGAATCAAAATGATTTACCAATAAAAAGGTAGCCATGTTTCATAAAAGTGCTCACTTAGTAGAATTCAAAACAGCTCAAGAAGAACCCTGAGAGCAGATTGTGAGACATAATGCTAATAAAAAAATGGGGGTCTGACACTTAAATTTACGTTAATCTCTTTATTTTGATTTAATATATTGGCAAAGGCAATTGGGCATAGTCACACAGGGTGTGTAATGGAAATAAATCATTTTGTCATTTGCCTCTTACCATCTGTAAAATACATAACACTTGTCACCCCTGTCCTCTCACCCTCTCCATACAGTTGTCTTTATCAGTCCAGTGTTTTTTTTTAAATTTTATTGTTCAAGTACAGTTTTCTGCCTCCTCCCCCCACGTCTGCCTCCCACCCCAGCCATCCCCACCTCCTTCCCCTGATTCCAGCCCCCCTTGGTTTTGTCCGTGTGTCCTTTATAGCTGTTCCTGAAAACCCTTCACCCTTTTCCCCCCATTATCCCCTCCGATCTCCCCTCTGGTTACTGTCTGTTCTTAATTTCAATGTCTCTGGATATGTTTTGCTTGCTTGTTTGTTTTGTTGATTATATTCCACTTATGGGTGAGATCATATGGTATTTGTATTTCACCACCTGGCTTACTTCACTGAGCATAAGGCTGTCCACTTCCATCCATGCTGTTGCAAAGGGTAGGAGCTCCTTCTTTCTTTCTGTTGAGAAGTATTCCTTTGTGTAAATGTACCATAGTTTTTTGATCCATTCATTTACTGATGGGCACTTAGGTTGCTTCCAGCACTTGGCTATTGTAAATTCTGCTGCTATGAATATTGGGGTGCATTGGTCTTTTGGATTGGTGTTTCAGGGTTCTTGGGATATAATCCTAGCAGTGGAATTGCTGGGTCAAAAAGCAGTTCCATTTTTAGTTTTCTGAGGAAATTCCATACTGTTTTCCATAGTGGTTGCAGCAGTCTGCAATCCCACTAATGGTGGACTAGGGTTTCCTTTTCTCCCCAACCTCTCCAACATTTGTTGCTTGTTGCTTTGTTTATGATGGCCATTTTGGCTGGTGTGAAGTGGTATCTCATTGTGGTTTTAATTTGCATCTCTCTGATGGCTAGCGATACTGAGCTTCTTTTCATATGCCTCTCCTCCTTGGAGAAATGTCTGTTCAAGTCCTTTGCCCATTTTTTAATTGGGTCATTTGTCTTCCTGGAGTAGAGTCGTGTGAGTTCTTTATATATTTTGGAGATCAAACCCTTGTCTGAGGTATCATTGGCAAATATGTTTTCCCATATGGTTGGTTCTCTTTTCATTTTAATGCTGTTTAGCCATGCAGAAGCTTTTTATTTTGATGAGATCTCATTTGTTTATTCTTTCCTATATGTCCCTTGCTCTAGGGGGCATATCAGTGAAAATATTGCTGCATGAAATATCTGAGATTTTCCTGCCTATGTTCTCCTGAAGGATTTTTATGGTGTCATGACTTATATTGAAGTCTTTTATCCATCTTGAATTTATTTTTGTGTATGTGTAAGTTGGTGATCAAGTTTCATTTTTTTGCATGTAACCATCCAGCTCTCCGAACAGCATTTGTTGAAAACGCTATTTTTACTCCATTTTATGCTTCTGCCCCCTTTGTTGAATATTAATTGACCATAGAGACTTGAGTTAATTTCTGGGCTCTCTATTCTGTTCCATTGGTCCATGTGTCTGTTCTTATGCCAGTACCAGGCTGTTTTGATTACAGTGGCCTTGTAATACAGTTTGATATCAGGTATTGTGATCCTTCATACTTTGTTCTTCTTTTTCAAAATTGCTGCAGGTATTTGGGGTCGTTTATGGTTCCATATAAAATTTTTGAAGTGTTTTTTCTATATCTGTGAAATATGCCATTGGTACTTTAGAAGGTATTGCATTGAATCTATAAATTGCTTTGGGTAGTATGGCCATTTTGGTGATGTTAATTCTTCCAATCCATGAATGCGGTATGTGCTTCCATTTGTTTGTATCTTCTTTAATTTCTTTCTTTAGTGTTGTGTAGTTTTCTGAGTACAGGTCTTTTACCTCCTTGGTTAGGTTTATTCCTAGGTATTTTATTTTTCTTGTTGCTATGGGATTTTTTCCCTGAGTTCTGTTTCTGATACTTCATTGTTGGTGTACAAAAATGCCTTTGATTTCTGAATATTGATTTTGTATCCTGCTGTTTTGCCAAATTCATTTATTAGGTCAGACAGATTTTTGTGGAGTCTATAGTATTTTCTGTGTACACTATCATATCATCTGCAAACAATGACAGTTTCATTTCCTCTTTTCCAATTTGCATGCCTTTTATTTCTTTTTCTTGTCTGACTGCTGTGGCTATGACTTCCAATATTATGTTAAATAGGAATGGTGAAAGTAGACGACCTTGTCTTGTTCCTGATCTTAGTGGAAAAGTTTCTAGTTTTTGCCCATTGAGTATGATGTTGGCTGTAGGTCTGTCGTATATGGTGTTTATTATGTTGAGGAATGCTCCCTCTATCCCCACTTTGCTGAGTGTTTTTATCATAAATGGGTGCTGTACCTAATCAAATGCTTTTTCCTCATGTATTGATATGATCATGTGATTTTTGCCTTTGTTTTTGTTTATGTGATGTATTACTTTTATTGATTTGCGAATATTGTACCATTCTTGCATCCCTGGGATGAATCCCACTTGGTCATGGTGTATGATCTTGTTTTTTTTTTCCACAGTCTTATTTTTTTTATTGTTATTGTTATTCAATTATAGTTGTCTGCATTTTCTCCCCATCTCTTCACCCCACCCCAGCCAAACCCACCTCCCTCCTCCGCCTCCACCCTCCCCCTTGATTTTGTCCATGTGTCCTTTATAGTAGCTCCTGTGAACCCCTTTCCCCACTATCCCCTCCCCACAACCCTCTGGTTATTGTTAGATTGTTCTTAACTTCAATGTCTCTGATTATATAATGGAATTCTACATAGCAGAGAGAAAGAAGGAGCTCCTACCCTTTGCAACAGCATGGATGGAACTGGAGAGCATTATGCTAAGTGAAATAAGCCAGGCGGTGAGGGAAAAATACCATATGATCTCACCTTTAACTGGAACATAATCAACAAAAGAAAAAAACAAACAAAGAGGTGTATGATCTTTTTAATGTATTAATGGATGTGGTTTGCCAATATTTTATTGAGGATTTTGGCATCTATATTCATCAGAGATATTAGCCTGAAGTTTTCTTACTTTGTTACGTCTTTATCTGGTTTTGGGATTAGGATGATGCTGGCTTCATAGAAAGAGTTTGGGAGTCTTCTGACTTCTTGGATTTTTTGGAATAATCTGTAAAGGTTAGGGGTTAGCTCATCCTTAAATGCTTTGTAGAATTCTGTGAAACCATCTGGTCCAGGGCTTTTGTGTGTTGGAAGCTTTTTGATTACTGCTTCAATTTCATCAGGTGTTATTGGTCTGTTCTTCTTCTTCATTGAGTTTTGGAAGGTTATATTTTTCTAGAAATTTGTCCATTTCACCCAGGTTTTCAAATTTCTTGGCATATAGTTGTTTGTAGTAATTTCTTACAGTCATTTGTGTTTCTGTGGTATCAGTTGTAGTCTCTCCTCTTTCATTTCTGATTGTGTTTATTTGGGTCCTCTCTCTTTTTTTCTTGATGAGTCTGCTTAAAGGCTTGTTGATATTGTTTATCTTTTCAAAGAAGCAGCTCCTGGATTTATTGATCCTTAGAATTGTGCTTTTAGTCTCTATGTCATTTAATTCTGCTCTGATCTTGGTTATTTCCTTCCTTCTGCTTGCTCTGGACTGTCTTTGTTGTTGTTCCTTGAGTTCTTGTAGGCGTAGGGTTAGGTTGTTTATTTGAAATGTTTCTGACTTTTTAAGGTAGACCTGTATTGCTATGAACTTCCCTCTCAGGTTAGTCCAGTGTTTTGGGAGACCATGTTGTGCTGATGATTGAATGTTGGTGAGTTAATTAACATCAATTAAGATGATATTCCAGAAGATGTTCAAAATAACATGAGATTCAAATATCAAAATTTAGTTTTTAAAACTCTAACCATCATAAAAGTCAAGTGGTATTTTATTCACATACCACTCAGGCTACATTTGGCCTTTGATGATTTATTTTCCTCTTAGAATCTGCTAATGATATTCAGTTTGATCTGACATTGTCTGTATTAAAATGCTAAGGCAAAGATATGATATTCCTTTACCTCTTAGAAAAGATTGAATGCAATGAAGTGTAGATTAATGGTTACTTTAAGATAATGCATTGTCAAACAAAAAAGTATGTGATAAGCTATTCATTTGTCAGGGAAATAATCTGGGCTGCTCAGTAAATCCCTATATTGGTTGGTTTATTAGCTCAAAAGAAGGAAAGTATAAAATAATCTATTCATATGACTCACAGCTTGTTTCTTGATCTGTGTTAACATCTTTTGACTTTACCATAAATATACTTTACCATAAGATACTGTAGGTACTTTAGAATAGATAGACTGGAATGTATAGAAATAGTTAGAATAGATTGGTATGCTTATTGCTTAACAAGTTAGAAATAAAAGCTGACCCTTTAATGTTTTTTTCAAGAAATCATTAAAAGCTTTCCTTTGTTTTCCCACTCAAAAGGATGCCACTTGTACATACAGAATAGCCAACCTGCTTCCCCTCTGGTCAGTACTTGATAACCAAAGCACATACAAACAGAATCGCCTTTCATCACTGTTGTTAATTGTGAAAGAGCTTTATTCTTCTCCATGTCCCCAAATTCAGAGGCTGGTACAGTTCCAATGTGTCCTGAATAGAGCTATCTGGCTTTGGATTAAATCTCCAAGGGGTTTTGTATTCACTCACTACTTCCTGTGGAAGTAGAAGTTGTAATGGTCATTACAAATAATCTTGAATTACAACCTTAGCAGCATCATTAGCTTTTTGTTCCTCAAATATTTAGTATTGAATCACAGAATGACTTTATTTTCAAATGGTGAAATTGACACATAGTGTTTTTCTGTACAGCAGATTTCATTTTTACTCACTTGAAATTAAAGCAAGTTATTTAATCCCTTTTAATGAGACCAGAATGTTATAAACAAAAAGGCCATAACTTGCAAAATTATTGGAAAGAAACTAATTATTAAGACTATGTATTTGGCCCTGAATGGTATAGCTCAGTGGGCTGAGTCTCATCCTGCAAACCGAAAGGTCACTGGTAGGATTCCCAGTCAGATCACATGCTGGGTTGCAGACCAGGTTCCCTGTTGGGGGCATGTGAGAGGCAACTGATTGATGTTTCTCTCACACATCACTGTTTCTCTCCCTCTCTTTCTTCCTCCTTTTCTCTTCCTCTCTTTCTCCCTTCCTTTCCCTCTCTCTAAAAATGAATAAATAAAATCTTGTTAAAAAAGAATATGTATTTGTTTAGCTAAATTTCAGTTTCCTTAAAGTTGTCAAATTTCTATCTAATGAATTAATTCACAAATCATTTAAGCCATGTCAGTATATTTTTAAAGTGTTTAAAATCTATTTTTGAGACTTAACAAATCAGATATATTTATCTATCTTTGTTTTTTTTAAGTATTTTTTATTGATTATGCTATTACAGTTTTCCCAGTTTTTCCCCCTTTATCCCCCCTCTGCCCAGCCCCCTCAAACCCTCCAGCATTCTCCCCCCTTAGTTCATGTCCGTGGGTTGTACATATAAGTTCTTTGAGTCCTCTGTTTCCTGTACCATTTTTATTTCTCCCTGTATTTTCTGCCTACTAATTATGCTGCTTCTTCCCTGTACCTTTTCCCCCCTATTCCTCCCTTCCCACTCCCCAGTGAAATCCCTCCATGTGATGTCCATTTGTCTGATTCTGTTCCTGTTCTAGTAGTTTGCTTAGTTTTTGTTTTCATTATTTTTCTTTTCTTTTAGGTTCATTTGTTTATAGTTGTGAGTTTGTTGTCATTTTATTCATATTTTTATCTTCTTTTACGTAGATAAGTCGCTTTAACATTTCATATAATAAGGGCTTGGTGATGATGAACTCCTTTAACTTGACTTTATCTGGGAAGTGCTCTATCTGCCCTTCTGTACTAAATGAAAGCTTTGCTGGATAAAGTAATCTTGGGTGTAGGTCCTTGCCTTTCATGATTTCAAATACTTCTTTCCAGCCCCTTCTTGCCTGCAAGGTTTGTTTTGCGAAATCACCTGATAGTCTAATGGGAACTCCTTTGTAGGTAACTGTCCCCTTTTCTCTTGCTGCTTTTAAGATTCTCTCTTTATCTTTAATCTTGGGTAACTTAATTATGATGTGCCTTGGTGTGCTCCTCCTTGAGTCCAATTTCTTTGGGACTCTCTGAGCTTCCTGGACTTCCTGGAAGTCTATTTCCTTCACCAGATTGGGGAAGTTCTCTGTCATTATTTGTTCAAATAAGTTTTTAATTTCCTGCTGTTGTTCTTCTCCTTGTGGCCCCCCTATAATTCGAATATTGGAACGTTTCAGGTTGTCCCAGAGAATCCTCAGCCTCTCTTCATTTTTTTGGACTCTTGTGTCTTCATTCTGATCCAGTTGGATGTTTATTTCTCCCTTTTGTTCCAAATTGTTGCTTTGAGTCCTGGTTTTCTTCCTGTCACTGTTGGTTCCCTGAATATTTTGCTTTATTTCATTTTAGGTATCTTTCATTTTTCAACCAAGCTCAATCAGGTCTGTGAGCATTTTGATTACCAGGGCTTTAAATTCTCTATCAGATAGATTGGCAATCTCCTCATCACTTAGTTTTGAGGTTATGCTCTGTTTTTTCATTTGGGCCATATTTCTTTGTCTTGGCACAGCTGATAGGTTGTAAGGGGGTGGGGCCTTAGGTATTCCCCCAGGCAGGGCAACCCTCTTTGTTGCACTGCAGGAGCTACCAGTGGGGGGGAGGGGCAGAGAGGGAAAAACGCAGCTTGCCGTGCTCCTCTCTAGCAAACTTTTCACATGTGAGACTGGGAGAAACTCCCACCTTGGCAACCCCAGCTGTAGCCCACAGTCAGCTCTGAGTCTCAGTTTTCCCCTTAAGTCAGTCCCTCCCTCATAGCCTGTTGAGCTTGGCACCCAGCCCTGCCCTTCAGCCACCTCCTGGAGGTTTTTCTGAGTTGGCCAGCACAGTCAACCCCCTTACCGATCTGGTTGTTGGTTGATTTTTTCTTTAATTCCTTGGTTGTTGGAGTTCACGCAGTTTGATTTTCTGGCACTTTTAGTTGTTTATTTATTTTAGGTTGGTTATTATCCTCCGTTTGGTTGTGCAAGGAAGCAAAGGGTTTCTACCTACGCCTCCGTCTTGGTGGGAACTCCTCTATCTCATATTTTTGTTAACCAGGGCCTATTCTGCGCTCCAGAGATACAGATGTGAGTTGCTCACAATAGTTGGTGTATATATGTTTTGTGTTGCACTAGTTTTTTCCCTGCCTCCTCACAAATTCCCTGCAGTATCCTCTACTCATAACATATACCCATACCCAGACATTTTTTCCAGCAATTCTTATGGGGTTGTTTATAAATAATTCTGTGCAGTTATATCATGACATTTGTGTGAGTAGTTGGTTGTATTCTCTTGCTCAGATCCCCTTCTGCTGGATAAGGCTGATGTTGTCATATCCAGCAAACATCCATCGCTACATCTGTGGAGTGCTGATCCTGCTGAGCACTGCCACTTTGTGGAGGTTCACTGTTGCTTCTGCCAGGTATTGGTGGACTCTGCTGGGTACCACTGCTGATGCAGAGGAGAATACAGGCACCAGGTTCCATGCAGTATTCTGTGCAAAAGCTGAGGAGAATGCCTATCTCTTCTATGTTACAGAGATCACATAAAGCACTCCTCTCTTGCAACCCCAGTCTCTTAGTATGTAAATTTAATTACATCTCATTCTTTTTCATCACTACCCCTAGAGAACTGAGCCATGCAACAGACTTTTTACTCTACTGAACATTACTGCTCTCGTGTCCAAAGCTTTGTTACTGACACATCCTTGTCAGTATTCGACAAAACCACTAGTGCATCTCCTTAGGGTGGGTTCCCCTTCCAAGATGTTGCTCAGGCTCTAGAGCAAAGTGCACTGCCCACACTGCCCACCACTTTGCAGAGAATTATGAAACCAAGAAGTGAGCCAGGAGCACCACCTCATGCTCTGAATATGTGTACTCCCTCAGCATATTAGAAAAGTATTTAAACTACATGATTGAAATTAGTAATTTTAAACACTGGTATTTATCTCTTAAAAATCTACTAGTTGGTTCCCACTGAGTTATGGCTCTCTTAAATTTTGGAATTACTGCTGTCACAGTAACTCTGCTTTAAAATACGGTCACACGTGATCAAAGCTCTTTCAGTGTGTCTTTCTTCTTTTCCTGCTCCCTAGTAATCTTTACTTGCCTTGTATATATTAATGTATACATAATCCTGAAAACTTTCTAAACCTATCAAAGAAGAGTATTGTAAAAAGAAAAACAGGTCAAAAATGGACGCCTGAAGTTTGCTAGCCCAGTTCTTGGTATGATTTGGGCAAACTTATTTATTATTAAATGCATTCCACAAATGCTCTATTGAGTGTCTTGTGTACCAGGTACAGAGGATCTTGACCAGTTTGGGAAGAGAGTGATCAGGAAAAACCAAAAGATGGCCATGAGTCATCCAGGCAAAAGGAAGAACATCTGCAATGGCGCTGAGAGAGTGATGCCCTGGGGGAGCTTCAGATAACTAGACAGGGCTGGAGTACAGAGTGCACAGAAGGCATCTTGAAGGACAGGAGGCTTAGAAAAGTGGGTAGAAGTCACTGAATTTTGTCACAGTCAGCCAAAGAACTTAACAATTATTTGGTTTTTAAAAATTCTTCAGATTTTATGCCAAATGGAATGCAAATTCTTTCTGCAACATCCAATTGGATGCCAAGGAGATGAGGTTAAATGCATAGTATATATGTCTGGCCTCTCAGTGCAATCCACTGACAAGTTTGACTTTCCTTCCTCTGAGCTCTGTACTGCATTACTTGCATTTAAGGTAATAACAGTAACAGCACTTGTAATGATAAAAATAAATAATGAGGGTGTCACTGGATTAGGCTTGCTTGGCGGCTTTGTTCTTTGTATAATTTTAATTTACCAACAGAAAAATACTGTGTTTACTTTTAACAAAATGATAATCTGACCAATAATCCAAGGAAAGACTGCTGCAAACCCACTGAGGGAAGTCCTACATGGGTTTATTTGTTTTGATCGAAGAAAAATCCTTCTCTGTGTGGGAATGGGTGATTCTTTACCCAGACCTCTTATTCCCATGCTGTGTATTAGTGAATTAAGCAGATTGGAGTAACAAAAGGCTTGATTGACCCTTCTTGTATCCTGCGAGCATCTCTGAAAGACATGTAGAGAAATTTTAGAGTAGACAGCTACTGGTGTTCCTCATCTTGTTAAGATTGTTGGATTTTGGTTGCTTAGAATTATAAATATGTTATATGAAACTCAAGATTTAACCACTTACTGCCAAATACTTTTGAGAGTTGGGCTGATTACTATTTTTTCCAGCTTTATTGAGATATCATTGCCATATGACATTGTCTAAGTTTAAGGTGTACAGTGTAATGATTTGATATGCGTATGTATTGCAAAATGATCACCACCATCCATCATCTTACAATTGCCTTGTGTGTGTGTGGTGAGAACATTTAAGATCTATTCTCTTAGCAAATTCTAAGTATATGATGCAGCGTCGTCAGCTGTACTCACCATGCTGTGTGTCAGATCCCCAGAACGTGTTCATCTTATAACTGGAACTATATGCCTTTGGACCAGTGTCTCCCCATTTCCTCCTTCCCCAGCCCATGGTCACCACTCCGTTCTCTGTTTCTCTGACTTTGACTTTTTTCCATTCCACATATTTGTCTTTCTCTGTCTGACTTATTTCACTTAGGATAATTCTCTCGAAATTCATACAATTTCTTATAAATTAAAGGATTTCCTTCTTTTTTATTGCTGCACAACCTTCCATTGTATAGATACACTACAGTTTCCTTAGCCCTTCATCTGCCAGTGGACACCGAGGTTGTTTCCATGCCTTGGCTACTGTGAACAATGCTGCAGTGAACATGTAGTGTAGATACCTCTTCAGGATTTCATTTTCTCTGAATATATATCCAGAAGTGGAATTGCTCAATCATTTCATATAAATTTTAGAGTAAAAGTTGATCAGGGTACTTAAGAGGTTCACTGAAATTTTGATAGGGATCGTATTAAGTATATAGATCACAGATGGCCAACACAAGGCCCACGGGCTGAATCCGGCCCACCACCTTGTTTCTACCCAGCAGCAGCACTGAGCTCCTTGCCCCTTGTTAAGGAGTAGTTACATTCATACAGTCCTAAAATTACATTCGGCCCTTTGAAGGCTGATGTGGCCCCCAGTGAAAATGAGTTTGACACCCCTGATATAGATTAACTTGAAAAGAATTGAGATCTTTAAAACATTCAGATAAGAATACAAAATGTCTCTCCCTTCATTTATATCATTGTCTATGTCCTTTATAGAATTTTAAAGTTTTCTTTATGAAGGGCTTTTGTATTATTGGTTGATTTCTAGACATTTATGCTTTTGTTATGATTGTTTTTTAATTGGTTATTGCTAAAGTAGAGAGATGTTGTGGGTTTTTTAGACCCGTGTCTGGTAATGTTGCTTAATTTTTATTAAGTGTAATAGTTTACTTGTTGATTCTCTTGGTTGTTTTAAGTTGATGATTCAGTTTTGAGCAGATAGTAATATGTTACCTCTCCCCTTCCAATACCTGTATCTTTTGTTTTTTACTCTTCACAGCATTGGCCAGTATCTTCAGTATACATTAGACATAGCAGTGAAAGTTAGCATCCTTGTCTCATTTCCAGTGTCTTAGAGAATGCAGCTGAAGTTTCAGTATTAAATAAAATGTTTGCTGTCAATTTTTGGTATATTATCCTTACCAAGTTAAAGAGATTTCTTTCTATTCAGAATTTGCCCTGAGGGGTTTTTTTTTGTAACGAGATAAACATTATATTAGTTTCAGGTGTACACCACAATGGTTCAACATTTTTATATATTAGGACCCAATAACTGCCGTAAGTCTAGTTGATATCTATAACCACACATAGTTTTCTTGTTAGGACAACTTTTAAGATTTTTAGCAACTTTCAAATATACAATATAGTATTATTAACTATAATTACCATGCTGTACATTACATCCCCAGGACTTATTTATTTTATATCTGGAAGTTTATACCTTTTGACCTCTTTACCTCTTTTGCCCACCCCACAAACCCCCAATTCCCTGCCTCTATCAACCACCAATGTTTTTTTCTGTATCTTTTTTTTGTCTTGTTTTATTTTTTTAGATTTCACATATCATTGAGATCATACAGTACTTTTCTTTCTCTTACTTACTGCATTTAGCATAATGCCCTCAAGGTCATCTATATTATTGCTAGTGGCAAGATTTACTTATTTTTATTTAGTTGAATAATGTTTTAATTTACACAGACACACACACATTCCATCCCACATTTTCTTTATTCATTCATGCACTGATGGACAGTTGATGTTACTTCCAGTTTTGGCTATTGTAAATAATGATGTGATGAACATGGGGTACATATATCTTTAAGAATTAGTGTTTTGCCCTAGCTAGTATGGCTCAGTGGATTGAGTGCAGGTTGGAAACCGAAAGGCTGCTGGTTTGATTCCCAGTCAGGACACATGCCTGGGTTGTGGGCCAGACCCCCAGCTGGGAGCATGTAAGAGGCAACCAGTCGATGGGGCTCTCACATATCAACATTTCTCTCCTTCTCCTTCTCCCTCCTTTCCCTCTCACTAAAAATAAATACAACCTTTAAAAAATAATTAGTGTTTTTATTTGCTTTGGATAAATACCCAGAGTGGAATTGCTGGATCATATGGTAGTTCTAGCTTTTTAATTAAATTTACTGGGTTGACATTGGTTAATACTATATGAGTTTCAATTGTAGAGTTCTTCAATACATCATCTGTATTTTGCATTGTGTGCTCACCACCTGAAGTCTAGTTTTCCATCACCACGTATTTGACCCCCTTTACCTTCTTCTAGCTCCCCCACACCCCTTTTCCTCTGGTAACTACCACACTGTGATCTGTGTCTATGAGTTTGTTTATTTGGTTTCTTTGTTGCTTTCTGTTTTATATCCTACATATGAGTAAAATCATATGATTCTTGTCCTTTCTGTCTGACTTTTTTTGCTTAGCATGATACTCTCAAGATCCATCATGTTATTGCAAATGGCAGTATTACATTTTTTTTCTTATGGTTGAGTAGTATTTCATTGTATATATGTAGGCCATTTTCTTTATCCAATCATCCATTGAAGGACACTTAGGTTGTTTTTATGTCTTGGCTACCATGAATAATGATTCATTGAACATAGGAATGCATATATCTTTTTGAATATGTGTTTTCAAATTGTTCAAGTAGGTAACTATAAGAGGGACTTCTGGATCATAAGGTAGCTTTATTCTTAATTCTTTGAGGAACCTCTATACTATTTTCCATGGTGGCTGTTCCAGTTTACATTCCTACTAGTAGTGAATGAGGGTTCCTTTTTCTCCACATCCTCTCCAACACTTGTAATTTTTTGTCTTATTGATAACAGCTATTCTACCAGATATGAGGTGGTATCTCATTGTAGTTTTTATTTGAATTTCCCTTATTACTAATCAAGTTGAGCATCTTTTCATATATCTGTTGGTCATTTGTATGTCTTCTTGGGAAACGTGTCTGTTCATTTCCTCTGTCCATTTTTTAAATTGGATTTTTGTTCTTGTTGAGTTGTATAAGTTCTTTATATATTTTGGATATTAGCCCCTTCTTGGAAGTATTGTTTGCAAACATCTTCTCCCATTTTGGTTATTGATGGTTTCTGTTGCTGTTTATTGATGGAAACTTTTTAGTTTGATGTAGTGCCATTCATTTAGTTTTACTTTTACTTCCCTTGTCTTTGGGGGTCAAGTTCAAAAGCCTCTTTGAGACCAAGGTCCATAAGTTTAATACCTATGTTTTCTTCTATGTATTTCATTGTTTTAGGCCTTATATTTAAATTTTTAATCCACTTTGAGTTAGTTTGTATATATGGTGTCAAATAGCAGTCTAGTTTCATTCTTTTAATGTGGCTCTCCAATTTTCCTAACACCATGTATTGAAGAGGCTTCTTTTTGCCATTGTATGTTTGGGGGGGGGTTTGTTGAAAATTATTTGCCTGTATATGTGTGCATTTATTTCTGGGCTCTCAATTCTGTTCCATTGGTCAGTGTGTCTGTTATTTATTTATTTATTTTGCCGGTACCATACTGTTTTGTTTATTGTAGCTTTGTAGTATAATTTGAAGCCAGGGAGAGTGACTGGCAGTTCTATTTTTAATTTTTTGAGGAAATTTCATATTGTTTTCCATGGTGGCTGCACCAATTTCCATGGTGACTACAACCCCTTCTAACAGGGCACAAGGCTTCCCTTTCTTCTACAATCTACGTCATTGCCAACACTTATTTCTTGTCTTTTTTATAATGCCCACTTTAACAGGCATGAGTTAATGTCTTATTGTGGTTTTGATTTGCATTTCCCTGATGATAAGTAATGTTGAATACCTTTTCATATACCTGTTGGAGATCTGTATGTCTTCTTTGAAAAATGTCCATTCAGATCTTCTGCCCACTTTAAGATCAGATTGTTTGTTTGCTTTCTCTTGAGTTGTATGAGTTCTTTATATATTCTTGATGTTAACCCCTTAGCAGATATATGATTTGAAAGTACTTTTTCCCATTCTCTTGATCATTTCCTTTGCTTTGCAGGAGCTTTTATTCTGATGTAGCCCTGCCCCACTTGTTTATTATTGCTTTTGTTGCCTTTGCTTTTGGTGTCAAATCCATAAAATCATCACCAAGACTGATGTTAAGGAGCTTTAATTCCTATGTTTTTCTCTAGGAGTTTTATGGTTTAGGTCTTATGTCCAAACCTTTAATTCATTTTTGGGGGTCTAATTTCACTCTTCTGCATGTGCTTACTAAGTTTTCTCGTTTTATTGAGGAGACTGTTCTTTCCCCACTGAGAATTGTGGTATATGATCTATTTAATGTATTGTTTTATTTGATTTGCTAGTATTTTGTTGAGATTTTTTACATCTATGTTTATCTTAGACAATGGCCTGTGGCTTTCTTTTCTTTTGATGCTTTTGCATGTTTGGTTTTGGTATCATCATAATGCTGATCTTGTAAAATGAATTAGGAAGCATTCCCACATCCTTATTTTTTGGAAGAGTTTGAGAAGGGTAGATATTAATTCTTCTTTGAATGTTTGGTAGAATTCACCAGTGAAGCTATCTGCTCCTGGATTTTGTTATTTGTGGTGGGGAGGGGATTTTGATTTCTGTTTGAATTTCCTTACTTGTGATTGGTCTATTCAGATTTTCCAATTCTTCATGATTCAGTCTAAGAAGGTTGTATGCTTCTAAAAATTTGTCCATTTCTCCTAGGTTGTCCAATTTGGCTGTGTATAGTCTTTCATTGTATTTTTGTATATACTTTTGTATTTTAGTGGTATCCATTTAAATATCTCTTCTTTCATTTCTAATTTTATTTATTTGAGTCTTTGCTCTTTTTTTCCTTTGTGAGTCTAGCAAGAGGTCTGTCAATTTTGTTTATCTTTTCAAAGAACCAACTCTTAGTTTTATTTTTTTTCTATTTTCTTTTTATTCTCTATTTTATTTGTTTCTGTTCTGATTTTTATTATTTCTTTTTTTTTTACTGACTTTGGGCTTTGTTTATTCATTTTCTAGTTACTTAAAGTATAATGTTAGATAATTTGAAATTTTACTTAGTTCTTTACTAGTTCTTTAGATAAGCTTGTATTGCTATAAACTTCCCTTTCAATGCTGCTTTTGTTGTTGCATCCCCCAAATTTTAGTATGTCATATTTTCATTTTTTAATTACCTCTAAGTATCATATGATTTGTTAAATTTCTTATTTGACCCAACAGTTGTTCAGCATGTCATTTATCTCCATAAAAATGTGATTTTTGTAGATTTTGTACTTGCAGTTGATTTCTAGTTTCATAACTTTGTGGTTGAAAAGATGCTTTGTATGATTGTATTTTTTTTTAAATAATTAGACTTCTTTTGTGTTTTAACATATGTTCCATCCTTAATAATATTTGATATGTACTTCATAAGAATGTGTATTCTGTCATTTTGGAGGTGGAAAGTTCTACAAAATCTGTTAAGTTCATGTGATCTAGTGTCATTTAAGGCTGCTATTTTCTTGTTGATTTTCTTTCTGGATGAATTATCCATTGGTGTAAGAGGAGTATTAAAGTTTCATACTATTATTTTCCCCTTTAGGTCTATTAATAATTGCTTTATATATTTTGCTGCTCTTAGACTGCATGCTTATATATTGTATGTGTTATGTTTCCTTGATGGATTGTCCATTTTATCATTATGAAGTGTCCATCTTTGTCTCTTGTTACCTTTTTTGTCTTGAAATCTATTTTATCTAAGTACTGCTCTTACTGCTTTTCTCTGGAAACCATTTGCCCACAGTATCGTCTTCCAGTCCTTCACTTTGAGCTTATGTTTGTCCTTGTAGCTGAGACAGGTCTCCTCAAGGCAGCATGTAGGTGAATTTTTTTTTTAAATCCATCTAGCTATGCTATGCCTTTTGATTGGTTAGTTCAAGCCATTTAATGTATTTCGCCATGTATAATGTGCTCCCACATGTAATTCGCACCCACTGTTTTGTGTGCATTATACATGGGACTATTATATCTATTATTATACCCATGGGATGTAGTCATTGTACCCACATATAATGCACATATTTATTTTTCCCTCAAAAATTAGGGCAATAAAGTGCACATGATACACCACAAAATGTGCATTTAAGGTGACTATGGATTTTATATACAAAGATTGTCTGGAAAAAGTCCAGCCTTTGTTAATATAACAAGAATGGTTTGCACAACATCAATGTTACCTGGCAGCCAAGGAGAGAGGAATGGAATGCGCATGTGTGAATAATGGCGACTTCTCTGTGACGGTCAGTGGGGGCAGTAGATGCCATTGGGTGAGCATGTGTACTCTGTGGCCATCACATTAAAAATGACTGAGCTAGTAAAACAACGAATCTGCATCGGATTTTGCATTAAGCTTGAACATTCCTCCACGGAAACTATTCAGATGATTCAGAAGGCTGCAGTTACAGGCAACTGGTGATTGGCAGCTTCATCACAACAATGTGCCTGCCTCGTGCATCACATCTCCTGCAGAGATTTTTGGAGAAACATCAAAACACCCAGGTGATTCAGCCCCACTATAGCCCCATTTGGCACCTGCAATTTCTGGCTTTTCCCAAAACTAAAATCACCTTTGAAAGGGAAGAGATTTCAGACCATCAGTGAGATTCAGGAAAATATGGCAGGGCAGCTGATGGCAATTGGGAGAACTGTGTGAGGTCCCAAGGTGCCTACTTTGAAGGGGACTGAGGCATCATTGTCCTATGTACGATGTTTCTTGTATCTTCTTCAATAAATGTCTCTATTTTTCATATTACATGGCTGGATACCTTCTGGACAGACCTCGTATGATTACTACAGCTATTTTATCTTTTGCTTTCTGGGTGCTCTTCCCTTGTGTTTCTGTCTGCTATTTTAGTTTTGTGGTTTTCTATGATATTTTTCTGTTTTCTGTCTTTTTTAATGTTTTGTTTCTCAGGCCTTGATTTATTTTCATGGTTGCCATAAGGTTTTTATAAAATGTCTTATAAGTAAAATAGTCCTTTTTCTTCATTCACTTATACAATTTCAGTGCTTTTTCTCCTCCCTTTTTATGTTTTTGTTGTCACAAATTTTTTGTTTTGCATTCATTACCAAATTATAGTAGCTATAGTTATTTTTCATGCTTTTCTCCCTTTAAGCTTTATGTTATAATTAAGTGTGTAATACTCTATTCTGACATGGAGTTGCAGTTTCATGTTTCTGTATGTCTGTCTGTCACCTCACTCACAGTTTTTGTATACATTTGTTTTTTTGCTTAGGTGGAAGAACTTTAAACATTTCCTGTAATGCAGATCTTATAGTGGCATATTTTATCAGCTTTTGTCTGTCTTGGAAATCCTTTATTTTGCCTTTTTATCTAAAGAATAACTTTGTTGGATATCTTATTTTTGACTGGTGGTTTCTCTCTTGTAATATTTGAATATGTTAATTCTACTCTCTCTTGGCCTATACAGTTTCTACTGAAAAATCTGAATATAATGTGATGTGGTTTCTTTTGTCAGTTATTGTCTTTTTTTCCATGGATGCCTTGAGAATTCTTTATCACTAACTTTTGACAGTTTCAATATAATGTATCTTGGAGAAGGTCTTTTTGTGTTGAGGTAATTAGGTGTTTTGTTATCGTCTTACACTTGAATGTGTTTAAGTCCTTCCCCAGGTATGGAAAGTTCTCATCAATTATTTCTTTCAATAGGCTCTCAGTTCCCTTCTTTCTCTTTTCTCTTTCTGTGATACCCATCATCTTTATGTTGCTTTTTTTAAACATAGTCAAATAGTTTTTGTAGAGTTCTGTCACTTTTTAACTCTTAGTTGTCTTTCTTCTTTCACCTAAATTTCTGTATTTCTATCATCAAGTTCACTAATTCTCTCTTCTCTCTGGTCTTTTTCTAATACTTTCTAATGCATTCTTTATTTCATTTATTGATAGTGAATCTGGTTCTTTTTGAAAGTTTCAACCTCTTTGGTAAAGTACTTCTTTTGTTCATTTTATTCCTGAGCTCACTGAACTGCTTTTCTGGGGGAGGTTCCCTTTTTTTTTTTTTTTTTAATCCTCCTCTGAGGACATTTTTTCATTGCTGTTTAGAGAGGAAGGGAGAAAGAGAAACATCAATTGGTTGCCTCCTGTATGTGCCCAGACCAGAGATCAAACCCACAACCCAGGTATGCGCCCTGACCAGGATTCAAACCCACAACCTTTTGGTTGCAGGATGATGCTCCAACCAAATGAGCCGTACCAGCCAGGGCTGGGTTTTCTTGTATTGAGTTTCTTCATGACTGCCAGCTTGAATTCCATCATTTAAATTACAGTTTTCCAAGATTCTGAGATTGGTGTCTGGAGACTTGTCATTTCTTTCTGTGTTAGCATATTATTTTGGTTTATGGTACTTAATGAATTGTTCTTCTGCCTGAACATTTTAGATAGTGGACTATTGTTTAGATACCATTTTGTTCTTAATAGTTTAGCAGGTCTTTCTTTTGTTTTCCAGTAACTGGTGCTATATATAGCACAAGTTTTGTTTTCTTTTACCTACCACTTGTGGCTCCAGGGTTGAAGTGGGGGAGAGGAGTAGTGGCTGTTTTGGAAATTGAATTCTGGGTGACTGGAGTGGTGGGTGTCCCCACTGTGTCTAGGTCACCTCCATCTCGGGGCACCACTATCACGTGGGAGGATATGGCAGGTGGGGGAGAGGCTGGTTTGCAAGTCTGCAGCACTGCCTCCTGGTTACTAATGGCCCCCATCACTACTGTGCTGTTAGAGACACCTCCACTGATGCTACTGGGTTTTGCCTCAATGCAGGGGGCAGGGAACAAGCTTCTCAGACACCATTCCTTCGTCTGCCCCTTTACCCTCTACTGGGCTGTAGTGTGGGGGCCACACCCTGACTCCTTTACCACTACCACGATGGCCACCCAACTGCATCTGCAGTCACCAACCCTGTCCTTTCCCCAGCCCCACCTCCCATACACGTTCAAGTATGTCCACCTCCACGTGTACTGATGAGTGGGTCTCTCAGAGAATTCTTTGTGTGTTGAGCAGAGGAACTTTTGCCAGATTATATAGATGTCTTAGGTTTATAAACTTATAAACCTAAGGGGAGACACAAAGGAGTCCTCTTGTTCCATCTAGAGTGATGCTGAGGTCACTCTAGTTTCTCTTCTTATAAGGTCACTAATTTCACCATAAAGGCCCCACCTTCAAGACTTCATATAAACCTAAATATCTCCTGAAAGTTGCATCTCCAAATACCATCACATTGGTGGTTAGGGCTTTATCATATGAATTTTGGGGGACCCAGACATTTAGTCCGTAACACCCAAGTTATGTAACTTGTTTTAATTAGTAGTTTGAATATAGGTACCTAAAGGTTTAAATATAGTAAACGTAAAGGGAAAATACATATATGCTTAGTAATTTAGATAATCTTATCAGAGGGCGAAGGTGGGGCTGAAATAAAGAAGATAGACTCAAAAGTGGTAACAGTTTAAAAAACCAGTTGTGTAGCTTGGGTAGAGCTTGAATTTGACAGCAGTTGACATGAAAAGTACTGGGTCATGTTTGTTGCCAAGGCTAACTGATGCAATGTGCAAGTGCAGTCCTATGAAACTTTAGCAGAAATGTAATGTCCCGATCCAGATAGGACACCAGTCTTTCTGCACTCTTCTTGAGGCTGTATTTAAGAAACTGTATTTTAAGTGCAGCAAATGTGGAAAAATACAGCCAAATGAGTGATTTCACTTCTGTTGAGAGTAATGTAGATAGTATATAAGTGGGTTTGCATAGACAGTTCATTACTAAAATGCCTGTGAAATGAATGGTGATATAATTAAAATAACAAATTTGATTTTTATATAGAAGAATAGGTAATAAAATACTTGGTAGGTTTTTAAAAAGTAATCAAGAAAGTATTTTTATGATGAGTACATCAGAAAACTACTAGTTTGATGAAAACCCAAACAGATTTCAAGAGACCCTCGTCTAAATCATTGCTACTCACAGTGTGCTCTTTAGTCCAGTAGCATTAACGTCACCTGGGAGATTTCCGGCCACAACCAAGACCAGCAGCTTTCAACTGGTGTGCCACAGGAATTTTTAAAACAGGCAATATCTGACTATTTAGTTGGGGGCACAGACCTCTTTTCCCTTAGACTGTCAAGTAAAAAAATGACAACAGCCCACACAACAATAGCCCTCTGGTATGAATGAATTTTTATTCATAACATCTTTTTTCTGTCAGATCAGAAAAAACACATTTTTTGGTGTGCTGCAGAATTTTAGTAATTTGTTTATGTGTGCCATGAGATGAAAAAGGTTGAAACTCACTGTCCTAAAAAGTGGAATGAAAATTTGTACTTTAGCAAGATCCTCAGCTATTTGTATGATCACTGAAGTTTAAGAACATAAAAATTTCTGACCTTTAAGTGTGCTCAATGAAAGCTTTAAAAAGTTGCAGACTTGTGCAACCACTATGGAAAATAGTATGGAATTTCCTCAGAAAACTAAAAATGCCTTTGACCCAGATATTCCACTGCTAGGATTACATCCTAAGAACCCTGAAGCACCAATCCAAAAGAACCTATGCACCCCAATGTTCGTAGCAGGACAATTTACAATAGCCAAGTGCTGGAAGCAACCTAAGTGCCCATCAGTAAATGAATGGATCAAAAAACTATGGTACATTTACACAATGGAATACTACACAGCAGAGAGGAAGAAGGAGCTCCTACCCTTTGCAACAGCATGGATGGAACTAGAGAGTATTATGCTGAGTGAAATAAGCCAGGTGGTGAAAGACAAATACCATATGATCTCACCATTAACAGGAACCTAATCAACAAAACGAACAAGCAAGCAAAGTATAGCCAAAGACATTGAAATTGAGAATAGGCTGACAATGACCGGAGGGGAGAGGGGACGGGATAATGGGGGGAAAGGGTGAAGGGTTTACGGGAACAACTATAAAGGACATATGGACAATAACAAGGTGGGGGGTGAAAATGGGGGAGGGAGGTGGGGTGGGCTTAGGCAGTGGAGAGGGGTAGGGAGGAAAGGCAGAAAACTGTACTTGAACAATAATAAAAATATAAAATTTTTAAAATGTTACTTCTGTAACTTCTGTATCTTTTTAAAGCACAATGCAATACTTTGGGTAAAGTAAGAAAAATGAAGGATGATGCAATTGTGATTGCTTATTTGAATATTGCAGCCATCTTCCACCTTTTTCATCTTACAGCACACATAAACTACTAAATTTATGCAGCACACCAAAAGGTATATTTTGGCTGATCTGGTGAAAAAATTGCTATAATTTTGATTCACTTACACTGAACAGCTATTGTTGTGTTGGCTGCTGTCATTTCTTTTTTTTTAATTTGACACTCTAAGGGAAAAGAGGTCAGTGCCCCTGACTAAATAGTCAGGTTTTGCATGCTTTAAAAACTCTTGTGGTACACTGGCTGAAAATTGTTGGACTACTGCATTGTCCTTCTAGGCAATTACATCATTCTTACATTTTCCTATATTTTTATTAGCATAAATTGAAATGGTTGATGAATATTAATGACATAATTACTAGGTTGGTTAAATAGCAGAATGTTTTAAGATATAGAAAATAATAATATCACTAAGACTCAAAGTGTATCTTAGATTTATAGAAGAACTCACTGGACTCAGTGTTAATTGCAAGATAGAATGAGTTTTATTCTACTTTAAAAATATATAAACAAAGTTTTATCTTTGTTCTTTGGAAGGATGAAACTTCTAAAACAGAAACAGAAAAAATAAAATTGGGTCCAGTAGACATGATATACTGAGTGTTGAGTGTTAAGGATCTTTAAAAATATATTTGAAGCCAGATCACATATATTAAAATATAGCTAGGGATGCAATAAATATGAAGTAAGTATTGAGTGAGTACTGTGAAGGATTACAATGAGTTTCATTAATCAATACAATAAATACTAAGCTCCCATTATGTGCCAGGCATTGTTCTCAGAATTGAAAATAAAACGGCCTTTTAGAGCTGTTGTTTTAGTAGAAGACCCAGACAATAAATTAATTAGCCAGTGATAATTTGCGTAATGATAAGTGCTATAAGGAAGATACAGGGTAAGTAAGGAAATGGAGAACGATTCTGTACCACAGACCAGGACACCATGAGGCAGATGTTTTCTTCCCCTTTACAATTAGGCCCATGAGAGGTGAATCAGGGAAACATGTAAGCAGTTGCCGTTTGACCAGACACTGAATGAAATGAGATAGCCATGCGGGAGAGTTGGAACATGAACAAAACTGCAGTAATATTTTCTGTTCTAAAACAAACCTTTCACCTCCTTGAGTGAAACTGTCCTACAGTATCAGTGTTACCCAGAATGCAAAAAAAATCAGCCCCTATTTTCTTGGTCAACTTTGTGTCTTGTCATGTACTTCAGCACAAGAAATATGAGCATGAGCTCTGCAGAGGCCCTTTTTCTGCTATGCCAGCTCTGAAACCTTTTGATCTGAAGATATAAAAAACACTGATTAACTTGCTATTGAGCTTAATTCAAGTTTCACACAACAGTGCCACTGAAGGAGAGGGTGTCGCTGAATACATCAAAGGAGGACATTTGCAATGTAAAGGGATAAGTGGTCCTGGAAGGACATATCTGGAAGGTCTAGCCCAGATTTTAAGAAGATACAGATACTCAGTAAACATTTGCTTGCCTCAGGGTGAGGGAGTTTTAGCAAGAGCAAGTCTCATAGCAGTCTAAGTACAATGCAGGCCTGATTTCCCACTGGAGAACTTATCCATGGACGTGGGTCCTGCCCACCAACCTCTCTCTCCACTGGATTTTCCGAGTGGGGGCTGAGCCACATTTCCGACACTTGGAACGGTTCCCCACACTTTTCATGTGGAATTATTTCCCTTTGGCATGAAAAACATCTTTATCATACTTTGTAGTATAGTTCTGCTAGCTACAAGTCTTTCATTATGCATATATGAAAATACCCATATTTCACCCCCATTTTTGAAGGATATTCTGTTCCCCTCCCCTGAAGACACCAAGCAACCATGATTTGCTTTCTGTCGCATAGACACGTTTTCATTTTCTAGAATTTTATATAAATGGAAACATATGATGTGTATTCCTTTTTTTGCTGTTTAGCTTCTTTAATGCAACATCATAATTTTGACATTCATTCATGTGGATAAATAGTTCACTCCATTATATTGCTGAGTAGTATTTTATTGTGTGGCTATACCACAACTTGTTTATCCATTCACTTTTTTTTTTTGAGAGAGAGAGAGGGGGAGAGAGAGAGAAAGAGAGGGAGAGAAACATCAATTGGTTGCCTCTTGTATGCGCCCGTGTACCAAACCCTAAGCTTAGGCACGTGCCCTGACTGGGAATCAAACCAGCAACTTTTTGCTTCTCGGGACGATGCCCAGCCAACTGAGTCACTCTGCTCAGGGCCATCCATTCACCTTTTGATGGGTAATTAGGAGGTTTCCATTTTTAGCTGTTATACATAAAGCTGCAGGAATATTTGTGTACAAGTCTTTGCATGAGTGGAAGCTTTATTTTCACTTTGGTGAATACCCAGAAGTGGCATACTGGATCATAGTTGAATGTTTGTTTTTACTAAACTGCTAAACTGTTTTCCAGTGTGATTGTACATTTTACATTATCACCAGATATGGTAGGCATTCAGGGATACACTACTAAATAAGGCCAATTTGCTCACAATATTTCTGTCCTTCAGCTATTGCTATAAATAGTCACAAATTGAATTCAAAGTCATGGAACATGGACTTTACTAAGTGGGCAAGGAGAAACCACTTATGTTGTTCTAGAAGTGGGCTCAGAGGATTGTTGTTTGGCAGAGAATTCTTTGGCCTGGGGCACTTGGAACATGGTCCGGAATGGGGAAGCTGTGGTCATAGGCAGGCATTTCCCTTGGTTCAAACGATTTTTTTCCCGGCGTGAAGGGATGTGGCCAAAGGATGACCAGAGTGGGGCCTTCTACTATACAGAGTTGAGGAAAGCACTCCAGCCCAGGTCTAAGAGCAGTACTGCTCCCCTGTCTTCTAATCTTTCCAAATTCTAACCACCTTAGCCATCTGAAAAACTCATGTTAAGTCATCACTCCTACTCTGTGACTTCCATCATTGTGGCAGTTCTGTGTATCTCTTTCTTCCCAATTGTTTTCTCTTTACCTTTGTATCTATCACTTTCCCAATTTGTCTGTAAGCTTCTGAGTCAACCACTGCATCCCTTTTTTTCTTCATATGTCCAATAAAGTACTGTGTACAAAATAGCTGTTCAAAGATGTTGGCTGAATGAAGTACTGCAGGTCATTCGTTGGTTTCCATAGCTCCTAGGTTATGGTATTAGTCTTGAGAAATTGTCCGGTACACTTTTGCATTTACACATAGACAACCCAGTGTACAGCTGTAACTCACTACCCAAGCTCTTCTCCATCACCTTTTCTTAACCGTCCATCCTTTGTTGACTAACACTATCCAAAGTCTGTACTCATGTTTTACTAATCCAGGGTAAATTTTGATCTTCTGATCTCATCTCATCATTGTCTTTTTAGATTATATCCTTATTAACTGTATTAAATAACCCAGAAACAAAGAAGTAATTTTTTCCAGGTTTCTGATTTTGTTAGCATTGGCTTTGTTTCTGTCATATAGGTCACTAGAGACCCTGTCCGTAAACACTGCCCAAGTCATGTCTCAGTGTATTTGTGTATGTCGATCTTCCCCTTCAAATGCTCTTTTCTTCTCTGTCTGCCCTAGAATCTTTCACAACTCGGCGACAGCAGCAGTTCTTGCTGGGAGGCTTCTCTTTTTAAGAGATCTCAGTTAAATTTCCTACCTCTATGTTCTCTTTGTTTATTTCATATGTACCACATAATGATTTAATATTTTTACACATTGCAAAATGATCACTACAATAAATCTAGGTATATACACAGTTTTAATTTTGTGTGTGTGTGATGAGAACTTTTAAGATCTACTCGTAGCAACTTTCAAATATACCATGCAATATCATCTATTGTCACCCTACTGTATATCTTCATGACTTACTTATTTTATAACTGGAAGTTTGTACTTCTAGGCCACCTTCACCCATTACGCCCACCCCGACCCTCCACCTCTGGTAAACACCAACCTGTTCTCTGCAGCTGAGTTAGTTTGCACTTTTTTTTTTGATTCCACATATAAGTAAGATCATATGGTATCTGTTTTTCTCTTACTTATTTATTCACTTAGCATAATGCCCTCAAGGTTTATTCATGTTGTCGAAAATGGCAAGATTTCCTCTATTTTTAATGGCTGAATGATAGTTCCTCCCTCTGTGTTCTTACAGCACATCTCTGTAAACCTCTCTCTCATCATAAGATACTATGTAACTATTGATTTACTTCTCTATATCCTATGTGAAGATAAGGACATGTCTCATTTGACTTTGTATTTTGTAATCTAACTTGGTGCTGGCACACAGTAATACTTAGATAATTGGTCAATGAATCACTATTTAATGACTGAAATAATGTAACATCCCTTCTCATTCATTTTTTTCATTCTCTGCTTTCTCTTCATGTCTTCCCTTTACTTACTTTAGTTTTTGCTCTTCCACTGTGACTACATTTTTGCATGATTATAGAAATAATACAATATCTGTGACCTTTAATTAGTGTTCTTAGGTCTACAAATGTTGGAAAATGGATTTTGAACCTTAGCAAATGAACTGGAAAAGTTTAAACATTTGCGAGGGGGTGTGGCAATGAAAGAAAGATTTCATTGGTATTTGTTTTGAGGATAGGTACATCAGTAATGGTAACATATTTTGTTCAAAACTGAGAGATCTAGACAGAGCTGCCCTATTTTAATAGCAACAAAAACCACAGTCTGTCACACTGAGATGTTAGGTAACTGACCTTTCTCAAGTCTGGAGGTCTCCTGAGATGCCCTTCCTAGAAACCAAAGATTAAAACACTGTTTAAAAACTTCCAAGCTTTGTTTATCCCAAATATCTTTTATAGCAATATTGTGAAATAATAAAGTTCCTAATCAACTGGACAGCAGTGGTAGGTACTAATAAGTGTTAGTCTCTAATCTTCTTCCTCCTTCCTAAAGTTCCCAAAGATCTAAGTTTCCTTGAAATTTCTCTCAGGATCAAAGTCACCAATAAGTAAGAGGTCTAAATGGTATGTGCCCATCACCAAAGATGTAGACCTTCTCTTCAAATGCCAGTCAGTTAATTCTCCTCTTTGACGCTTAACATTTTCTTTGAGAATAAGATGCTTTTGACTGTACTCTAGCTATTCACTGTAGAGAGGGTTCTATTTGAACTTCTGAGGGCCATCATACTCAACTCACACCTAGGCAGGGACTAGTCCATGGGCCCCAAATCCTCATCAAAGATCCCTATTCTAGGAACATTGGGGAGTGCTGTGTCTCTTCGCTTTGCTTTAGGAGGTATTCTAGACCTTTTTAGAGGGGTAGGGATACCTTAGCAGGTATTTTGAGAAGTATAATAGCAGACCAACATGAATAGGAGCTAAATCCAGAGCCAGAAACCAGTTTATCAACCTTAAAATTCTCAGCAGAAATTTTCTAGTCCCAATCTGAATTCAGTTAAAGTGGCAATAATTAATGTGATGTACCCTTGTGATGCTATTTACTATACTGTTGAATAGATGTTAGTATATAGAAAAGTTTTGAAAACAAACAATATAATGGTAGTGAAAAATAGCTATAATGCTTAATTTCCTTCATTAAAAAACAAGTCCCCTTTAAAGCTTTAGATTTAGTTAAGTGAAATGCAGTTCAGCTGTATTTTCATTCAATAACTACATGACATCCTGTAGGCATAGACTTCCCTGTTGCTTGCACACTTATGTTAACTGCAACAATAGAAACTACTTATGGAAACGCTTATACCCCTAAGCATTTTAGAAGGAAATGGAAATAAGGTCAATAACCCTTTGATGTTTAAATGTACCAACACTGTTTTTCTGAACTACCCTTGCCTAAGGAAATGAAAGAGGAATTGTTTGCTTCCAAATCTTTAGAAGCTTGTGAGAAAAAGGCTACATTTACTAGTTCTCTTTGCAGTTGAAAGTCCTTGAACCTAGGACCCTTAGAGATTCTATTAACTGCACATTGTAGATAGTGGTTTGTTTTGAGAATTTTCCCCCAAAAAACCCTTTAATCATTTTTTCATTATCTTTTCAGGAGCATCTAAAGGCTTTTGACAATGAAATCAATGTTTTTTTGGACAATATGTTTGGACCTCGAGGTGAGTGAACTACTTGAGAACTTAATGTGGAAGGAACACAATTGTTGTTTTGTTTTTTGGGTTTTTTTATATACAAGAGAATTATGTCACTTCTGGTGTCCTGAAAGTAGTGTGGTACTTAACATTTAGAGTCTTAACTTTCCTCACCCTTTTTATCCTTCTCCCAGAGCATCCGGGAGGCCTCATTTCTCCTGCTCAACCTCTCCTGGGGTTAAAAGTTCTGGGAGCAGAAAGCAGGAATAGAATGCAGTGCATTACTTTCCTTTGGTGTCTCTCTAGCTACCAAAGTTACCAAAAACTGGCTACCAAAGTAGGCTGTAGCTTTCCTTCTAAACTTATGCTACTTCTCTCCTCTCTCCACTGCCCATTCACCTTCTACCTTCCTCACATGCACGGTCATATATAGTCTTTCTGCCCTGACACGATCTTGATAAATTTTCTTTAAAGATGTGTGATCTTTCTCTGCCCAGGTCTGTTAGATGGAATTTCTAAACTCTCAGTCATTCTGAGTCTCTCGATCATTCCTCCATCACCAGTCACTGAAGACTACTGCAATGTGGCAATCGACTCAATGTGCCAGTTGATATATGTTTAATAACTCAGCACTAAGTGGTTATAAGTTATCCTAACTAGTCTCCCTTCCTCCAATCTTTTACTATCAGTTGGAATAATACTTTGAAAGCCTAAGTCATAATATGTGATACTCAGTGTCCTTCAGATAAAAACCAAATTTCTCAGTGTGGACTACATACCCTTGTATTATCTAGCCCCAGCTGCCTCTCCATCAGGCAGTGCCACTCTTCCCTACTCGCTTTGACATCTGACGTCCTTTACCTCCTCAAATATATAAAATCCTTCCATATGCTATTCCTCAACCTTGAATTCCTGCCTGCTGTCTCCTACTCCATCCCTAAGTTTAGTGAGCCCCTTCTCTCACTTCAGGTTAAACGCTGCTTTTTCCCTGACAAAGCTTTCGGGGAATTTGCCCCTCCTCCTCCCATGAGAACAGGAACCATGACTGTTCTCTCCAGGGCTTAGTACAGTTCTAGGAACATGCTAGGCACTATGTATTTTGCAAATAAATGAATAAATTCTAAACAGCATGTTTTGTTTCACTTGAGCATTGCTGGGTCACAAAGCTGTGAAAAATCTACGAAGTATTTCTTCAGCATTATTGGGGGTGGGGTGGGGTATGCAGAGGGTTTTTTGTTTGTTTCTCAAAATCTTTAAACAGAATTACTTAGAGATTAGAGTTTGTTTTGGGGGTTTTTTTTTTCCATTTTATACTTGTGGTGATCCTGTGGGATGGGCAGGGTGGGATACCTGTAACCTAGTTTACTTAATACGTTCTCTGCCTTACAGTTTTAGTGGGTAGTGTAGAGGGCATGACACTCTAACTTAAGCATGCAGGGTTTCTTGGTGACTGTGGCTTTCTGACACTTCCACTAGAGAGTTAAGTAATAGTCTCTCTGAGCCAACTTCACATTGAACTTTGCCATCAGTAAAATCATCGTGACCTGGGATAACATGAATATGGGATCAATTAAGGATAGGATTCTTGTTGTTTACTTAGGTTTGGTCATTTTAATGGAAGTGTCCTTTGTGGCAAAGATATAACCCAGCAAACTAGGGCCTGTCCGCAGGTTGCCCTGATACACGGCCCAACAATCAGTGTTGAAGGAAACAGGTTTCTATTTACAAGACTCCAGCCTCAGGGGGGTGGGGGCTGGGAGCACTCCTGCTCAGAGCCCTGTTCTCCCAGAAGACCCAGCACTTCCCTTGCTCCCCAGCAGGCTACAGGCCAGAACCATGCCCAGCAATTCCCCATATTCTTATCAATTTGTAAGCCAGCTATGCAAACAGTTCTCCATCCCCTCTGCAAAGTACACTTGTGGGTTTCAGAGTCGCCATCCTCTCACTGCAGCTCTCTCCTTCAGGACCTGGGGTGCATTATCCTCAGCCTCCATGTAGTGGTTCAGGAAAACATGTGCTGTGTTCCACTGGATCATGGTAGAGTCCAGAGAGGCACACGTCCCAAGAGTGTGGCTTCCCTGTACGTCCTTCAGAGAAGCAGAAGTCTACATTCCTGGTCACAGTTCAGTTCCAAAGCATCTCCCACAAGTCCATGCTTCGTTCGGCAAGTTCCCACACAGCTCCATCAGCTCTCTTCTTACATCCTCTCAGCCCACATGGTTGCCTTCCTCACTACCCCAGGCTGCATGGCGGAATCCTGGCTCTCGGCCAGCATGGCTTCTACCTATGCACCAGCCCTCATGGCAGACTGCTTCACTACAAACCGCATAGCTGCTTGCTGCTTCCTCTCTCAGACCTCATGACTGAATCCACCTACAGCCCACATGGCTGCTTCCCTACTCATTTGGCCCTCATGGCAGAATTCCCTTCTCTTTCAGCCCACCCTTATTTTAAATGCTTGGCCTGGAACTTCTACATGACCTTATCTGGCCCTTCCTGTGATGTGCTACATTTGTCAGTTCCCCTGTATCTTTTACCTTCTTTTGGCTCTCATCTTTAGTCAGGGAAAGGGTTCACTGTGACACACAGACATCGGGGTGGACATGCATGTCCCCTGGCTATGTCACAAGCTACTATATACTTTCAGAGTCATGTACTCCTTTTACCCTGGGCAGCAGTCCACTTCCCTTCAGGAAGGACACAGCTATCAACTTGCCATTGTAATGCAAAGTATCTTAAACACCATATCATCCCTTTCCCCTTCCCCCAGTTAAGGTTTGTGGGGGTTTTGAGGGGGCCCTTGCTCTGCACCCCATTACAAAGAGACTGTAAGATTGGCATTTGGCAACTGGATCAGTTGACCTCCACAGTGACATCTAGGCAATCACAAATCCTTGTCACCTTCTTAAAGTGGCACAAGCTTAAGTTTACTGGCAGCCACCTGGTAAGCTTCTAGGTATCCCTGATCTTCTCTGATTTTGCCTACATCGTATTAGTACCATCAAAGGATGTTGTTGTGGGCAAATACTTGACACAGATTCAGAGCTAACACTTCTCAAGTCCCAAAGATAATAATCTTCTTACAAGTATTTGTTTTCATCTTTTGGTTGCAACAGTTATTATCCTCTATAACAATTGGAGCAAGTATTTATAGGACCCATGACATAAGAAAACAAAAACTTCAGGTGCTATATTAGTTTTGCCATGTGTGATTGACTCAATGTGCCAATTAATATATATATTTAGTAACTTTCCTTTCAACTCAGCACTAGGTGGATATAAGTTATGAGTGAGACAGAATAGAAATATAAGACCTACTGCCCGTCTCATAGAGCATATAGTGTTGTTAGAAGGTAAAACTGGCATATCTGAAACAATTGGACAGCTATCGAGTGAACCATGTGTGTGAGTTTCCTAGGGCTGCAGTAACAAAGTACCACAAACTCATGTCTTAAAACAGCAGCAATTGATTCTCTCACGGTTCTGAAGGCTACAAGTCTGAAATCAAAGTGTTGGCAAGGCCACGTTCCCTCTGAAGTTCTAAGAAAGAATCTGTTGGGTGTCTCTCTCCTAACTTCTGGTGGTTGCCGGCAATCTTTGGCATTCCTTGGCTTATAGATACATCACTCCAATCTCTGCCTCCGTCTCCCCATACTGTTCTCTTTGTGTCCCTGAATCCAAATCTCCTTTTCTTAGAAGGACACCACACTGGTCAGGGCCCACCCTAGTCTAGTATGACCTCATCTTAACTTCATTTCATCTGCAAAGACACGAATTTCCAAATAAGTTCACAATCACCGGTAACAGGAGTTAGGACCTGAATATATCTTTTTAGGGGTTACATTTCCACCCATAATACCATAACAAGAGGTAGGGTAGCACTTTTGTGCAAATTATTTAACTTTTTATTCCCTGGAGCTCAATTTTTCTCAATGTAAACTGGGGATAACAATATCACCTACATGTCTATTACTGTGACTGTGGTGATGGCATATATATTTGCATACATGTCCAAACTCATCACATCATACACATTAAATATGTGCGCGATTCTGTGTATCCACTGTATCTCAATAAAGTTACTAAAAATAATAATCAGCTATATAAGAAGATTGCTTTGAGAGTTAAATAAGTTAACATATGTGAAAGGCTTTAGAACAGTGTGTGACGCAGAATTAACACTCAGTAAATGTTGGTCATAATAACAGTACAGCCATAATAACAAACCACTAAATGATGATTGTTTCATGCTGATGAGCTGTAGTTAAGAAATGGCTCGGAGTCAGATACACATTTAAATCCTGACTCTGCTGCCAACTCCTGTACAGCCATTTGCAAGTTACTAAAGCTTTCTGAGCTGTTCATTAATTCATAAAATGGCACACCCTACTTCATATTTACTGAATTAGAGTAAATAAACATAGTAATTATTCCAAAGCAGACATTCAGGAACTGTTACTTCCTGCCTTCATTAACTTTTCCTGTTATTCAGTGTTCAGCTTAAGCCCTGTTTGCTCCGTGAAAGAAAACTTCCTAAGCCGTTCCAACCCCCTACTGGTTTCGTCTTCTTGTGATAACCCAAAGCCAGCTTCCTTAATGCTGCGCCATGTCGTTCTCTGTTGTATTTGGCATGTACAACTACTAAAATATATGTGCCGATATCTTACAATTAAACAGAAGTGTTCCTCTTCGGAACTCTCACTGTATGTGTTTCTTTTCAGATTCTCGAGTCAGAGGATGGTTCATGTTGGACTCTTACCTTCCTACCTTTTTTCTTACGGTCATATATCTGCTTTCAATATGGCTGGGTAACAAATGTATGAAGAACAGACCTGCTCTTTCCCTCAGGGGCATCCTCACCTTGTACAATCTGGCAATCACACTTCTCTCCGTGTACATGCTGACAGAGGTAAGTGTTCATGCAGCTGCGTCTGCAGGCCCTAATTAAGAGTTTCAGAAGCGATTAAGTCTAGCATAGCAGAACTACCCGAGGCTGCTGTCAAACTGTTCTGTAAGCCCTCAAGAACTTGTTCCAGCATTGGATGGTATTACTTCTAAAAGCCCTTAGAAGTCCTTGTTTCTAACTTGAATTTTTCTTATCCAAATTTAGGCCTATTTATTTAGTCTTTAGTCTTCCATTGTAATTTAAAATCACAAATTAGATCTGAATGCATGTTTAAAGATGATATGTTATAATTTTCTCCTTTTATGGGTTGTGATGCTGAAGCTTAGAAAAGCTACATAATTTGCCTGAGAGTAGACAGTTACCGAGTAACACATTTTTTTAAACATTTTATTTATTTATTTTTAGAGAGAGGGGAAGGGAGGGAGAAAAAGAGGGAGAGAAACATCAATGTGAGAGAGATACATCTATCGGTTGCCTCTCACCCCCCCACCCCACTGGGGACCTGGCCTGCAATCCAGGTCCTGGGTATTGAACTGGGGACCTTTTGATTAGCAGTTTGGCACTCAATCCACCGAGCCGTACCAGCCAGGGCTGAGTAACAGATTATTTTTAAAATTAAGTATCAAATGCAGTTAGTTTGACTGAAATATGAATATACTGTCCCCTAAAGGATACTTCCCACGTCTTTGGGCCACCGTAACCTTGGGATAGCTGTTTCTCTGGGCTGACTTCTGGAGGCCTGAGGCGACATTCCAGCTCAGCTCTAGCTGTCCTCGTTCTACCATGTACTCTCCGTTCCTTTGTAAAGTGCCAAACCCACGTAATTTTGCAAGAAAGAAAGAAGTAATTGTCTCGCCTGGACAACCTAAGGCCTGACCTGACAGACAGGGGGATGGGGAGGGAGGAAAGGAGATAGACATAAAATCTTTTTTAGGGAAAAGTTAGGGTTAAATCATTCATGTAAATTATAAATAACTGTTGATGGCACAAGTATAGTTGCCCTCCTGTATCCTTCAATTAAAAAAAAATTCCTTGACTGAAAACAGGTCTCACCTATAGAGTTAATCTGTGCATTAATCCAAAATGCACCATTCAAATAATGGTAAACAACCATGATCTAAAATGACTGTAGTAGAACTCTACTAATGGAGTTGGAGGCATCAGTCAGAGTGCAGGAGACGGGAAGGCCGTGCTGATAGCTCTAAAATCCACGCTGGGGCTCACTAAGTTACCTCACTCTGAAAGGGAAAGTTTTATTTCATGTCCTCTACTAGAATTTTAGCTCACTAGATGAGCTTACGAGATAGTAATTTATGACAAAGGGAGAGATGCTCCTCATTGCGTCGTTGTCACAAGTAACAGCTGTGTCCGAAGATCTAACTGCATTGGAAGCTCCATTACCTGCTGGAAGCTTTGATGTGGTGGAGTCACAAGATCCGAATTCATGTGTCATCTCTGTCACTATCTCTGTAATTTTAGAGGAGTTAACGTAGCCTATTGGGTAATTTATCTTTGAAATGGAGATATGATATTTGTCCAACTCATGAGTGAGATGTGAGGATCAGTCAGTTCTGTTCAGCGAACATGCAGAGAACGCTGAGGTGTGTGAAGCGTACTAAGCCCACAGGATACAGAGACAGTGACGGATTCTGTACTCAGGTGTTCACTGATGAGTATAAGTAGGAGTAAGTGGGAAAAGGTTTTGCACATTTTAAAGTGAGTATTAGTCACCATCAACAGAAATAAGAACAAGTTTAGTTTTTGTACAACCAATTAATACATTCTGTCTTTTAGGGAGATCATCTGCACCCAGCTATTCCCTACTACGAATTTTATCTACTATTTTTCTTCTCACACTTTTATATCTCGTGGTTCAAAACCACCATCAATTGCCTCTGAGCCTTCTCTGACTGTAACCTCTTTCAGGGCAGGCATAAGGTCTTTTCCTTGACACTTTTGGGTGCATTTAATAGACACCAGTCGAGTGACAGGTTGAGTTAACTTTGCTGACTTGTTGTGCCTTGGCCAGATGTTTGCTTAGTCCAGGAAATCATTGCTAAAATTCTTCTTTCAACAAATATATATTGAGTTCCTTTACTATGTCAGATTGTGTTCTAGATTCTGGAACACAGTCTGTGCCCTAATACAGAGACTTTCAACTGGTGTGCTGCAAGAATTTTTAAAACATGTAATTCCTGACTATTTAGTCAGGGGCACTGCCCTCATTTTCTTAGACTATCAAATAAAAAATGACAACAGCCAACACAACAATAGCTGTCTGGTGTGAATGAATCTAAAGTATACCTATTTTTTGGAGTACTGCAGCATTTTAGTAATTAAATAGTTCATATGTGCCATGAGATGAAAAAGGTTGAAAATTGCTGCCCTAGTGGATTGAACAGTGATGGGCTGGTGGTGGGACTGGAATGCCTCATGAAGGAGGTCATATTTGAGCTGAGACTGAATGATGAAAATAAACCAGGTATCTAAAAATCTGGGGAGAGTGTGTTCACGCAGAACGAACAATGAGTGTAAAGTTCTTGAGGCAGTAATAAGCTTGGGGTGTTTGTTCAAGGACCATAAAAAGAAACAATGTGGCAAGAACACATCAAAGAGAGGAGAGAATGATTCAAGATGAGCTGTGGATGTGGCAGATTATAGAGGGTCTTGTAAAACATTTGCCTTTTATTCTAAGCAGAATGGAAAGCCACTGGAGGATTTTAATGAGGGGAGTGATATATGATGTCCCTTTTAAAATAGGTTATTCTGGTTACATGGAAAGTGGACTATGAGAGTGGGTTGAGGGCAAGAATAGAAATAGTGTCCAGTTAGGACATGATTGCAGTGCAGCAGTCAACAGATGCTAGCAGCTTGTTGGATTTAGGTGGTAGAGATGAGAAGCCAGTGGATTCTACACATATTACTTTGGCCCACGTCTCCTTCAGGCTAAGCATGTTTTTTTCATCAACACATGGCTTGGATGGCTCCAGTATACCAACCCTGCTAGGGGATTAGGGATGGTCCAGGGTAAGGCGGATAGAGCCTCCTGTAGCTTGGCTGCTCAATTGTGCTGTTTAGTTGTTAGATTGTCAGGTAGTTCTACAGAGGTGGCACAGGGGTGGGGGCAGCCTAAATAAATCTGAAGGAAGCAAGAAATGTCATGGAGTAACAGAATATGGCCCATCCTTTCCCACTATTATATTGTTAGTATATAACGAAAAGACTAGAGCCTCTTACAAAATACTACAGCCTGATCACAGAGGTTTTTATTAATCTTTCTGCACAATGTTAAACAGCTTTCTTATTTGAAAAATGTACTGACACACAAAAATTTACTTTTAGGGATCCCTAGATCCCCTGTAGCCTATCACTGGGTCCCACTGGAGACCCACACCCACACACAGAAAGCCCTGGGAGCTATGGGGGTGACTTGACTTGTAATAAATAGATCCCATCAGGAAAATTCAGTCTTTTTTACTTTCACTGGATTCATTTATTCTGATGATCTAGAATTAGATGCTAACTAGAAGGTGCTTTGGTCAGTAGAAAAGAGGTAAATTAGGATAGTGGAGTGAAGATGAGGACTCTAAAATATTGTGAGTGTTTTTAGTGGTTCATCTCTTCTTAATGTTCAGTTCATTAACATCACATCCCTCCCTGCTCTGAATATGTAGTTTAACAGTTCTATACCTTTACACATTTCCTTTTTTACAATATATCTTATTGATTATGCTATTATAGGTGTTCCATATTTTTCTCCCCTTTATCACCCTCTGCTCTGCACCCTCCCTCCCTCCAGCATACTCCCTCCCCCTTAGTTCATGTCCATGGGTCATACATATAAGTTCTTTGGCTTCTCCATTTCCTATACTATTCTTAACCTCCCCCCTGTCTATTTTGTACCTACTATTTATGCTTCTTATTCCCTGTACCTTTTCCCCCACTTTCCTCTCTCCCCCTCCCCACTGATAACCCTCCATGCGATCTTCATTTCTGTGATTCTGTTCCTGTTGTAGTTGTTTGCTTAGTTTTTGTTTTTGTTTTTTTAGGCTCACTTGTTGATAGTTGTGAGTCTCTTGTTATTTTACTGTTCATATTTCTTATCTTCTTTTTCCTGGATAAATCCCTGTAACATTTCCTATAATAAGAGCTTGGTGATGATGAATTCCTTTAACATGACCTTATCTGGGAAGCACTTTATCTGCCCTTCCATTCTAAATAATGGTTTTTCTGGATAGAGTAATCTTGGATGTAGATCCTTGTCTTTCATGACCTTGAATACTTCTTTCTAGCCCCTTCTTGCCTGTAAGATTTCTTTTGAGAAATCAGCTGATAGTCTCATGTAAACTCCTTTGTAGATAACTGTCTCCTTTTCTTTTGCTGCTTTTAAGATTCTCTCCTTATCTTTAATCTTGGGCAATGTAATTATGATGTGTCTTGGTGTGTTCTTTCTTGGGTCCAACTTTTTGGGGACTCTCTGAACTTCCTGGAAGTCTATTTCCTTTGCCAGATTAGGGAATTTCTCCTTCATTATGTTTTGAAATAAGTTTTAAATTTCTTGCTCTTTCTCTTCTCTTTCTGGCACCCCTATGATTTGGATGTTGAAGTGTTTAAACTTGTCCCAGAGGTTCCTCAGCCTCTACTCATTTTTTTTTTTGAATTCTTGTTTCTTCATTCTGTTCTGATTGAATGTTTATTTCTTCCTTCTGTTCCAAACCATTGATTTGAGTGTCCGTTTCCTTCCTGTCACTGTTGATTCCCTGTACATTTTCCTTTATTTCACTTTTCATAGCTTTCACTTCTTCCTCTATTTTGCAACCCTACTCAGCCATTTCTGTGAGCATCCTAATTACCAATGTTTTGAACTGTGTATCTGATAGGTTGGCTATCTCTTTATCACTTAGTTGTATTTTTTTTGGAGCTTTGATCTGTTCTTTCATTTGGGCCACATTTTTTTTTGTCTTCTGCACCTGTTACATAGTAAGGGGTGTAGCCTTAAATATTTGCCAGGGTAGGGCAACCCACATCACTGCCTTCTGGCACTGTATGTAGGGGAGGGGTCTGAGAGGGAACAATGCCACTTGCTCAGCTCTCCCTTGGCTTTCAGTCACTTCCTCTTCTACCCATAAGCAAATTGGGCACTTCTGGTGCTGATACCTAGGTGGGCATGTTTGTGTACATTCCAGGACCCTGTGGGTCTCTCCAACAAACTCTCCTGTGAGGCTGGCAGTTTCTCCTGCTGTCTCAATCCCCACTGGTTTTTTAAGTCAGAGGTTTAGGGGCTTTATTTTCCCACGCTAGAACCCTGGATTGGGTGGTCTGTCTCACTCCCCAGTTAGTTTTCCCCCCAGTTTATCCACACACAAATGTAGGACCACCTGCTCTGCCAGCCACTACCTCTCCTGCCCCAGTCCTCCAGCCACAGCCTTACCAAGAGTCCTCTCTACTCCAGCTGCCCATCTCCACTCCTCCTACCACTCTGGATGAAATGTTTCTTCTTTAACTCTTTGGTTGTCGGACTTCCATACAATTTGATTTTCTGGCAGTTCTGGTTGTTTTTCATTTTTAAATTTGTCATTGTCCTTCTTTTGGTTGTGCAGGGAGGTACAGTGTATTTCCCTGTGCCTCCATCTTGGCCAGAAGTTTCCCTTTACACATTTCTGATATGAAGGAGAAAATGGTAGATTTTTGCACATCATAATGTGTATGTCAAAGTCAAATGCCTTCTATTTTAGAATACCAGGTTTCTTTAGTAATAGTGGGAAAGAAGGGAGAAAGCCTCTTTTGTAAAAATTTACACAAAGAATTAAAAAGCTCATTTTGTGGAAAGAACACTACATAAAGAATTAAAATGTGTGAATTCTAATCATTGTTCTATTACTTTCAATCCACATAATGTTGAAGAAATTATTTATTTATATATTTATTGAGTACTTTTTATGTGATAGGCACTGAGCAGAGGACTAGATAAAAAGATGAACAAAAACTTAGATTTTATGCAGATGTTTGTTTTTGAGCAAGAGGAATATAGACATTAATCAGTTATAATCACACAAATGATTAATTACCACAGAGCATAAATTAATAAATAAATAACATAAGAATCTGAGCCCTGGTTTTTATATCTGTAAAATGATAATACATAAGCTCTTAAAGTTACTGAGATGATTAAGATATTTATGTATAAGCCAATATAGAATACTATTCAAATTTTAGTGTAGTTTCCTTACATTTGTTTACACATAATTCTATGTTTTACTTGGGGAAACATATGACTAGGTAATTCCTTACACAAAATATTTTGTCATTCAAATGATAGCTAAATTCTGTTTCATTTTAGACTTAATTTCAAAAGAAAAAATGTTAGAAGTAAATTACATTAACTAAGGAATATAACCATTGCTATCAGTTCACAGCAAGAATTAAATCCTTCGATAATAAGTGTTTGAGGACAGGATTGAATCAAAGTCAAATTCTGGGAAGTTTCTACTCCAGCCTTGAATAGATGCCAATTAGAAACATGAATGGGAAATTGTTTTTATCCAAATTCTTGTGGTGATCCCTTTGCCTTTCTTGTTTCCTTGGCAGCTTATTCTCTCCAGTTGGGAAGGAGGCTACAATTTACAGTGTCAGAATCTGGCCAGTGCAGGGGAAGCAGATATCCGGGTGAGTCATGGGAAGAAGCAAATCAGCCTCCTGTAACCATTTCTCCTTGAGAAGAAGGAAGGCTTTCTCCTGGTAGATAAGAGGATGGGGTCTGGGATTAGATAAGAAAGGAACTCCTGTTCTAATAGAAATGTTTGATAACAAAAGTGTTTTCCAAATGTGCAGCAATGGGAGACTGACTGAATAAACCCTGGTACATCTATGTGATGGATCCCTCTCCACATGGAATGAGGAAGATCTCTATACTGTCACAGAATCATCTCCAGGATATGTCCAAGGGAAAAAAAGCAACCTGTGTAACCCGTGTTTATAATATAGTACCTTTTGTACAAATTATGTGAATATATGTGTGTATTGTTTATATTTTAAAAAAGAAACAATACTAGAATAACCCCAAAGCTAACAAAGTGGTTTCCTTTTAGGGTAGAGGACGGGGCAGAGGAGACAGGATAGAAGCTAGACATTTCTGAACATGCATTGTAATACATTTGACTTTGAAACCATTAAGTGTTTTACATAATTATAAAACAAAATTAAATCTAAAAAGAAAGCATGGCAGATTCCCCCAAAAAACTTGGAAATAAACTAAAATAAATGAATATACCCATATATTAAGTTGGTAACATAACCACCCAAAGAAGAATTGTTTCAAGTAACATTAAAACACAGTGTTTTCACTGGACATCCCTAGTGAGAGATATCTTAACAAGTGTTCAGGAATTTTTTGTTTGGTATTAATAAAAATATGTGTATTGCTTTTTTGAGACTGTTATAGATACACTGTGGGATCAAGTAAATATATAGTAATGTTAATATCATTACAACTAATATTTAAACATAAAAGAAAGGAGACATCAATAAAAAAGTTAAATGAAACCCATTAATGATAGATTCAAATTGGAAATATCAGAACTAACTTTATTCTTTCTAAAACAAACATGTTTTTAGCTCTCTGTACATAAAAGGCCTAGTTAGTCTGTGACAACTCAGTATAATGATCAATGGATCCCCAGATTTTTCCTTCAATACTATAATTTTCCAGCAGAAGGGAGAAGGTTCTTAAAGAATTAGGCAATTTTTGGTTTGGGTGGGAAATGTATACAGGAAGAATCCAGAGCCTCCTGTGACGGAAAGCAAGGGAAATAACCAAGATTGCTAGAGTCTTGACAAAAAGACACAGGAGCTACCTTGAAAGGACGCCCACTGCTGGGGGACAATTTGAATATCAAAAAGAATACTGACTGGTGAATTGAAACATACTAAATTTATTTTAAAAACCATGAGTTTAAAATGATGCTAAAAAATCCTCATTGTTTTTTGAAGGTCGGTAAGATACCAACTCATTGTAGAAAAAAATTAAAGGGAAAGAATCAAATGTTTTCTTGCTTTCGTATGTGAATCTCCAAACAAAGAAGTAGAGTTCTTCTCCATAGAATAAAATAAAGGCATAAGTAACAAGAGAATCAAAATTACTATTTTGCTGGAGGACCTAGTGAAGTTTTGGATCTAGACAGCAATGATCTGTAAATGATAAAACTGTTGGGTAAAAGTTGAATAGAAACTTCATAATGATCAGATTAGGCTGTTAACACCTGAACTCACTATACATCAGTATCAGAAATTATGCCCCTCTTTTTCATGGAATCGCAGAGGTGGTTGGCTGCTTCAGGGTGAAGCTCAACATCTCTTTCCCAGCCACAAATTTCATACCTTTTATGAGAAGCGTATTGCCACGTAAGTTGCTGCTGACATTCTGAGAGAAGAATGGAATGATTATATGGTTTGAATCAGTGGTGGGAATGACAAGGCTGCCCCTTGAAGCAGAATGTCTTGAACCTTGGCCATGTGTGCTGGCTGCTGCGTAAGGAATATTCCTGTTGTAGACCAAGGAGGCCTGGAGAAAGAAAGCACAAATTTCTGCAGGGTTGCATTGTGGACACCAATCTGAGTGTTTTTCAATTTGGTCGTTGTAAAAATTGACCGAGAAAGATATTCCCAGTCTCATTGATAGTACTGTCATTGCGTGGGGCCCAAAAGAACTAACAGCATCTGCAAACTTTTCAGTCTCTCTAAAGAAGATGACGTCCACAAAAATGTTGTGAAAATGCCCCTAAAAAAAGAAGACAAGATACCTACGATCAAAGCACCCAAGATTCAGCATCTCCTTTCTCCACATGTCCTGCAACACAGACGTCAGCATACTGCTCTGAAGAAACAATGTACTGATAAAAATAAGAGGCCGCGGGATATGCTAAACTTTTGGCTAAAACAATGAAGATGGTCAAAGAAAACCTCTAGGAATAGGTTGCCAAGAGATGTAGGCTGCCGTCTCTGAGAGCTTCTACCTCTAAGTCTGAATCTATGCAAAAATGAGATTTTCTAGAATAACAGATAAGATCATATGGAAGGAAGGAGAAAGGGAAGGGAAGGGAGAAAAAAAAGAAAGGAAAGAAAGAAAAGAGAGAAGGAGGGAGGAAGGGAAATCATGTCCCTCTTGATGTGATGTGATAGGAAGTACACTGAACCACCTATGAAGTCTTCTTGTCCAAAACCTTAAACCTGAATCCAATCAAGCCTATAAGTCTAGGTGCTTACAGAAAAAGTAGGGGATAGAGAAACAAGTTAAATAACTGTAGGAAAACACAAATCCATAATATTAATCCAAATCCACAATATTAATTATATTAGAATTCTATACAACTGACCTAGCTTTTTTAAGAATAAAAGACATGAAAAAAAAAGGGGGAGGAGCAAGGTGAGGGAGAGTTATTGATTAGAAAAGACTTAAGAACTATATCAGAGAAATGGAAGCTGGATTTTGTTTGGATCCTGATTTAAACGAAGGCATTTTTTGAGATAGATTTGAACATTGACTAGGCTATTAGAGATATTAAGCAATTGTTAATTTTATAAGATAATGTCATGGTAGTTATGTTAAAATAAAAGAATCCTCCTTATTAGTAGTTTTTATAGATAAAATAATATACTTTGGATTTGCTTATATGCTACACCCCCCCCAACCCTACCCCACCCAAAAAAAACGGCAGTGGGAAATAAAATGGATTCAACAAATTTGAAATCATATTGAAAATTTTGAAATTCAGTGATAGATACCAAAAGGTTCATTATACTTATTTTCCCTGTATTTGTGACTATTTGAAAATTTCCACAATAAAAAGCAGGGGTTATCAATAAGGGAGATAACCCTTAATTAAAAACCTTTTCATTAAAATCTTTAAGATGTACATTTTTAAAGCATCTTCAAAGCTATAATAAAAAAAGTAAGATATATAAATTCCTGTATACCCACTTTATTTCTAATATATTGGGTTGGCCAAAAAATTCATTTGTTGTTTTGGGGGGGGCTTCCATAAAAAGGCTCTAGTAGCACTTAGTTGTCTTTAACTTCATTCAAAACAGTTTTGTTAGATTATACTGTGACAGCTGTCTATCAGTGTGCATTTTAAAAAATAACATCAAAATTGGTGAGTATTTGCGTAGTAATTTTAATATTGAAGATGGGAGAATATACGTAACATTTTCTGCATATTATGCTTAATGTTTCAAGAAAGGTAAGAAGGCAACTAAAACACAGAAAAAAAGATTTGTGCAGTGTATGGAGAAGGTGCTGTGACTGATCAAACGTGTCACATGTGGTTTGCAAAGTTTCATGCTGGAGACTTCTTTCTACATGATGCTGCATGGCTGGGTAGACCATTTGAAGTCGATGGCAATCAAACTGAGACTTTAATTGAGAGGAATCAGTGTTATACCACTCAAGAAATAGCCAACATACTCAAAATATCCAAGTCAATAAAGTTATTTGTGAAAACGAAAAATGCATTTTTTTATTTTACAGAAAAAACTATGCAGATTTTTTAGGCAACTCTGAAGTATTATCATATACCAGTACACTTTGGGATACCATACAGTTCTCTAGAGGTCATTGTTGCATATTGTATGTACTTATGGTTTAGTATATTTGAGGGTTTATTGTTACCTCAAATGTTAAGGTGGAGGCCACCACACCTTATCTTGAGATGTAGACTGTAGAGCATGCACCCTAATCTCAAAGTTCCTGTTGTGTAGTGTGTCCTGTTCATATATGTTAGTGCTGGCAGACTCAGGAGGGAAAGGAAGTGCTAATCATGACATATTACTGTCAGTGAGGAAGAAAAGCATCTGGAGTTTTAATCTTTTCTTCTGAGGAAGAGACATGAAAGAAGTAGTCACAGACTGCTCTTGGGTGGTATAATTTTAGAGGTAAAACATGTACATTAGAGGAGTAGATAAAAAGTTAAATCTAGTGTAGCAGACAGTGGTGATCTCTTGAGAGCTGGGCCCTACACAGAGGTGAGACAGACAGTCTCTGCCTTCAAGTGATTTACATTCTGTTGGAAAAGATCGATTCATAACACTAACTGTGCTTTGTTATGGTTATTGAAATAGAGACATAAAGTAATTTGGGAATATAAATGAAGAAGCGGTTGATTCAGCTTGAGAAAAGAAAAAAGAGAGGTGGAGTTCCAGAGAAAAGGTGGTTTTAAGAGGAATATGAATTGGTTCTGTAGGTATAGAGGAGTAATTTGATCAGACATGTATTTTGGAAAGATAATAATACTAGACTAGGTTGGATTACTGGGAATAAGGAAAAACTGGAGGCAAAGATGCCTGGCAGATGCCTTTTCAATAGTCTGAGAGAAATGTATGCCAGGAAAGCACAGGACACATGGGAGGCTGAGAGGGAAGGCAGCACGAGGGGCCTTTTTATTGCTCGCCTTTTATTTTTTTCCCTTTTAAAAATTTTTACAGGTAGCCAAGGTGTTATGGTGGTACTATTTCTCCAAATTAATAGAGTTCCTGGACACGATATTCTTTGTCTTGCGGAAAAAAACCAGTCAGATTACTTTTCTTCATGTATATCATCATGCCTCTATGTTTAACATCTGGTGGTGTGTTTTGAACTGGATACCTTGTGGGCAAAGTAAGTTATTTTGTTAATTTTTAGTTCTGTGTAGTGGATTTTGCAAGACCTCTTGTGTGTCTTTTGTGTTGAGAATTGCATGCAGATCAGGAGAGAGGGAAGAAAGGCCATGGCGTAGCCTGCTTCGTCATGCAGGGAAGCACATGTTTGCCAGGGGATATTTTTTCCTGGTCTTTGATACTGGCAAAGTCTGAGTATTACCTTAAATTTAAAAAATATTTTCTTTTCCATGTACCAAGTGCCCAGTGGCCAGAAGCACATATCCTACCTGGAGCAGTTTTACTCCAATACTTGGGGTTGAACAAACAAGTATAGCACCTTCCATAATCACCACTTGGCTGTGGTGTAGGTTCAGTCATTTCAAATTTTAGGGCTTGTGTTTCCATTCTGAAAAATTAAAGCCACATTGCTGACCCATCAGAGTATTGGCTTTGTTTTAAATTAAGAACTACAATATGTTTTACATCACAATCCATTCATTCATATGTATATATTTTGAATGAAACAAAACTTTCATGAGACAATATTTATCCTGGCTCTGTATATTTTTTTCAAATTCTATTTCACTTTTTTAAAAAACTGATAATTCTCACTGCATTGATTTAGTAATGGTGAAACTAAAAAAGGTGGTGTTTGTGCCACCTGTCACCTACCAAACCCAATAAGCAGAGACAGGGATTGAATCTTTATGGGTGCTTTACTTAGATGACCAATGATCTGAGAAGACGGTGGGTTTGTACCCTAATGGACCATCTTACATTTCCCTTCAAGCCAGCCTTTTTTATAAAGGGGCAGTGGTGTAGGTAAGGGGTATGGAATTCAAGGGGAGAAAGTGTGGGTAAGGGATTTGGAATTCAGGACAGAGGTTAATCAGATAAAAGCTGCAGTGTGGCAATTTCCCTAACATCCTTTCATCCGCTGACTGGTCATTTTCTTTACCTGTGTCCTGGGTAGCGGAATGTCTCTCCCCGGAACACAATGGCTCAGATACCACCTTGACTGTTTATGGTCTCTTCTGGAGCACAAAGGTCAATCAATCGCTTGTGGTCTCCTGGAGTCAGGGTGGGCCATACTTGCAGTTCGAGAAACAATAGCTTTTTACATGCATTAACTACTAGGCTGATTAACTACTACCCTATACTAAAATTTTCCAACTCTTGAGTCCTCCCTCAATGGGTCCTTATGACCCGTAGTTGGAGAAGCCCAGAGCTACAGAGAACAGTACTTCTATTCAATTGTCTTATATATAAGAATTAAAAAATATTCAGTGAAAAATCAGAACAGATAAAACTCAAGTCAAAATGATTTTTTCTAGGATTTAGGATCCTGTAGAGAGGAGTTTTTTTAAAAACAAACAAACAAACAAACAAGAATATTTGGATATATCAGTGACTGTGAAGATGCAAACTTACTTACATCACAGTGTGAAGAAGGAAATTACTGCAGGTGCAGTGGGCAGAAAGAGGTGCTTTTCACATGTCTCCTAACCTGACAGAATCTAGTTTCTTGAGTTTAGTTATTAAGACTATAATAGACTTAACACTATAATCAACACCAAAGGACAATATCAAGGTTAAGTATTTTTTATGATTGTCAACAGTTTCATTACAAATCATTAAGCATATAAAAGTCAGTCTCAAATAATCATTGTGTGAAGACATAGAATTCCTCTCATAGTATTTTATTAGAATAATAAATATTAATATTATATTATTAGTATTCAATCTAGAATATTATTAAAATTATAAGCAACTACTTATCTTTAATTAATTGATGGAAATGAAAATTCTGGTGGGTAAAAAATATTACTAATATTGTGCTTCCTGGTACTCTGAAACTGTATTTGTGTTTTTATATAAATTCAAGTGTCTTAACAAGTTATTCCAGCCAGTGTTTATTAAGGACTTACTAGATGCATGGTGTTACTCCTTTTGTCCCTTGCTCGTTAATTTGCATTTATCCAGATCTCTAACCCAGGATTGGGAAACGAGGCTAGAGAATTTAAATTAATTAACTAATACATGTTTAGTGCCTTTTCGATTATATAGTATTTATTATCTGAATTAATCCTACCACAACCTTAAGAGGTAATTATTGTTACAACAATTTTCCAGGTGAGAAAAATCAGAATTTACAGAGTCAAAATAACGTATCCAAAGGGACGTAGTCATAGGTCCTCCAGCTCCCCAGTCTCTCTTACCCCAGCCCCCTGGATCCTAAGTTAACACATAGAACAATACCCAGCACAAAGTGAACACTAATAAGCGCTTTACATATATCAATTGATTTAACCCTCACGATTGTGTGTTCGTTTCCAACAAATAATCTACCTCTGACATCTTACTCTTCCAGCTATATCTTTTTGAACCTTAGTTGAGCAACATAGAACATAGTCCTTTCTCCTTGGTGTCGTGAAATACCATCCACCCACACTGACAGCAGTTAAGAAAGATTTCTTGAAGGTGATGGCAGTGGCTGGGGAAATGCTTCAGCACAGCTTATCACTGCAAATACCCTAAAGTTGGATTTTAGATCATCTTTGCCCTAAAAGTCCATGAGATGGCTGTGACTGGGAAGGTTTCACTGGCCAATCACTCCTCAGTCCCAGCCTTTTTTTGTCCTTGCTGGCCCTTCTCTCCTGTATTATCTCAGCTTCCCCAGCATCTCCTGGTTCCTAGGTCCCTTTCAGATATGTTTTATGTACTTCATTATGAAGAGCAACATGTTTTTCCTTGACTTTTAAGCACCCTCTTCAGCCATGTACTGAAGGCTACTCTCTACAATCAAATGGGTTCATCAGAGGCGTAGCTAAAGCAAAGACACTTCTCTCTTAAAGTTCCGCCCTTGGCTTTAAGGTAACATTTTTTTCCCTCCCCAGTTAGCTGTCAGGTAAAGGAACAGTAAAACCTTTGCAAATCAGGAATTACCTGTTTCGTTAGCACTCTGAAGCACTGTTCAGTTTAGTCCCACGTCAGTGACTTTTGCTGAGTCCTGGAGTAATGGCAGGGTGAGTTTATCAGTGTGAATTGTTAGTGCCATACTTGTTATTCATCTTTATGATGAACGGGAAGGATCTCACTAGACAAAAAAATTAAACAGTTTTACTTTCCAGAAGAGCGGTAATTATGTGGTATTTTTGTAGGTTTCTTTGGACCCACTTTGAACAGTTTTATCCACATTCTTATGTACTCCTACTACGGGCTCTCTGTGTTTCCATCGATGCGCAAGTATCTTTGGTGGAAGAGATACCTCACGCAGGCTCAACTGGTATGTCCTCTCTCCTTTCAGCTCTTCCCCGTGTGAAGCTTCTAAATATTCTCATGGATGGGGAAAGGTAATAGGAATCCCAGGCTTCTTACACATCAGAGGCTTTTCCATGTGTGATGAAGCTGCCTATTTTCTCTTAAAAATGGCCTTTTAAGAATGAAAGGCATAAGAAAGAATGAATAAACTAATTGCACACACAAAGGACTTTTGTGTATTCAAATATCCTTTGTGTATGCAATCAGCTTATTCCTTGCTTTGAAATATAGGTGAATACTTTAAAATCAATGTTGATGTTAAATCTTTTTATCTAAATCATTTCAACTGCTACTTTTCCATGAGAAAATTAATGAGCAATTGTAATTGCTAACTAATACAACTTCAAATAAAATTTTTAGGTTAAGTAGTGGGCTGCTTTAGCATTTTCTCAGTTTGTTTTATTCCTGCAAAATTTAGGGAATAAGAATAGCTGACTTCTAAAGATACAGAACCTCACAGTGGTCAGGCGAGCCCGGCTCCCTCACCATGGCGCCCTTCTCCCACTCTCCTAGGTGCAGTTCGTGCTCACCATCACCCACACCATGAGTGCCGTCGTGAAACCGTGTGGCTTCCCCTTTGGGTGTCTCATCTTCCAGTCTTCTTACATGCTTACATTAGTCATCCTGTTCTTAAATTTTTATTTTCAGGTAAGTTAAATTGAAATATTCAGTGGTAAAACATAATAGACTATGTACTTACGCATTATATATTTGTTTAATTTTACCAATTAAATATTATAGGAGATGTGCTTGTTGATAAATTCAAATAACAGAGATGCACAGAGTAAAAAAATGAAACTTGCATTCCAAACTCATTTCCCATCAAATGAGGTCCTTCTCAAAGGATAACCACTGCCAGTCTAGTGGGCATTCTATTAGACATTTTTCAATGAGTACATATAAAGTTTTATCAAAAGTATTATGCATTTGCACATAAACATATTTGCACATATATTTGCGCTATGCTACCAAAGTCTGAAGTCTGAAAGTAACAAAAAAAGTGGAGGTTCAGCTGCCTGTCTCCACAAAAGCCAAACTGGTGAGGCAGATGCTGTTGTAAAAGGAAAGAGGTTTTATTCACGTGCTGCGTGATCTGCGAGAATGGCGGACTCCTGTCTAAAAGCTTACCTACTCCTCAAAACCAAGAAAAAAGATGTTGTCCAAAGTTCCTGTTCCATTTTAAAATACAGTTCTTTGAAGCTCACAGGAAGCTGCTAAGTGGTCATAGTCCACATCCAGGTAGCATAACTTGTTCCTGGCTGCTGTTCATTTCAGGTTCCCTCTTGGAACCTGCATGTGGAGGCTACACAGCCATGGGTCATGAGGTTGCTAGGGCTGCAAGGTCATATACTCCCAGGAAAGAGGATATGAATGCACCAGCAAGTGCATCCGCAGGTGGGCAAGAGAGAGCCAGAGAGGTTCCCTTCAGGAGGCCATGGGCCTTAGTAGCCAGGTGGCCCATGGAGAGAAGAGGTGAATACACCATGTGAGTCCAGGTAGAGAGAGAGATAGAGAAAGAGAGAGAGAATGTGTTTCTTTGTTCCCCTGGGATTATATTAGCTTGGGTGTGGGATGGACCAGGTGCTTTCTCAAAAAAATAACCAATGAACTTCCTAAATTTTCATGTGCTTTGGTTGGGCCCACCTCCCAACCAATCCCTTCTTTCTCCAGTCTAGACTGACAGGCTTCTTTGGCCCAGAACCTCCACCTGCACCATTTTGATTTCTATGGAGCATGTGCTTGCCTTCCCCTGGTTCCAACCCAAATCTGCTAGCGGAAGTGGGGAGGGCTTTTTTCTCTATCCAGTCATCTTGCTAACCTTTCACGGCTCAGTGTAAGAAGCTGCCACCATCTTGGCCAGTGGGCAGACTCCCCTGGTGCTCTGGACAGACTGTCTCCCGGTAACAAATGGAGAAAAACATAGGCCTAATGAGTCTAATATTGAAAAACTCCATATCGGCTACAATGATGTGATAGACTGTTTATCTGAAAAAAGATTATTTTAAGACAAAGCAGTATGCAAAGTTTACATTGACTTTTTCTTGAGTGTCATTTTCTTTTTAATTAACAATTTAAAGGGAGGAGTGCTTCAGAATGCAATTTCAAAGCAACTCTGTTATATAAGAACTGATGAAAGTGGTAACAGCACTGGCCTCAGGTGGTTGCAGGTTTAAATTGCTCTCCTTTGTGGGCTGGAGAAATAGCAAACGTCGTGAAAGAAACGAGAACGTACGTTTATGTTCAAAACAGTACTTCTGAAATCGTATTTAACTATATTTTCTTCTTCAGACAAGTGCTTTCTGATTTTTCAGTTTGTATTTGCTGACGGTCAACCCATAGTGGTTTTTACAAAGTACGACTGTGGGAATGGAACTTTGGAAAGCTTTGCAGCTCTTGTGTTTCTGAAATTAGACTGGCTAGGCTTTGTCTGTTATAAGAGATAGAAGTTTCAGAATTTCTGAAGAAATAACCATTGATAGAATCAAACAAAGCCACAAAAACAAAAGAATTTAAAAAGCTGACTGGTAAAGGAAAGCTAAGGGAGCCATTTTGGTGTTGAACCTTGAAGAGAAGTGGACGGACGACCCAGCAGGGGCCCGCAGTGGTACTCAAAGCTTTAACTCTGCTTGTTGGTTCAATTGAAACTTAGTCTGTCAAAAATGAGTATATTCTTTTAGTCTTAACCCTTAAAAATGAGATGAGATCAGGTGTTTTGTCAGAATAGCAAATAGATATGCGAAAATCCAAATCAAGCCAAAGACCCAGGTACTAGTACTTTTAAAATAACAGGTAGCACTTTTTCGCTTGAACTGTATTATTAAAAAATTAGCCCTTAAATAAGTCATGGGGATGTGATGAACAGCGTGGTGACTCTAGTTAATACTGTATCGTAGATGCTGAGAGAGTAGATCTTCACTGTTGCCATCACAAGGAAAAAGTCTGTGGTGACGCATGCAAACTGGACTTATTGCACTGGTATTGCCACAATATAGACAACTTTTGAATCATTATGTTGTATACCTTAAACTAATACATGTCAATTATACCTCTATAGAAAAAAATTTTAAATCCTTTCCAAGTAAGCAACTAATGCAGAATAAATTGAATAGTAACCCCATAATGCATTATTACTGTGCTGATAAGGTGAAAGAAACAGCCTTTCATGAGGTTTCATACATATGTCCTCTTTTCACCCTATTTTTATTTTAACCAGAAGCTTAAAAAATTTCATATTAAAAATAAGAATTCTTATTAGAGAGTCCAGTATCCAAGCAAAGCATGCACTGTTTTAGACTCTACCACTTGAGAGACAAGGTTTTATTAAAGAATCCTTTTTTCTTTCTTTTTCTCTTCAAAATGTTACACATCCAACAGACATACCGAAAAAAGCCAATGAAGAAAGGGATGGAAGAGGCACCAGCAGGGAAAGAAGTTAAGAATGGGTTTTCCAAAACCTACTTCACTGCAACTAATGGAGTAATAAACAAGAAAGCACAGTAAACGTCAAGTAACAGACAAAGCATATAAAATAGCCTAACAGATTCACTTGTTTTTAAGGCAAGGATTCAATCGAAAGTTACATATGTTTTAGCATAAACTAATTTTTTTTGAGTTTATAAATCATTTGTACCCAGAATGTATTAGTATCTTGCTATTAGGTTAATCTGTTAACTGAGTACTTCTGTAAACACTGAGGTGAGGCTGAGCTCTGTAGACCTCAGACCTGGTGCAACATTCTCTCACTTTCCCTCCTCCCCCCAGACTTAACCCCTCACCAGAAACTGTCTTCATAATGCCTTATACACACACAAAGCCAGGAAACACAGAGCATTGTTTTTCACGGCAAGTCTTCAAATTAAAAGTTTAGAGTTTGGTTCACATGAACATGTTTAAAAGAAAATGTTACTTATCTCCTAAATACAGGGTATGTTGTAGTCTATATTAAGCAATAATTGTCAGTGCATAAAGTAATTAGTCCCTCTGTTCCTCTAGGAATCAACCCCAAAAGATATTAAAATAGGATCATAAATGGAAAATCTAGCAAAACTTTCTCAAGCTGTGTGTCTGTCAAATTCCCATAACCACTCCTTATTTTCAGCATAGGGATATGGTAATGAAACTTGTATATTTTTTAAAATTTTGAATGTTAGTTTTTCTTGAAAGAAAAAAAATCTGCCAAACCCTCATAGCTCAGGGGCTTTGAATAGTTGTTCCTCGGTTTTAATTATTCATGTCTACCTCTCATGTTAAGTTGCCCTAGGTTAGATAGAGACAATGCTCAGTATTTAAAAGCAGAATCTAACTAAACCTGGCTGCCCACTTCTTTCTGAACAAGCACTCAAGTCCAGTCTGCCCTCTTCATTGGAATGATATGCCACTGGAACATTTCTAAATCAGAATTAACAGAGTAATTGGGGGAAAAGAGACATTGAATTTGTCAACTGTTTGTTGTGAACCTGTTTGTGAATATTATTCCCAAATAACCTGTTACCAGTCTTTGCAGGTTACGTTTTTGGAAATAGGAACTAAAAATTGGAGGACTATACAAAGATTTCAATACTCAGCCATCGGCTGGTAATGAGCCACAATGAAAAGTGCCGATGTGGCAAACTCAGCACACCTTTTTCCAGCTCAGGTAATATAATTTGTGCCAAGAATTAAGCTCAAAAGCACAGGAAGTCGTTAATGGCTGTCCTTCCTCCTCTACATGTGGGACTGTTATTCACTATTACATTGTACCAAGAATGGAAATAATATTTTCTGAAGATTTGATGCTGATTTATCCCCTATAAAATGACTATTTATCCCCTATACCTTCTTTATAAACAGTTTAGGTCATAATGTTGACATCAAATGCTCAAGTGTCGGAAGGCATTGTCGCTGTTGCCCCAGCACATTCCAGTCTGTTGGGGGGTGCCTTTCTGTCCTTTTCTGCTTTCCCCCCTGAACTCTAGTTTTTAAATTACTTTTCCTGTTTAAAAAGTAAAAACACTGACTTTTGTACTGATGCTGTACACTGACATTGTGCTGACTTTTTTATCTTCCCTTTCCTGTAAACTACCCTCTCAGGATTCTGGCCCACCTTTTGGAAGGTGACTGACCTGAGACAAGTCTTCTTGGTGAAAGTGTTGGGCCCTGTAACATTCCCTCCTCTACTTGTTGATCGATTTCTATTGAACAGACATCTCTACCTGGTACCACTTACCCTTGGATTTATTTTTGTAAATGGTTTTCTAAAGCCAACTTGTTCTAGGGTGCTTAATGCCCACTTTCGTCACATTATTACTGTATTGTTAAAAGATTTATTCTCTTACAAAAACTCATCACAAAACAAGGGCTAGCTTCAAGTATGACTGTTACTATTGCTCTATGACAAACGCAAGTTGGACTAAGGAGACAACCTGTGGAGCAGCTGGACTCTGGTGCAGTTTTAGGTATCAAACATGCGCTAAATCTGTTCTCAAAGGCCATACCCAGTAAAAATGAGATTCAGAGAGAAGACAGACGTCACTGGTCACTCAGTATATTCAGTTTATTTTTAATAGTCAACAAGTACCTAAAGTCTCAGCGCTCCTCCTCATACCTACAGTTCAGGAGGCTCTTGTGGGCTTCATAGCTGCAGAGCAAGGAGGGCTGCCATTACTCAACAGAATGACAAAACCAAGGGGCTCAGAGTGGGTGCAGCTTGGAACCTCTCAGATCAAAGGGGAAAACTTGGGTAGTTTACACTTTCACACTCAGTATAATTACAGGTTTCAGTATGCTTATTTCCAATTGGGGTTTAATTCTAGAAAAGCTTAATAAAACACTTGTAGCGTTAAACCATTCAAGGGCCAGTTAAATTACACAAAGCTATGAAATCTTAACCACAAAAATTAAATCAGGTAAATATTTTCACCTGTCGTTAAGTGTTACAACTTTAAGAAACACAATGTTTACTTTTAATGTGATTTTCCTAAAATGAAACTATTTTTAAATGTCTGTATTACCTGTTAAAAAATAGGCAATGAGTTTTCCCAAATAAATTTTCTCTTACTCATAGGAAAATGAAAACATTTAAATGAATACCACACCGTGTCTGTTAATAATTCCCCCAATTTTTTAAATTAACAAAACAAAACATTTACTTAATATAATTAAAAAGAAATTTTCAACTCTTCAAAATTATATATTGGACTATTTAGGCATTTGGGGGGATAAGTTCCTTCACATTCCCATGAGAAAAATATTTCTTATTTCTATTTTAAGACAAAGCAGCATATACTGTGATGGGCAGCACAGCACTTTGTGTGTGAGAGACCATTCTGGTTCTTTCTAGTATTTCCACACTGTTTCCTGATCTTTCTGGGGGCTTCCTTATTTGGGAAATTAGAATATTACTTTGTGGATTTTCTTTTGAAAGTATTTATATCTTAAGAACATAGTATCATGATTGGGGTGGCCAGAGGGGCAGGAGAAGCCATTTTTCTTGGTAGATAGCGAAAAAGCATTCTGTATGATTGTTGTATAATAAATTGATTTTTACACTAAAGTAAAGCATATTGTGATTTTTCTCATCTGGTTCAAATAAGTTAAAATGTGTGTCTGCATGGGATTCCAAATAACTCAGGGTTTTTTTTTACAATAAATTGATATTTTAGCAATTAATTTTAGATGTTTAATTTTTCCTCCAATAAGCAGTGAGTTTTTTTAATATGTTATTGCCTTTACCTAATATTCATATGCAAGTTAAACTATTTCATAAAAGGGTCATTCACAAGAAAAATTTACAACCAATTAGATAAGCAGAGGATATAAAGGTATAAAAAGCAAATTGCTATATAGAATAATCTGGGAGGAACACTGGGTTGGTTGAGGAGACTAAATCCGACACAAACAGCATTGCATGATGCTCTGAAGCCCAGGGCTCCCTTTGCAGGGTGCCTGGACAGGCAGAGAGGAGGCTGTTGCCACTCAGGAGGGTTATGGGAGCAGAGATTTGACCATGTTGTAGGGCAAGATCACAGATTGGCATTGTGTCAGTGTAGAGAGTAGAGTTTTGAATGTGATATTAAGGAGAACAAGAGCCCGGGCTGGTGTAGCTCAGTGGATTGAGTGTGGGTTGTGAACTAAAGGGTCGCCGGTTCAATTCCCTATCAGGGCACATGTCTGGGTTGTGGGGCAGGTCCCCAGTGGGGGTCATGGGAGAGGCAGCCACACATTGATGTTTCTCTACCTCCTTCCCTTCCCTTCTCTCTAAAAATAAATAAATAAAATCTTTTTTTTTTAAAGGAAAACAAGAAATAGAACCAAAAAAAGTTACCAAACATGTGCTCAGAGATTGCTTATGAAATGCTTCAATTCCTGGAGAGTAACAGGGCTGGGGCAGGCAGGATTTATTAAGGGAGGGCAAGAGGGAATGGAAAAGAAGGGGGAAGGGACGGTGGCACTGTAGAGGGGAAACTTCATGTTCCCCGTCAGAATGGGGGCTAGAATTTGGGGAGAAAGAGTTGGCGTTTTTAAGAGCCTTCTCCTAACCTTACGGGCTTTCGTTATTTTAAACAGTGGGTAGAACCAAGTCATTAAAATTTCATGCTTAAAAATAAAAGATAAATCCTATTTCTCTATGACAATGCGTAGTAACTATTGCAAATTAAAAGGTGCTTATAGCTACCCTGGCTGCATGGCTCAGTTGGTTGGCATGTCATTCTGCGCACCAAAAGGCTGCCAAATTGATACCCAGTCAGGGCACTAGGCCAGGTAGGGGGTCGGGTCCCCTGTTGGGGTATGTGCAGAAGGCAGCCGATTGATGTTTCTCTCTCACATTGAAGTTTCTCCCTCTCCCTCTCTAAAAATCAAGGGAAACATGTCCTTGTGTGAGGATTGAAAAATAAATAAAAATGTGCTTATACATGATAAATATTCACCTAAATAAGTTTCATAGTTTATATAAAAAGTGTATTTTTATTACACCAGGCTTTTTTTCAAAATCAAATTACATTCATGTATTTAAGGAAGCTTTCCACTCCAGGACACACACAAAAGTAATCACTCTTACAAGACTAATTGCAGTCACCTAAAATATCCCTTGACCTTCAGCACACTTGACTTCCAGCTATGAAGGGGAAAATGCTATTGTTTTGTAGGTCATTTTTCTGCCTTAAGAAACTGCTCTGAGAGAACATTGGAATGACATCAGGAGAAGTAAATCTGAAATTCATGCCCTCATTGAGCAATTTGTAAATGCAGTTATTACGTCTCTTAGGAGCAACCCACTGGAAGCCTGTTAGGACAGTGTGTCTGAGGCCAAGTCACTTTTGGCATTCAGGCAAAGCCCAGGCATGCTGGGTGCCCTCCAAGCTCTTGGCACACGCCTTTCCCTTGTGCACTATAGTCTCTAGTCTTGAGATGGTGCCTGTGCTCTTGTATTTGCCACAGTTTCCACCAAGCATTTTGCCTTCAGCCTATTAACCTAGCTGATCCCTAAAGGCATTTGAATCTGTGAGTCCTGACCATTGAACAACAAAAGGAGAAATTCTGCGCAGATTTGCCCAAGTTGGTGTCATATACTAAGAGGGAAATGAACTTAACATTCCTCTATTCCTCTTGGCTGTGATCCTAGTAGTAAATAATTAGAAGTTGCAAATTTCTTTAAAAGACTTAACCATTCTTCTTAGCATACTTTATGTACAACAACCCTTTATTTTTTCTTAAGCTAATTTAGTCCTGCGGGCTTTGATACACTCTGGAAATAGTAGTGTTCAATTGAAAAATTAATCAAATCTACATTGTCAGTGCTTTGTGTTACACTAGAGAGCAGAAGTGACCCCAATGAAATGTCTGCCCTTGGAGTTCATTGTTGGGAACTGCCTTACTTCCCCTGCCTGACTTAAACCTGAAACAATGCCAGAGGTGGGTGCAGCCCTGTGCTGGAAAGGGCGAGTTTCTGGGCAATAAGGCCTATGAAAAGAATGTATAAAATCCTGTGAAACCTGCTTTGCTGAGAATACCCTCAATTTAAATGATAAGGGTTCAAGCATAAAATGACTTTGTTTCCCAAAGTTTTATGGCCCTTTGGCTATCTGACCCTGACTCAGAATAAGCCCTCATAGTTCTTTGAATGTTATCTGTTGTTTGATCATTACTGCCTAACAATGATTGAGATTTACGTATATGCCCTGTATTCCTATGCAAATTAAACCCAATAAAATCCCATTGAGGAACAGGCTCAAGGTCCTTCTCTGAGAGATTGGCCACCTTTCCTCCCCAAGCAGATCATGTCTTGGTAGACTTATTCTCATCTGCGATGGCTGGCAGTGGGGGTTGCTCTGCTGGACACAGCTCCCCTACAGTTCACAGTCTGATAAAGTAGATGGAGAAACATTTAGTTATAAAATAATAGAAATATTGAAAACAGCTTACCAAGAAAATTTTTCTAAAGGAGGGAATGCCTGAGCTTAGTTATGATGGGTGAGAAATTCTCCAAGTAGACAAGGCAGGAACTTTGAGGAAATTCCATAGGTAAACACAATTCTAATAGGAGCCACCACTCCTTTAACAAGTATTCCTTGAGTGCCTCCCATGGGCCAGGCATTGCCCCAGGGGTTCCAATAAAATAGTGAAGAAAACAGACAAGGTCTCAAGGAGCTTGTGTCTAGTGGACACCTCCTAGCAGGAAAACAGTCATCACATTCTGTAAGAATGTGCTATTTGTGTTAACTGTGAAACATGTTAGCATTCACACACATCATTTACATGGGGTACTGACTATGACTGCTGAGACCACTAGTTACTCCTCAGTATGTTCTACATATATGCATAGACGTGGCATTAGGGTTGTGGGAGTGATCAAGCAGTCTCTGTTAGGCTGTTGCCATTGTGTCTGAAGTTGAAGCTTGAAGTCCACAGAGCAGGCATTTGGGAGGGAGGATGGATGTAGAGTAGGGAGATTAAGAGCAAACCAGGACCCACAGCATGAGCTGGCCCATGAAGACAGACTGAAACCCAGCAATCTGGTTGCCTCCAAGCTCGGTGATGAGTGTCCTGCAGGAGCCAGGGTCTGTGTCACACAGCCAGGCACACCTCTGGCCCGTGTCACAGGGCTAGGCACACAGCTGGCCTGTGTCACAGAGCTACACATACACCTGGCCCAGAAGGGGGAGCTGGTGGAGGGTGGGGAAGGGCAGAGAAGCCCCAGGCCCAGGTGCTGCCTCACAGCAGGGAGTCTAGTTGGCAGATGGGCAACAACTCATATTTGCTACCAAGTAGCAGTCTCATTACTCTGCCTTCCAGATCTCCCACTGGTCCCTCTGTGGCCAACTCTAAGCAGAAATATTAAAGAGGAGAGATTCTGAGAAATGTAGCTCAGCCTAGCCAAGTTGACACATTTCAAATTCACCATATCCTGTTATAACAATCAAAAATGCCTATGCCTGAGCCACATAAATACGCCCAGTGGCCTTGTGAAAAAACTGAAAGACAAGCTCCTAGCTTACCTGAATTCCCAGTAAAAAGGGAAAGAAGTAATGACAGAGCTCTCATAGCACATTCCAGAAACTTCTAGCTGTAAAGAGGAGTATTAGGGTGATGGGTAGAAAATGAGGCCAAACATGTACAGCCTTGAATGCCAGGCTAATGGAGACACCATGGTATTCAGCAGGGGAATGATGTTTTAGATGAGTGTTGTGGACAGATAACCTGTGGTTATCGAAGAAAATCTAAGCTAGGTCATATAGGGTATCACTGGGTGTTGCCACAAAACTTTGAAGGGGGAAGAGCAAACTTAAGATTCTGAGATCAGGGAATGCAGTGGATGGGGCTGCCATGAGCTCAGCCGGGGAGAGTCTGGACTGGCAGGGCAGGGGCAGCAGAGACTGAGATTCAGCTGTGGACACATTCAGTCTAAGAAGCATGCACTACCCCCAGTTGGTACTTGTCTAATGGGCAGGTGTAAATGTACTGCCTGAAGTATAAAAGAGATGCTTAGAGGAAGAGCAGGCATTCTGTGACTATAAGGCCCAAAGCCACAGGAAAGATAGCAGAGCAGGAAGCTAAGAAAACCTGGGCCCCACTGGCAACTTAAATCTACTATATACCAGCCCTGGATAACCTCCCTCTGGGCAGCTGCTTACAGGAACCAGGGTTGGGGAGGGACAGGACCCCTCTTTGGTTTAGCTGCTAGAATCTGTTACCTGTGACTAACTGTAACATGTACAGTTAACTCACATTTTGTCCAGTTCTCCATTAGGGCTGGGAATTAGTCTAATATCTTTAGCCCAGATTACTCCTTTCTCCATATCCTCTTTCAGTACTATTTTGATTAGGAGATTTGTTATTTTTTTTCCCTAAATTAAAATAGTTATTTTTGCCCGATTATGAAAGTCATTCAAGATCTATGATCTTGAGATCAAGATCAAGATCTCTTTCTTTTTTTAAATTTTATTTATTGATTTTAGAGTGAGAGGAAGGAAGAGAGATGTGTTTTTCCTCTTACTTATTGCATTCATTGCATTTTTTTTGTTTGCTTCTTGTATGTGCCCTGACTGGGGATGGAACCTGCAACCTTGACATATGAGGCCAGTGGTCTAACCCAGAGTTCCCCAACCTTTTGGGCACCAGGGGCTGTTTTTGTGGAAGACTGGGGCAGAGGAGGAGGGAGGGGAGGAAACAGGAGGCAGAACTCAGGTGAGCAGGGGTTGGGGCTCCTGCCCCATCCAACCAGGCTACGCAGCCAGAGCTTCATTGGTCAGCTCCTTCTGATCCTCTCCTGGCAGCTTCATCTCCCTCGCCTAACTTCAGTGCATTGGATTTTTTTCATGAGACTTCTCTCTACAGTTGTTCCCTAAATCAACTCAGCCAGACTTAAGGTCATCCCTCTGCCGTGACTTTCAGTTTCAAATATCCAGTTACCTACCTGACAACCTCATTCAGATGCTGGAATCACAAAATGAAAGTACATCATAAATCAAACTTTTAATATCTATCCACATCTTCCCCTCCCCTTACCAATAAAAGTGCACCTTTCCAAATTTTCACTGTCTCCTTAAATGATACCAACTTCCACCTGGAAGTGGTCCTTAATCCTTCCTTTTCCCCTCCCACCACATCTAATCTATCAACAACCCTCCTAGGTCTGTCTCCACTTGCCCACCTCATCCCATTCCCTACCCCAACACACACACAAACGACCTTGAGTATATTCCCTTTACTTTTACCCTTTTCACTTCAGCTGGAATAAAATCCAGTTTCCTAACCATGGCCCTAGATTCACCACCACTCACACCCCTGCCCCCAACTTCAGCTTAGACTACCCTGCCCTCACTCTTTTTGTTTGGCTCTCACTGAATTTCTAGAACATTCTAAGCTTCTTAAGGCCTCAGACATCAGTGTTGGCCTTTCCCTCTAAAATACTCTTCCCTGCTGTCCTCGATGTTGGGTCCACTCATCCTTCTAATTTTAGCTCAAATATCACTTCCTTAAAGAGATTTGACTTGACTCTCCTCCTTCCACACTATGAGGGTCTCTCTTACACTTTTTCCTTCTTAGCACTGACCACTATCATGAATTCTTATCAGCTTACTTGTTTAACATCTGTGTATCTTACTAAAATGTACACTGTATGAGGTCAAGGACCTTGAGTATTGTTCTACCTCCAGCATCAAAGACAGTACCTGGCACCTAACAGATGCAACGACTTACTGGGAGAACGAACCTTCATATCCTCATCTAACATTGAAAACAAATGGGATCATGTTACATATGCTGCTTTGCAACAAGCTTTACACTTTACTCACTTTTAAATGTCTTCCCAAGTCAAATTGATATAACCTAAATCTTTCTTTTTAATGGATGCATGGCATACTGTATGAAGCTATCGATCTATTTAACCAAACTCTAGCTGGACGTTTAGGGAGAATTCCAATCTCCTCTGATTAGAATTGTTTCCAGGACACATACTGTATGTATTACTGAATAGTTCAATTTCATCTTCAAGATAATTTCCTAGAAGTGGAATTGCTGAATCAAATATCACAAAGCACAACTTTGGATACTAAAGGCATTTTTAAAAACCACCCATTTTATTTACTCTGAATAAAATGAAACCAAACACATGATCTTTATAATTACTACAGTCTTTAAGGTAAATGGAATTGGATTCTTATAAAAATGTATTGGGTTATGGCCTATTTAGGGAAACTAGTTCAGACCTCTAAATTGAAGAAAATATCAACTTGATGTCTATATAAAAAGCCCCATTATTAAATGCTGTGGGAATGAACAAAACAAGATTCAAAGAATCCATCTGCTGTTTAAAGTGATTGTATCCAAGAACAGAATAGTTGGTGGTAGTTGAACACATTCCATATTTACTTATTCTGTGGGCCTCACAACACTGGCGGAAAGCTCATGGAGTGGCTGGAGCATCCAGAGAAGTGTTGGGGCTCACAGTTAAAAGTATATAAACTTCCTCCTCTAGAAATCTCTCAGAGGCAATCCCATTCAGTCTCATTTCCCTCTTTGCCTTAATGACTAACAAAAGACCGCCATCACCCTCCACCCTCTCACTCGGTGCTGCTTGCACACCTCCTCCTCTGCCTCTGCTAACCTTCCCCACCCTCTCAAGGTCTTCCCATCCAACTCTTACAATTCAGCCCATCAGCAGCAGATTCCCTAATATCCTTAGCCTAGTTCTGGATGAAAATATCTCCCTGCCTCCTTATCTTCACTAAAATGTGGTGACTTCTGAAGGTACCACTTCCCCTGAGACTGCCTGTCAATTAAAAGCGCTCCCCCCCTCCCCCATTATCCTATCACTTCAGGGCCAGATGGAGAGGCAGGTGTTCTCCTAAATCCCCATTGCCTCACACAGGTCTTCACCCTCTCTCTCTCTTGCAGAAACTTCCTTGCTGATTTTATACCATTTATCTGACTATGCATTCATCGTCCTGGGTCCTTTGTTTACTTGGTTCCTGCTAGCCTGGGTAGTAATGGCAACACCATCACAAAGGACCCATCTTCATGCTCCAGCTTCTCAGTTCTCTGACACCTCGCCTCCCACAGCACTTTCCATTGTTCCACCACAGCCACGCACAGATTTTGTCATCAACACAAAGTTCCCACCTCTGTATTCTTCTCAATATCCCACTTTCTGCCCACACCTTCCTGGCCTTTCCAAGGCACCTGCTCTCCTTCCTCCACTGTCCCAGTTTTTGACCCCACAGAGACTGTCACGTCATTGACCCCATTTTATAGACTGAATGCTTGTGCCCCCCCCAAATCCATGTGCTGATTCCCTGCCCTTGTGATGTTATTAGGAAGTAGAGCTCTTAGGAAGTAATTAGAAGTAAACGAGGTCATGTTGTCACAGGACAGTAAGAAGCTGAGAAAATTCCTGGGCAAGTGGAATGGGGAAACTGAGCCAAGAAGACTAAATAAGGCCAAACAGTTTGAGCAACTTACAGCCAGTTGGTGAATCTCAAGACCGTATGTCCCCTAACCAAGGACACTTGAAAGCAAATCGTTCATACCTCTCCTCCCTAACCAGACAATACATAGCTTAAATCTCCCTGGTCTGGGAAATAGAGAACGGAGACCCAATTAATGTCATTTGTGCCAGCTAAACCCAAGGACAGATGAAGTCAGGAACAAATAACAAAAACCCCATTAAAAGCCAAACAGACCTAAGACAAAAGTAAAACAATGTAACAGACCAAAGAAAGTCTCCAAACCCCACTATGTGCTCATTCTGATGCATCAGCATATTAAAAATGCACTTGGAAAGCTAATGAATATTTGGTAGAAACCCTCCCCTAAGATTCTCACCCACTGAAAAAAGATAAAAAGCCTCAGGACAAAGACTCAAAGAGGGCTCACTATCATGCAGGCCTGTGCCCCTTCCCCAGCATGAGCCTTTTGTTTCCTTCTAAACTCTAAGGGTCCCCAGGAGACTTGCTATCAGGGAAGCAGTGGGCAGCAGCAGCTAAACCCAGGCTAACACCCTGATCCTGTCTCCGAGGCCCCCTTTTCTCTGACTTCCCAGGGAGCTAAAAGCAGCTCTGCTTTGGTTCACTTCTATCACTGTGACCTTCACTTCCCAGTGAGCTAACAACAGCCCCACCTTGGCTCACTCCTTTCCTATAACATTTCTAGGGAGCCAAAGCAGAGCATCATTTAGGCTCTCTCCTGTTATTTCTTTCACCCTAAGTTCTTCCTTTGTCTCAGCATCTCCAGCCTTAGTAAACATGCTATCAAAATCACCTGGAATTGTGAAATGATTCCTACATGAAGTCAGATCCCACACACTATAGGCCTGCCTGAGGCAGACCCACTCCAGGCCAGTTCTTATTTGGTAACAAAGAGAGTGGAACCCTCATGAGTGGGATTAGTGCCCTTATAAAAGTCAGCACTTTCTTCCTCTGCTCTCTGCCACATTAAAATTGGCAACCTTTGTTACTGAGTCTCTCCATCATTGCTCCTGATTTTAGTAATAACGCATTGAGAGTTTCTCCATTAAGCATGATAATGGCTTTTGGACTGAGATTTATCATACAAAAAAGAATCTAGTTACTACTATTTTACTTGGTTTCATAAAAATTCAAGGGGAGATGTAGAATTTTTTCAAATGCCTTTTGAAATATATGGGAAGAACCATAATGATTTTATCCCTAGATCTATTAATAATTAATGTATTGATAGATTACCTAATATCAAACAATCTTTGTATTCCTGGAATAAATCTCACTTGGTCATGACATATTATTTCTTTAATAAGATGCTAAATTATGTTCACCAATATGTTACTTAGAATTTTGGCTTAGTTATTTTAATTAAGATTGCTCTGTGGTTCTTTGTGCAATTTTTGTTAAAGTTTTGTATTATAATGCAAGATTCATAAAAAGAATTTGGAAATTTTTACTCTTCTGCTATGTGCAGAATTTTACATGTGATAGTAAACCTAAAGGGTGAACTTCAAAATATCTTTGTTGGGGCTTCTGGCCAAGATGGAGGCGTTAGTAGACACACGGTACCTCCTTGCACAACCAAAAGGATGACAACAATTTAAAAACAAAAAACAACCAGAACTGACAGAAAATCGAACTGTATGGAAGTCTGACAACCAAGGAGATAAAGAAGAAACATTCATCCAGACTGATAGGAGGGGCAGAGATGGCAGCTGGGGTGGAGAGAACTCACAGCAACACGGCCGGACCCAGCGAGATGGTGGATTGTGGAATGGGGCAGGCCAGGCTGCAGCTAGCAGACCCCACATTCGCGCATAGATAAACTGGGAGGAACGGCGGGAGAGTGAAGCAGACCGCACAACCCAGGGCTCCAGTGCGGCGAATAAAGCCTCAAACCTCTGATTGAAAACACCCGTGGGGGTTGAGGCAGCAGCAGGAGAAACTCCCAGCCTCACAGGAGAAGTCATTGGAGAGACCCACAGGGGCCTAGAGCATGCACAAGCCCACCCACTCCGGAATCAGCACCAGAGGGGTCCAGTTTGATTGTGGGTAGTGGAGGGAGTGACTGAAATCCAGCAGAGAGTGGAGCAAGTGTCATTGCTCTCTCTCGGCCCCTCCCCCACGTACAGCATCACAGTGCAGCGACCAGCCGTTACCCCACCCTGGTGAACACCTAAGGCTCCGCCCCTTTACTTAACAGGCGCGCCAAGACAAAAAAAAAAAAATGGCCCAAATGAAAGAACAGATCAAAGCTCCAGAAAAAATACAACTAAGCGATGAAGAGATAGCCAACTTATCAGATGCACAGTTCAAAATACTGGTAATCAGGAAGCTCACAGAATTGGTTGAATTTGGTCACAAATTAGATGAAGAAATGAAGGCTATGCTGAGAGAAACAAAGGAAAATGTACAGGGAAGGAACCAATAGTGATGGGAAGGAAACTGGGACTCAGATCAACAGTGTGGACCAGAAGGAAGAAAGAAACATCCAACCAGAAAAGAATGAAGAAACAAGCACTCGGAAAAATGAGAAGAGGCTTAGGAACCTCCAGGACATCTTTAAATGTTCCAACATCCAAATTATAGGGGTACCAGAAGGAGAAGAGGAAAACAAATAATTGAAAACTTATTTGAACAAATAATGAGGGAGAATTTCCCTAATCTGGCAAAGGAAATAGACATCCAGGAAGTCCAGGAAGCTCAGAGAGTCCCAAGGAAGCTGGACCCAAGGAGGAACACACCAAGGCACATCATAATTACATTAGCCAAGATTACACAGAAGGAGAGAATCTTAGAAGCAGCAAGAGAAAAGGACACAGTTACCTACAAAGGACTTCCCATAAGACTGTCAGCTGATTTCTCCAAAGAGACCTACAGGCAAGAAGGGACAGGCAAGAAGGGACTGGCAAGAAGTATTCCAAGTCATGAAAGGCAAGGGCCTACATCCAAGATTACTGTATCCAGCAAAGCTATCATTTAGAATGGAAGGGCAGATAAAGTGCTCCTCAGATAAGGTCAAGTTAAAGGAGTTCATCATCACCAAGCCCTTATTATATGAAATGTTAAAGGGACTTATCTAAGAAAAAGAAGATAAAAAATAGGAACAGTAAAAATGACAGCAAGCTCACAGTTATTAATAACCACACCTAAAACAAAAACAAAAACAAACTAAGCAAACAACTAGAACAGGAACAGAACCACAGAAATGGAGATCACATGGAGGCTTATCAACAGGGGAGTGGGAGGGGGAGAGAGTGGGGAAAGGTACAGAAAATAAGTAGCATAAATGGTAGGTAGAAAATAGACAGGGGGAGGGTAAGAATAATATAGGAAATGTAGAAGCCAAAGAACTTATATGGATGAGCCATGGACATGAACTATAGGGGCAGAATGTGGGAGGGTGGGGTGGGCAGGATGGAGTTGAGTGAAGGGGGGGAAATGGGACAACTGTAATAGCATAATCAATAAATATTTAAAGATATCTTTGTTTATTACATCTATGAGGTTTGGGATTTTCTTAAACAAGATGGTGACAGGCACAGACAGACATCGTAGGTTATTGTAGTTCTGGAAAACACAAGCAATGGGGCCAAAGGGGAAAAAAAGCCATATATGCCTAATGTTGGATAGTTTCTGGTCCTCACAGCTGCAACAGGTGACTCATGAAGTACAGCTCTCTTTTCAGGTTTATTTATTTCAAGATTTTTTGTGTGGTACATGCCTTTCCAGCACAGCTCTGAAGTTTGTTGTTGGATAAGGGTCAGTCTCCTTCATTCTGAGGCCACCCCTATGGGACAGATGAGCTAAGCCATCAGGTCTGTTTCTGGATTCCCACTCAAGGAACCCAGGTTCTTAATGAGTCTTCTCTTATAGTTCTCCTCTATTCTAGACCCAAAGGCTGGCCTCCAGTGAAGACATTACCGAACCAGTCAGTGAGGGTCTTACTGCTCCCAGCCAAACAGGCAAAACTCAGGAGACATAGTTCTGTGGAAAGGAAAAGGAACCTTTTATTTAACCACCATACAATTTGAAATAAAGGCAGGTTTCTGCTTCAAAGCCCATTCCTTCTAAAATATCCAAAGAAAAATAACTCTGCCACCCTCTGCCAGGCCAGACCAGTCCTCGGCTGCACCTGGAATTTCTCTTCCCATTTAAAAGTACCATCCTTGGGGAAACAGGCAGCTGCAGCATGCATCTAGTTACAGTCTGCTCCAAGCATCCTCTGGAAACTGTGGCCGGCCAAAGTCCCACTCACAGCATGCTGCTCTTTGCTTGGCTTCTGTGCACTGGTCCAGCACTTGCTCCCTGTCTCTTCAGTGCTGCCTTGCTGCTGCAACTGAGCTCCTGCTCAGGCAGGCCTGCACAGTGCTTGCTCCACTTGCCAGCACCACTGCAGCTTCATGTGTGAGTGAGGGGCATGGGGCTTGCTGCCAGCCACACAGCATCCAGGGCCCACCGGCCCCAGCCTCCTTCCCTTCTGCCCTACTGGTCCAGTGCCTCCTGATCTCCTGGCCCAGCAGGCCCTGGAGCGCTTGGGAAGGGACACCAGGAATGTTCCCGGACCACATGGTCCCCAAGGCCTGGTGGCCCAGGAATTGAGCCCTGGTAGCTGACCAAACCAGTGAGAAAGGGGAAAGCAAAGAGTGCAGCATATCCATGCTCTCCAGTTTTTAACAACAACCCTAGGACCACACTGCACAGCTAAAGTAGATAAGAGGGTATATCCCTCCATCCAATCACCTCCCTAGCCTGATGCATGCAACCTACACCCTTCTTTCTGAGGAGTGGTGCCACAAGGCCCCGGTTGCCAGGGCAACTACTCATGTGTGGTCCTCAGTGCTTCCCAACCCCTCCCCCACTTCCTGGGCAGGGGGAGGGTAGGTACCCCAGTTACAAACAGGCAGGAGGAGACTCTCAGTAACACAGAAAATTGTTAATTATGTAATGTTAAGTAACAAAATCTGGTTATAAGCACAGTACATACAGTCTGACAAAATTGTATATGAATAAAATGCTACAAAGACATAATATACCAAAATGTTAAGTTGTATTTTTTTCTTAAGGTTTTATAGTTTGCGTTTTGCATGCAGATCTATGATTCATTTTGAGTTATCTTTAGTATCCGGTATGGCATGTGGGTTGAGACTCGTCTTTTCAGATGGATACACAATTATCCCAACACTGTTTTTTTCAAACTGTTTATGCACCTTTGTCGATATTTTATTGACCATATTTATGTAGGTGTATTTCTGGAATCCCTATTCTAATTTGTTTATCTTTAGGCCAATACCACACTGTCTTAATTACTGTAGATTTATAGTAATCCTTGAAATCAGGTAGTGTGAGTCTTCCATCTTTATTCTTATCATCTATATATTTTATTTACTTATTTATTTACTTTAATTTAACTATTTTATTGTTTATGCTATTACAGTTGTCCCAATGTTCCCCCTTTGCCCTCCTCCACCTAGCTCCCCCAGTCAATCCTCACACCATTGCCCACGTCCATGGGTCATTCATAGTGTTCTTTGACTAGTCCCTTCTCCTTCTCTCCACCAGTCCCCCCCTCCCCCTCCCCTCTTACAGCTGTCAGTCGGTTCCATGTCTTTATGCCTCTGGTTTTACTTTGCTTGTGAGTTTATTTTGTTTATTAGATTCTACTTATAAGTGAGATCATATTTGTCTTTCACCGACTGGCTTATTTCACTTAGTGTAATAGTCTCCAGTCCCATCCATGCTGTTGCAAAAGGTAAGAATTCCTTCTGTTTTACTGCTGTGTAGTATTCCATTGTATAAATCTACCACAGATTTTTTTATAGACTCATCTACTGATGAACACTTAGGCTGTTTGCAAATCTTGGCTACTGTAAATAGCACTGCTATGAATGTAGGGGTACATGTATTTTTTTTGGTATTTCAGGATTCTTACATTTATTTATATATTTTATATAAAAATAAAAAATAAATACATAAAAATTTATATATTTTAGTTTTTCTAGAATATTTCAAATAGGTATTTTACAGACATTATGACATTTCTCTACTTATATTTCATTATGCAATGACGACACAAGCCACCATAATCCTTAACGTCATTAACAGTAATTCCTTATTATCCTCTAATTCTTGGTCTCTCTTCATATTTCTAGGAGCTATTACCTTTAATACTTTTTGTTTCTTTCTTCTATTAAGACTTCTGCCATCTTTATAGAAGAAAACAATACATCAAAACCAAGTCACTTGCCATACCAAACACACCTCTTATTATTTATCACATGCCATACATGTGATTCACTTAAAACATCACAAAAAGCTGCAGCTAAGCATCTACCCCAGAGAGTACAGAAAGAGAGTGCATTTTCTGATAATATATGTTTTAATTTCACCACAACAAAATAACTAGGCTATCTTGTATTTGCTGATATTTTGTTTTTGTATGAAATTCAATGCATTAATATTTTCAAAATCAAATCCCAATTTTGTCTCTGAATTGCTTCATGGTCTTAAACACATTCTCTCAGCATCCAACTAAACTTTTTATGAGAATTATACTTCCCCTGAATCCTGGCTTCAAACTAATAAACCACAAAAAAGTACCCTGAAGATATCAAGCAAATGACAAATGCCCCTGAATATGAGTGTAGCTTTAGAGGAAGAAAAAAAAAGCCACCCTGTGATTAATCACAGTCTATTTCCTTCTATTGTCCTATGTCACAGTAACATAGGACAAGCACACAGAACAAAGCTTTTTAAAAGGTCAAGAAAATCCATGTATCCGTAAGGAAAGAATGATCAGAAGCATGCTAAATCATGCTGCAGTTAAAACAGGGACTGGGGAGATTTTATGTCTTGCTAATGTGCTCAAGAGGCTTAAAATAAGATGAGATAAAAGGAAACAAAGAGGAGAGAAAGGGAAATGGAGCAGATGTGCATTGAGAAGTTACTTTTTGGTGTGTGCAAGGTGTTCCTCTCAGTGGCAGTTAATCTGGAAGACTAGGCACAATGTTCTAGGGAAATTGCCTTCCGCCTGCCTGTAGGAGTCATTCATGCGTGGGAATGCCCCAAGGTGCTCCACTTCTTAAAAATTCATAAGGTAGAAAGTACAGGCAAATTGGGTAATCCTTTCACCTCCAGAACTATCTCAGACAATGATTTGACTCAAGAATCATATCCTGCCATAATTCTGATATAGCCCCAGTAGTAACAGGGTGCTATTTGTAGAGTATTCACTACGTCCTGGTCAACCATTTAAGCACAATACATGTATTGATTCATTCAGTCTCCACAAAACCAATCCTAAAATGTGGATACTGTTATTATTCCCATTGTAAACCTCAAGACGGGTTATATCTGCCAAGAAGGACTCCTCAGGATTAAATGGACACAGACTCATAACTAGAGTCTAGTAGCCATTGACAACAGAGGCCTCTCACTATGCATTTCAGGGAAAGCCACAGACAGAAATTTTAACCTCCTCCACTGTGTCCATGCCATCTTTTAAGGAGTTCCTAGTATTGTATTTTAACCAATGGGTTGAGACATGCCCCAGCTAATTGGAACTGGGCAGCTATGTCCTCATTTGCATTTATACTGACCAATTGGAGTGGCTCAATAATGACCAGTCAGGATGCACAATTCTGACCAATCAAGACTATGCTATTTGGACTAATTAGAATGTGTGAATGAGATTTCTAATTTGCATTAAAATGGACCAATCAGGAACCAAAGGGGGAACTTTCTGGGGAGTGGGGTACAGCCACACTTTTGGCTTCCACCTGAGGCTGTGTCCCCTGGTTTGCAAACAGTTCACTTGGATAAAGTTTCTTCTCTTCCCACATCCCAGATTTAGGACTTTTCCTGACACTATTTCACAGATGAAGAAACTGAGCTCCTGAAACTGCCAAAGTCACCCAGCTAGAAAGTAGCAGTGCAGACCTTTGAAGTTAAGCAGTCTGGCTCTAAAACAAGAGCACACATCTGTGATGCCATACCACCACTGTCTCACCTAGTTTTCAGACATTCTCCATCATAAAATGATCAGATTCTGTACAAACATGCACACATCCCCCCACATGGCAAATGTCCTTGGCTGTACAGGTAATATTAATTTGATCGATCATCTTGATCTCCCACTGGTCTCCCAGCTACCTCCTATTCTAGGTAGCCACTGCCATCTCGTGCCTGGCCTAGCGCAGACAGAGTCATTTCCACCTTGAGTCCTTGGGCTCTGTCTTTCACTCTTCCTGGAAGGCTCGCTCCCTCTTCTCTATTTGAATTTTGCCTTTCTCATGGCCTTGCTGCAGACCCAGATCTCCTGAGCAGCTTTCCGTTACTTCTGGCTGACATTAACTGCTTGCTCCCTATCCCGGTACTCAAAGTATTCGCTTTGTACTCCAACATGAACCACATGGAGCTGTACTGCAAATTACTTGTTTCAAGCAAAAGTCAAACTCTGTAGTTAAAGTTGCTGTTTTTCTTAAAGAACGTTTTCATTGTTACATATAGCACATATATAGAAAAACATAAAAAAATGTGTCCTTAATACATTATTATAAGCAAACATCCTAGACACCACCCAAGAGGAAGATGGGGCACAGCAGGGAGGAAAGGTGTTCCAGGTGCATGTGACAGCAGGAACACCGGCTTGAGGCAGGGGAGCTGAGCGTGACCAATAGGCCATAGTGAGTGGTTTAGACTGAACACTGTGTTCCTCCAGGTGCTGGGTCTATGGCTGGCTTTCCAGGCATGACACCTGGGTGGTCACACAAGGTCTCATGCTCAAAAGAGCCCCACACTTGGTTTAATGCTCTGCTGTCACTATCCTGAATTTTTAATGATACTTTTTGATAATTTTCATATAAGAAATCCCTCATTTTTATTTTTCATTGTGCCCTGCAAATTATGTAGCTGGTGCTGGTTGGCCTTGTCTTTGCAGTAAAAGTGGTTGGTTCTCCTTCCATGCTTCCTTAGTGGCCTGTTCTGATGGCTTGACCCTCCAAAGTTCTCCAACTACAGGCCTAGCACAAACAAAAATAAAACTGAGAGGGAGAGGGAGAGAGAGAGAGAAAGAGAGTGCACCCTTCTATTTCTCTCTGCTTCTGCCCAGGCCCTACCAGCAACAGGTTCCCAAGAGCTTTCCTCCACTTATCATAGATTCTAGAGCTTTCACCTTAAGCTGGGAGTGGCCCTTCTCCCTTCTGTAAACTTTTAAATGCCTGTGCATATTGTTTGCATTTTCATCATGAGGTAGCACCCATCTCTGGCCTGGTGAGGGCTGCAGGAGTTCAAGTAGACATAACTGCTATCTTAGGTCTATCTTAGGGATTGGGAAGGCAATAACCTCTGACCTCAGGGGGTTACAGCTTAGCCAATGACCTTCATTATTTCTGTTGCTAAAGGTAATCAAGAAGCTCTTTGGTTAAGGTGTTCTTGAACGATGTTTTCATAGTACCCTTAGCAATGACCAGGACTAAATCCTTGCCCTTTGGGCTGCACTTTGAGAAACATCAGGACATTCTTTAACCTGCCTCACAGCAGCCCATGGTTGTCGGAAACACAGGTGGTCATGATCAAACCTACCCAGGTGCCTCCAATGACCGTGCTCAAGCCTCTTCTGAAGATTTAAATCACTCTTCCAGTCTCCACGCAGGTCTAAAACACAACACTCTGAAAAGAACTTTGCGCTACAGGGCATGAGGTAAGGGATCGAAGCCCTTAGAAAGCAAGCCTCCATCACACCGAAGCCCCCTTCATCATGACAAGTGAATACTTAGTGGAGCTTTCAGCAGATTTGGAGCTCTACCCTTAGCATCATCTTTCATGCGTGCAATCATTTAATCAGTTACTATTTCGTTCACTAGACCATCTACTCATACATTGCTCCTTTCAACCAACATTTATTGATATCTAGTATACCTCAGATACTTTGTAGGCTGGGAGGAAGACACGTGAAATTCCATTCATGGCTCTGCCCTCAAGCAGCTCATAGCTGTTAGGTAGGATAAGGATCTCAAGGTCTGGGTGGTTCTAAATGTTACTACTAAATGTTATTCTTGCTAACTACCAAAATGTAACACAGTATTTTGCATGCCAGCTGTCAATAGGAGGAGCTTGATAGGAACTCAACCACATAAATGTAGCCAACTGCAAAGAAGAAATCAATGTAATTAACCGAATAGTGTGTATATGCAATGGCGCAGTCTCCCTTTGGATACGAATCCTGTGTCTCCTTTACTTGCTACAAGTAAATAAAACTACCTTGCAACAACCATGTCTCGTTCTTGATTTAGAGCACCCCAAGTCTCTTATCCCTTGAGTTTGATAACACGGCTTGCTTTAAGAGACTCACATACGTGAAATAGTAAAAAAAAATTTTTTTAAGTCAAGAACAGAGTTGTAAGATATTGGCTATAGTATATCCTAGCAAGATTTTAAGAAGGGAACTATCAGGAAACATTGCCACTTAAAAAGTATGACATAGGCTGGTCTTTAAAGTATACATATAGAAAAGGTAGAGAGGGGTATTCTAAGCAATGGAAATAGCATAAAGGCTTGGAAGCAGGAATAAATATGAAATGTGGGGTTCACTGGGAACAAGTCAGCCTCCCCAGGGTGTGATAATGTACCAGGGAGATACGGAGAGCTCTGGAACAAGGAAGAGGCTTTCCAGGTAGATATTAGAAGTACTAGAGAGTCACTGTGTGGCCTTGAGCAATTAGAGCAATGTAACAAACCTAATACTGTATGGTTTTAGGACTAGAGCAGTTTGCAGGAAGGTCTTACTGGAGAAGATGTGTCGGGGACAGTGGTCACCTGGAGATAAAGGTGCAGACTAGGGAGTGGACGTGAAGAGAAGCAATGAAACTTGGTTCAAGATTGGGGTTAGGGAGCAGAGAGAGAGACAATTCAAAGCTAACTCTAAGGTGTCTAGCTTGAGCAGTGTAATAGGTTGAATTGTGTCCCCTTGAAATTCACATGTTTAAATCCTAATGTCCAGGACCTCAGAATGTGACTTAATTTGGAGACAGGGCCTCTACAGAAGTTCTCGAGTTAAAATGAAGTTATTAGGGTGACTCCAATCCAATATGACTGCTGTCTTTCTAATACTTGGAGACAGACATGGACACAGGGAGAAACCACGTGAAAATGAAGTTGGGGATCAGGTACACCAAAGATTTCCAGTAAACTACAGGAATCCCTCAGAAGTAACCAACACTGCCAACACCTTGATCTCAGACTTCTCTGGCCTCTATAACTGTGAAAGAATAGCTTTCTGCATTTATTTATTTATTTATTTATTTATTTATTATAACAGAAACATTTTCTCACAGCTCTGGAGGCTAGAAGTTCAAGACAAAATTATCGTCAGGGTTGGTTTCTTCAGAGTCTTCTTTCTTTAGCTTATAGAGGGCCACCTCCCTGTGTCTTTACATCTGTACATCTCTGTGTCCAGATTTCCTCTTTTTTAATCCCCACCCACTTTAATGATTTTATTTTAATTTAATTACTTCTTCAAATATCTCCAAATACAGTCACATTCTGAGATACTAACGGTTAGAAATTCAACATATGAATGGGGAAGGGAGGACAAGATTCAGCCCATAACAGGGAAAGAAGACAAAGGAAAAAGGGAGGCACATGAGAAGAAAAGTGTGAAGGGTATGCACCAGTTCAGAATGATTTCCTCTGCAGGTGATAGTAATTAACAGTGTATTAAAATAGGGCTTTGCTTTCCTCACTGGCATTAAGTCCGAATGGGGGTGGTGTGCTAACATTGGATCAGCTGGGAAAAAATGTCATCAGAGACTAGGCTCTTTAACTATTTCTACTCTGCTGTCTTCGGATTTTTCACCCAAAAGCTGGTAGTCTCATGGGGACAAGATGGCTGTTGCAGACCCTGAGGTCATTTCTGCCTTCAAGACAGGAAGACGGGGAAATAGCCTCTACCAATAATCTCCCTCTTCCGTCCCTTTCATATAGAAGAAAAATCTGTCCCAGAAGCACCTAACATACTTCCATTTGTTTCTTTGACCATAATTGGGTCACACGGCCAGCCCTGGTTGCCAGGGATTGTGGCTTTCCGGAACGTTTGGTAAGAGGCAGCAAGGAAGAAGGGGGTTAAGGTAATTAATGAATTAGTCAATCAACTTCAAGTAAGGAAGGGAGAGAGGAATGAGAAAAAAGAATAGGAGGGAGCTGGAGGGAGACAAGAAAAGGAAAATTGCCTGCAATCATTTTTAATTACTTTATGAGAAAGGCAAAGTCTTCATACACAGCCCTCTCCAGGTATTCCCCTAGTTTAATCATTAGCTATTCTAATATCAGAGTTTACTTCAGTGTCTAAACAATTTCACATCTTCTGTCATAAACACAGAAATTTCTGCTGTTTTAAAAAATGGGATAAAAAGAATTGTGTTTAAAAATAACAAAAATTCAGAGACAGGCCTTAAAGACTTATTTTGTCCTTTAAAAAAACACCTGTAGAGATAAGGCCAAACCAATGTGAGAATCAGCACTCAGATGAGGAAGGGATCCCATCCACGAGGGCCCTCATGTTAAATTTCATAAAAAATCTGGAATTAATACCTACATGCAGGTACTATCAGCAGGCTCAGGTTTCATTTCTATAGCAAGTAAGGGAGTTTAATAAGTTGCTTGGGAAGACACACTCAAATTCACAGGATCACTGAAAATATATACATAATAATTTGGGAGTTGAGGAAAACTCTGATTAAAATAAAAATGTTTTAGCCTTGGCTGGATTGGTTCAAGCATCTTTCTGATAGCCAAGTTGGCAGGTTCGATCCCCAGTCAGGCCACATACAAGAATCAACCAATGAATGCATGAATAAGTGGAACAACGAATTGATCTCTCTCTCTCTCTCTCTCTCTCTCTCTCTCTCTCTCTCTCTCTCACACACACACACACACACACACACACACACAGGAAAGTGAAGTTTACTCCTGCTTTTGCCACAGGAAAACTCTTACCACTCCTAAGTATACTGAGTGCCCAGTACCCAGAAGGAGAAGTGAGGAGAAAGGACCAGCTAGAGAGAAACACCGATGGCGGGGACAACCCAGCACCAAGACACAGGGGTCTGAAGGGAGCCTGCTCTCCTGCCCTTTCTGATCTCCTCGGGGATCCCCACTGGCTGACCCCACCTGGAATCCAGAAGGCAAGGCTATTGTATGGTTCACTCTGGTCAGTCTCCCAGGGCACCAGGCAGCATGGAGAGGAGGTCTGGAGAAGCCAAAGAGAGAAATCTGGCACAAAACTGTTAGGGAAACAGTACATTTCTCAAAGGGCACAGACCATATTCTAAATTCCTAGCTTTCCAGAATTAGACAGGAAGATAGAAATATTTCTCATGTGTAAATGTGGATAATAATAGTTGGTTGAAATGAGGCTAGGGTCATTCCAGGAAGACCAGCCTTAAAAACAAAACAAAACAAAAAAACATACTAGAAGAGTTTTACGTTGATGAGTAGGTGGCAGCAGGTGTGTGGGTGATTTGGCGGTACTTTCCCTAAATGGTACTCTCCCTAATTCACCTTGCTTGCTGGAGTAAATTTAATGTGAGCAGCTGCTGCCTCTGAAGAACCACCTTTGGGGGAAAAGGCAGCAGAGGGTATATGAAGCAACTTACTCTAGTTAATCTTTCCTAGTTACCTTTGACTCGTTCCTCTTAGCTTGCAGTTCTTGGAAACACCTTGTCTCCACTGCTTTGCAATTGCCAAATAAGGAAGCCCATGCCACCCAGTAAGTTGCCCAGCACCTGTTTGTCCAAGCCGCTCTCCAGCTGTGGGCCACCTGGAAAGAAACAAAAGCAAAACAAAGAGTACCCTTCTCCCCTGACTGTTTGAGTGAGGATCCCCCAGCTTCCTGATCCTCTTCAGTTGATTCCTCAGACAACTAAAGTGAAAAGGAGAGGGACTTCAGGCAGCCTCTCCTGGAAGGAAAAAGTTAGTTTCAGAAGGAAACCTGGTGGTTGATGAATGGAGTATTTTCCTCCTTCACTAATAGGTTCTCCAGTCTTATGCCTGTACCACACAGGAATTCAGAGGCAGGAGTGTGGACACAAGAAGGAGCAGGTAAGGCCTGAGTTGAGAGGAGGGGCAAAGAATCAATCAGAGACTCAGGTTAGTGCCTTGGTCAACATTATAGTTTGCCTTATGCACATTTCTCTGAATTAGGTGGCTAAGAGGTACACAATTATAATTTTCTCTGAATACAGTTCCAATGGTACCCAATGGTGGGGGGGAGCAGCAGTGGAAGGACTCCTGAGTCACCAGCATTTGAAAGTATGTCACTTGTTGGTGCCTACAGTACCCATGGGCTGGCACTTTCTGAATCTTATAATTTAAAGAGATATTAGACATGCTCTCCTCAAGCTTCCAGAAAGGCCATTTGTCACTGAAGGAAAAACTTTCCAAGAAACCTACTCCTTTTTTTTAACAAGTCTTTTTAAAACCCACTTGATTTGATTGACATATAAAAAGCTGTACATATTTAATGCATACAACTTGATGAGTTTCGTTATAAGTATATATCCATGAGCATATTTATAATGTATCCATCACTTCCAAGTTTCCTCTCACCTTTATTATTATTATTATTATTATTACTATTATTATTATAAAACATTACCTGATACTTAGCTAAATAATGGAAACACTAATGGAATATTCATGTCCAAATAAACTTTCTAGGTCATTAAGTGGAATAAGAAAATTATAAGTTTTAGACATTTTTTTAAAAGCATATTTTATTGATTATGCTATTATAGTTGTCCCAATTTTTTCTCCCCTTCAACCCCCTGCATCTCTCCACCCTCCAGCATTCCGCCCGCCTTAGTTCATGTCCATGGGTTGTACACATAAGTTCTTTGGCTTCTCCATTTCCTATACTATTCTTAACCTCCCCCTGTCTATTTTGTACCTACTATTTATGCTTCTTATTCCCTGAACCTTTTCCCCCCACTCTCTCCCCCATCCCAGTTATGACCCTCCATGTGATCTCCATTTCTGTGATTCTGTTCATGTTGTAGTTGTTTGCTTAGTTTTTGTTTTTCAGGTTCAGTTGTTGATAGTTGTGAGTTCGTTGTCATTTTACTGTTCATAGTTTTTGATATTCTTTTTCTTTGATAAGTGTCTTTAACATTTCATATAATAAGGGCTTGGTGATGATGACATCCTTTAACTTGACCTTATCTGGGAAGCATTTTATCTTCCCTTCCATTCTAAATGATAGCTTTGCTGGATAGAGTAATCTTGGATGGAGATCCTTGCCTTTCATGACTTTGAATACTTCTTTCCAGCCCCTTCTTGCCTGCAAGGTTTCTTTTGAGAAATCAGCTGATAGTCTTATGGGAACTCCTTTGTAGGTTACTGTCTCCTTTCCTCTTGCTGCTTTTAAGGTTCTCTCCTTATCTTTAATCTTGGGAAATCCAATAATATGTTCCCTTGGTGTGTGCTTCCTTGGTTGGGTCTAACTTCTTTGGGACTCTCTGAGCTTCCTGGATTTCCTGGAAGTCTATTTCTTTTGCCATATTGGGGAAGTTTGTTCCTTAGTTATTTCTTCAAATAAATTTTCAATTACTTGCTCTTCCTCTTCTCCTTCTGGCACCCATACGATTTGGATGTTGGAAACGTTTAAAGTTGTCCTGGAGGTTCCTAAGCCTCTCCTCATTTTTTTGAATTCTTGTTTCTTCATTCTATTCTTGTTGAATGTTTATTTCTTCCTTCTCCAAATTGTTGATTTGAGGCCTGGTTTCCTTCCTGTCACTCTTAGTTCCCTTTATTTCACTTTTCGTAGCCTTCACTTTTTCCTCTATTGTGTAACCATACTCAATCATTCCTGTGAGCATCCTGATTACCAATGTTTTTAACTCTGCATCTGATAGGTTGGCTATCTCCTCGTTGCTTAGTTTTTTCTCTGGAGTCTTGACCTGTTCTTTCATTTGGGCCATATTTCTTTGTCTCTACACACCTGTTATATTGTAAGGGTCTGAGCCTTAGATATTCACCAGGGTGGGGCAAGTCATGTAGCTACATTGTGATGGTGTATGTAGGGGAGGGGTCAGAGAGGGAACAATGCCACTTGCTCAGCTCTAGGCCATCTTTCAGTCACTTTCCCTGCTACCCACAAGCAAACTGGGCTCTTCTGCTGCTAGTTTCCAGGTGGGTGGACTTGTGTATGTTCTAGGACCCTCTGGGCCTCTTCAATGAACTCTCCTGAGAGGCTGGGAGTTTCTCTTGCCACTACAGCCCCCACAGGTTTTTACAGCCAAGGGTGTTGATGCTTTGTTTTCCTGCTCTGGAATCTGGGTTGTGCAGTTTGTCTCACTCCCCAGTTGTTCTTCCAGGTTTATCTGCATGCAAATGTGGGACCATCAGCCTCCTCAACCATCTTGTCCTCCAGCCACCACCTTACAGTACGTCTTCTCTGCCCTGGGTGCCCATCTCTGTCCCTCCTACCAGTCTGAATGAATGTTTCTTCTTTAACTGCTTGGTTGTTGGACTTCCATATAGTTCAATTTTCTGGCAGTTCTGGTTGTTTTTCCTTTTAAATTTGTTGTTGTACTTCTTTTGATTGTGCATGGAGGCAAAGTGTATCTACCTACGCCTCCATCTTGGCCAGAGACCCTGAATGTTTCTTCTTTAACTCCTTGGTTGTCAGATTTTCTTGCAGTTTAATTTTCTGGCAGTTCTGGTTATTTTTTGTTTTTAAATTGGTTTTTATCCTTCTTTTGGTTGTGCAAGGAAGTGAAGCATTTCTACCTATGCCTCCATCTTGGCTGGAACCTAATATTTAAATCTTCAATCCATTTTGAATTTATTATTGCGTGTGGTCTAAGAAGGTGATCTAGTTTCATTTTCCTGCATGTATCTGTCCTGTTTTCCCAACACCATTTATTGAATAAACTATCTTTCTCCCATTGTGTGTGCTTGATTCCTTTGTTGAATATTAAGTGACTATAAAGGTGTGGGTTTATTCCTGGGCTCTCTATTCTGTTCCTTTGATCTATGTGTCTGTTTTTATGCCAATACAGTGCTGTTTTCAATACTATGGCCTTGTAGTATAGTTTCATATTAGGTAGCGTGATTCCTCCATCGTCGTTTTGTTTCTCAGGATTGTTGTTGCTCTGCAGGGCCTTTTGTTGTTCCATCTAAGTGTTTGAAATATTTGTTCTAGTTCTGTGAAATATGTCATTGCAATCTTGATAGGAATTGTGTTGAATCTGCAGATTGCTTTGGGTAGCACGGACATTTTAATGATGTTAATTCTTCCTATCCATGAACACGGTATGTGCTTCCACTTAGTATCTTCTCCAATTTCTTTCTTCAGAGTCTTATAATGTTCTGAGTACAGTTCTTTTACATCCTTTTTAGGTTTGTTCTAGGTGTTTTATTCTTTCTGAAGCAATTGTGCAAGGGATTTTTCTTAATATCCCTTTGTGTTACTTCATCATTGGCATATAAAAGTGCAACTGACTTCTGGATATTGATTTTTGTATCCTGCTTCTTTGCTGAATCATTTATTAGTTCTAGTAGTTTCTTGGGGGAATCTTTGGGATTCTCTATGTACAGTATCATGTCATCTGCAAACAAATGACAATTTTACTTCTTCTTTCCAATTTGTATGTCTTTTATTTCTTATCTGATTTCTACAGCTGGGACTTCCAGTACTGTGTTGGATAAGAGAGGTGAAATCAGATGTCTCTGGCATGTTTTTGATCAGTGGGAATGTTTCTACTGTTTGCTTGTTGAGTATGATTCTGGCAGTGGGTTTGTCATACATGGCCTTTATTATGTTTAGGTATGTTGCTTCTATTACTGCTTTGCTGAGATTTTTTATCATAAATGGGGGCTACATTTTGTCAAATGCTTTTTCTGCATCTGTTCTAATGATCATGTAGATTGTATCCTTCATTTTGTTTATGTAGTGAATCACATTTATTAATTTATGGTTGTACCATACTTGTGTTCCCACAATAAATCTCACTTCATCATGGTCTATGATCTTTTTGATGCATTGCTGTATTTGACCAGCTAATATTTTGTTGAGGATTTTAGCATCTATATTTATCAGGGATATTGGCTTATTTTTTGTAGTATCCTTATCCAGTTTTGGAATTAGGATAATGTTGGCCTTGTAAAATGAGCTTGGCAGCCTTCCCTCCTCTTGAATTTTTAAAGATTTTATTTATTTTTAGAGAGAGGGGAAAGGAGAGAGAGAAGGAGAGGGAGAGAAACATCAATGTGTGGTTGCCTCTCATGTGCCCCCTACTGGGGACCTGTCCCACAACTCAGGCATATGCCCTGACTGGGAATCAAACCAGCGACGCTTTGGTTTGCAGGCCTATGCTCAATCCACTGAGCCACACCAGTGAGGGCCCTCCTCTTGAGTTTTTTGAAATAGTTTGAGAAAGAGAAGTGTTAGTTCTTTTTGGAATATTTGGTAAAATTCACCAGAGAAGCTACCTGGTCCATGGCTTATGTTCTTTGGTAGTTGTTGATTACCTCTTCAATTTCACTAGGTGTAATCTGTCTATTCGGATTCTCTGATTCTTCCTGATTTAGTTTTGGAAGATTGTATGTTTCTAGGAATTTATCCATTTTGTCCAGGTTGTCCAGCTTGTTAGCATTTAGTTTTTCATAATATTTTCTTGCAATCCTTCATATTTCTTTCATGTCAGTAGTCATTTCTCCTCTTTCATTTCTGATTTACTTATTTGGGTCCTCTTTCTCTTTTTTGATGAGTTCAGTTAAAGGTCTGTCAGTCTTGTTTGTCTTTTCAAAGACCCAGCTCATGGATTCATTGATATTTTATATAATTTTTTAGACTCCATTTATTTCTGCTCTGATCTTTATTATTTCCTTCCTTCTACTCACTTGGGCTGTTCGTTGTTCTTTTTGAAGTTCCTGTAGGTGTAAAGTTAGATTATTTGAGCTTTTTCTTGCTTTTTGAGATAGACCTGTAATGCTATGAATTTCCCTCTTAGGATTACTTTTCCATTGTCCCATGGATTTTGGCTTTTTGTGTTCTGATTTTCATTTATTTCAGGTATATTTTAATTTCTTCCTTGATCTCATTGTTGCCCCATTCATTGTTTAATAACATGTTATTTAGCTTCCATGTCTTTGTGTGTTTTCCTTTGTTCTTCTTGTGACTGATTTCTAATTTCATAGCACTGTGGTCCAAGAGGATACTTGATATGATTTCAGTCTTCTTAAATGAATTGAGACTTGCTTTGTGTCCTAACATGTGGTCTATCCTAAAAAACGTTCCATGCGTACTTGAAAAGTATGTATATTTTGCTACTTTGGGATGAATTGTTCTGAAGATAACATAAATCCACTTGATGTAGTGCATTGTTTAAGGCTTCTGTCTTCTTGTTGATTTTCTGTCTGGGACATCTTGATGCCAAAGGGGTATTAAAATCCCCAACTGTGACTGTATATCTGTCGATCTTGACTTTATGTCAATCTTGACTTTATATCCATCAAGATTTGGTTCACATATTAGATGCTCCTATGTTGGGTGCATAAATGTTTAGTAGGGTTATATTCTGTTCTTGGATTGTTCCCTTTATCAACATGTAGTGTCCTTGTTATCTCTTACCATAGACTTGCTCTTAAAGTGTATTTTGTCAGATATAAGTATTGCTACCCTTGGCTTTTTTTTCATGAATATCCATTTTCATGAATATCTTTTTCCTTCTCTTTACTTTTAGTCTGTGTGTACCTTTTGATCTCAGGTGGGTGTCTTGGAGACAGCATATATGTGGAGTGGATTGCTCTGCCTAAGAGAGATGGCTCCTGCAGTATGGGGAATGTCTCAGCACAGGGATCCTTGCAACTGTTCCTTCAGTTCTCTTCCCAGAGCCACCAACCACAGACCCTCCTCCCACATCTCTAGTTCACTCTGCTCTCCCTCTGCCAGAGCTCAGGGTAAGTGGCTGAAAAAGGAATTTTGTGTGTTGACCCTGCATCTCTAGCTGTCTCTCCCCAGTGGAAAACCCCCGCTACTTCATAGCTGTGTGTTATTTGGGTTCCCAGTCTGGTGCTGTGGGCTGGGGAGCCCAGCTTGTGTTTTATACCCCACACTTCTCATGGGGAACACCTTGGCCACTGAAATATCCCTCCAGGACTTCAACTGACACCCATGAGAGCCCAGACAGCCTTCACATGCCTCCTTTACACTCCCTACCAGTCATGTTGTGGTGATGTGGCTTCTTCCATCTGTCTGTGGTTATAAGGCTTCTCTCCAGTTAGTGTTCAGTTGGTTATTCAGGATGACTTTTAAATAATTTAGTTGTAATTCCTGTCTGGTCCTGAGAGGAGTTTAGTGTAGCTTCCACTTACTCCTCTGCCATCTTGGGTATATAATCAAAATGTGTTGATTTCACCTTCATTCTTTAAAGTTAGTTTTGCTGGATATAGAATTTTTGCTTGACTTTTTTTTCTTTCAGCACTTTAAACATGTATTCTGACTTCTATGGTTTCTGAGGGAAGAAAAATTAGCTTTCAATTTTACTGAGGCTCCCTTGAATGTGATGTTACTTCTCTTACTGCTTTCAAAAATTTCTCTTTGGTTTTGACAATTTGACTATTTTTCAGTATGGGTCTCTTTAATTTATCCATAGTGTTTTTGAGTGTATCTCTTCGTATTGCTTTCTAAACCTGTGGATACATATATCATATGTGTCCTATGTATGACATATGTTAAATTTATAAAAGATATGTAAATATGTTTAATGCTTGCATTTCATATACCTTCTTGAATGTGTACATTAATATATTTCACCAAATTTGTGAATTTTTAACCATTATTTCTCCAAATATTTTCTCCTCTCTCCCTCCTCTCTCTCTCTCTCTCTCTCTGTCTGTCTTCTTATTTTAGAATTCCCTTGATGTGTATTTTATCACATTTAATGATATCCTTCAGGTTCTGTTCATTTTTCTTTATTTTTTTTTCTGCTCCTCAGACTAGATAAACTAAATTATCTTATTTTAAAGTTTGCTGATTTCCCTGACTGCTCAAACCTGATATTAAATCACTCTTTTAATTTTTTCACTTTAGCTATTATACCTTTAATTTCTATAATTTAAATTTGGTTCCTTTTTAAAATTTGTATCTTTTTATTAACATTCCTATTCACATTGTACTCCTGCTGGTCTTTAGGTATTTTTTACCTAGTTTCCTTTAGATTATTGAACATAATTAAGACTGTTGATTTATCATCTTAAATAATTCCAATATTCAGACTTTTTCAGAAATATGTGATAACATTTTTTTTTACCTCAGTCATGAGCCATATCTTTCTGCTTCTCTGTATCCTTGTCAGGGAGCTTTAACGCAGCCCCCCGGTCTACCACGGATGAAGAAAAAGACTACCAAGACATGATCTGCTTGGGGAGGAGAGGTGGCCGATCTCTCAAAGGAGAAGGGCCCAGAGCCTTTCCCTCCATGGGCTTTTATTAGGTTCATTCGCACAGGAATACGGATAAAGCTCATCAATCATTGTCAGCCAATAAGGGTTAAACAATACATGATTTACAGAGAACTTTGAGGGCTTATTCTGAGTTACAGCCAATTAGTTAGAGGGCCATAAAACTTTAGGCGCCAGACTCATCTCAGATCTGGACCCTTATCTTTTAAGGTGAGGGTACAAATTAAGTAGATTTCACAGGATTGCATTTTTTCTTAGGCCTGATTCCCCAGGGAATCCGCCCCTCCCAGCACAGGACTGCACTGCCCTCTGTTATTGCATCAGGCTTAAGTCAGGCAAGGGAAGTAAGGCAGCCAAGGGATTAGGAGACTTCTTGCAGACAGAATGAGGACTCAGGCTATTTCAAAGCCTAGGGGTGAGGGTCCATCACCCCCTTTTTCCACAGCCCCCCGAGTCCTTCCCTGAGGGCCTCTTCCATGACCATGCCTGTGTTAGGTTGATCCTTCCTTGAGGATTCTTACCTGTCATTGGCTAACTGGTCAAGCTCAGGGCCAAGCAGGGTGAAGTGGGCAGAGGTGGCACCCCTGCCAGGGAGATCAGCTTTGTCTCCTTAGTGGCTTATGGTCCCAATTCTGACTCAGCCTTAACCATGGGGTGTTACAGCTTCTGAAACCAGGCAGGGCAGTTCCCAAGATATCCTTTGTAATTTTTTGTTGATAACTGGACATTTTTAATATTATAATGTGGTAACTCTGAAGATCAGATTCTTCCCTCAGAGATAGCTTATTTTTCCTTTTTCTTTTCTTTTTTCTTTTCTTTTTTTTTTGTCTGTTGGGTGCTATAGTCATCCATCATTTGAATAGTGACTTTTTCAAATTAATTTTGAAAAATCTGTATTCCTTGTTGTACATGGTTACTAAAGTTTCTGTTTTGTTATCTCTGTAGTCAGCTTGTGACCTGACAGAGATTTCCTGACAAGACTGGATTTTTAAAAAGTATGTGGGGGATGTTTTTCTCCTTATATATTCTGATAGATGTTTCCAGGGAAGGAGCTGAAGCCTGAGGGGAGCAAAACAAAGGGAATAGTCTGTAGTGGTCACTCAGGGGACCACTAGACCAACCAAAATACATAGCCCTAAAATTTTGTAAGTTCTTACTATCTACCCTGGCACAAGCCAACTGTTCTAGGAAGGCCGCGAGCAGCAGGGTTGAGGTAGGAGAATGGTCGCTGGTTCACACTCACAACTCTATTACTGAAGTTCAGCTGCCTGTCTCATCATCAAGCACTCCCCAGTTATTGCATGTGATCAGGCTCCAGAGTTCTGAAATAGTGAACTCTGACTGCTTTTACCAGCTTAATGGTTGTTTCAGTGGAGTGACTGACTCCTGGAGCTTACCATTGTGACAGTTTCTATGACATCTCTGGTAGTTCTAGATATTATATTATAAATACCAAATACATTTATATATATGACAGTATACTAAAGTCATCACTTTACTAGTTCAAGTAAAGTTTAGAAACCTTATTTCTTTTTATGGTCCTTTACTTTACCCATTCATAATATAATTACCTGAAATATCTTTTCTACATACATTTAGGACCTTTTTAGACAATGATACGATTGTTGTATACCATAAAATATAATTTATAAAACTCAACAGGAGAAGGAAAGCTCCCGTATTTGGGCCAATTGTATTTTTTTTCTTGGTGATCCAAGTCTCCTCCTTTTAACATTTTGTTTCTTTTTTGAGAATTTGTTTTGACATTCTTTCAGGATTAGTCAACTGACAGCAATTTTTCTTGCTTTTCCTTTATTTAAAAGTGTCTTGATTTCCAATTCAGTCTTGAAGGATATTTTATTGAATATAGAAACCTGATTTACAGTTTTTTTTCCCCAACCTTGAATAATGTTATGACACTTCTTTCTGGCCTCCATTATTTCTGATGACTTTCAAGATTTCTTTCTTTCTTTTTTTTGTCTTTAGTGTTCAGAGGTTTGAGTATGTTGTATCTTGGTATTGATTTCTTTGGATTTATCCTTTTTAGAATTCTACTCAGCTTCTTAAATCTGTAGATTTGTGTATTTTACCAAACTTTGGAGGCTTTTAGTCATTATTATTCAATTTTTTCCCACTATATCCTCTCTCCTCCTTTTGGGATTCCAATGATATAAATGTTTGAACATTAGTTATATTCCTCCACATCCCCAAGGCTCTATTAATTTTTTCAGTCTATTTTCTCTGTTTTTCAAATGAGGTAATTCTATTGTTTTATTTTCAAGTTCACTGATTCTTTATCACTTTTTTTCCTTGCTGTTCACACTATTCATTGTGCTTTTTCAAGTTTCAGAATTGTATTTCTCAGTTCTAAATTATCCATTTGTATTTGTGAGATCATATGGTATTTGTCCCTCACCGCCTAGCTTATTTCACTTAGCATAAATACCATATGATCTCACCTTTAACTGCAACATAATCAACAAAAGAAAAAAGCAAACAAAATGTAAACAGAGACTTTGAAATTAAGAACAATGTAACAATAGCCAGAGGGGAGTGGGGAGGGGATAGTGGGGAGAGGGGTCTACAGGAGCTACTTATAAAGGACACAAGGACAAAATCAAGGGGGAGGGTAGAGGTCAGGGAGAGAGATGGGATTGGCTGGGGTGGGGTGGAGGGATGGGGAGAAAATGCAGACAATTGTAACTGAATAACAATAAAAAATTAATTAAAAATAAATTTAAAAAATAAAAATAAAAAAATTATCCATTTGTTTATATTTCATATCTTATACTTCTTTGCTTAAAATTTTTATTTCTTTGCTGCAAGTATCTAATTTGTTTCATGTTTATCAATTGCTTATTGAAACATTTTTATGATGGCTTCTTTTAAGTCTTCGTCAGATAACTTTAATGACCTGACTGACAGACACCATAGAAAAATGGTGGTTTTGTTACCACTGGGTGCTGATGAAAGTCATTGACTCTCCATCCGGCCTCCTCTGACTACTGCAGAAGAGAAGGGAAAAGCTGCCTTGTTACTGCCAGATAGGGGTAGAACTCTAGTCTGTTCACATGGTCTCCACTCACATGTGTGTATAAGGGAGGCCTCATTACCAGCTCACAGATATGAAAGTCCTAGTTCCACTCAGCTTTCTCTGACACCACTCAATTATGGGGAGGTCAGGATTAGAACCCCCATTAAGTATTTGTGTAGGTGGAAGCCTAGGCTTCTCCCTCAGTCTTTGCTTGCATGGGTGGCAATGAGGCCATAGATACTTTTTCTGTAATGTTTGGCCAGAGTAAAGTGTTTCCTGTATAAAAGTTTTGTCCAGTCAAGCTAGTTTTCTGTCTATGCTTTTGTTGGGGCTTTTGTTGCTGTTGTTTATACCTACTGGTAGTTTCAGGTTGCTGGCCTGTTCAGCTAAGTTTGCGATGTGTGAAGCAAAAAGAAAGCTGAGGTAATTCACCACTTTGCCATTTATTTTTGCATTCTGAGGCCTTTAGGTAGTCTGTCTTCTCTCCACATTTTGAAATCTTCTGTTACTTGATTTATATATTATTTCCAGGGTTTTTAGTTCTACTTAGCAGGAAGAATATGGAAAAGTATATTTGCTCCATTCTCTAAGAAGCAGAAGTCTGGGTATGTTTTTACTGTAAAGTGGAAATGAGAATAAATATAGTGTGGATCAAAATGTGTTTGTGGAAATTCTGGTCAGGGAAAATAAGTGCAATTTGTGTCTCTTGAATTGATTTTCAGAGAGCAGCAGAGAATCCATTCATAACTTGGCTCTTAGAGATGCAGTGAAAATTGAAATGACCTATATGGTAGGAGAGTCATTAAAGACATTGACTAGTGATTCAGACCAGAGTACATTCGTTATAAGAAACATCAAAAGATCTGGAATGAAGCACTAGGCTCATCACCCTTCTGCCAGTGGCTTTGGCATTATCTTCATCAGCAGGTGACTCTTGAAGTAGAGGAAAGACAAGAACTAGGACAGGAAGAGGTAGTAAAGAATAAAAGTCAAAGATTCCTTGTTATAACAATTCTAGTTAGCTCTTCTGATTGTTTGGGCTTTATATTCACCCAGGAACCCAGAATGAGCCAATAGCACCACTGCTCTGATTCCCTGAAGAGGTTAAACCGGAGTGGAGGGCAGGTAGGAGGAAATGTTGCCAAGATTCAAAAGGACAGCATTTCCTTGTTCTTTTTCCAGAGCAAAAGAACCCAGTTGGGTTCAAAGAACCCAATTTCACAATCACCAAAGAGACACTATCAGTGCCCAATTGTATGTAGACCCTCAGAAGCACAGTGATGGCCCATTTCACCGAGGAGAGGGTGTTACAGTCACCCACATTCTCAGGGAGTTGAGATAATGTAGCTAAGGCAACATGGATCTGGGGGATGATATGGGAACAATTTATCTAAGAGTATTTTTTATGGTGTTGATCCAGATGCTTTGTTGGTAGAAATAGAAATACCTTTTATCATCTCAGCTCAAATGGAGGATTTGTGAAGAGAAGGACATAGAAAGAAGATGTCTCTTTGGGAGTCACCCCATCCTTGACTAATGAAGCAAAAATGACTCCAATTTCTTTGTCAGGTTTTGTGGGAAATCCTCCACTTTGATTGCTTTCTCTGAAAGCCTGATGTCTTCTCTTAGCCAGTTTCTCTAAGTTCCATGGGTAGTGAGAGAAGGAGAGATCTATGTTGGGTTACTTAAAAGACAATGCAAAGAAGTGAAACTCTGAGTCAATATTCTTCTTATCAAAGAAATTAACTGTTCAATTCATACTCAAAGAATAAGAAAACTGATGTCCCTGAAATGATCCTTCCAGGTGTGTAAGTACAATGCACCTAGCTATGGCCACAATACCAATGGTCTCAGCCAAAATAATTCCTGTTATACATCTGAAATTATTCTGAAGTATAACCTTTTGTACAACAAACCCTAACATGATTTTTCTAGCATAGATTTAAAATGGTTTTAAGATCTATTACTAGGAATTTGAATTCTTTTATTTTTAGAACCAAAATGGATGCAGAAAATATTTATTTCCTCAACTGTCTTCCATTTATGCCTTATTGCTGGCTCTTTGTTTTCTGGGCCTTCAAAGTGGCCTTTCTCATTTATTGCCCATCTTTGAAGTTCCTTGGTTCTGCTGTAGACAAGAGAATTTCCCATCATGATCTCTTGAGTGCTGTTACAAAACGTGGAATAGGGAGAGGTTTCCTCCTGCAATGCAGGGAACTATGTACTGTGATCTGAGGTTTGTGTGTTCCTAAATTTCATATGTCGAAATCCTAATGCCCAATGTTATGGCATTAGGAGGTGGGCTTTTGAGAGGTGGTTAGGTCATGAGAATGGTGCCTCATGAATAGGATTAATGTTCTTATAAAAGAGACCCCCAGCAAGCTCCCTAGCTCTTCTACCATGTGAGGACACAGAGAGAAGGCCTGGGAAGATGGCCCTCACCCAACCATGCTGGCACCCTCATCTTGGATTCCTAGCCTCCAGAACTGTGAGAATTTAATTTCTGTTGTTTATATGCCACAAGGCCTGTGGTATTTTGTTATAGCAGATTGAACAGGTTAAGACCAGGTGTTTCTGGAATATGTGTTTATTGGCTGCCTGTGTCCCTGGTGAAGGGGTTCTTGACCTTCACCCCTTAGGACAGAAGTCAAGAGAGGAAGCAAAAGAGATCTGAAAGAAGAAGTAAAGGAGATAGGGAGGGAGCTTTATGCATCAAGGAGGCACACAATAATAAAGACTATGGCTCCCCAAACTACTGCCACGGTCTGGCTTATATAGGGCTGGAGTCTTCACACAGATGCAGAGTAGATTGCTTTCCAGGTTCCCACCATGAGCTCACATCAAATGATGCAGGCACAGAGCAGAGCTCTCTGAGGAGTGCCTGAAGAGAAACTCTAAACTTATCTAGAAGAGGCTTTAAAAATAACTGAAGAGCATTCCCATCCATGAAGAGAAGTTGTTCTGCCTGTGTCACTTAGGTCAGGGTATAAAATCCTAAAACCATCCATATGCCCAAATGTGGTTCCTGCAGTATCCCTCTTGCTAATCCTCTCTTCAGGAGACACCTGTCACAGTGAGGGCACCTGAATCAATGCTCCGCCTCCCCTCTTATTTGCGCTACAGCTCTCAACCTGACAGAGCAGGTTCTTTCTTGCTGTTATCCCTGAGCTCATAAGTCCCACAGAAGGAAAGAAAACTCATTCCCACTGTCCTCATAGGACTCTGGCACTACAAATGAGCAATACTTCAACACTATGCTCTTATATGTGAGCAATATTTTTATTTTACAAAGAACTTTTATTGCTCCCTTTGATTTTCAGAAAACAAGGGGTTATTATTTCCATTGTACAGATAAAAAAAAGTGAGGACAAGAGCATATCATTACATTTTTTGCACATCACCCCCACCCCGAAGGAAAAAAACAGCAGGGATCTAGAACACAAGTCTTTTGACTTCTTGTTAGTTTAGTGCTTTTACAAATTCCCACCCCTTCCACCCCTACACACTGTTTGAAACCCTAAACATCTGGGATGTTTTCCAGGTTTTCTGAACCTGCAGAACTGGTGGGGATGATTTTTACAATAAGGATCTGACATCACCCGTTGGCCCACAGTGGAGCTGGACTTTGTCTTCCCCTGGAGGAGAGGGAGGGAGTTGGCCTGTCTGAGACTGCTGCATCCTGCTATGTCTGAGGGCGTGCCCAGTTTGCTGTGGACACACTGTCCTCATAGCTTAGGTTATTATACATTCTGGTTTGCCTGCAATAGGTCCCAATTCATGCTGTTGTCATAGGAAAATTATTAATAGAGCCCCCCCTTTCACTTTCCCAAGTTTTGGTGGAAGATTTGTAAGCCTGAGTACAGTCAATGAGGGCTTGGGTTAATGCTTTCCCTTGGGCCAAATGTGTTGCAAAAGAGTTCTGGCATTTCTCTTCCTGTCTACGTGGTGGAGCTTATGACTCTCTCCTTTTGGTACTGAGGGAACCAGGCTTGCTCACACCCAGCAGGAGACGGATTCTTCCCTGGGATCAGAGCTCACCAACTTTGTCTTTAGAGTCACTGAAGAGCACTCTGGGTCCCACCTTGCTGCCCACACATTTCTGCCAACCCATGCTCCCAGCCCTGCATTAGGGAGCCCTCCTGATCATGACCTGTCTAACTGGACTGCATGGTCCTGTGTGTCTACCAACTGCATGCCCTTCAGTCAACCTCCCTGAGCCTCAGTTTTCTGGGCTGTGAAGTGTGGAGAATATAACAGCCCAAATAATGGGGCTGTTATAAAAGCATATGACATAGTTTATGTGACAGGGTGTTGCAAGTTCAGAATTTCATATTGTATTTACTGATATTTTGCCTTTAGTGTCTCCAAGGGCCTCCTCAAGCCATAACCCTCAATACATGTCCTACTTAGACCCAAACTAATCACTTAGGTGATGAATGGTGTTCCAACCTTCCAGGCCCAGTCTAGTTCTCAGCCTTCTGTGTCCAAAGTGGGGCCATTAAATTCCCACTAGCAGACAGATTAAATTCTTTCTCAATCTCCCAAACCAGTCATGGCTGGAAGCAGAATAGAGAGTATTTCACCAGTTCTACACCCAGGGGTTTGGAAGTACGGGCCCCATTGCTTTTGTTTCAAAAATAAACCAGGACCTAGAATCTGATAAGGTGGCTGTCATTTTGTTCCTGAGTCCCATCCTCCATCTCACAATACTCCAAATCCTGCCTTGTTCTTACCAGCCCTCTTCTAAGCAGAAGAGCCCTGAATTCCAGGCTGATGCTGGGCTTTACTTCATGGGGTCTCCATGATGACAGCTGCCTAGGATTCTAAATCCCAACCTCCCTCTGTGTTAGAGCACTTTTTGCTGCTTTGCCTTGAGCCTCACCTTCCTTGAATCCTCAAGTGACGCAATATTGCCGTATACATTTAGACATCCTTCCTGGCCAGCCAGATGGGGTTATTTACCTGTATTGACAGATGAATTAATTCTTTTAGTTCCAGTCCCACCTGAGTGGGAGGATATAGGTACAATATTTTACCAGGTCCCCTACTCAGTGACCAGTACCAATGAATCCTGAGATGAGGCCCAACAAATGAGATAACCAGAGCACCTTCCTTACTCAGTGCTAAACAGATTCCCGGAATTTCTGTCCGCTCACACATGACCTCAGCTGCTCTGATGTGCCCTAGCCCTGCCTTGACTTTTAAGAGAGTCTGCCCTTTTCTTTCATGAGGAGTTGAGAAGAGGTTGTCTGTGGACAGAGATGTTAACCTAAACTTGGTTATGTTGGATCTATGAACTTACACTTTCTCTGTGCTCCATACTTTTAAAGCTGTACATTTAATCTCAGAGAGGCTGTTAGAATCTTTGTTCATGACCACAGGAAAACACTTCATGGAAAATGGCATTAGACAGAAAATAATACAGGAGCTCATGTCTGATAAAATGGAAATGACACCTCTGATAACATGCCCGCATGTTATCCTTTTCTAAAACACTGCCAGTTACCCAACAAAGGAAAAATTTACCTCATAAAAAATTGACCACTTCTTAGAAAATAATTTCAGACTATAATAAATAGAAAAGAGAATAATAAATTCATTACATCACGTTCTTAACCTATTTCGATATATTAAAAAGTCAATTTCAGCAATGATTAAAACTCACATTTTTTTGTTTAGGAAAATAAAAAAAAGATCAGGAGATCAAAGAGATCTTGCTATTTGAGGAAGACATCCTTAGATACAAATATTTAATGTCAATCCTTCACTCAGCCACAAACTACTGAAAAAGCAGATGCAGCCAACTTGGTTATGTCTGAGGAAGCACAGATGAAGAACCACAGAACTTTAGCAGAGAAAAATATCAGCTACCGGAGGAAGGAAGTGATTATAAAATAGAAGCAAAACATACTAATATACAGTGAATTTTTAAATAACAGCAGCTCATTCCCCCACGAGATTATCTGGCTTCGGCTTCAACATTCGGTGTGACATCATGACAGCACCTCTGGCCTTCGGGAACTACTAGGAGACAAAAAGCGGTTTTCACTTCTCAAAACCTTTGTTTTGTCTTTCTCTCTGTGCATTGATGGCCAAACCACTCAAGCCATATATAATAGGGAAACACTTTAATCTTAAGGTGATTGGCTTTTATATTTTAGATTCATGGTGGGGAGAAAATATAAACCCCTCTTCCTCTGAAACATAAAAAGAAAGAGTTTTCTTTCCGACACAGAGCCCTCAATGCTTTACTACTAAACAGGGGACTTAGGAGACAGGGCACCAGAGACAGAGGTTGCCTGTCTGTAGATTACGAAGGCAGCATTCTGTGCGCTGTGGTTTGAGGAGTTTAGGAAAGTGTTCTTTTCTAAATATTCCATTTTCTATCCTGACTCCTTCCCTAAAATTCTGTCATCAAAGTGCCAGAAACTGAGTATTTTCTCTCCACAAGTATCTGTTACACTAAAAAGGGCATAACCCCCAAAACAGATTAAGGCTTTCTTATTCTATTAAGAATTGACTCCTAAGATGTATTCCCATGTAATGCATGGGAAAGCAGGAAGTGGCATCCTGCTGAAATGGAATAGAAAGTAGATCCATTTTGGTTTTGGGAGAAGAAGGGGTGAGGTTGAATAACTTTGGAAACCACCCAAAATGTGAAGTGAGAGTTTCCAGACATTCAATGAAGCATGACAAGAGTGACTGTGAAATCACCCAAGGGAATAGAAACATCAAAAGAGGAACAGACAGGGCCTCAAAGACTATAAAGGGGGTCATACCCTCTCTGTACTCTGTGATCTTGAAGCTCTTCCTTTCTCTCCATTCATGGATTATTATTGGTCAACTTTATTTTCTTGTTCCCACAGCCTAATGAAATATACAGCAGGTCCTTGAATACTGTGGTTTTGTTCAACATCGTTTCATTATAATGTTGACGAGGTGCTCTATAAACTTAACTCTTATTTATATCAATTAGTTTATGGTAAAATTGTTTTCATTATATGTCATTTCACTTAAAGTCACAGAACCTATTGACAAGTTAAGTGGGGACAAGTACATCTCATCAGTGCCCCCACTCTATTCCCAAGCCCACCTAGGCATACCATCCCCCATCAACTGTGACACAGCAGCACAGATTTGCTGACATGTTATTTATTTTCTGTGTGGTTTACCTTCTGTGCACTCACCGCCTTCCCATGGGGAGTTATATATGATATTATGTATTTAACAGAAACAAATAAGGTAAACATTAATGATTATTACCACCTTGCCACTGGGAGTTATATATTTTATTATGTATTGTGTATTTAATGAAAATAAACAAGGCAAACCTTAACTATGACTTAATGATTATATTTTGCTTAGAATACAACATATTTCAAAAATGGTGTCCAGGGGTAAAAAATGAATGAAATAAGATGAGAGTTGGTTAATGAAAAGGTTGAAACCACTAACCTAGAACCTCCTAGTGATTTTTAAACATAGGTTTTTTAAATACAAAAAGATCTGAGCCCTGGCTAGTGTGGCTTAGATGGTTGGAGTAGCCTCCCTTAAACAAAAGTTTGCAGTTTTGATTTCTGGTCAGGGACATGCCTGCATTGTGGTTCCATACCAGTTGATCCCATCCTGTCCCATCGTCCCCATCCCATTGTCCCCATCCCATTGGGGATGATCCCTGGTCCAGGCCCATGTGATTCCCCATTCTGGGCTTATGGGCAAGAGGCAACCAGTAGATGCCTCTCTCACATGGATGTTTCTCTCTCTCCCTTCCTCTCTCTCTAAAAGCAATGAAAAAATGTGCTCTAGTGAAGATTAAAAATAAATTTTTTTAATCTGAATTTATTTTCTAGCCTGAAATAACAAAACACACAGACTGTATGAAATAAGTATTTTTTTCGAGACACTAGACAGACAATTAAGGACAATGATCCTTGGGAAATAGAAAACAACAAGGTAAGCCCTATTATTGCCCCCACCTTACTGTCTTGAGATTCTCAAGATTGCAGCACAGGGAGAGGAAATCTAGGTGGAAACCAGTGGACCCCCTGAGTTGAAGAGTACAAGACAGCTAGAGTTCACAAGTCCGTGTGTGGAGGGGAGAGGACGGCAAAGAGATGAAACCCTGAAGATCTGCAGAGGAACCTGGTCGAACAGTCAGAAAAGTACTGATCACTGCATTCATGTGAAGACACTACCCAAAGCCAGAAGTGGGGAAAACATTGAAAAAGATTAGAGGGGATAGTACCTGATACTCAAACAGGGCCAGGAACAATGTTCATACCAGCTAGACTGAAAAAAAAACCCTTAAAATATACAATATCCAAAATTATCAACAACAAAAATATATAGAGAAGATTCAAATGATACTATAAACTAACTAGACTCAAGAAAAATCTATAGTACATTTGACCCAACAATAACGGAATATGTATTCTTCTCAAGTGCACATGGAACATTGTCCAACATAAACCATATGTTAGGCCATGAAACAAACTTCAAATTAAAAAAAAATTAAATCATACAAAATATGTTCTCAGCCATAATGGAATTAAATTAGAAATCAATAACCGGAGAGAATGTGGGAAATTCACAAATATGTAGAAATTAAACAACAGTAACCAACTCACTATTGAAAAGAAATCACAAGGAGAATTTTTAAAAAATACTTTGAGAAGAATGAAAATGAAAATACAACATGCCAAAACTTATGGGGTGCTGCTAAAGCAGTACTCAAGGGGAAATCACACCTATAAACACCTACAATAAAAAAGAAGAAAAATCTCAAATTGATAACAACCTTCTACCTTAAGAAGCTAAGAAGAGCAAACTGAATCCAAAACAAGCAGAAAGATTTAAAGAATAAAGGTTAGATTGGAAATTAATGAAATAGTTATAGAAACAATACCAAAAAAATCAATAAAACCAAAATATAATTCTTTGAAAAGATCAATAAAACTGACAACATTTTAGGGGATTCACTACAAAAAAAGAAGACTCAAATTATTAGTCATGAATGAAAGAGTATATTATTACCAATCTTACAGAAATTAGAAGAATTATAAGGAAATACTATAAATAATTTATGTCAATAATTAGTTAACTGATGAAATAATACATTGCAAGAAACACATTATAAAATCTTACTCAAAAAAGAAATTAATACCTGAACAATTTTAATACTCAAAGAAGAATTTTGGTATAAAAAATAATATACTTTCCCACTCTTGCCACTTCTGTTAGGTAAAAACAAAAGAAAAAAAAAAGAAGAAAAAAACAAAGGCAAGGCATTCAAATCGTAAAATAAGTAAAGTTGTCTCTGTTTGCTAGTGACATGATTTTATATATAGGAAACCTTAATGAATCCATCAAAAACTGTTAGGACTAATACACATTCAGTAAAGCTGCAGCACACAAAATCAACAAAAAAATCAGCTGTATTCCTACACACTAACAATAAGCTATCTGAAAAATTAGGAGTCCAATTTACAATAGAACCAGAAACAATAAAATACTTAGGAATAAATTTAACCAAAGAAGTGAAAGATTTCTACACTGAAAACTATAAAATACTGGTGAAACAAATTGAAGAAGACACAAGTACACAAGTAAATATGCCATGTTCATGGATTGGAAAAATTAATATTGTGAAAATATCCATATTACCCAAAGTAATCTAGCAATTCAAGAAATCTGTACCAAAATTCCCATGATATTTTTCACAGAAATAAAAAAAAATCTTAAAATACGTATGGAAACACCAAGGACCCTAAATAGACAAAGCAATCCTGAGCAAGAAGAACAAAGGTGGAGTCATCACACTGACTGATTGCAAAATATACAACAAAGCTATAGTAAGTAAAACAGTATGGTATTAGCATAAAACAGACATACAAACCAATGTAACAAAATAGAATGCCCAGAAAAAAAATGCATGCATTTATGGTCAACCGATATTCAGTAAAGTTGCTAAGAACATACAATGGAAAAGAATAGTCTATTCAATAATTTGTGCTGGGAAAACTAGATATTCATATATAGAAGTATGAAATTAGACCCTTATCTCTCACCATATACAGGGTACAGCAGAAGTAATGCCTGCTTGAGTGTGGTTGATAGGGTAATAATATGGATATAATAATTTATAGTTTTAATTTGAACATTTCACCTAAAGTGTCATATGGCATGCTTGAGTGTGATATTGTTACAGAATTACATGCTTATAGTTTTGTAATAAAATATTTTGTAATAAAAATGGGGTGTTGTGCCAAAAAGTGTATAAAAATCAACTTAAATGGATTAACAAATGTAAAATCTGGAACTATAAAACGAATAAAAGAAAACAGGAGAAAAGCTCCTGGACAATGATTTTTAGGAGCATTTTTTCATACGTCTGAACTCCATCTGTACATTTTCTGTGGAGAAATGCCTCTTCACATGCTCTGCCATTTTTTGATCATATTATTTTTTTAATAATGAATTGTATGAGTTCCTAATCTTTCACTATGTTAACCAATTGCAATGAGTTACTTCTTACTTGTGTGTGACCTTTAATTTTTCTTTTGACAACTGAGAAAAGAGATTATGGATGTTTGTGTTGTACAATCTGATGTATGAGATGGCAGGTCTTATCTGGGGAGTTTACAAAAAAAATTTATTTCACAAAAAAGCCACAAATCATAAACTAAAGAATAGCATTTTGGTGAGGTTCTAATTGTTTTTCACACCTTTTATTATTGAACTTTTAAAACATATATAGAAGTAAATAGAACATTATAATGACTTCCAGGCATCCAGCAACCAGCTTATATGTGGACAATTTACACCCACTTTACTTGAATTTATCATTCTACTCACTCTCCCTGTTCCCCTTATATAGGAAAGCCAACCCCAGGTTCACTGTACCATTTATCTATCCATCTAAGTGTCTCTAAAGACAAAAACTCTTAAATCAATTATAATACCTTCATCACAAACACAGTTAACAGTAGTTGGTCAATGTTAATAAATCCAATTAATTTTTTCTAAAGTGTAGTAACTTTTTAAATAGTTTTTTAAAATCAAGATCCAAGTGAGGTTTCCACATTGTTACTGGTAGACATGTCTCCTAAGCACTTGTCTCTCGTAGGCTCCCCCTCCAGTTCTCTTTCTCTGTGAGTTTGATAAGAAACCAGGTTATTAAACTTGCAGAGTTTCACAGGGACTCATTTTTGTGAGTTGTATGTCTTTGATGTACTTGGACAGTGTTTATATTTTCTGTAAAGTGATAGTTTAGTCTGGATGCCCGATTGAATTCTGGTTTTATTTTTTTGTTGTTACAGGGCCACTCTACAGGTGGTAGTATGCTATTCTATCAGGAGGCACATGATATCTGGTTATTTTCCTTTTTATGATGTTAGCAGCTGATGATACTTAGTAATAAGTGGTGATACTCTATTCTGTCATTCCTTCATCACTTATTAAGCTGAATACTTCCATAAAGTTTGGGCTTCTGGTGTTGTGTCGATTTTGGAAAGGCAGGATAAATGCTTGAATCTTTTTTGTTATTGAACAGTGTTCAAAATAAAGTGTGACTTTACTAGCAACCTCCAAATGTGGCAAATTAATTTTCGTCTTTTAAAGATAGCACTCTAAACGCATGTACTTGTGTTTCTGTCAATTGCAGATACCACTGTCACTGATGCTCAGAGTCTCCCACCTATACCCAGGAGCCCATGCAGGTTGGCCCCCGAGTCCCTTTGCACAAATTCACTCATCTTTGTAATTCCTTTGCAATCGTGTATGACAAGATGTTCTAGGTCCATCTTGACCTGGAATCAGGCATTTCCCTAAGGAGCCCTGGTTCCACTTAATGGGAATGGTATTGAGAAACCATAGCGTGAGTCCTGTGGAGGACTAGTTGCTGGTGTGTGGCTCACTTTTGTAGGATGACTTAGTTGACACAGCTGCAGAAAGTGTTTTGGAAAATAAAATGCACTGAGTGTTTATATTGATTATTCCAGCTGAAGTTTATGACCACAGGGTTTTTCTTTATTGACCCTTCTCAGCTTTACATTTATGTCTCTTTTCCCCATGCTAAGAAAACACACGATGATAAACTATTGTGGGGAACCGTTCCAAGCGTGGGAAATGTGGCTCAGCCCCCACTCGGAAAAGCCAGTGGGAAGCGAGGTTGGCGGCAGGACCCACGTCCATGAATAGGTTCTGCAGTGGGAAATCAGGCCTGCATTGTACCCAGACTGCTATGAGACTTGCTCTTGCTAAAACTCCCTCACCCTGAATTGAGGCAGCAAATGTTTACTGAGTATCTCCATCTTCCTAAAGTCTGTGCTAAACCACCCAAGTATGGAGTGTGAGCAACTTCCCCTTTGAGCTGTAACATCCTTCTCTTTGAAGTAATTAGCAGTGTCCTGTCCTTTGTCCTCCTTAAAAGGTAATCACCTGTGGTGAACCTGTGCATAGTAAATGAGGATCGCCCTCGATGTAATGTGCCCAGAAAAACAATAAAAGCCTGTCCAGGCAGGGGTCAGGGGCCCTCTCTCTAACAGGAGAGTGGCCACGCAGCCCTTTTCTCTCCACAGGATTTCTGTAGTCCGTGTGTATTTGAATATAGCAGCCACAACGGATCCTGCTGGCCAGGATCTGCATCAAACTATGATACTACAAACTCATTTGAATTATTTCACGATAAGTGTGTTAACAGTCTCAGAGTAGCAGTGCCACTAATGTTATTCCTAAAAACAGTTGTGTACTTGTTTAGATAATCCTCTTTTGTATTTAAGGCATCACATTAGGATTGTCTTAGAATCAAATTCCTGTGTTTTAAAGTCACTTGGAATGATTTTTCTCTGTGTAATGCTGCCACCAAATACATACACATTTTAAAAGAGGTTACTCTTTCAAAATTTGATTTTATTCCTTAATTATATGAACCATTCACTGATTTTAAAGATGAGTCTAAAAGCAACACTTAACTTTGTAAAAAATTGAGTTTCCCAACTGTCCCTGGACCTGGGCCCACTGGCCAGTGCTGGCTTCTGGGCCTTCAGGCAGAGGGGCCTCCCCACCACAATTCCCCCCTTTCCCCCGGGGAGCCTGTGGGTGCGTGGAGGCCAGCCTCAGTGCTGCCCCTTACAGGACAGTCTAGGCACAGACCCAGATGCTCTGGGCTCTATGCTCAGGGCCTTGGCATCTCCACAGGGTGGGCTGTGCCTTCTGCTGCAGATGCTTCTCTGGGACCGCGACAGGGGCCAGTGCTGTCTTACTGCTTCCACAGGATGGAGGCAGATAAGGGTGGCAGTGGAGAGAGGATAAAGGGGCGCACTAGGGTGCCTTTCCAGGTTGGGTGGCTGGGGAAACAGGCCTCTCTCAGGAGATGCTTGGGCCATGAAGGAGCCTGGAGTGGCAGGGGACTTGACCCCATGGTAGGTTTGCAGATTGGGGAGCAGGGAGTGGGGCCATGCCCCCAGCATTCGAGAGCACCTGTGCATGGGTGCAACAAGCGCCTGAGTAGAGCTCGAGAAGGACTTGGACTTAAATTTTGTGGCCATGTCTTTTCTGTTATTTGGCTCTTATACCTACATATTATTTTTATTTCAGAATCATGTCTTTATACTAATATTACTGTTTTGTGTTGTTCTTGCCCACCCCACATACCATGCTCTTATTTCATAAGTGATATTCTCTCAGGTCTCCCTGAGATTTTCACGTAACCCAGGTAAACTGCAGCCCACCGTAGCCCGATGTCCACCTGGTGTCACCCCCGGAGACCCAGAGTGGATGACCAAAAGCAGTGGACAGCAGCCAGAATGTGTTCTTAGCAAAGTTCCTGAGGGAATTCAAACTCATAAGAAAGACTCTTCAAATATTTTTCAATACCATCTATATTTTGTGCATTTTGTTCTGAAGGGACAATGAAGGCTCTACACAACATAATGTGGCAAAGTTTTCTAAAAGTCCACCCGTAACTGCTGTGAAATATTGTTCAGCCCCTCTCCAACACCCTCAAATGCTCTGCAGTCTCCCTCTTGACATATCCTTTCCTTTCTGGGTGACCTGTGCCACCTCACTGGCCAGAAGAGGCCACAGTTCCCTCTCAGCTGTGCTCTCCGGGCCATACCAAGAGGTCACAGGCTTCTCATGTCCCCTCAGAACAATAAACCCAGAACATCTCTAGAAATGTGGTTTCTAGTTCTGTTTTAACAGTAACCTACAGAAAGAATTCTCAGGGAGGATTTCTACCAAATAAAAGATCACCTCATCACACCAGCAGAGTTTGCTTTTCTTACATTACCTTGTATTTTTCAAGGAAGAAAACCTGGTGCTGACCTAGGTTTTCACTTCAGATGTTGGATACTCTGATGAGCCCATGTGCATTATAAGCAAGCCCAGACTTGTTTCCAAAGCCGTTTCTCCCAGGCGATGGCTGGGGACAGGCACCAGATCTTGGCCTCAACCATCTTCAGCATGGCTGCAGGCTGCCCCTGGCCCTGAGGGACTGGTTGTGGCTGTGGTGGGTGGGTGCCCCTTCCAACTCCTCAGCCCTCTGGGCCACAGATCAGAGGGAGAGCTGTTTCCCACAGCTGCATGGTGGCTGTGGCCTGGCTGGACTCTGCAGGGGTTCCCTGGATTCCCCTATGGAGGGTCTTCTGCCCGCTCCACCCCCAGACCCAGCCCCGCCACCTCTGCTACCAATAGTGGTGCCAGGCAATGCAGGCTGGTGGCTTCTCTGCCCTGGAGTCTCCCCAGCCAGGCCAGGCTGTGGGAAGGGGGCCCATGGCCAGCCATGCTCTCCTTTTATGTGTGGCAGGTGGACTGCTGTGGCAGAAGCCAGAGAGAGGTCCTCCCAGAACCTGTGACCAGCAGGAGAAAGCAGACATCGTCTCCTCACCTGTCCAGAGTGAACGGCTTGGTCAAAGCCCATGCACACATATCAGGTGATATCCTGGGTAGTGTTCCTGATCTTGGCCCTAGCTATGTATGCCGTCTTCATCCCCATGCTGCCCATCGAGGGGAAGTACATCACCTATGGAGTATCCTTTTACTGGGGCAGCTCCTGCCTGTTGTCCTGAGTGGGAAGGGGCTTCAGAAGGACTCCTCAGCCAGCATGGGGTCCAGATTCATACTGGGGATGCTCTTGCTCTGAGCTCTGTCCTCTACACTGAGTCAACCCCAGGCATCATCTCCCACCTCCAACTCCTCAACCCATGCACCTCCCATTCTCAAGGTGTCCAATGTCCCTCTCCCCGTCCCTGTCCCCTGCCACACTCTCTCTTATTCTCTGTGAGGCTCAGTACTTCAGTGTCCTGGATATAGTGCAGATGCTTACACAGGAGTGCCTGCCCTCACCTGCAGTGGGTGCAGAGAGGGTGCGCCTGGCTTCACGGGGTTGCCAGGGGGCCCCAGGTTGGGGCCAGAGAGATGTGGAGACAGGAAGGAGGTGAGACCTGGGCCACTACACTTTTCTCAATGATGCAAGGGGTCAATCTGTGTTGCCCAACAAAAAAGAGTGGGTTTAATAAGAACTTTAAAAAATACTACAGCTTTTCAATGTGCAGCTGGAGTTTGCCCTCCCCAAGTCCCTGTCAGGAGCTCCTGCAAAGCCTCTGGGCTCGTTAGGGGGCTCCTGTTGGTATGAAAGTGTGACCAGCAGCCCCCTTCCTTTTTCTCTGCATAATTAGCTTGAACCTAAAATAAAATTGCCCCTGAAAGTAAAAGCAAGGAACTTGACAGTGTGACATCTACAAAGTGGCCTTTCCATTCCTGGGGCTCAGCCCACCCTCAGTGAAGATCACTGAGTGAGAACGGCCAGGTCATCTTGGGCAAAATGTGACCAACTTTCCCTCAGCCATCATTCCTGTGGGTGACCAGCATGTTGAGGGGCTGACTGGGACCTGGTTGAGTGCTGAGTGCTGGCCGAGACATTTGGTCAGACATTGGTGGCTTCTCTTCCATACATAAGTGCAAGATGTACTTATGTTTGTTCTTATTTTGGACAGCTTGTATCAAGGGGGCTGTGCACAGCTAAGACCACTTCATGTGGATGGGACACTACCCTAAAACCCTGCTTGTTCTAAAGGGACTAGTTACGTTGTGAGGACAGGCTTGACATGCCATGTCCAGGGATGGCACCATTTAAACATTTCAGAACCAGACAAGGATGCAGGAGGGACACTGAGCACTGGTGTGCTGGGTGACAGTACACAGCCCCCCAATGCCCATGCCCCCTGGCTCTGACCCTCAACTTCCCCAGCCTACCAACATCCTACAGAGTCCCCCTACCACTCCACTTCACTCCTTCTAGCCATTTCCCAGAATTCCTGCTCCCAATGCAGATGTTGACCTGCAAAACCAGCGATGCATTTGTTGCAGACCCCACAATGTTTGGCTTTCATGCTCCTGGAAGGAAACATTTGGGTGGAACACCTGTGCAAATTATGGCACAGTGTAGTGCTGAAGGAACAGGAAACAGCAGCCCAGAGCCACAGAGGACCTGCCCCTTGGGTGGTGGCGCCTTCCCTCAGCCATACCTGCCACATACAGCCCTGGGGGCCTGGAGGCCATGCGATGATCCAGCCCTGAGCCACTGGGCCACCCTCCCATGCCACCACTCTGTCCCCAGGGCCACTGAAGACCCCATGTACCTGACCAGCCTTGTGATCTGGTGGGGGCAGGGGCTCATCTGAGAAACCCCAAGGACAGTGTTCTGCTCCTAGATCTGCTGGGGCCGCGGAGGGGCTGTGTGAGAAGCCCCTGCTTCTGTGGGGAAACAGCACTGCGGTGTCCCTACAAGTGGCTGGAGAGTTACACCCGGGAACCTACCCAGTGGGCACAGGCCCCAAGTCCCAGCACTCACATAGAGACTTCACACAGAGAGCAGTACAGATTCTTGATGATGTGCTGTTATTTTGATCTGTCAAAGGAGGGAAGTGGTTCACAGTAAATGAATTTCTTCCTCACAGCTTCCTCTGTGGGATCGATGGAAATGCAGCTAATGTAACTTACTGCATGCCATGTTAAAATCATGCAAGTAGCCTGTGGGGGGGGGGGAATGTGTCAAGGGAAAACTCAGCCCTGGGCCTGGTCTGCACCTGGCAAGGTGTTCTGGCTCTGGTTCTCTGACCTGGAGATGTGGGCCCAGCTAGTGGCAGGGTCTGTGGACAGCCTCTCTTGCCCCTCATTTCTCCCTCCAGAAAGGACAAGCAGAGCTTGCTAGGGGTAGGCTTTCAATGGGAGCCCGGGTTCCACAAGGGGCAAGCAGTTTTGTACCTAAGGGTGTGGCTCCCAGTGCTTTACTAAGGGAAAGGCCTGTGTGCATAGGTGGGCACCAAGTTGCACTCTGAGGGTTGTATGGGGGAGGGGTAACCAGCATTAGGGATGAACAGGTGGGTTGGCTAGATGGGGCCTGTTCCAGTGTAGTAGGTAAGGTTGGAACTGAGCTGTGTGGCCCAAACCGTTGCTTCAGTGTTTATACTTGGCTCCCAGGCCAGAACTCTGCCAGGGAGTGTGGGAAGAGCATTCCAAACACTCAGACCCTGAGGTTAAAACTGGAGATTCCAGGGCACCTGACCTGGGCCTTCCCAGTCAGCTCTGCAGACCTGCCTGTGGCCACTTTCCCAAGCCCTCCCCAAACTGCAGAGCTGGGGACATGCCATCTCCTGGAACTTGTTATCGTGGAACAAACAGCTGAGGCTCTAGGGGAAAAATTCTAGAGTTTTAGGGTAGTGTCCCACCCACATGAAGTGTACTTGGCTGTTTACAGCCCCTCCGACACAAACCTGGATGGATGGAAATGCACACAATATAACTTGTTATGTGGCACAATAAAATGGTAGTAATAATCCTGTGGACTGTGTGTCAAGGAAATATGCAGCCCTGGGCCTGGTCAGCACCTGGCAAGATGTCCTGGATCTGGTGTTTGTCCAGAAGAGGTGGTCCCACCTACTATCAGCGATTAAGGATAGCTTCTCTTGCTTCTGATTTCTCCCTCCAGGAAGGACAAGGCAGAACCTATTGGAGGGAGACTTTCAGTTGGAGCCGTGAAGGGTGTGGCTCCCAGCACTTCACTAACGGAAAGGTTTATGTGCACAATTGGGCACCAAGATGGCCTCTGAAGGTGGTGGAGTGGAAAGGTAGACAGCAGAGTGGATGTACAGACAGGAAGATGCACCACATGGCTGAATGCGGCTTCCTCCTGGGCGGCAGATGAGGTTTGTGGCCCAAGCCCTTTTTTCCCCATGTTTGCACTTGGCTCACACACCAGATCTCTGTCAGAGACTCTTCAGGACGCAGTGTCCACAGGATGCACACTTGACTTATGAGTCCTTGACCTTCTGGTCTGGTTCCTGCTGCTCTCTGGCTGCCAGGGTAGTCAGGCCCTCAGCACAGAGGATGTGGGCTGGGGTGTGGGCCAAGAGCAAGCATCCAGTGTGGGCAGGAGGCATTTGCTCTGTGAGATCAGAATTCAGGGCCCTGATGTGCATGTGAGCCTCAGAAGTGTGTGCCATCTGCAGGCACAGAGTGGTCAGGGTTCTCTGGGCTGGCCTGTGGGTACTGAGACCAACCGCAAGGCCATTCCTTGGCTGGGTCCCTTCCAGGGCACGCCTCTGGCTTTCAAGTCCTTCCCGGGGCCCTTGCTGGTAGCACAGTACTGAGGAGCCCCACCACCTACTCTCACAGGGGTTCTGTTCAACTGCAATGGTCGCTGCCCAACTCCAGGATGAGCCTGGAAGGCTCATTTCCCATGATGCCAGAGCCGAAAGGGAATGAGGTGGGGACAGAGGGGTTCCTGGCAGGAATAAGTGGGAGCACGGAAAAGGAAGCTGGCCTATGGCTGGCAGGCTGGGGACACCATGGAATCTTGCACTGAAGTGCTAGGTGGGCCCAGGCTGCTTGGGCAGATAACACCCCATGTCTGGGTCAGTTTACCTTTGTGAGCTGGGGGTGGTCCCCTCCTTGGAGCCCCCTGTGGGGTTTCAATGAGGTCATGTTTCTATGTTGTGAGGTGATATAAGATTGTAGGTGTGGTCAGTGGTGACCATTTGTCAGTGGTGTCACCTTGAGCACTGGGATGAACTCTCAAGGGACAGAGCAGGAGAGCAAAGGGCTGCACTCTATGGTGCAACCAGAGTTCAGGATACTCAGGGTACGCAGGGTACCCATGCCACGGGGACGCTGAGGCACTTGTCCTGGGTGGCCTGGCCTCTTACACAGTGGGAACATGCAGGTGCTGGTCACTGTGTTCTCAGGACCACTGTCACCAGCTCTGAGCCATGCCTGCCCTCCACCCAGGTGGTTCTTCAGCTCCGTGGTCTCCGCGTTAGCCTGGTTGGTGTGCGTGGTTTCCATCATCTTATACATCTTCATTCAGCTCCAGGTTGACCCGTGTGTGCTCCACATGGATCCCAGCTGTGGAGGTGTGTGCTGCTGCCTTTTGGTTTGCTTCCCCTTGGATTTCTCGTGTGTCTTAGTCTCATCATCCATCTGTCTTCTGAGTCAAAGTCTTCATTCCCATGTGGTTGCCCAGCTTTCCTCAGGCTGGATGAGAGCAGCGGGGTGCCAGATTAGGAGTGTGCCCAGATGCTCAACCCCAGGCCAAGGGCCCCGTGTCCACACTTCAGCCCAGCAGCTTCCCAAGTACCCAGGAGGCAGGTTTAAGGTCCAGAGGTGTCAGGCATCAGAGAGTGCCTCGCACTTGGTCATGGATGGGAGCAGGATGTGACAGGAGAACAGGGCTGTCTGGAAACAGGGCCTGGGTGATGTGTGACTGCAGGCTCTGTGGTGTCAACACAGCCTTCTGCTCAGACTCTATCCTGGGTGCTGCCGGCAGCCTCAGAATATGGCCGTTCGTGACCATCACCTTTGGGTTCCACACTGGGGACTGGGTTCAAGCCCTTTTCTAGAGAGAGAGAGAGAGAGAGGGAAAATGTCACGCAAAAATGAGAAACTGAAGAAGGTCTGTAATCTAACTGACAAGGTCACAGCAATGTCAACGTCCTGATTTGATATTGTACTGCAGTTACACAAGATGCACCACTGGTAGTAGATGGGTGAGGGGCTCACAGGGCTCTATGTACTGTTTTGCAACTTTGTGTCTATAATTATTTCCAAAAATGGGTGTCAAAAATCAGAAGAGTCAATTATATTCATATGAATACCAACCCAAAAGTTTAAAAATACAATTTACATTGAAAAACATTAACTACCCAGTAATTAATCTCACAAAAGATGTACTTTTACAGAGAAAACATAAAGTTTACTGACAGAAATCAGATAAGAAGGAAAACTTGCATTAATGAAGAGATACCATGTTCATGTATACTCAGAAGTCTCAAATACTGTAAAGAGAGCAAATCTTCCCACTCTGATTATGTCAGCACACTTCTAATCAAGACCAGGTTTCCAGTTTTAAAAAACATGACAATAAAAACATTTTTATGTAAATGAAAAAGGCCTCAGAAAGCAAGACAAAGCTAAACACAGGGAACAAACATGTTCTACCAGATAGTAAAACCTATTATAGAGCTGAAGTAATTTGGATGGCGTGATACTGGTGCATCAAAACTCCAATCAGCAGGAAACATCAGACATCCCAGAAGCAGGCACATGACATGATAGATGACACTCGATCTATGAAAACGGTGGCAGGGTGCATCAGTGAGAGAAAGTCAGGGAGAATAAAATTATAAGTTCTCAATCTCATTTAATATTTTAACTATATCAACTTTTTCAAAACTTCCAGGGACTTCTGGCCAACATGGAGGCATAGGTAGACACACTGTGCCTCCTCACATAAACAAAACAAAGACAACGAGAAATTTAAAAATAAAAATCAACCAGAACTGACAGAAAATTGAACTGTATGGAACTCTGACAACCAAGGAGTTAAAGTCTGACATCCAGACCAGTAGGAGAGGCAGACACGGGCAGCTGGGGTGGAGAGGACTTGTAGCAAGGCGGCAGCTGGAGGAGCTGGGCGGTCTCACATTCAGGTGCAGATCAACCAGGAGGAACAACTGGGGAGCGAGACAGACTGTGCAACCCAGGGTTCCAGTGCAGGGAAATAAAGCCTCAAAACCTCTGACTGAAAAAACCTGTGAGGGTTGAGGCAGGGGGAGAAACTCCCAGCCTCACAGGACAGTTTGTTGGAGACCCACAGGGTCCTAGAATGTATACAAGCCCACCCACTCAGGAATCAGGACCAGAACGGCCCAATTCGCTTGTGGGTAGCGGGGGAAGTGACTGAAAACCGTCAGAGAGCAGAGCAAGTGGCACTGTTACCTCTGGAACCCCACCCCACATACACTGTCACAACGCAGCAACATGGGTTGTCCTGCCCTGGTGAACACCTTAGGCTCCACCCCTTACTACATAACAGGCATGCTGAGACAAAAAAAAAAAAAAACGTCCCAAATGAAAGAACAGATAAAAGCACCAGAAAAAATACAACTAAGCGATGAAGAAATAGCCAACTTCTCAGATGCACTGTTCAACTGGTAATTAGGAAGCTCACAGAATTGGCTGAATATGGTTGCAAATTAGAGGGAAAAATGAAGGCTATGAAAAGTGAAATAAAAGAAAAGATACAGGGGACCAAAAGTGAGAGGAAGGAAACTGGGACTCAAGTCAACGGTTTGTAGAACAAGGAAGAAATAAACATTCAACCAGAACATAATGAAGAAACAAGAATTCAAAAACATGAGGAGAGGCTTAGGAACCCTCAAGGACAACTTTAAACATTCCAAAATCTGAATCATAGGGGTGCCAGAAGGAGAAGAGGAAGAGCAAGAAGTTGAAAACTTATTTGAAAAAATAATGAAGGAGAACTTACCCAATCTAGCAAAGGAAATAGACTTCCAGGAATTCCAAGAAGCTCAGAGAGTCCCAAAGACTTTGGACCTAAGGAAGCACACACCAAGGCACATCATAATTACATTTATCAGTATTAAAGATAAAGAATCTTAAAGGCAACAAGAGAAAAGGAGACAGTTACTTACAAAGGAGTTCCCATAAGACTATCAGCTGATTTCTCAAAAGAAACCTTGCAGACAAAAAGAGCTGGAAAGCAGTATTCAAAGTCATGAAAGGCAAGGACCTACACACAAGATTACTCTGTCCAGCAAAGCTATCATTTAGAATGGAAGGGCAGATAAAGTGCTTCTCAGATAAGATCAACTTAAAGGAGTTCATCACCACCTAGCCCTTAGAATATGAAATGGTAGAGGGGATTATCTAAGAAAAAGAAGATAAAAAATGTGAACAGTAAAATGACAACAAAATCAAAGGTATTAACAACTGAGCCTTAAAAAAACAAACAAACAAACAAAAAAACTAAACCAGCAACTAGAACAGGAACAGAATCACGGATATGGAAATCACATGGAGGGTTATCAGTGTGGGAGTGGGACAGGAGGAGAGAGGGAACAGGTACAGAGAATAAGTAGCATAAATGGTAGGTAGAAAATAGACAGGGGGAGGGTAAGAATAGTATATGAAATGGAGAAGCCAAAAAACTTATATGTACGACCCATGGACATGAACTAAAGGGGGGGAATGTGGGTGGAAGGGGGTGTGCAGGGTGGAGGGGAATAAAGGGGGGAAATGGGACAACTGTAATAGCATAATCAATAAAATATATATTTAAAAAAAGAAAAAATCCTCCATTTATTTGGTATTCTTTTATTTCTTACATCAGTGTTTATAATTTCATTATATACATCTTTCATCTACTTTTAAAGTATATTCCAAAGATATTTTGCTTTTTGATGCTATTATGAAGGGGTTGTTTTCTTAAATTCCTTATCAGATAGTTAACAATTAGCATATAAAAATATAACTGATTTTGTTAAATCTTCACTGGAGGGCATTAAGGAAACTAACCATATGGGAAAATATGTTTGCCAATGATACCTCAGACAAGGGTTTGACCTTCAAATTTATAAAGTACTCACATGACTCCAATCCAGGAAGACAAACAAAACAATTAAAAAATGGGCAAAGGACCTGAACAGACACTTCTCTAAGGAGGATGTACAGAGAGCCCAGAGACATATGAAAAGATGCTCAGCATCACTAGCCGTCAGAGAGATGCAAATTAAAACCACAATGAGATACCACTTCACACTGGTGAGAATGGCCATCGTAAACAAATCAACAAACAACTGCTGGTGAGGATGTGGAGTAAAGAGAACCCTAGTGCATTGTTGGTAGAAATGGAGGCTGGTGAAGCCACTGTGGAAAACAGTATGGAATTTCCTCAAAGAACTAAAACTGGGGCTGCCTTTAACCCAGCAATACCACTGCTGGGATTATACCCTAAGAATCCTGAAACACCATCTCTAAAGAACCTATGCACCCCAATGTTCATAGCAGTGTTATTTACAATAGGCAAGTGCAGGAAACAGCCTAAGTGCCCGTCAGTAAATGAGTGGATCAAAAAAAAAAAAAAAAACTGTGATGCATTTACACAATGCAATACTGCACAGCAGAAAGAAAGAAGGAACTCCTACCCGTCACAACAGCTTGGATGGAACTGGAGAGTGTTGTGCTAAGTGAAATAAGCCAGGCAGTGAAAGACAAATACCATATGATCTTACCTATTAAGTGGAACTTAAATAACAAAACAAACAAGTGAGCAAACGAAAAACAGAGACATGGAAATAAAGAACAAACTGTCTTGGCTGGTGTGGCTCAGTGGATTGAGTGCTGGACTAGGAACCAAAAGGTCGTCGGTTTGATTCCCAGTCAGGGCACATGCCTGGGTTGCATGTCAGGTCCCCAGCTGGGGGCACCTGTGAGACAACCACACATTGATGTTTCTCTTCCTCTCTTTTTCCCTCCCTTCCCCTCTCTCTAAAACTAAATGAATAAAATCTTAAAATAAAATAAAAGAAAAGAACAAATTGACAGTGGTGAGAGGGGGAATGATGGGGGAAAGAAAGGGAAGGATCAAGTCAAGAGACATGTACAGAGGACCCATGGACAAAGACAATGGGATGTGGGGCAAGAACTGATTGTGGGAGGTGAGGGTTGGGTAGGTCAAGGGAGAGTTATAGGGGAAAAATGAGGGCAACAGTAATTGAGCAACAATTTAAAAAATCTCTCTATATAAAAAGTAAGGTGTAAACCAAGTTTCAACACAAGGAGATGCCAGCAGCACTGGGTACTGCAGAGATCTCAGATGAAAACTAAAGAGAATCCACAGAAGGACTCGCTGTAAGTGGCATGAAAGTCGATGAAAATGTTCTAACTAAATTATGGCCATGGCTGCACATTTCAGTCAGTTCACAAAAATCACTGAGTTGTACACTTGAAATGTGTGAGTTTTTTATTTATTTTGTGATATGTGAATTATACCTCAGAGGAGATGTTTAATGACTTTTTAACTTAAACAAGTTTGCAAGTTCTGTAGCACTTTGATACCACTATGGAAAAGAGTGACTCTGTACTCATACCTTTCGTCAGACACAAAGTGAATGCAGGTAGAGTGATGACCTTAAAATGGCGAAGTAAAATGTAAAAGCCTTTAGAATATGGTATAGGAGAACAGCTTCACCACCTCAGGTTAGGAAGAGCATAGTCTATCCAGCAAGCACCAACCTCATAACTGTGCTTCTTCAAATAAGAAGAAACTGAGCAAAGGCCAAAAACAAATCATTCCAGGGGAAGGAAAATAAATGTGACAGGATTCTCAGTTTCCACAGAACGGGAGGGAAACAAGGTCTCTCTGCCTTGCCTCAACAGAAGCAAAAGCTGGTCCCCATCCATAACAACAGATACACAGCAGAGACCGCAACCACAGCCAAGCAACGCAGACATTGTGCCTTTGTAGATTATCCTCATCCATAGTCAAAATTTATCAGGTGGCTATTATTTGCTGAACTCTTTAGTGGTGACTTGGGGCAAAATGAGTAAGATGGGTCTCAAAATCTACCTAAGGAAAGAGTCACCCCCCCCAATAACTAAATCACAATAAATTCTAAAATTATCCTAGCAGAGTAACAAACAGCAACCTTGGAAAAGTAAGATTGAAAGAAGGCCCACTTCTCTAAGTGGGTGGCGGTGATGGAGTAAAAAGGACAGAGAAAACACTCTGATAAATCTCAGGGAAGAGAGGCAGCATGTTGCTGGTCTAGAGGCAGGACTGAAGGAACAGGTGGGAGAGGAAGTGAAAGGAGCTAAGAAGGAAAAGATAAGAGCCAACAAAGGAGCAGGTCACTCAGTTTGCACTTCAGTTTTATAAGCAACAATGCTCTATGCAGAGGTTTGAAATGTCTCTGTGAATACACACAGGAAGTATCCTCAGAGTAAGGCATACTTACTGGACCTTGTCTACTAAGCAAACTCTATGTACCTTAAAGTCTCAAGGCCATGTTTAAACTTCCCCTGACCTCTCCAGGCAGAGCTCTGCTCCACCCCACACAGCTAGGCCAACTTTGAACTATCGTGATTAGCCTGATCACATCACATCACATCACATCACATTTAATGAACTTCTTGTGTTTACTAAGCACAAGACTCTCCCTCCTAACAGACTGTGAGCTCCTTCTGACGAGGATAGTATATCATTTTATGCTAGCACCTATTGCAGACCCCAGCACAAAGGAGCTGCTCAGGTATACTTGCTGAATGGATGGCCGCCAGAACTATACTACGAAATGCTGGCTACAACAGGAAGCACAGAGCAGACAGAGGACAAACCACATAGAGCGAAACCACTTAGGAAACTGCTACACACTTCCAGGTCGGAAATAATGAGGAGCTCCCCACAGGCAATGACCGGAAAACAAGAAAAGTGATTCTAAGACGTATGGATGACATTGAAGGGAAATGGACAGTGATTACAAGAGTCAAAGCCCTTGTCCCTGGAAAATCACTTATTCAAATATTCATCGGGAATTTCCTTAGTGCAATATACTATACTAGGCATTAGGAATACACTAATAGGCAAAACATAAAATTTCTGCCCTCATTGTCATAGAGACAGGGAAAAATCAGAGAGAGAGATCAAGTCTTGGGAAAAATGAGGCTTGGTCTAGAAGGCAACTGGAGATACCAAGACGGATCCTTGAGTAAATATCTACATGGATGTGGTGGTGGGGGAAAATCAGGAATGAAAACAACAGAGTCAAAAAGGGTAAAAAAATGAGAATAAAGTATTTTTTAAAAACTAAAGAAAAGCGTTTGAAGATGGAGGTGTGGTACACAGTGCTAATTACTTCAGAAATACATATTACTGAAACATATAAAATGACCTCAGCTAACACTCCCTTGGTCTTGGTAAGGTGATCTTTAGGAAAGAAGTTTCCAGAGAATGATAGGAATAACACCAAATTACCTGGTAAGAGAAGGAAGGTGGAAAGGACAGAGAGAGAGGGAGAAGTAAGAGAGCAAGGCAGAGGCAGAAAGGCGGGGTAGGCGAAAGAAACAGGATCTTCAATCGTTATTGGACATCAGTGGGGGAAAGATATTGACATGCAGCTGCTCCTTTGCACTTAAGCAAGCAACTATTTGACCGAATTCCTTTCATCTTGGTGGAATTTCGATTATTCACGTTAAGGGCATTTGCAGTGAAAATGAGAAATCGATAACCGGACTCAAGAAGTAATCTCTACAAACCGACCTCTGGCACAATCCATTTTATATACTTTATGTGCTACAGAACAGCATGCCGGTTAATTTCTCATTTTAAAAATATACCTTTTTAATTGACCACCAATGTTTAGTAAAATTAGAGACTCTAGAATGTCCTTGCTTTTAAAGGGTAATTTGAAACAAATACATTCAGAAAACAGTTAATTTTTTATTGTGGGCATATTCTTATAAACATCTACATCTTTATGTCCATTTGAACAGTAAGTAAAACACAAGAAAAGATCCTAATACTAAAATCCTAATATAAGTTCCCTTTAAGAGCTTATACCACCTTTGAATAAGTTCAAATGACATGATCATTAATTAAAGGAAACATTGGTTTTTAAAAATCATACTAATAGCCCTAAGGAGGAAAAAATTGAGAAATCATTCTTCACTCTGAGGTTGTCAGATGAAATATATGTTCCTATGATGGAACAAGAGATAGCAGTAAAAATATTTAAATAATTTCAATGAATAGAAAAGAAAAACAAAGCATTGACTGAACTAAAATGCAATGGCGAAAGTAGTGGCAATAATTACATTTTTTAACTGATTTGTGTAGACATAAAGACAGGGATCTGCAAATTCCATGTTGATTTTTTTTAAAGAAATCTAATATGTGACACTAAGTTCAAAGTCACAGAAATCAAATAAAACCACCAAACCACCTCTAGGCCACATTTATTAGAAGCTGTCTTCCCTCCTGAAATTTTACTCCAGGTTTGAGGTGGAATTAAAAGGAAAACAAAATTGCGTGAAGAGTCCAGTCACCTTAACTGGAAAAGGCAGTGTTCTCACAACCACTTCTCCTACAAGCCAGCAGGTGGCGACCTGCACAAACTCAGCCTTTCCAACACATAGATATTACACAGAAGAAATTAGGCTTATTCTTGGCCAGGGACAACTAAAAAGAAAATAGGAGTATTTTCTAACAGCAAAAGGACAGAATGAATTGTGTTATTCTCCCTACAGATATAACCATAATGCCATGGTTACATACTTTCCTATGTTCAAACAAAAAAATGCTTATTTCTGCATACAGTGTCATGATTAACACACATTTCAGCTTCAATCAATCTGTATTAATTCACATGAAGTGTATTTAAGTATTCCTGTTATTCCTATGTTTTCTGGTAAAACAAAGTACTTTTAAATGCTTCAGAAAATCCTTTTGGAATGCTGAACCATTCTATTTATTTTATTTGTTAATGTTGATTTATAAAAAGTTAAACACACAGTTACTCTCCTGCCTATATTGTTTTAAAAGACAATTGATGTTCTACAAGAAGGTAAAGTAAAACTGACTGGTAAAAACAGATACAGAAACTCAGGCCCTGCAAAAACTACAAGCATTTCCCTTAAAATCAGGAAGAAGACAAGGGTGTTCGCTTTCATCTCTCTTATTCAACATAGTACTGAAGTCCTAGCCACAGTGATCAGACACGAGGAAGAAATAAAAGGCATCCCAATTGGAAAGGAGGAAGTAAAACTATCACTATTCACAGGTGACATGATAGTGTACATAGAAAACCCTACAGACTCCACCTAAAAAACTGCTATATTTAATAAGTGAATTTGGCAAAGTAGAAGGATACAAAGTTACTCTTCAGAATTCAGTGGCATTTTTATACACCATGAACTATCAGAAAGAGAAACTATGCATACAACACCATTTACTATTGCAGGAAAAAGATAAGGTGCCTGGGATTAAATTTATTTCAGGAGGTAAAGGACCTGTAGACAGACAATTATAGGACACTGAAGAAAGAAAAGGAGAAATATGTGAATAGGTGGGAGCATATACCATGTTCATTGATGGGAGGAATTAACACCTGTTGCAGTGTGAACCCGGGCAAACAAAGACCAGTCACTGATCTGGATGATAAGATGAGAAGCAGAGGACTCAGCAGCAGCAGGCTGAAGAGCTCCAAGCAGGGTGTTCTCCTCTTATTTAATAAGCAGGAAAAGAATGAGGGCAGATAGAAATGCATTCAAAGCAAAAAGCAACTGTTATCAAATCATGTAAACTCCCAGCTAATTTAGGCTCAAGTGTATACATATCCAAGGCCGTTTCATGCCTCTAGCGAATTCCAAGAAACAAGCAAGATTGTTCAGTTCTTGGCTTCGTGCCTCCAAGATAAGCCTACATGCCAGCTTGCTGGTCATGTCAGGGTGAACAACTCTTTCCTTGTTCTCCTGCATTTCACCTAGACCCGTACGTGAGAACAACTCATTTCTCAAGGCGTTCTTCTACAAACATCATTAAAATGTCCATACTATCCAAAGCAATCTATAGATTCAATGCAATTCCTATTAAAATACCAGTGACATATTTCATAGATCTAGAGCAAATATTCCAAAAATTTATACTGAACCAAACAAAGATCCTGAATAGCCTCAGCAATCTTGAGAAAGAAGAACAGAGTTTGAGGTATCACAATACCTGATATCAAACTTTACTACGAGGCCACACTAATCAAAACAGCCTGGTACTGGCATTAGCACAGACACATGGATCAATGGAACAGAACACAGAGCCCAGAAATCAACCCATCTTTATGGTCAGTTACTACTTGACAAGGCAGGCAAGAGCACACAATGGAGTAAGGACAGTCTGTTCAATAAATGGTGTTGGGAAGATTGGACAGGTACATACAAAAAAATAAAACTAGACCAGCAACTTACACCATACACAAGGATAGACCCTAAATGTATAAGAGTTCAATATAAGTCACGAACCATAAAAATCCTAGAAGAAAACATAGGCAGTAAAATCTCAGCTATCTCTCATAGCAATTTCTTTGCCGATATTGTTCCTAGGGAAAGGGAAATAAAGAACAAAATAAACAAGTGGGACTGCATCAAATTAAAAACCTTCTGCATGCCCAAAGAAATCATCAACACAATGAAAATGGAACCCAGTGTATGGGAGAACATATTTGCTAATGAAACATCTGATAAGGGGTTAATATCCAAAATTGATAAAGAACTTATACAGACTGACACCAGGAAGACAAACAATCCAATTAAAATATGGACAAACGACTTGAATAGACACTTCTTCAAAGAGACCAATGAACACATGAAAAAATGCATATCATCAGTAATCATCAGAGAGATGCAAGTTAAAACCACAATGAGTTCTCACCTCACACTTGCCAGAATGGCTACCATCAATAAATCAATGAATAACAAGGGTTGGTGAGGATGTGGAGACAAGGGAACCTGGGTGTACTGTTGGTGGGACTGCAGACTGGTGCAGCCACTGTGGAGAACAGTATGGAGTGTCCTCAAAAATTAAAAATGGAATGGCCCTTTGACTTAGTGATCTCACTTTGGGAATATATCCTAACAATTCCGAAACACTAATCAGAAAGAATATACGCACCCCTATGTTCATCGCAGTGTCATTTACAACCACCAAGGTTCAGAAACAGCCCAAGTGCCCATCAGTAGATAGGGGATAAAAAAGCTGTGGTCAATTCACACAGTGAAATTCTACATGGCTGTAAAAAAGAAGGAACTTTTACCCTTTGTGACAGCATGGATGGACCTGGAGTATATTATGCTAAGTGAAATAAGCCAGTCAGAGAAAGACAAATACCATGGGATCTCACTAATGTGTGGAATATAACTAACAAAATAAACTGGCAAACAAAGTAAAACCACAGGCACAAGCACATGGAACACTGATAGATCTCAGAGGGGACGGTGGGGTGGGGGGACTGGAAGAGATTGGCCAAAGAACATATATGCATATATGCAAATCCCATGGGCACAGACCACAGTGTGGTAAAGGCTGGGGGTGGGGGGACTGGGAGTGGGGGTGAGCAGGGTTGGGGGATTGGTGGAGGGAGAAAATGGAGTCATCGGTAATGGTGTCAACAATAAAAATAAAATAAAATAAAAATTAAATCCCAAAAAAGGAAAAATAACCTCAGGCCCTGGAACATCTCAACTAACAACAGTTTCTAACTAATGACACAGAAAAATCTCCCTTTGAATTTCTTCACAGTAAACTTTTTATCACTATATTAATAATGTTAGCATATCTCATTTGTTGAACGACTGGTATTTCTTTAGTCGGTAGTCAGCTCAATGTCCCATTCAGTGGGGCTATATACAATAGGGTAAAGAAAGTCTATTCAATAAATGGTGTTTGAAAAATTGGACAGAGACATGCAAAAAAAAAAAAGAATGAAATTAGACCACATTCTTATACCCTATACAAGAATATACTCAAAATGGATTATAGCCTTAAATGTAAGACTGGAAACAACAAAACTCCTAGAAGATGATGACACAGACAATAAAATCTCTGACAATTCTCTTAGCAATATTTTTTCTGATACATCTCCTCAGACAAGGGAAACAACAAAATAAAAAATAAACAAATGGCCCTGTATCACATAAGTTTTTGCACAGCACAGGAAACCATCAACCAAACAAAAACACAGCCTACTAAATGGGAGAAGATATCTGCCAATAATACATCCAATAAGGATTAATGTCTAAAGCATTTGAGGAACTCAGATAACTCAACACCAAAAAACCAAACAATCCAATTTAAAAATGGGCAGAGGACCTGAATAGACATTTCTCCAGAGAGGACTTACACATGGCCAGCAGACATGAAAAGATGCTCAATTTCACTAATCATCAGAGAAATGCAAATTAAAACCCCAATGAGAGATCAAGTCATACCTGTCACAATGGCTATCATCAATACATTCACAAACCTGTGTGGCCAGGATGTGGAGAGAAGGAAACCCTAGTGCGCTGTTGCCGCCAATGTGGACCGCTGCAGCCGCTACAGAAGACAGGATGGGAGTTGCTAACAAAATAGAGCATGTGACTGCCTTATGGCCCAGCGATTTCACTATATATCCCAAGAAGCTTAACACACTAATCTGAAAAGACATGTGGAACCCTCTGTTTATGCATCGTTATTTACAATAGCCAACATATGGAAGCAACCCAAGTGCCCGTCAACAAGCGGATGGATAAAACAGTGGTGGTAGTTACATGCAATGGAATATAACTCGGACATAAAGAAGAATAAAAACCTTTTTGCAACAGCATGGATGGATCTAGTGGGCATTATGAGAAGTGAAATAAGTCAGAGAAAGACAAATACCATATTATTCACTTATATGTGGAATCTGAAAAGCAAAATAAACAAACAAAATAAAGACCAAGTCATGGATACACAGATCAAACTGATGGTTCCCAGACGGGAAGGGTGTTGGGGGACAGGGTGACAGAGATGAAGGGATCAAGAACTATAACTTGGTACTCACAAAATAGTCACATGGACAGCATAGGGAATATAGTCAGTAATTACATAGTAACTATGTATGGTGCCAGGGGGGTACTTGAAATATCCGGGTGCACACTTTGTAAAGTATATGACTGTCTAACCAGTACACTGTACACTTGAAACTGATACAAAATATTACTGAATGAAAACTGTACCTGAAAAATAAAATTTAAAAAAGACAGTTACCTAAGTCCTTTTCCCCTGTTATTTCCTCAGCAAACCGAGTTGCAATGGTCATAACCATCTAAGTATAGGTTGATAAAATTAAAATGACACCTTTTTTCTTCCAGTATAAAATAATTCAGAAATTAAAAATTGTTTAGTCACAGAGGGCTCAAGGCCATTAATTTAAGAAGATTTCAATTTTGGTCAACATGTAAAAGGCAGATACATAAAAATATCCAAACAAAAGCAAAGTTTATACTGTTTGCTGATTGATAGCTAAAACTTAAAAGAAATATATTTTCAATGTCTTTCTTAACTTTCCGAAGCCAAATTTTCTATGCCCCACTGAAACTCCCCACCGTTAAACTGTAAACTGGCCCAAGTCCTTGAACGGAAAAGCCAAGACAGAGTTGACTAGAGATGTGCACCGGCATTACAGTACCGGCAAATCCCAAGGCGAACTGAGGGCGTTCACTGACTCACTGTAAGTTGAACAGGACTCACTTCATTCCCCTGTGACCTGGCTCTGCTCCTTCCCCCTGCAACTGTCCACAGCCGAGCTGGGCCAGGCTGGAAGTGGATCTGGCAGCAGTTGAGGGGCCGTTGGGGGGCCGTTGGGGGGCCGTTGGGGGCCGTTGGAGGCCGTTGGAGGGGGAGCTGGGAGCAGTTGGGAGCAGTTGGGGGCAGTTGGGGGCAGTTGGGGGCAGTTGGGGGCAGTCGGAGGCAGAGATGGAGGCGGAGATGGCAGCCCTTGGAGCTGTTGGAGCAGGGCCCTGGGGAATCACTAACAAATGGGGAAGCACCCCAGGACAGTAGCAGTGGAGAGCCTTAGGGCGGGGCTGCCAGATAGTGTGGGAACTTCCTCCTGCAGTTTGGGCTAAATCAGAGGTCCTGCATCTGAGGACCTGAGGCTGCTGTGGCCAAGCCTGGGACAGGTGGTTGCAGTGGTCCCTGGGCTACAGGGCTTCGGACCACGTGGCCATGGTAGAAGCGCAGCCCTGGAGATCAGGCTGCCACAGCCAGGGCTGCAGGCTGGGGCTCGGCCCACCCCCTCTCCGCCCATCTTCCCCTGGGGCTGGGCCCAGCACCGAGGGCTTGGCGGCCTCCTAATCCCTGTCCTGCAGTCCAGCGCTGCCTGGCCTCTCCCACCTTTTCAGTATTTCCAAAATTCTGTTCTGAGCAAAGCTAGTATCCTGCAGGTATTAACAGCATTGCTAGAAAAAAGGGTTCCCCTGTCAAACACATTTGTGGAATGCTGAATCGGAGGGGTTTTTGTTGCTGTTCCCTCCCTGCATCCTTTCTCCAGTCCTCTGACTCCCTTGCCCCTTCCTTTTTTTCTCCCCTGCTCACCATCTCCAACTGTCTCTCCTCTTTTGATTCTGTTTGGTAAATGGTAAGTAGGCCTTACTGTAGCCCATAATATGATGCCTGTCCATTAAGGAGCAGCTGCAAAGTGATTCAATTAAAACAACGGAGTAGATAATTTTGTATTACAGAAACAGGAGAAGCTTATCAGCAAATATAAGGGGGGGAAATTTGTTTTTACCCTCATAGGTCTTTTCCCTTTTATAAAATAATTTATTTTCATCATGTAAAATTCAGAAAGTCTCACAAAATAACAATACAAATAAACTATAATCCCTCTATGGAGACAATTGCTGTTAATATCATGATATATATATTGTTTTCAAATCAGAATATATATAGCTTGGCACATTATATTTATTAATTATCTTTTACAGTGTTTAGTAGCAACAAAGCATACCATTGAATATATGTACCAAACTTTATTGAACAGTCCCCTGGTGTTACACATGTAGATTTTTGCAGTTTTGATTAAAGAACACTTTATTATCTTTATAGCTAAATTTTTATAAACACTCTTGATTATTGCTTTAGGATAAGTTCTATATCGGTCAGGTTCATTGTTGGAAACAAGCAAACGCAAACAAGAATAGTTATTTTGATAGGATTTGTATTTCTTGCTTGCTAGTCATCTGACCATTGATCTCTTCAGTGTATTATTAGCCATCCATATTTCTTCGGTTTGTATTTTTTTCTGTCAGCAGTAGCGTGCCCTTTCTTTTCATTTGTGATGTAAAGAAAGAACCCTTCCTTGCCATGGCTTTATTTTTCTACAGCTGAATTGTCCACAGTCTCCTCTAGGATTTTACCTTCTTTCTGTGTCCTGCTTACAAAATCCCATTCTGTTACAAGTCAATGAAAATATTTATTGACGTCAGTATATGTTAATCTGTTGTCCATGCATCTTCCAAGGAGCATTTTTTAAGAGAAAAAAAAAAGATGATTCTTGGGTTCATTTTAGATTGACTAAATGGAAATCTTCATGATAAGGTTCACCAATCTGTAGCTTAACAACCTCCCCTAATAATTTTGCTCATTAAAGTTTATATATCCCCTGACACTTGATTTTATGCTTTTGTATTTGTTTTTATCCTTTTAAAACATTTTTGGTGTCAAGTATGAGATAAGGGTCTACATCCGTTTTTATTCTAAAGTTGCTCCATGTGTTTCAATTCAATGTACTGAGTAATCTATCTTTTTTCTGAGTAACTTGAAATGTTACCTTTCTCATCTGCTAAATTCATAATCTAGTCTGTTTTGGATTCCTATGGATTTGTTTATTGTAGCACTGATACTAAGTGGTTTTAATGGTGGTGGGTTCTTAACATTTTAACGTATTTATTTAAACATACTGTTTTCATATTTTAACAATCTACCTTACAACATGAAATAACTGAGAAGGTGGGTAACTCCACACAGCCTACAAACACTTTCCTGGAAACTATCAAGTTCCTATTAAGAGAATAGTGCCTGTGCATTGGATACTGAATCCATGAGGTATTGGTGTATAACAACATTAAATACTTATTTCTGTACATTCAGTTATGATCCAGTCAGTCAATCACTACTGAGTCCCTACTGTGCACAAGGCACTCATCTGTGTAATTTATGTGTTTACACAATGGCTGTATACTCATCTGTACGCATCAGTGTACATATGTCCTTTCACATGTGTCTCCATGAGTATACACATCCATCTGTACCTGTTTCACTTTTAGTATTTAATTTTAAATGTTGCTTTTCTTTGAGTGAGAAGTTCTCAGTCCAATCCTAGTTTTTCTCTTGCCTGTACACCAGTGGTTGTAGTTAGTTTGCATATATTTGGTAGTCCAAACACATTGTAGTGTGCCCTCGGCAGAATACAAGGAGGTGGCTGAAGTACACAAAAGACCTGGTGCATCTTTACACAGATTTGATAACAACTGAAAATGTAGTTTTCAAAACAACCTTAATTTAAAGTTTCAACTTTGATATCACCGGACTGTGACATGTTGGAATATACTTTGTCTTTATTTTTCCATGGGTAGCACATTTTTGTAAAATGTGACAGAACTTCTGTAATACTTTGTCCTAAAATGATTCAACTGGTTGACAAACTTCTGTAGCACTTTATCCTAAAATGATCCAACTGGTTGAAAAAATGCTCATAAAATATGTACAGCATACTAATTTACTAGTCATTAGTAGAACCTTTCAGAAGTATCTTAGAATCTAGAACAAATATTACTACTAATGGTACATCCTGGACCCAGTGAAGCCCCTTTGGAGACTTGTTATTGGGGGTAGGAGCCATAGGGCATAGCTTCTGGCCCATGGCTCCCCACAAAGTAGGAAGACCCTACTTTGGACTTCTCTTGTATCAATTTTCAGTTAAAGCTGGGATTGTGTGTTTGGAAAAACAAAAGGAAAGAAAACAAAAGAAGACAAACAAAAAAACCAGAACCCTCATCATCAGTACCAGGAACAACCTGCATCAGACTAAAATTCATTAATTAAATAATTAATCCCATGCCTTCTCTATTCAAGGGACAGCCAGTTAGACATTCGTACAGCAGATTTTTTGCATTGCAGCAACCTTCTGTCTATTAATGCAATGAAAACTTTCAGTCTGGAGATTACACATAGTTCCATAAAATTAGTGAAAATAGCGTCAGAGAGTTTCTCTAAAGGGCTAGTATTTGACCTGACAGGAAGAATGGTAAGACTTTGTTTCAACAGAGATGGGAGGAAGGAATATTCTAGGCAAGGAGATCAACAAAAGCTAAGCTAACTGGACAGAGAAGAACAAGGCTACTTAGAAAATGATTGCCATCTCTTTACACTACAGTATGGAGAGTTAAGGAATGTTATGAGATGATCCCTAAAGTAACCAGGATCAGATTGTGGAATGCCGTAGGATCTAACTATAGAGCTTTTCCTTTATCCTTTGGTTGCTGAGAACTGTGGACTGATGATGGTTAGGAGAGGGAAAAAGAAGAGATGGACTGCTAAGGTGGTGCTGTTCTTGTCTGAATGGTGGTAGTGGGATGGAAAGGAAAGAATGTTTTTGACATGGGTTTACAAGAACAATCCCCCAACATGGGTCATCATAATGAAAACGAGGAATAAAGATTAGGAAGAGTTAGAGGTAAAAGAGTTCAGGTCCAAATGATTAAGAGAATAGTAATACCTTGAAAAGAATGAAGGGAGCTGATTTTTAAAAACAGATTTTACTCACTTTTAGCCATGGCTAGTGTGGCTCAGTGGATTGAGTGCCAGCCTGTGAACCAAAAGATCACAGGTTTGATTCCCAAGCAGGGCACATGCCTGGGTTTCAGTCCAGGTCCTGAGTGGGGAGTGTGCAAGAGGCAGCCACACATTGATGTTTCCCTCTGTCTTTCTCCTTCCCTTTGCCTCTCTATAAAAATAAATAAATAAAGTCTTTTAAAAAACTTTGTTTAAAGAAAGGATTTTACTCATTTTTAGAGAGAGGGGAAGAGAGGGAGAAATAGAGGGAAAGAAACATCAATGTGTGGTTGCCTCTCATGTGCCCCCAACCGAGACCCAGGCCCGCAACCCAGACGTGTGCCCTGACTAGGAATTGAACCAGCGATGCTTTGGTTCACATCTGGCACTCAATCCACTGAGCCACACCAGCCAGGGCAAGGGAGTTGATTTTGAAGTTAGTGCCACAGGGTGTGCTTCTTACTTGGACATGACAGTTTTAAACAATCAAGGCAGATTGAGTTTAATGTGCAGCTGAGAATGTGCATTACTCCTCTGAGCAAGTTATTGTGCAGAAAGAAGGAAGAAGTTCAAAAGATCGTGGACTGAAGCTTGTAGGGTTTTTCTTAACAGAAAAATCACAGAAGTGTCAGAAAACCAGGTTATTGCATGCAATGTTTTGAAAGTTCAAGTGGAGAAAGTTTTCAGAAATAATGCATACTACCAACAGTGAAAGGGATTGAGGACTAAAGTAGGTCTTTGGCATTAGCAGTCAGTAGGACATAGTGATATACCAGGCATGTCAAAACATAAATAACAATAACAGGTAGTAGCAATTAGTGCTTGTAACCTGCCTGAGATGCTTAATTTTTTATGTGTTTTAGCTCTTTTACTGCTTAACTTTATAAAACAAGGAATATTATTATCCCCATTTTACAGATAAGGAACAGTGAGTTAAGCAGATGTTGAGTAACTTTCCCACTGCTGGGAAGTGGTGAATGGCATTTACACCCAGGAAGTCTGACTCCACAGCCCTCTTGCTTAACCACCCCACTATAATTCGGCTTCCAGAAAGCTTCCACTCTTAGTTCCCACCAATACCCAATAGTGTCCAATTCACCTAATTCTTCCCAGTGGTGGCTATTAACCTTTTCAGTCTTTGCCATTTTACAGGTAAATAGGTAGTCTTTTAAAATAAAATGCTTTACTACTAAAGTTGAATGTTTTCCGCCAATTATCTTTTGGCTAATTGCATTTATAGTACATCTCTCCTCTCCTAAAGTTTATTGACTAGCTGTTCCCAAATATTAATTTATCTTTCCAGATGAGCCCCACAATGGGTCCATTGAGTCGTACCCCATACCAAGTGGTGTTCCCCTGAGATATTTGTAGACTTAGTGAAAAATCTCATTTGTATAATATTGTGTATCCATTTTATTAAAATACTTGTCTTGACTTATTCAAATCTGTATGCTTCCTTCATATAATTTTAGAATTTATATACAGATTCTATGCATTTAAAACTTTTAATTCCTACTTATTTTATATATTAAAGTTCTCATTCGTGAATAGATTTTTCGCTGTCCATTGTTTGGGTGACTTTGGCTGATACAGAAAAGCAGTATTTATTATTTAATTTTCGTTAGTGTCCAGTCAATGAACTCTTAATATCTTTTTAAATAGCATTTCAGTTGATTCTCTCTTGTGTTTTAGGTTGATGCTCTTTTTGTTTGTTTTTTTTTACAGGTCCTTAAATGCCTGTTTTTGTTTTGTTTTGTTTTGTTTTAGGTTATTCACTCAATTGCACCTCTTCAGAAATATCTTTTCTAACTACCCTGGTGCAAGAATTTCACTTCTGTTCTTGGTCTTCTTTCTAGTCCTTATTGTTCCTCAATTATCTTTTAAATGTATTTGCCTAGTTCTGGCCTTCTTTCACTAGACTGAGAGCTTCATGTTCTTAGTCATGGAAGAAACTTATGAGTTTCAGTTTGGAAAACATGTGATGTTTTCCATTCCTGTGGTACACCTGGGTGAAAAGAAAAACTTGGTGCTGCTGAAAATATGGGAAGAGGATTCAGCCTGTGGGTTTTTATTTGGGATAGTTGGAGCTATGAGATTGATTAATCATGGAAAATGGACAGAACACGAGGGAGAACATCTTCAGAGATGTCAGCTGTCAAGGGCACGATAAATTGATAGGATCCTGAGATGGACACAAGTATATTCGACCCTTAGCCTGACCTTAACACTTAAGTACATAATGTTTTATAACAACATAGACCTAAATATATTGGAGAACATTCAACAATTGAATTTTCTTGTATTTTGATAGGTATTATTTTTTCTAACCTGGTGTTTATTTGCTGTATTTTTAAGGGAAAAAAATGCCTAAAGAGTGAATGATTAGTTTAGATAATAGAGAATGAATCTGTAAGAAGTTTGTTTTAAAACAACATAAGCTTGCTTTTGCAAGAAAATTTTAACAGTGTCTCCTTTTCATAAGGGTTTATTTTTATGTCTCTTACCTAGGTATTTTCACAACTTTCAGCAGTAGGCCTGTGTATGTATGGGCCTTAAAACAGTGCCTGACACACAGGAATATTTGATGAATGGTTTGAAAGTACTTACTGTTGCCATTTATCCTTTATTTCATTAGACATTGTTTGACTTACTCGGACAATAATGACTTTGAGATAACTTTAAAAAACCTATTGGACTTCCAGTCAGGTCGTTGGCATAGGCGGACATGGCTCACCTCTTTGTACAACCACATCAAAATTACAAGTGAAATATCGAACAGCCATCACTCAGAACTGTCAGAAATCGAGCCGAATGGAAGTCTGACAATTACGGAATTAAAGAAACCACTTTCGCCCAGACTGGTAAGAGGGGTGAAGATGTGAAATGGGGTGGTCCCTCACCCACATGTGGTGGATAAAAATTCAAGAGGGATATCTCAGAATGAGGAGTCCTAGCCCCACACCAGACCCCCCGGCCCAGAGTTCTAGGTGCCAGAAAGTAAGTCCCCACAACTTCTGGCTGCAAAACCCAGCAGAGCCTGAATCAGTGGAAGAAACTTCTAGAGCCCTAAACAGTTTCTCTTAAAGAATCCACACACAGACTCAGCTACTCAGACTTACTCCCTCTGAGCTCCAACACCAGGGTAGCAGATTGAAAGGCATGAATGACATAGAAGGAGAAACTGAAGTGTCTGGTAGGTGAGCACAGGCCATTGTCCCTTTTCTAAACCCTCCCCCCACAAAGATAGCAAACTGGTGTGGTACCTGAGACTCCATCAACCGGGCTAACACAGTTTGACCCACCTTGGAGATCCCCAGAGACTCTGGTCTACCCAGTTTACTGGCCCACCCAAGCTGCTTTTCCATATGAATGGTTGGTCTTGGCTCATGCTTCACAACTTCCCAAATCTGCTCAAACAAGCAACAGCTGGCCTCACTGAGCTCCAGATGAGGCACTAGCAGCAGCCAGCCTAGATTCACAGCTTGGCTTTGCCTGGGAATCTCTAAGCCCAGCACAGGTAGCAGCCATCTCAGGTTGCTTCAAGCCAGGAAAAACAGAGGTGGGGGCTCACCTTGGCCTGCACCACCTGGGAAACCCAGGACTGGCGCACCCAGTGGACAGCTGCACACCACGTCAGAATACCACTACCCTGCTGCTGCACAGCTGATCCTCCACAGAGGATGAGGGTTGCTGGTAAGTTGTCACAGCCAGACCTTGCAGCTGACTGGCCTGAGTATACCCCTCCCATTGATCTACCAACAGCAACCAGTGCTCAAGAGGAGGGTGTACTCAGCCCACACAAAGGGCGCACCTCCAGTACCCACCTTGGGTGAAAGGGGAGGCTCTGCCACTGCACCCTACAGGACACCAATGTCATAAGGCCACCACACTACCAAGACATGGAGTCAAAAGCAGCTCTACCTAATACATAGAAACAAACACATGGAGGCTGCCAAAATGCGGAGACAAAGAAACGTGCTCCAAATAAAAGAACAGATCAAAACTCCAGAAAAAGAGCTAAACAAAATGGAGATAAGCATCTGTCAGAGGCAGAGTTGATATTTATAGTTTTATTTATAGTATTCTCACTTACTTGCTAGCATAATATTTTTTAAAGAGATTTAATTAATTTATTTTTAGAGAGAGGGGAAGGGAGGATGAGAAGGAGAGAAACATCAATGTGTGGTTTCCTCTCTCTCGCCCCTTACTGGGGACCTGGCCTGCAACACAGGCATGTGCCCTAGACTGGGAATCCAACTGTCGACCTTTTGGTTCACAAGCTGGAGCTCAATTCACTGAGCCACACCAGCAGGGTAGCATAATTATTTTTATATTTGATTTTTATTTGTGATGTGTAGTATTGTGGATTTATATTGTAGAGATATAAAAAGCTTATGGATAATTTTTATGACTCTTGTTTTAGGTTCTCTCTTTTGCACATCTCCTCTTATTTAATTCTGTGGAAACATTGGGCTCTCTGCTGGCTTGCCTGAAAATGGATGAGGAAAAAGTAGCAGAAGCTGCAGTATACATTTTCAAAACCACAGGGAGCAAAATTGAAGAGGATTTCCCACACATCAGACTATGAGTCAAGTGTATTCTGGGAAATATTCTGGAAAGCAGAAAATAATGTACTATTTCTTACATGATTTTATAATTGGAAATTGTTAAGCTTTGAGCAAATAATATCTAGGTTATTTTGAGTCTATACTGTTTGGTTTATTTAAAATTTTTTTTTTATTGTTTATGCTATTTCAGTTGTTCTAACATTCTCCCCTTTGCCCTCCTCCACCCAGCCCATCCCCCACTCCCACAGTCAGTCCCCACACTGTTGTCCATGTCAATGGGTCATGCATACATGTTCTTTGACTAATCCCGTCACCTTCTTTCAACTAGTCCCCACATCCCCCTCTGCTCTTAAGCTGTCAGTCTGCTCCTTGATTCAGTGCCTGTGAGTCTATTTTTCTCGTAGTTTATTTTTGTTCATTAGATTCCACCTATAAGTGAGATCATGTGGTATTTGTCTTTCACTGACCGGCTTATTACAGTTAGCATATATTCTCCAAGTCCATACATGCCATTTCAAATGGTAAAAATTACTTCTTTATACTGCCGGGTAGTATTCCATTGTGTAAATGTACCACAATTTTTTTTTTACTCAACTCAACACCAGGAAGAGAAATATTCCAGTTAAAAAATGGGCAAAGGACATGAATAGACACTTCTCCAAGGAGGACAAACAGAGGGCCCATAAACATATGAAACAATGCTCAACATTAATAGCCATCAGAGAGACGGAAATTGGAAAAAGACAATGAGGTATCAGCTCACACCTGCCAAAATGGCCATCATCAACAAATCAACAAACAACTAGTGCTGGCGAGGATGTGGAGAAAAGGGTACCCTAGTACACTGTTCGTGAGAATGCAGCCACTGTGTAAAACAGTACATAGTTTCCTCAAATAATTAAAAATGGAACTGCCTTATGACCCATTGATTCCACTGTGGGGAATATATCCTAAGAATCCTGAAACACCAAAGGAATATGTGCACCCCTATGTTCATAGCAGTGCTATTTACAATAGCCGAGATTTGGAAACAGCCTATGTGCCCATCAGTAGATGAGTGGATATTCCGTTTGGTTTAGATGCTCAATTTCAGGGAGAAAGAATTGATTGGAATTTTAGTAGGTTCATGAAAATGTGGGGTTAACATACTTTCTTCTTCTGAAGCATTAATTTTTAAAAGATGTTAATGAGTACAATTTTATAGCAAACGAGTCCTGTGTTTTGTCATGGCACAGGAGAAACAATTCACGTGAAAGTAAGGCCCAGTGGGAAATTCCAAAGAAACTGCTGTAGGACTTTCCACTGTACTCTGCACTCACTGTGTGTGTATGTGATTAAGAGGATTTGCATGAAGCGTTTTCAGAGTCAGTGCTTTCTAGACATGGGGAAGCAGGGAAGCATGGAGTAATCATCTTAGCAGCAGTGTGTTTTATTGTTTGGGTGCCAGTAGTTCTAAGAATTGGAAATTGGCTGTTATCCCAGGGAGCTCTAAAAGAAGTTTACTATTGGTCAAGATTCTATAGTAGCTCAGAAGAATATCTTCATTCTTTATGGATCTCTCCCTACTTTACTCTGGATGCATCTCTCCTCCCTATTCCTGCAGAGTGTACCTGATAGTTGCTTCTGATACTGTCTCAGTCACTGATGGCTGGTTTTACCTCTACCTCATTACTTCTGGCTCAGTCCCTGTCTGGTTAGTTGTGGCTGGGGCAGCAGGCTTCTTCATGCTGAGAATTGCTTGTGCCTTTTCTTTTTCCCTCTGAAAGGGAGGGTGTACAGGCAGAGTCAGGTACATTTTTCTTCATTCCTTTCTGTTCAGGTGAACTTAATTTTAGAAACTATTGAGAAATAGGACAAAACATTAATTAAATGATCATTGAAACCTATCAGAATTTGGTAACATTGTTCTCCTTGGCAAGAGGAAGAAACTTTATGACTTCTGAAATTTTAAGGGAGCCCAGAACATGAATTTTCATTTGAAACAGTGCTATGTGCCATCTAACCAGATCAGATTTCAGAGTTGAGAGACAGACGGACACACACATGCACACACAGTATGCAGACACATACACGTACTGTATGTAACTTTATGTACACCATTTACTGAATGCCCACTTATTGTACTACCTCATTTAAACTTTGTGACACTTCATTAAAGGTGAAAGAATTTACTTCCGAATCTTCCAAATGAGGAATCTCATGATCTCTTGATGTAAATGGTTCTCTGTTTTAGCTAGGAGGTAGCAGAGTGAAGATTTCAATTTAGGCCTGTCCGCCTGCAATGGCCATGGTAGAATATCTATCGTGACACACTCCATTTCTTAATTGAACTTTGAACAAATTTCAGTTTGATTCACTGGGGGCCTATAGTTTCATTCTAGCCTGTCTTTCTTAGTACCTTTTATGTTAAAAATTATTTGATATATTCGTGGAACTAAGAGATCGAGGTTAAAGTGTGGACATTCCAGAACATGCAAGGGCATTTAAAAACATATGATGCTGTAATATGGAACTGAAAGACTTAAAATTATTTGATTGATATTCTGAGTATATTTTATGTCTCTAATGAGGATAATTAGCTGTTACTGAATACCTGCTGGGTACACACACTTTTCAATGAACTAATTTACACTGTATGTCTTTCAGGAGTCATAATATATATGTACATTTTATGTCTTACATTACTAAACTAGGGGAGTTGATTGTTGAGAAAAAAGTGATAGAGTTCAGTGAATGTCTAGTAAACTATTTTCTCTTGAATTCACCAACACAATTTAAAAGAACCAACTAAAAAGTGTATCTAAGTAGAAGCTACCACAAACTAGACAGCTTGGTGCTAGAACAGCCATTTAGACTGACTTGAATGTGAGAACATTGACAGTTGATGTGCATATCCCTGAGAGAGGTGTATAAGGGAATGTATAGTAAGTGATCTGTCATTTGCTAATTTAGAGGGAGGAGACTGAGGGATGGGCAGGCTTTGAAAGAAATAAGGAAAGCTTAGTTTCAGCTGTACTAGAACCAATGAAGAGCCTTTGTGGTCTTACAGTTTTTCTTGGGGCTCACCAATTTCCTTAACAGAAGGAGCAAAGCTTAGGGTAGAATCATCAGACAAATTAATACCAGCATTGCAGGAATAGAAAAAGTTAGGTGCTGACCCATTAAACAAAAATGATGGTGACTTTTTGGCTTTGTTCTGACTCAGCTTGTCTATTAGGCATTCACCCCAAAGTAGGCATATGTGCCCAGACTGAGAGTTCCCCCATAGCACAGGGTATAGCCATAGTTCAAGTGGAGTTGGTTCTCATCAGCAGACTTGAAGAGAGATTGCAAAGATAAGATGCTTACCACCTTTAGTTCCAAGTGTCTCCTCCATGCCATTCAGACAGCTAAGTAAGTAAGTAGAGCTTGAGCTGGGAACTTTGATTCTATTATTTAAGAGAACTCTCCATTGTTCAGTCATCAGGGACACACTATTTACATTTTTGTTTAAATGGCAGAGCCAGAGAGAATATAATTTTATTCAAGAATGAATTAACAGAATACAAATGAATTAACAACATAAAAATTATGTAGTTATTTTAGCCTTCAAAAGTTGCTGATGAACACTATTTGGAAAAATCCAATTTTTCTAGGAAAAAGGAAAATTTTAGACAGTTGTTCTAACCTGCCCAGGACATTAAACAACAAATGACATCTTTCCTGGGGGAAAGGAACAAAGATAAGACACTACGTAAAAGGGAGACGGCAGAGCTACTGATAAAGAAGAGCAGAAAACGTTGTCCATTAGAGGTTTGGTCCCTGGTCCAGGCATATATGAGAGGCAACTGATTGATGTTTCTCTCCCTCCCTTTCTTCCTCCTTTCCTCTCTCTCTAAAAATAAATAAAATCTTTAAAAAAGAGAGAGAATGAGTAGCCAATGAAAAGGTATATTTAGTTTCTCCAAAAAAGACATCAGAATAATGAGAAGCGCGAAGTATTTTTAAAAAAACAATAGTAAACTTACTTAGAATGAATTAAAACGTGAATCTGGGGAGAAATGGGGGTCATGTTTTAGGAAAATATCCCGATGGAATTTACTGAATTTTCAGGATTACAGAAGTGATTTCACAAACATTAAGGAAAACAAGTAGGTGAAACACAATGAAAAAGTAATGAGGCTGACTTACTTCTTTTCCACCACATGAGATTTCCTAAGTACATGGTTCAATTGTTAGGGAGTTTTGATGGTAAAGAAAATGTAACTAAAGAATTTGCTAAGTCAAGTTGTGTTCATGAGCAAATGATGGATATTCTTTAGCATACAAAGATTCAGAGAATGAGTTACCTTTTTTTAATGTTGAGGTCACACTGTCTCCCAAGTTGCACTCTTCTTCCCTATATACTCAGTAGCTTATGTCCCTAAATCCAACTTTGGTTTTCTTCTTGTTTGCATATTTCTGAAATGTTTTTTGTCATCATCTTAATCTCACTATTTAAGTTTTATATGTGCCTCTATGTATGTTTTAGATATTGGAAAACCTGTCTTTTAAAAAAGGATGATATAAATAAATACAATCAGCTAAAGTAGAAGGAAGAAAAACATAATGGGCTATAAGTATAAGAAAAGAAATTACAAATATTACTATAATAAAAGTGACAATAAAAGGTGTGTGTTAAAGATATTATATCGAATCTATAAGAAACAAGTAATTTTTACTTTCTCAATGATTCAGAGCACAAGGAAAAAAAGAAAGAGTTAAGATTACTTTTATAAAGCAAAAATAACAAGACTGATAACACTGTTAAAAAAATCCATGCCCCCAAAATCTAACTCAAAACTTACAAATATTGATGCTAAAATTATAAGTAACATATAGCAAAAAGCGAGTTTACTACAGTAAGAGAATGTACTATGGCCAAAGGTGGTTACTTCAAGGAATACAAGAGGGTTGGTATTAGTAAAGCTAATATTCATATTATAAGACATTATTATGTAGGTGAGTTAAAAAAAAGGCACATATCATTTTGATAGATGCTAAAAGGACTGTTAAAAAATCAATCCAGCTGCTTCTACTTCCAGCCAAGATGGAGGCATAGGTAGATACACTTTGCCTTCTATCACAACCAAAAGAAGGACAAGAATTTTAAAAACAAAAATAACCAGAACTGTCAGAAAATTGAACTGTATGGAAGTCCCAGAACCAAGGACTTAAGGAAGAAACATTCACTCAGACTGGTAGGAGAGACACAGATGGACAGCCAGGGTGGAGAAGAGGCACAGCAAGGCAGCGGCTGGTGGACCAGACAGTTCCACACTTGTGTACAGACAAATTGGGAGGAACAACTAGAGAGTGAGACTGAGGCGAAACTAGGGTTCCAATGCAGGAAACTAAAGCCTCAAAACCTCTGGATGTAAAAACCTATGGGGGATGCAGTGGTGGGAGAAATGCCCAGTCCCACAGGAGAGTTTGTTGGAGAGACCCACAGGGTCCTAGAATGTACACAAATTCACCCACCTGGGAATCAGCACCAGAAGGGCCCAAGATGCTTGTGGGTAGCGGGGGAGGTGACTGACAGCCACATAAGAGCCGAGTAAGAGAAATTGTTCCCTCTCGGACCCCTCCCCCACATACAGTGCCAGAAGGCAGTAATGTGGGTTGCCCCAACCTGGCAAATATTTAAGGCTCTGCCCCTTACAATTTAACAGGTGCACTGAGACAAAGAAATATGGCCCAAAAGAAAGAACCGATCAAAATCCAGAAGAAGACCTAAGCAACAAGGAGATAGCCAACCTATCAAATACAGATTCAAAACACAGGTAATCAGGATGCTCACAGAAATGATTGAGTGTGGTCGCAAGATAGAGGAAAAAGAGAAGGCTATGCAAAGTGAAATAAAAGTAGACAGGGAACCAACAGTGAAGGGAAGGAAACCAGGACTCAAATCAATGATTTGGAGCAGAAGGAAGAAAGAAACATTCAAACAAGGAACAGAATAAAGAAACAAAACAGAATAAAGAAACAAGAATTCAAAAAAAATGGGAGAGGCTTCAGAATCTCACGGAAAACATTAAACATTTCAACATCCGAATCATAGGGGTGCCAGAAAGAGAAAAGGAAGAGCAAGAAATTGACCTCTTATTTGAAAACATACTGAAGGAGAATACCACCAATCTGTCAAAGGAAATAGACTTCCAGGAAGTTCAGGATGTTCAGAGAGTCCCAAAGAAGTTGGACCCAAGGAAGCACACACCAAGGCACATCATAATTCCATTTCTCAGGGTTAAATATAAGGAAAGGATCTTAAGAGCAGCAAGAGAAAAGGAGACAGTTACCTACAAAGGAGTTCCCATAAGACTCTCAGCTGATTCCTCAAAAGAAGACTTGCAGGCAAGAAGGGGCTGGAAAGAAGTATTCCAAGTCATGAAAGGCAATGACCTCCATCCAAGATGACTCTTATCAGCAAAGCTATCATTTAGAATGGAAGGGCAGATAAAATGCTTCCCAGGTAAGGTCAAGTTAAAGGAGTTCATCATCACCAAGCCCTTATTATATGAAATGTTAAAGGGACTTAACTAAGAAAAAGAAGAAGATCAAAACTATGAACAGTAAAATGACAACAAACTCACAACTATCAATTGCTGAATCTAAAAAAACAAAAACAAAAACAACTAAGCAAACTACTAGAACAGGAACAGAATCGCAGAAATGGAGATCAGATGGAGGGTTACCAGTGGGCAAGGGAAGGGATAGAATGGGGGAAAATGTAGAAAGGGAATAAGAAGCATAAATGGTAGGTAAAAAATAGACAGGGGAGGTTAAGAATGGCAAAGGAAATGGAGAGGACAAAGAACTAATATGTAGGACCCATGTACATGAACTAGTAGGAGGAGGGTGCGGGGTGGAGGATAAAAAAGGGGAGAAAAAATGGGACAACTGTAATAGCATAACCAATAAAATATACTTAAAAATAAAACAAAAATCCACTTATAATTAAACCCTGTAAAATTGTATTAAATACCTTGATAATCTAATAAATACCTCTGAAAGCAGTAGGCAGCATTGTATAGTGAAACATTAGAAGCATTCCAAGTAAAATCAGAAACCAGATGAGAAAACAACACTATCGCTGTCAAGATTGACATGTTTTTTTTTTGAAGCACTAGTCAATGTAATTACATGAGAAAATAAAATAAGAGGTTGAAATATTGAAAAAGAGGCAAATTTACATTACTTGGAAGATCCACAGAAACTACTGAAAATCTACTAAAAACAAGATATAGAAAGACCCCAAAATTTACTTATATACCACTAACAACTATTTAGAAAAGATTGTAGCAATAATAATGAAAAGACCTAAGTATACAATAAATTTGCAACTCTATAATAGTGAGTGGAAGAGTATAATATTTAGTCAGGAAAAGTTCGAGTACACAGTAAATAACTGGTAGGCTGTTCTGAAAAGACAAATTAATGTAGACGACTTATCTTCATTTTATATATATTCCAGGTGAGTCAAAGACAAATCATTTACCTAAGATTTTAAGTATATCAAATGAATCAATAAAAGTTTTAGTAACCAGGACATTTACGTAACTTCCTGTTTGTGGGGGAAGGGTCACTAATACTAATGTCATAAGGGAAACACTGATGGATTAGATTTTCAACAGTTCATTTGTTGAAAAAAATATTTACAGAGCCTTCACTGTGTCTTAGGTACTGAGGATGTTGAGATGAACAGGACAGGTTAAGTCTCTGCCGTTATAATTTAGTGAGTAGAAATACTATTTAGACAAGGCAAAAGACATGTAAGAAGTTAGAAATGCAAATGGGGTGCTGGGAAACTATTTTCAGTGGATACATATGATGTCAAATGGGTTAATAGCAGTACTGTGTAAAGACTCTTAACAAGGAATAACAAAGAAGTCTCACAGTTGAATACTAACAAAAGCAACAAACAGGAAATTTACAAACAGGAAAACCTTCCAGCCCCTCAAATCAAGAAGAGACATTTGTGGCCGCTGACAGGAATTGAAGAAAATACAAGTAAAACAAAAAAACAACACCCCCCCAACACTCATGTGCTTCAATCAGTATTAGCAAGCATTCCAGTGATGCTCTCTTGGTTGGACTATAAATTGATACAGCTTTTGTGGGTTGGTAATATATACCCACTTAAAATGTGTATAATCTTTAACACTGCTGTTTCACTCTTTGGAGCTCATCCCAGAGATAATGAGAAGAGATGTCTACATAATGACTATATATAGTTCAGGGTCCAGTCAGAGAAACAGAAACCATACTAGGTATTTGAAACATAAATAAACAATGAATACAGACCTTTGAAGGAATGTCTAGGAAAAATTGCAGGAAGATTGCCTGATGGCATTAAGACCCCTGTCAGCAACAATGAACGTTAGTAGGGGTGACCTGCCTTAAAAAGCTCTAGTGCCTTTATTATGTGTTAAAACTTAAATGTATTGGGGGGACACTGGTTAATAAAATTATATAAGTTCCAAGGGTACAATTCCATGTTACATCATCTCTCTATTGCATTGTTTGCCCACCACCCAAAATCAAATCTTCTATGATGTATTTGACTCCCTGTACCCTTTGCTACCTCTCCACTCCCCTTCCCTATAGCAGCCATCCATACTGTTTTCTGTGCCTGAGTTTTTGACTGTTTGTTTTCCTTGTTTGTTCATTGTTGCTTCCAGTTTTACATCCCAAACATGAGTGAAATCCTATGGTACCTGACTATTTCTGTCTGACTTATTTGGCTTAGCAGAGTATTCTCAAGGTCCATCCATGCTGCTGTTACTAGACAGCAAGTGGATCCTGCTGCCCTAAGCCACCCTCCAGGCAAAATTCCAGAGGCCAAGGTTTGGTGATAAAGGAAAGGAGTCTTTATTCAGAAGCTTCACAATTATGAAATAGCAGCTTTCCATTTGCATTAGTCACTTAAGCCTATCAATGAAGGCTAAACTCTAACATCTGAGTTCTCCTATCATACCCCTGTTAGTTTTAATGATTTATTACTATAGGGTTAGTTGACAACTACCCCAACATAAGATACAAAAGCTACACAATTTTGGAAGAATGGAAGGCTTCTGCCTCCGAGGTCATCCCCTCTAGAACACTCAAAGAATAAACCTGCCACCCTCTGCCACACCAGTCAGATCCTAGGCTGTGCCCAGAGCTCCTTCCCATCCAAAATACCATCCATTGAGAAAAGTAGGCAGCTGCAGCACCATCACCCAGGCATCCTCAAGGGAGAAGAGAGCCTGAGATCCAGAGTGAGCCCATGCCCACCTGTCTGAGAGCCCTTCATGTATTCCAATCCTTCTTGCCCATAGTTCCTTGCACTCTGGAGGCATCAGCCTCTCAGCCAGTCCCATCCAGACTGTTTACCATTGCCTCCTCCTACAGCCCCTTCCTACTGCTCCCCTATAATCTGAGCAGACCTATCTGTATCATTGTCACAAATGGCAGTATCTCATCTTTTCTTATGGTTGAGTGGTGTTCCATTTTGTATATGTACCATATCGTCTTTATCCAATCTAGCTACTAGGGAAATGCAAATCATAACTACAATGAAAGAAAAAGGACTCACAGACACCAACAAAAGTGTGGTGATTGCAGGGGTGAGGAGTGTGGGTGGAGGTGGAAGAGAGTATAGGGGGATAAATGGTAATGAGAAAAATACAATAGTTTAAAAAAAAAACTACAATAAGACACCACTTACCACATGTTTGAATGACTAGTATCAACAGGACAAGGAGTTAAAGGTGTTGAAAGAGGTTGTGGAGAAAAAGGAACTCTATTCACTATTCATGTGAGTGTAAACTGATACAGCACTTGAAAACAATATAGAGGTTGTTGAAAAAAATTAAGAATAGAGTTACCATGTGACCCAATGATCCCTCTTCTGGGTATCTACACAAAAAACTTGAGAACATTTATTCTCAAAGATATATGCATCCTTATGTTCATTGCAGCTTATCCATGGTGGCCAAGACATGGGAACACCCAAAGTGTCGCGTGTCTTTCCCTGGAAGAACCTCACAGGAAGTCATCTCAGGAGGGAGTACGGGAAATGTAATTTGCAGGTCTACAGCTTTGGTATCTCAGAGCTGATCACAGGATAGAGTTAAGGCTCAGAGATAGTAGTTTAAGTAAGCGACACAGGGATGTTCATGGTTTTATTGTTAAGGTTTAAGTAAAAAATCAGTTAGATCAGTTGTGCTATAGCTATCCACCCAAGAGCAATGTGAGCATTAAAAATAATAGTTTGGCAATGCTTGATATACGCATTCTCTCCAATATTGTTGTGTGAAAAAGGTTTCCAAATGATGTTTCTATTGTCTTTTTTTAAATGTGTGTGTGTATGTGTGGTGTCAATCCATGGCTGTCCTCCCACTGTGACTAGGGCTGGCCAGGGCGGCCCTGGTCACAAGGAATGTGTGCTGTTTTGGGGATGGATTGTAACTCCCTTCTTATTATCTCCTTCTGGGAGCAGCTTCTTGTCCTGTGACCGCATCTGGACATTTTCCTTCTACACGTGCACACTGATGTAATGCAGCTCCGGGCCACGTGTAGGTTTGTGCAACCTGGACCCAGGTTGACTTAGTCTGGGACCCCTTATAATGAGCCTCAGATGGGTGGAGGTGGTCGTATTTTCTGAATATCATAAACACTTAAGCAGCTCTCTGGTCTGGGGCTCCTGCATTACAGTCTGTATGAGAAATTTTAGAAATACGTTTACCAAAATATTAAAACTAATTGTTTCAGGGTAGTGAATTTTGAGGTATTTTATTACAGTTTTTAATGTATTTTTCAGTGTTGTTTGTATTTCCTGCATGTGCATGATTGTCATAAAAGGGGTAGAGGACTTGAATTTGAAAGAAAAAAATGAATTTAATGAGGGAATAAAGGATTCCTTTTAATGGGAAGTTAATAGAAAAAGTAGTCAGAAGGTAGTTGCTACATTTACTTTTCACTGACATTAAGATGGCCTCATACTTTAGAATCTTGAAATTGTTTTTTTCTTTGTGTACGGCTTTGGTTTATTTCCATTTATTGCTTAAATGACTAAAAAATTGGATGAGCTTAAAATTTCTCATACTATATGTTTTTTAAAGTATAATTGATATTTTATTAGTTTAAAGTATAACATATAGTGATTAGACATTTATATACCTAGTATGAGCTCACCACACTAAGTCTAGTCACTCTCTGTCCTTGTACAAAGTTATCACACTATTTTTAATTATATTTCTTTTCATCTTTTCGCCCTCCCTCCACTTCCTCTCCTCTCTGGCACCATCAGTTTGTTCTTTGTTTCTATGAGTGTGTTCCTGTTTTGGTTTGTGTATTTGGAGGTTTAAAAAATTTCATGTATAAGTGAATTCATAGTATTTATTTTTTCTGTCTGATGAATTTCACTGAACATGATACTCCCTAGGTCCATCTTGGTTGTTGCAAGTGGCAGATTTTGTTCTTTTTTATTGCCTAACAATATTTCAGATGTGTGTGTGTTTTGTGTGTGTGTGTCTCATATCATCTTTATATGCATGCATATACCTATAAATACAATATACATGTACATAAATACATATATATATATATATTTTATCCTCACTTGGGGACACTTTTCCATTGGTTTCAGAGAGAGAGGGAGGGAGAGAAACATGGATTCGAGAGAAAAACACCAATCAGCTGCCTCCCGCATGTGCCCCAACCCATAATAGAAGCTGCAACCCAGTTAGGTGCCCTGACCAGGGAGTGAACCTTCAAACTTTAGGTTCAGAGGACAGATGTTGCTCCAATCAACTGAGACACACTGGCCACGGCTATATATTTTTTATTGATGGAAACCTAAGTTGCTTTCATATCTCGGCAGTTGTAAATAAGGCTACAATGAACCTAGGTGTTTTGTCTTCTTTGGCAAATGCGCAGAATAGAACTGCTGAGTCAAAAGTTAGATCTACTTTTAGTTTGGGGGGAAATCTCCATGTTTTCCATAGAAGCTGCACCATTTTCAGTCCCATCAGAGTGCATAAGAGTTCCCTTTTCTGCACATCCTCACCAGCCCTTAGTATTTTGGACTTTTTGATGATAGCTATTCTGACTGGTGGGAGGTGGTATCTCATTGCAGTTTTGATTCGCATCTCCTTGGTGATGAGTGATGTTGAGCATCTCTTCAAGTGTCTGAAGACCATCTGAACATCCTCTCTGGAGAAATGTCTCTTGACATCCTCTGCCTACTTCTTGATCAGATTGTTTCTTTTCTGTTCATAAGTTGGGTGACTTTCTTATCTCATGTTATCTTAAAACATTCCACCAGAGCTGCTTTGTATGTGCATGTGACCTTTAATTTGTCTTGATTATTTGGGAAAGAGCTTGTGCATATTTCTATTGTAAAATATGATTTATAAAGAGATGGGTCTTATCTGGGGATTTTCATTACCAATGTACAAGAAAGGAATAATTTCTCATTTAACCAATTAACTACAAATCATAGACTAAAAGGAGAGCATTTTGGTGAAACTAATTATTTTTACACATTTTATTTATTATTGAACTTTTCAAACATACATAGAAGTAAATAGAATATTATAATGACTTCCAGGCATCCAGCAACCAGCTTATATGTGGACAATTTACACCCACTTTACTTGAATTTATCATTCTACTCACTCTCCCTGTTCCCCTTATATAGGAAAGCCAACCCCAGGTTCACTGTACCATTTATCTATCCATCTAAGTGTCTCTAAAGACAAAAACTCTTAAAAATCAATTATAATACCTTCATCACAAACAGAGTTAAGAATAGTTGGTCAATGTTAATAATATCCAATTAATTTTCTCTAAAGTGTAGCAAATTTTTCAATAGTTTTTTTGAATCAGGATCCAAGTGAGGTTTCCACATTGTCACTGGTAGACATGTCTCCTAAGCACTTGTCTCTCGGAGGCTCCCCCTCCAGTTCTCTTTCTCTGTGTGTTTGATAAGAAACCAGGTTGTTAAACTTGCAGAGTTTCACAGGGACTGATTTTTGCAGGTTGTATGTCTTTGATGTACTTGGACAGTGTTTATATTTTCTGTAAAGTGATAGTTTAGTCTGGATGCCCGATTGAATTCTGGTTTTATTTTTTTGTTGTTACAGGGCCACTCTACAGGTGGTAGTATGCTATTCTATCAGGAGGCACATGATATCTTTTCCTTTTTATGATGTTAGCAGCTGATGATACTTAGTAATAAGTGGTGATACTCTATTCTGTCATTCCTTCATCACTTGTTAGCTGAACACTTTTATAAAGGGGACTTTCTCACCTATTCTTTGGTCTCCCACAGTCTGTGCCCCTCAGGAAGACTCTTCTTGGCTGTCTTCAAATTAACGCTTCAATTCAACGGTGTGTTGTTTAATAACAGGCAGTCAGCTCAGTCCACACTTAAAAAAATCACCTAACATAGTGGCCTAGGGTCTTACCAAGCTGAGAGATTCCCCTTCACGGCACAAGTGCATGTTTTATCCAGGTCACGTGTTGGAGGGCCCTTCCTGTGGGACACTAAAGCCCGGCTCCTGTCCACTAGACCTGGACAACCTCCATCTGCTCTCCAGTGATTAAAACCCCACTCCCAGCTGGAGGGTGTGTGCTCTCACAGTGACCACACAGTGGCTCTGCTTGTCAGCTGGCACTGCATTTCTAGGAAGGGCAGTTCTTGTTTCCTGGGCCCAAGGGAAAAAGGACCACACACTGCCAGCTTCAACAGCCCAAATCCTCTCTCTGCTCTGGGGCCAGAAGTCCCAAGTTAAGGTGACAGCAGGCTGCCCTCTCTCCACAGACTGCAGGGGATCCTTCCTCCCCTGTCTGGCTTCTGGTGTCCAGGTGTCCCTGGGCTTGTGGCTGTGTCACTTTAAACTCTTCCTCCATCTTCAAGGGCCACCCCACCCGCATTTGCCTTCCTCCCTGTGTCTCTTCTAACAGCACTCTCATTGGATTTAGGGCCACCAGTTAGTCTAGGATGATCTCATGTCCAGGTCCCTAATGATATCTGCAGAGACCCATCTCCACATGAAGTCACGTTCTGAGGTGCTGGTGGACTGTCGCCCAACACAGTTGTTCTTCCTGGCTTCCTGAGGTGGTCATCTCAGCCCAGCAGCCCTGTGTGTTCACCAGGAGACACCTTCAAGTCCCTGGCTGCCCTCCCTGGCTTCCTGTGTAGGTTTTGTGCCACCCAAGTGGGAGCATGAAGGACAGCCCAATGCCAGGTGGCTCTGGTGGCAGCAACAGGAGAAGAGCTGCCTGCCAGCCCTCCACTGAAACAGCCAATGGTTTAAATTTTACCAAGGCTGATTTTAAGTGTATTGCCATTAAAATTTCCATGATAGTAGTTCCGTTAAAACTTCCTGAAAGATGCTGGGCAATTTCCTTCAAAGTCACTTAAACTCATGAACTTATCAACATTGCTAGTAAACAGGAGCAACAACATTGTACCAAGCCCATTTTGAATTCAATTTCTTCTTTGAGTAACACAGATGTTAGAAAACTTTGAATGAATTTTAAAATATGGCTCCTGAACTAAATGCACCATTCTTTTATTTTAAACGCCTGTTGGACCAGTCTACTCCCAGCTCCATGTCAGCAGGCATCGTGGTCACAGGGACTGTGGAGGAATGTGTGCTTCTCCCTGACTGGGAAGCAGGTGAGCTCCCCACTGGGGTCCAGGGACACGTTGATCCTGGTTCAACCCTGAGGGATGCTGAGGCTCACTTGGCCCAGCACAGAGTCACCTCCTGTTTAGGTTCTAGAAGTGGGTTTGGCAGGAGGGAGCCCTCACCCTGGAAGGCCTGCCCCTCGCCGAGCCCCTTCATAAGGATCGTGGTGGGGATGGCACACTCTGGGCCTCCTGCCCTCTGGGAGGGTGGTGTGGAGCTCCTGAGATGGCACATTTTAGCTGCTGCCATGCAGTGAGTTCAGGAGTGGGTTTGCCATGGCTGACTCTCAGCCGTGATCAGAATCTTGGAGAGGGGCTCCTGGGTGGGCCCTCAGCCAACGCCGACATCTGGGCTTCAGTAGGACAAGGGAAGCCACCCTGAGTGTCCAGCAGGGAGGGTGCAGAGGGGCCCCCTGAGCCCTTGGCACACAGTCACAGAGCCTGGCCCTATTGGCATGGGGACCAAGGCTGTGCACTCTGGAGACCTTGTCAAGAGGTGAGTGCCACCTACATTTAGGCAGAGCTTTCAGACTCCAACTTGTCTAATTGTCCCTAGTCCATGGTCAGGTAGACCTGTTGAAATTGATAGTGATCAAATCAAGTCATTATTTGAGAAAAGTCAATGTTACACCACACAGGAGATGACCAACATACTCAAAATATCCAAATCAAGGAAGTTACTGGTGAAAATGTAAAATCTGTCTTTTATTTTACAGGAAAAAACTAAATGGACTTTTTTGATGTAGTCTAACTTTCTATTGCTTACTTTAATAATTATTTTTGTGTCCTAGTATAGAAAATATTACCAAACTCAATATTACACAGATTATTTTATTTTATTTTATTTTTAAATTGTTATAATTTAGGTCTAAAATTTAGGTCTGTAAGCAGTTTTGAGTACTTTTTGTGTATTATATGAAGTAAGACATTTGGTTCTTTGGCGGGGGGGGGGGCATAGGATTACCCAGTTCTTGCAATACACTCATTTCTCCTTATTGAGTTATCTGGGTGCCTTCATTTAAAATCCTTTGTTCAGAAATGTAAGACTTTTATTTCTAGTGTTTTTTATTCTCCTTCACTGATCTATGACTCTATTTTTATGCCAGTCCCAAATACTTGATTACTCTAGCTTTACAGTAAATTTTGAAGTCAGATTTTGTAAATCCTCTAATTTGTTTATTATTTTTAAAAATTATTTTAGCCACTCTCAAGTTTTCTTAATTTCCATATACATTTTTGGCCCAGTTTGTTGTTTCCTTAAAGAGAAAATCTTGCTGGGGACATAATATGTCTGTCAATCAATTTGAGACAAATTTTCTGTCAAGACAATATTGAATGTTCCAATCCATTAATATTATGAGTCTTTCCATTTATTTGGATTGTGTTTAATTTCTCTCTGCAATAGTTTGCTGCTTTAAGTAGGCAGATCTTGCACTTATCCATCATTGGATTATTTTTGATGCTATTGTGATGGTATACTTTTCTTAGTGTCATTTTCAGGTTCTTTATGGCTAGTGCATAAAATATAATTGATTTTTATATTGGTTTTGTATCTTACTACTTTCCTAAGCCATCTTATTATTCCGATTAGCTTCTTTAAACCTTGCTTTACTACACTGGTTAGAACTTGAGTAACATGTGGAGTACATGTTTGGAGAGGATATTTTTGCCTTGGCCCAAACTTTAGGGGTAAAGCTTTCAGTATGAATTAAGTATGAATTAGTTCTAAGTCTCATCAGTGCTCTTTATCAGGTTCAGGGTGTTTTTCTTTTTTCCCCCTAGGTGTTGAATTTTTAATTATAAATAGATGTGTTATTATGTCATGTGTTTTTTGGTGTGACATGTTCATATATTTATTTTCCTTTAGTGTACTAATATTCTTATTAATTTATTTGCAGATGTAAAAGCAAACTTGCATTCCTGGAATAAGCCTGTCACATTGTATAATCCTGTGTGTGTGTGTGTGTGTGTATAAAAATTGGAATGTGTTTACTAATATTTTTTTAATGGTGTTTGCCTCCAGATTCATGAATGATATCGGCTTATGATATTTTAAAAAATATATTTATTGATTATGCTATTACAATTGTCCCATTTCCCCCCCTTCACTCCACTCCGTCCTGCCCACCCCCTCCTTCCCATATTCGCCCCCTATAGTTCATGTCCATGGCTCATATATATAAGTTCTTTGGCTTATCCATTTCCTATACTATTCTTACCCTCACCCTATTTTCTATCTACCATTTATGCTACTTATTCTCTGTACCTTCCCCCCTGTCTCCCCCTCCCACTCCCCTGTTGATAACCCTCCATGTGATCTCCATTTCTGTGATTCTGTTCCTGTTCTAGTTGTTTGCTTAGTTTGCTTTTGTTTTTGTTTTAGGTGTGGTTGTTAATAACTGTGAGCTTGCTGTCATTTCTACTGTTCATATTTTTTATCTTCTTTTTCTTAGATAAATCCCTTTAAGATTTCCTATAATAAGGGCTTGGTGATGATGAACTTCTTTAACTTGACCTTATCTGAGAAGCACTTTACCTGCCCTTCCATTCTAAATGATAGCTTTGCTGGATACAGTAATCTCGGATGTAGGTCCTTGCCTTTCATGACTTCAAATATTTCTCTCCAGCCCCTTCTTGCCTGTAAGGTCTAAGAAATCACCTGACATTCTTATGGGAACCCCTTTGTAGGTAACTGTGTCCTTTTCTCTTGCTGCTTCTAAGATTCTATCCTTCTGTGTAATCTTGGCTAATGTAATTATGATGTACCTTGGTGTGTTCCTCCTTGGGTCCAGCTTCCTTGGGACTCTCTGGGCTTCCTGGACTTCCTGGAAGTCTATTTACTTTGCCAGATTAGGGAAATTCTCCTTCATTATTTGTTCAAATAAGTTTTCAATTTTTTGTTCTTCCTCTTCTCCTTCTGGCACCCCTATAATTTGGACGTTGGAACATTTAAAGGTGTCCTGGAGGTTCCCAAGCCTCTTCTCATTTTTTTGAATTCTTGTTTCTTCATTCTTTTCTGGTTGGATGCTTCTTTCTTCCTTCTGGTCCACACTGTTGATCTGAGTCCCAGTCTCCTTCCCATGACTATTGGTTCCCTGTACATTTTCCTTTGTTTCTCTTAGCATAGCCTTCATTTCTTCATCTAATTTGTGACCAAATTCAACCAATTCTGTGAGCTTCCTGATTACCAGTATTTTGAACTATGCATCTGATAAGTTGGCTATCTCTTCATCGCTTAGTTGTATTTTTTCTGGAGCTTTGATTTGTTCTTTCATTTGGGCCATTTTTTTTGTCTTGGTGCACCTGTTAGGTAAAGGGGCGGAGCCTTAGGTGTTCACCAGGGCGGGTTAACGCTGGTTGCTGCACTGTGATGCTGTACGTGGGGGAGGGGCTGATAGGGAACAATGGTGCTTGCTCCACTCTCTGCCAGATTTCAATCACTCCCTTTGCTACCCACAATCAAACTGGACCCCTCTGGTGCTGATTCCCGAGTGGGTGGGCTTGTGCATGCTCTAGGCCCCTGTGGGTTTCTCCAATGATCTCTCCTGTGAAGCTGGGAGTTTCTCCTGCTGCTGCCTCAACCCCCATGGGTGTTTTCAACGAGAGGTTTGAAGCTTTATTTCCCTGCGCTGGAGCCTTGAGTTGCATGGTCTGCTTTGCTCCCCTACCATTCTTCCTGGTTTATTTATGCGCAAATGTGGGGCCACAGGGTCTGCCAGCCACCACCTTGTAGGTTCTGCTAGCTGCAGCCTGGCCTGCCCTGTTCCACAGTCTGCCACCTCCCTGGGTCCACCAGCCGCTGCCAGCTGCCACCTTGCTGCGAATCCTCTCAGCCCCAGTTGCCCATCTCTACCCGTCCTACCTGTCTGGGTGAATGTTTCTTCTTTATCTCCTTGGTTTTTGGACTTCCATACAGTTCAATTTTCTGTCAGTTCTGCTTGTTTTTTGTTTTTAAATTGTTGTTGTCCTTCTTTTGGTTGTGCAAGGAGGCACAGTGTGTCTACCTACGCGTCCATCTTGGCCATAATTATGATATTCTTTTGTGATGACATTGTCTGGCTTTGGTGCCAGGTACTGACTCATGGAAGGTGTTGTTGGGAAGTGTCACTTCCTTCTCTGTTTTCTCAAAGAGTTTGTTCATGCTTGGTATTTTTTTTTTTCTAAAAACCTCAGGTATAGTTAACCAATAAAGCCACCAGAGCCTGATATTTTCTTAATGGAGAATTTCAAATTTGTAGTTCAGCATCTGTACTTTTTATGTGTATTTGAAATTTCTATTTCTTCCTGAATCTGTTTTGTAATTAGTGTTAAGTAGAATGATAAATCCCTTCATTGAGTAACAAAGCTTATTTCAGATTTGGACCACTTATAATTAAGTAAAAAAAGTTTAAGAGATTCAAACTTATGGTAGTATTCTTGCATTACAACATTCTGTGCATATTTGGGATTTTATGTTATTGAACACTGAAGAGAATTTGTCCTGCTAGGGATGGGAGAGAGAAAGTGTTCAACTCAAGAGTCTTAAATACCTTTCTTCTCTTAGGAGGTGAGTTTGGTCTAATTATCTCCTGTTGGCTACCAAATGGAAGTACTAAACTTGTGTATGGAAGAGTCTGTAATGGGATTTAACATAATGACCAATGACAAGCGTCTCTCAGAGTGGTGGCCACCTGGTCAGTGCTGGAAGCAAGTGCCAAATGGAATTATCTCAGGCAAACCAGAACATAGGGTCACCTTGGTTTTAATGACAGCAAAGAAAAATTTGTGGCTACCTGTTCATGACTTGAAGTGAAGGTCTATTTAGTGGCAGAGTCTGGGGTGGGATCAGGCTGCGGGCATGATGGTTTCTACTCATTGTGTCTCAGAAGTCCCAGTAGAAGAGCAAGCAAGGAGAAAAACACTATCTCTGTCACAAAAGGGGGTGTTAACCCACTTCCTATTCCTACATGATTATGAAGATCTCTGCCTCTGATGCCCACGAGGCCTGCAGTGAGACAGAACCCTTCCAGAGAAAGTGAAGTTACTTGTAACCTTCAGAAATCGGCAGAATCACAAACCTTGCTTAAAAATAACTCATTAACCCCTCACCCACCTGCAGCTGACCTCTGGAGAAATGGTTGGGCCTAAAATAGTGAGCCTGCTGGCTTGATCCTGTGAACATAGAAATGATATCACACACACAAGTACAGATAAAACCATGCATGTACAAGATCACATTCAAACATACGTATACACACATCACACACACAAACATTACCTTACTCACACACAAATATCACATACAAATATCTCTCACACAAATACATTACGCAAAAATGCATTATACACAGAAACAATACCCTCCACACACAACCCTCCCCAAATATCACTGACACTCGCACACACACACAATAAAAGCCCCACAGTTAATAATATTTTCTGTTTCTCATTGTTTTCTCTTCCCTAAACACCTTTGTTCCCATTTGGGGGGACAACATAAATATTTCAAATCAGTCAAACAAGCAATTTCAAGTATTGTTCTATCCTCATTCTTGGGGGGGTCCTTTGGCCCCAGGGAAATGGCCAGGGACTCTGAGCTTATCTTTTTCAACAAGGCTTCAATGGTGGTAGAGCAAAGCCTTGGGCACCAAGAAGGCAGCAGGAGGAAGGAAAAACTCATATCAGCAAGGAAGACCTTTCTTTGGGCAGTGAGGTCACTGAGGGTCGTTGAAGCTTGCAAAGCATCACACAAGCACCATAGTTATGGTTTCCTCCTTACCTGCAGAACCTCAGAGGCCAGCAGCTTTTGGGAGGTGTTCAAGTGCTCCTGAGTTGATTGCACAACTGAACCCCTTGCAGAAGCTTCACAGGTAAAGGATCATGACTTATTTTCCAGTGGGATGCCACAAAGAGCTACTTCTTCCTACTGTGGGCCCTACACTGGACCATTTACAAGTATGTGAGCACAGGAAGGCTTATGCATACACGGACGAGGCAACATGCCTTGGAGCCCACAACACTACCCCTCTGTGGTCATTTCTTGCAGCAACTCTAGGAAACAAATACAGGAGGACTGTGCTTTATTATGCAAGTAGTTCCAGTGTAATCACATAAACCTTAAAAAACTGAGGAATGAGAGAGATTTAAAGAAAGAGAAGAACCAGACCCACCATCATGGACTTAAAGACTGAGGGGCCATGTGGAGAGTATCACACTGCAATGCATTCTGTTGATATCTGAATAAGCTCAGGGGCATTTTTCCCCATAATCTCCAGAAAGGAATGCTCACCTGGGGAGCACTGACTGCTGCTTTGTGAGACACTGAGCAGGGGACCCAGTGGAGCTTGCCAAGGCTTGCAACCTGTGGGAACTGTGAAATAATAAGTCTTGCTTTAAGCCACTACAATTGTGGGCATTTGCTATATAGTGATGGAAAACTAATACAAGCCACTTGTATGGTAAGTGGAACGCCTTTAAAATTAGACAAGCAGTATCTTCATATATGTAATCCCACTCCATGTTCATATTTTTATTCTATCTGTTCATTTTCTATACATCTGAGCCATGTAAGTGTCCATAACAGATATACAGTCCAGAAGAAATAGGCCCAACACACTGGCATGGTAACTGTCACTAGAGAGAGACACTTTTAGCTCATTTTCCTGTTGGAGAAGACTAGATTGAAAATAAAAAATAATATTCATGAAATGAGGAATAAAGTATAACCCAAAGATGGAATAATTTATATCATGGGTTTATACATATCATGGGGTTTAATGTTAATATAAATATATGGGTTTTTTTTCAAAAGGCTTCTAAAGAGTTGTGCAATATTGTAACAGGAGGGTCAGTCCAAATGGCTGGGAGGTGGGGGAGACCCTAATCAGGGAGAAACCTGGTTCAGGCACCAAAGCTGCACTCCCTCCCACAAGGGAGAGGGTTGCAGGAAGCACCAAGGGTGGCAGATTGAAAACAGCAACCAAGTACCCTGTGCCTTCCCAAAGCACAGGGCTGTGGAAGGAGGCTGCTGCTGGAGGTCAACTGCAAACAAAGGCAAGGTGGCTCTGTGAACATACACTGCCCTGGCAGCAGAACCACTTGTGACATAACCAGGGTAGATTTCATACAGCAGCTGAGTGGGCTGTGGGGGCAAGTGCCCCACCCCAGACAAACAGATGCTGTGCATCTGTGCACAGATAGAAAACTGCCTCCTTTTGCAAAATGGTGGACAGAAGAGGCTCAAAGACACTGGGAAGCTGACAAAAGTGGCAGGCACTAAAGCATCTTGGGAAAAAGCTCGGCACTCCTGCTCACAGAGATTTCTGGCCCAAGTTTTAAAATGGAGCATGTTGGGAAACAAAGTCTTTCCCTTCCCTTGGCTAGCCTGATCTCCCACAGGAGGCCTGAGCATTCCCGGGCCAGTGGACCCCAGAGACCTCACGGTCTAGCAACATTCCAGCTCACTTCTCGCAGCAGAGAAGGCAGCAGCAGAGCCGGCTGCACAGCGGGGACCTGCCTGGTCAAGCACACAGGCACACTGGTGAGCCAACAACCAGAGGAAACACAGCTCTGGAGGAGAGAACAGCACTGCGAGAAGGATTCAGGCTGGCGCACACGGACTCCAAAGGAGGGTCCTTTAAGTACCACATTTTGAAATGGTTCAGGCCTGGCAGAGGGTGGCAGGGTTATTAATCTTTGGATGTATTAGAGGGAGCAGGGCTCTGAGGCAGAAACCTGCCAGCATTCCAAAACTGTATGACCTTTGAATAAACAACTCCTATCCTTTTCCACGCACTTCTGACTCCAGTGTTTTGCCTTTAGGTGGCCAGCAATAGCTCCACAAGGCCTGTTTTGGAACAGCACTGGCAGGTTCTGTAACAATATGATTACAATTTTATAAAATAAAACATTTGTATAATACAAAGATAAAAATATTGAAAAGGAAGAATTGAAAGACACAAAGTGTCAGCAGTGGCTGCTGACCAGTGGGAGACTGACTATGTGTGATGTTCCATTCCTTTTTCCAATAAAAATCTTTGCAGTATCCAGATTTCCCACTGTGAACGTGAATTGATCAGGCAATCTGAAAAAAACTGGTCTTGCTTTGGTGTGGTTTGGTTTCAGAGTGTACTTTGACCATCCTGGTTCCAGTTAGGTTTTTATCATTCTTGCCAGAAAAGGATAAAAGAATAAATGTTCTCAGAGTACATTTAAAGTACCATACTTAGACAAACACTTCAAAGTGAAATTAAAAATGGCTTAGATTTTTATAATAGGATTGCCAATCAGGTTTCTAAGGAATTAAATTTAGAAGAAAAAGTAGTGGGTTATTTTAAAGGAAATGAGCTTAGAAAGGTACCTGGAAAGGCACCTCAGTGCTCCCCTTTATCTTCTCTCCGCTGCCACCCTTATCCGCCTCCATCCTGTGGAAGCAGGAAGACAGCACTGGCCCCTGTTGAAATCCCAGAGAAGCATCTGCAGCAGAAGGCACCACACTGCACAGCCAGTGGAGTTGCTAAGGCACTGAGCATAGAGCCCAGGGAGGCAGGATCTGTGCCTTGACTGTCCTGTAAGGGGCGGCGCTAAGAATGTAAAACTGAAAAGGTTAAAACAAACAAACAAACCTGTAGCCATAAATTTGAGCTAGAATAATCAATGTAAACACTCAACACATTTTATCTTCAAAAAAACTTCTTAAAAAATTTTATTTATTTATTTTTATTGTTACAATTGTCTGCATTTTCTCCCCATCCTTCCACCCCACCCCAGCCAATCCCACTTCCCTCCCCCACCTCTACTCTCCCCCTTGATTTTGTCCTTGTGTCCTTTATAGTAGCTCCTGTAAACCCCTCTCCCCACAATCCCCTCCCCACTCCCCTCTGGCTATTGTTACATTGTTCTTAATTTCAATGTCTCTGGTTATATTTTGTTTGCTTTTTTCTTTGGAGTGTGCCAAAAAAACTTTCTATGTATCAATGAAATTATTTTACAAAAGTGACCCACAGCTTAGCAGTTAGTACCCCACAAGCGTCACACTCTGATTTCTTAATGTCATTGCCATTAAAAGGAACCAGGAGAGCTCCACACCAGTCTCCCCAATGTGCTATGCTGGACACTTCCAGGCACTGCTCTCCCAAGTGTTCTGCAGGGCTCTCCCATGCATTATGGGAGGCTCTCTAAGGCACTGCACAGGGCTCATCAAGATTTTTCACTGGACTCCGGCAGGCACTGTGCTGGGAGTCCCAAGGTGCTGCAAAGTGTGGGGACTGCTCAGGGCTCTCCCATTCCTTGTGCCAGGCTCTCCAAGGTGCTGCACTAGGCTTCCCAAGGTGATGCACAGAGCTAGGGCTCTTCCAGGCACTGCTCCAGTCTCTCCCATGTGTTGGGCTGAGCTCTCCCAAGTGTGACACTACAACAAGCTCACAAACGTATTGCATGGGCTCTTCTAGGCACCGATCTGGGCTGTCCCAGGCATTATGTGAAGCTCTCCCAGGTGCTGCAATGAGCTTGCAAAATTGTTGGTGTGCCAGGCTCTTCCAGGCACTCCTTGGGGCTCTCCCAGGCATTGTGCAAGGCTCTCCAAGGTGCTGCACTGAACTCCCCAAGGTGTGGTGTGAAGCTTTGGTGGGTGTTATCCGAGGCTTCTCAAGGTTGCACAGGGCTCTTTCAGACACTGCTCTAGGTTCTCCCAGGCATTGTGGGGAGTTCAAGGTGTTGTATCAAGCTCTCCAAGTGTTGCATGTAGATCTGGCAGGCAATGTGCAAAGGTTGTCAAGGTGTTATGCAGTGTTCTTCTAAGCATGTCTTGTGGCTTTTCCAGACTTTTGCAGGGCTCGCCCAGGCACTGCAACAAACTCCTGTAATTATTTTTGTGGGGCTCTGGCAGGTGATGCATAGGACTTCATAAGGTCTTGCCCAGGTCTCTTCTTGGCACTGCTTGATTCTCTCCCAGGTTTTGTGTGAGGTTCTCCAAGGCGCTGCTCTGGGCTCCCCAAAATGTTGAATGGGGCTCTCGTATGTGTTGCTCAGGGCTTCATAAGCTGTTGCACAGCATTCTTCCAGGCAGGGCTTGGCTTTCTCATGTGTGTTTTGGTAGGCTCTTTCAGGTGCTGCACCAGGCTCCCCAAGGTGTTGCACACAAGACCTAATGCAAGGGGTGGATAATTTAGGGTGTTGCTTGGGTATCTGGCAGGTGGCAGGTGCTGCATGGGCCTTCTCAAGGGGTTGTGCAGCGCTCTTCCAAGCCCTGCTCCAGGCTCTCCCCTTCACTGTGTGGGGCTTTCCTAGGCACTGCACCAGATTTTTCAAAATGTTGCATGAGGCTGTGGCATGTGCTGTGCTGGGCATTTCAAAGTGTTGTGTGTGGCTCTTCCAGACACTACTGAAGGCTCTCCCAGGCGTATGGGGCTCTTTCTGGAGAAGCATCAGGCTCCCAAATGTGTTCCATGGGGCTCTGACTGGCACCACATAGGGCTTTGCAGTATGGTGCAAAAGGACTTTATGGAACATGTTCAGGGCTCTCCCAGGTGTTGTGCAAGGCTCTCACGTGCAGCACACCAAGCTCTGCCAGGTGTTGCATGGGGCTCTGGCATGCTCTGCACAGGGCTCCTGAATGTTTTGCGCAGGGATTTTCTAGGCACTGCTCATGGCTGTCCTGGGTATTGTGCTAGGCTATCCCTGGCATTTCACCAGGATCCCCAAAGATCACATGGAACTCTGGTAGGCACTGAATGGGGCTTCCCAAGGTGATGCACAGGACCTACCCAGGCACTGCTTGGGTTGTCCCAGACGCTGTGTGTGGCTATCCCTGACACAATATCTGGCTTCTCAGATTGCTGCGTGGTGCTCTCCCCAAAATGTTGTGTGGTGCTCTGAGAGGCACTGTGTGGGGCCTCCCAAGGCATACACTGATCTCTTCTAGGCAGTGCTCAGGACTCGCCCAGGTGCAGAACCAGGCTTCCCAAGTTTTGCACAGGGCTCTTCTAGGTACAGCTCAGTGCTCTGAATTTCAGGTTTTGTGCAAGGTCTTCCCAGGCACTGCACCGGACTCCCCAATGTGTTGCATGGGGCTTCCCAAGGTTGTGCAGGGCTCTTCCAGGCACTGCCTGTGGCTCTCCCAGGTTTTCTGTGGTGCTCTCCCAGGTGTATCACAGTGTGCTCCAAGATGTCACCTGAGGTTGTGGCAGGTGCTGCATGGTGTTTCCCAATGTGTCATGAAAAACTCTTCAAGGCGCTGTTGCAGGCTCACCCATACATCCTATGGGCCTCTTCCAGGCGCTGAACCAGGTTCCCCAAAGTGTCTCATGGAGCTCTGACAGGCATTGCATGGGGCTCCCCCATACATTCGTTGCACAGAGCAGAGCCCTACGAAACTGTTCATGGCTCCTCCAGGTGTCGTGCAAGGCTCTCGGGCTCCCGCATGTGTTGTATGGGGCTGTAATAGTAGGCCTTGAGCAGGACTTCCCAAGGTGTTGAGCAGGGCTCTTCCAGGCACTGGTAAGGGAAGTCTTGGGTGTCATTCAGGGCTACCTTTGGCACTTTACCAGGCTCAGCAAAATGTCATGTGGGTCTTTCGAAGGCACTGCGTGGGGCTTTCCAAGGTATGTGCTGATCTCTTCCAGAATTTGTGCGGGCTCTCCCAGACACTATTCCAAGCTCCACAAGGTGTTGTGTAGGGTTCTTGCAGGCACTTTGAGGGGCTTTCCAATTTGTTTTGCACAGAGCTTTTCTAGACACTGCTGAGGACTCTCCCAGGTGTTATGCATGCTTATCCTACTTGCTGCAATGGGCTCCCCAAGGTTTTGCGTGCAGCTATGGCTGATGCTGCATGCAGCTTTCCAAGACGTTACACTGGGTTCTTTTAGGCACTGCTCGGGGCTCTCCTAGGCCTTTCTGAGGAGCTCTTCCAGGCTGCACCAGGCTCCCCAAGGAGCCCCAGTATGCACCATGGGGCTTTGGCAGGCACTGCACAGGGCTTCAGAAGATGTTAGGCAGGGTTCTTCCAGGCAGTGCTTTGTACTCTCACAGATGTTTCAGGCGGCTTTTTCAGGAGCTGCACCAGGCTCTCCAAGGTATTGCATGGGGCTTTCCCAGGCACTGAACTTGGTTCACCAAAATGTTGCCTGGTGCTCTGGAAGGCACTGCAGGGGGCTTTCCTAGGTATGCTCTGATCTCTTCCAGGCACTGCTCCTGGCTCTTCTAAGCATTCTGCAGGGCTCTCCCAGCTGCTGTGCCAGGATTCCCAAGGTTTGCACAGGGCTCTTGTAGGCACTGTTTGGTGTTCTCCCAGGTTTTGGGGGGTTTTCTAGGCAGCACAGGACTCCCCAAGATGTTGGGGAGGGCTCTGGCAGGCACTGTAGGAGGCTTTCTTATGTGTCATTCAGGTTTCTCTCAGGAACTGCTCTTGGCTTTTTTAGGGACTATTCAGATCTCTTCCAGGTGCTCTAACATACTCCCCAAAATGCTTTCTGGGCCTCTGGCAGTCACTGCACAAGGCTTCCCATGGTGTTGTGCAGGGCTCTACCAGGCACTGCTTGGGACCCTCCCAGGCACTTTGTGAAACCCTCCCAGATGCTGCACCAGGATTTCCAAGGTGTTTCTCAGGGCTCTTCTAGGCACTGCTCAGGGCTGTCAGGCATTGCACAGAGCTCTTTCAGGCACTGCGCTGGGCTCCTTAAGGTGTTGCATGGAAATCTGGCAGGCAATGTGCAAGGCTTCTCAATGTGTTGGACAGTGTTCTTCCAGGCACTCCGCATGGACCTTCCAGGCATTGGGCACAGCTCTCCCAGGTGCTTCAACAAACTCCCCAAGATATTTTGTGGGTCTCTGGCAGGTGCTGCACAGGACTTCCTAATGAGTTTTGCAATACTCTTCAAGACACTGCAGGAGGCTCACCGAGAGTTGTGCAGGACTCTCCCAGGCACCGCACCAGATTCGCTGAGGTGTTGTGTGCAGCTCTGGCAGGTGCTGTGTGGGACAGCATTAGGTGTTGCACAGCACTGCTCAGGGCTATCTCAGGTGTGCAAGCCTCTCGCAAGCACTGAACCAGACTCCTACAAGTGTTGTGTGGCGCTCTGGCAAGCCCTGCACAAGTCTTCCCAAGGTGTCACGCAGGGCCCTTTTGGGGTTGCTAGGGTTCTCCTGGGACTTGTGCCTGGCTATCCCAGGAAACATTTTGGGGGACTCTGGCAGGAACTGCACAGGGCTTCCCAAGAGTGCTGAGCTCTCCCAGGTGCTGCTCTGGGCTCCCCAAGGTGTGGCTTAAAGCTCTGGAGGGCCCACACAGTGCTTTCCAGGGTGTCACATGGTGTTCTCTCAGGCACTCCTGGGGGCTTTTCCAGGAATTGTGTGGGGTTCTCCCAGGCTCTGCACCAGGCTCCCCACTGTGTTGCATAGGGCTCTGGCAGGCACTGCACAGTGCTTTCAAAGGGTTGTGTGGGGTTCTTCCAAGCACTGCTTCACACTCTCTTAGAGGTTAGGCAGGGTTCTCCAAGGCACTGCACAGTTTTCCTCTGGTGTTGCATGTGGCTCTTGCTGGTGCCACACCATGTTCCCCAAAATGTTGTGTGGGGCTTTTGATGGCACTACCTTCTTTTGGTGAACTAAAGACTCTATTGAAAATAAAAATATTCAGAAAATAAGGAATGTAGTTTAACCAAAGATGGAATAATTTAAAGGCAAGACAAATCATGCTTTTCTTTTAACAACATTCATAATACATGGAGTTTTAAAAAAGACTTCTAAAGTGTTGTGAACTATAATTACAATTTTATAAAATAAAACATTATTTGTGTAGCACACAGACAAAATATTGAAGAGGAAGACACGAAAGACACAAAACTCTAGGAGTGGCTGCTGATGGCTGAGGGACATACGTGATGTTCACGCATACAATGGGAATGTTTGCAGTTCCCAAATTTTCTACACATAATATGCACTGGTTAGGCAACCTGGAAAAAATGAGGTTTTGCTTTGGTTGGGCTATCATCCTTGGGTTGCTATCACCCTTGCCAGAAGAGTATAAAAAAAGTTCTTAGACTTTATTTAAAGTACCATACTTAGACAATACCTCAAAGTGAAATTAAAAATGTTTTTAATAGCATTGCCGATCAGATTTCTAAGGAATTAAATTGAGAAGAAACAGTAGTGGGTTATTTGAAATGAAATGAGTTTTTCACACTACACTGTGGTCCCCGATTATTAAACTAAGCAAAAATCTGAACTAATCCTCAGCCTTTGAGAAACTGGCTGATGGTGTGCTCCTGCTAAGCTCCCCTTTCTGACTTATGAGTCTCTTTGCCAGTTGGGCAGTAGGATGGGGAGACATGACGGCTCCAACCACCCAAGAATGCTGGCTCACTTTTCTCGCCCAGGAATGCTGCAGCTGCCCACTGAAAGGGGTCCATGCAAGGGTAGAACTTCCAGGGGACCTCTGGGGGTGTGTGGCCTACACCTCCATCCCCATGATTGGCTAGAAGAGCCTCCCTGTCTGGGTCATTACTGTGCACAGGTGTGAAGCTGTGACGGTCCTCACGTTCCACGGCTGCCACAATACAGCAAATGTTGCTATAAAGCGGCGACATACACTGTTTGGTTTTGCAGTGCATATAAAAATTAGGTTTACAATATACTGTAGTGTATTAAGTATGAAATAGCATTATATCTAAGAATGATGTATATGCCTTAATATAAATATACTTTATTGCTAAAAATTGTTAACCATCATCTGAGCCTTAAGTTAGTTGTAATTTTGTTGCTGGTGGAGCATCTTTCCTCAAAGTTGTTGGCTATCAACTGATCTGGGTGGCACCTGAAGGCTGGGGTGGCTGTGGAAGTTTCTTAAAATGCAGCATTAAAGTTTGCTGCATCTATTGACTCTTCCTTTCAGGAACAATTTCCCTGTAGCATAAGATTCCACTTCACAGTGTTTTACCCGCAATGCAACTTCTTTCAAAATTAGTCAGTCCTCTCCAAACCTGCAGCTGCTTTACTAACTGAGTTCATGTGATATTCTAATATCCTTGCTGTCATTTCAGCAATCCTCACAGCATCTTCACCAGAAGTAGATTCCATCTCAAGAATAGAATCTCTCTTTGTTAACCTGTGAGAAACAGCTCCTCAACCTTTAAACTTTTATCATAAAATTATAGCAATTCACTCACATCTTCAGACCTCACTTCTAATTCTAGTTCTCTTGCTACTTCCACCACATCAGCAGTTACTTCTTCCACCAAAGTGTTGAACACCTCAGTGCCAAACAGGGTTGGAATCAACTTCTCCTAGATTCCTGTTAATGTTAATATTTTGACTTCTTTTCATGAACGATGAGTGTTCTTAATGGCATCTAGAATGGTGACTTTTTCCAGAAGATTTTCTATTTACTTTGCCCAGATCTGTCAGAGGGATCACTATGGCAGCTAGAGCCTTACAGAATCTATTTGTTAAATACTAAGACTTGAGAGTTGAAGTTACACTTTGACCCATGGGTACAGAATGGATGTTGTGTTAGCAGGCATGAAAACAACATTAATCAGAGCTCTTGGGTGACCAGGTGCACTGTCAATGAGCAGTAATAATTTGAAGGAAATATTTTCTTCTGAGCTGTAGTTTTCTCAACATGGGCTTGAAATATTCAGTAAACCGTGTTGCAGACAGATGTGCCATCATTCAGGCTTCAGTGTCCATTTATAGAGCACAGGTAAAGTAGGTTTAGCATGTTCTCAAGGGCCCTAGGGTTTTCAGAATGGTAAATGAGCCATGGCTTCAACTTAAAGTCACTAGTTAACTTAGCAAGCCCCTAACAAACGGAGTCAGCCTACACTTTGAGGCTTTGAAGCCAAGCATTGAATTGTCCTCTCTAGCTATAAAATTCCAAGATGGAATCTTCTTCCACTATAGAGCCTATTTTGTCTGCATTGACAATCTATTGTTTAGCATAGTCCCTTTCAATAGTTATCTTAGCTGGAAAACCTACTACAGCTTCTTGCTCAGCACTCGCTGCTTGGATGTGCACTTTTAAGTTAAGGAGACAGCTTCTTTTCTTAAACTTCATGAACCAAACTCTGCTAGCTTCTGCTTTTCTTCTGAAGCTTCATTGAAGTTAATTAGGGCTTTGCTCTGGATTAGGCTTTGGCTTAAGGGAATGTTGTGGCTGGTTTGATCTTCTATCCAGACCACTAAAACTTTCTCCATATGAGCAATAGGGCTGCTCTGCTTTCTTATCATCTGTGTGTTCACTGGGGTACCACTTTTCATTTTCTTCAAGAACTTTTCCATTGCATTTGCAACTTGGCTAATTGTTTGGTAGAAGAGGCCTAGCTTTTAGCCTATCTTGGCTTTTACATGCCTTTCTTGCTAAGCCTAATTCATTCTAGATTTTGATTTCAAGTGAGAGACCTGTCACACTTTCTTTCACTTGAACACTTAGAGGTCATTGTCAGGTTATTAACTGGCCTAATTTCAACATTGTTGTGTCTCAGGGAACAGGGAAGCCTTGAAGGAGGACAGTAGGTGACACAGTCAGAACACACACAACATTTATCAGTGAAGTGTGGGGTCTTATACAAGTGCAGTTTGTGGTGCTCTGAACCAATAACAGTAGTAACCTCAAAGATCACCAGTTACAGATCACTGTAACAAATACTATAATCATGAAATCGTTTGACATATTATGTGAATTGCCAAAATGTGATGCAGAGACAAAAAGTAAATAAATGCTGTTGGCATAACAATGCTGATGGACTTGTTCCAGATACAGGTTTGCCACAAACCTTCAGTTTATAAAAGAGAACGCAGTATCTGCGAAGCACAATAAGGTGAAACGCAGTAGGATGAGGTGTGTCTGCATTTAATTTCAGTTTAAATGCTAGGTTTCTTGCAACAGCACAGAAATGATTTTAAAGTTGATAGGAAAAATAAATATGTAAAGAAATTGTCACAATAAAATAAAAAATCTTAAGAGGGGGACTCACCCACCAGATATTCAAAGGTAGCTGAGTAAGGAAGGCCCTGTCATCCAAGCAGCCCTGTGCTGCTGTGGGACATGGAGCAGTGAGCCAGACACTGATGTCTGGAGGCAGATCTGAGCCAGGTGTCCCCAGGAGCTGGAGGAGTCAGGAAAGGTGGCCTCTCACTTTACAGGAAGGGTAACACAGTGACCAATAGTCATGTTGTGACGGAATAACCTTAGCTCCTATCTCAGTGAATGAGAAAATAAATTCAAGATGACTTGGCGATCAAAATATAAAGAAAGCAAGTAAGAATTATGAACTTAGCAAGGAATGTGGAGGTTATTTGTATAACCTTGGAGTAAGGAAGACTGTTTAAAACAAGACAATTTAGAAAAGAATACAATTAATTTTCAGATAAAACTACTCTAGTAAGATTACAACTTACCTACGTGCAGATGACCTCGGGTTGTGATCTGTTTACTGTGAAGATAAATGAAATACATAAAACAAATAAAAGTTGTTGACACTGAGCTTATCTCACACTAAATTCCAGTCAATTTTTAGCCAATTTTGAGTACTGGTACCTCAGAGTCTCCGAGTCCAGGGAAAGGACCTCGCTTGGGGAGCACACATCCTCCTGGCTCTGGTGAGCTGTGCACCTGTCTTTTCCCACTTCCCTTCCATAAACAATTGGCAATGAGACTGCTGGTTCATATGCTTTCCAAGTGGTGTATTTTACTTTCCCACTAGCAATGTGTGATGCTTCCAATTTCCATATAGCTTTGCCAACACTTGGTACTGTTGGTCCTATTGATTTTAGCCTCTCATGGTCTATAGTGGTACCTCCTGCTGTTCATCTGCACCCCCTAGTGCCAGATGAGGTCTACCATCTCTTCACATGCTTATTTTAGCCTCCCACAGCTCCACTTTGGAAAAAAGTTTGTTCAATTTTTTTGCCCACATCAAAAACTTGGTCATTTTTCTCATAATTCAATTTAGAAACTTCATTATGTATTCTAGATACATGTATATAATTTGTAAATATTTTACTTCTGTCTGTGGCTTCCATTTTCATTTTTTCAATGGCGATCTTTAAGGGGTACATTTGAGGGGGCAAGTGTTTGTAGTATTGATGAGGAGCAGCTCAAGCAATGGATCTAATGGAGTCAGTCCTGCTGGCATGACACCAAGCAGAGTGAGTATGGAAATGATGTAACACAAAGAGGCACAACACACACACTGACTCACATATGCACTGCACCACACACATACCACGTACATTTACACACACATAAGGATCATGCCCACACAGAAACAAAAAACTGTGACTAAGTGGTCCTAGCCACAAGGTAATCTTGGGACTTGTCCCAGCCCTGAATAAACAGGAATAATGAAGCAGGGGATCATCTGTACCTGTGGAAATACTTGTGTTCGAAAGGACCCAATTATGTTCCTCAATGAGGTATTTGACTTTGGCTGGTTGTGGTCCCATGTCACAAAGTCATATGTGCTCATCTTCTGTGACACTACAAAGGAGAAAGAAGGAAAAGGGCAGTTACAAACCATCCACTATGCACATGACCCAGCCCCCAAGACTCAACCCCAGGGTGTCAAGGGATGGGTCCTCATCCACAATACTGGGGAGCTGCTGGACAGCTATTCCAGAACACCCCTGGCCTTGGGGCAGCAGCCAGCAGCTCCTGTCACACACCTGAGGCATGCCTCCCCCACTCCTGCAGGGGCCACACTGCCTGTCTCCGAGCCCACTAAGTGAATATGGACCTATGACAAGTATCGTGCCTGGCATGCTTTTCATTAAGCTGACTCACTGGCACCAGCATGTGGCAAGGTTGCTCACTCAGGCAGGGGAGCTCCATGGAGCTAAACCTCATCCTCTTCCCTGAGCAGTCTTGACAAGTGCTTTTGCTTTTGTTGTGTTTGGACATGACTTATCTTTCTCCACTAACTCCATTGGCTTTTGGTGCATTCTTCCACATTGCCTTTGAACCTGAGTAACTGTTGGAGTATATAAACTTGCACTTGTATATATTCTAGTGGAAATACTCATTCTTTCCCAAGGGCTTCCATCAAGATCAGCTGGTAAGCATGCCCTGTGTGTCTCCTGGAGCTCATACTTGTTCTGAATTAAGTTTTATGTAAAACAGTGAACTCTGACATAATGATAAAGTAGGGAAGGCGCAGCACAGAGCTTTAAACCTTACAGGCGAGGAAATTTGAAGCCAGAGTACCAAGTGTGTGTGTTAAAAGGACGTCCACCAGTTTTTCCTCCAACATTAGCTCGGGGCAATCTGTAGAACTCTGCCCTTCCTTAATATCATCCAGGATGCTTTCTCTTCCATTTGCCATGAATGTGGCTTTTCTTCACACCTCTGCTTGGGTACTCTCCACCTATGCCCGTCTTCCAAAGGGGATCTCACCCTCACCAACAATTTCACTCCCACTTATGTTCTGAGGACTCATCAGGATGTTCCCATCACAAGCTTCAAAATGGAGCATCCAACTGCCAACAGCTTCCCACATGTTCCTGCCAGTGCCCATCACAGGGCATTCATGCCTTGTATACTCTGTCCTCTGGAGTGTGGCTGGTCCTAGCCACATGCAGAAAAGGCAATGGGACACCACTTCCACGACTGGTTCAGAGGGGTTGCTTCCATCTTGCTGCCCTCTCTCTCACCCTCATCTGCTCATTGCCGTGTTAGGAGACACTCATATATTGAGACATGACATAACAAGGATCGTATCCACTGGCCAACAACTCACAAGGGCTGACCCTGCTAACAAGCTGGTGATAAGCCCTGAGTGGGTGCTCCCCAGTCAGATGGGACCACAGGCCCTGCCAGCACCATGACTCACCAACTATCCAGGGCCAGAGGATCCAGCTTAGCTACACTGGACTCCTGACCCACAGACGCTGGGAAGTAATAAGTGACTTTTAAGTGACTGCATTTTAGGGTAATTTTACTGCAACTAATACCCCAGTTTTTCTTTGGAAATCTATTCACTAATGTCCAAATGCCCCAAAATAGACTTCCCTCTTGGTGGGGGGCATAGGTGGGCTCTCCTGTGTGTTCCACTTGTAATGAGTGTGGCACTACTACTCTCTTGGCTACTTGAGTTAGAACACTGCAGGTCCCAGTCTGCAAAACCCACTTGGCCATTATGTCCTGTGCATTTTGAGTTCTCCAGGTGCCTCCTCTCTTGTCCCAGTAAACTCACGTGTGTCCTGAATGGCTGCTGCAGCCTCCTGCCCTAGCTTGCCCACCCAGCGTGCATCTCCAGGCTATCGCATACCTTGCTGAGGGGCACTCTTTCCAAAATGTGTCCCTGAGCCATCACCCATCTCCTCTACCCACACCCACCAGTGCACTCAGAAGCTTTGGGAAGAGCCTCGGTGACCAGGGCTTCGGACACTGTTTCCAAGCACTTCTCTCTCAGCTGGGGATATCCCCACACTAGACCACCTTCTCCTAGAGGTTACAGGGAGTAACCATCCTAACTTCCCAAGAAAAACTTCACAGTGTCGAGGAAGCCACGCCCTCCCCTACTGAAGGACCCAATGGGACCTGCCACATGCCCCCGCAGTACTCACCCTGTCAGTGTGGGGAAGGTTTTCCTTGTTAGGGTTGCTGATCAGTGCTTTTCTCAATCCCCCTACTCTTTCTCCATGGTGTCCTCATCCTACTTCATAGGTCTTATTTTTCTCTCTGAAAATGTTACCCTACTACTGTTCAACCTCTTTCATGTTTTCTGCAGTTCTTAGAACAGAACTTGCCCTCCCCCCTATCAGGGTGTCAGTTTGTCCTTTGGCCTTGGAGCTCACTTCTGACTGGCTGAGAGGCAGCCTGCCTCAGGACACATGTGAATGTCAGAAAGCAAAGACTGGCCAACCTAGACTGAGGACTTGGGAGGCACGTACATAGGTAAAGATGGAAGAAAAACAGTTGCCCGATTAAGGGGAGGAGGATGAGGTCCAACATCAGCACAAACACCCCGATGATTACAACTACTGAGGTCTTCGCCTTTAGGTGGAAATACGGCAGAAACAATAGCCACGTGTTCTGACTGCTGACATCTGTGGAGACAAGAAAAGACACACAGCATTTGGCATCTGCTGACATAGCAGCACCTCCCTTCAGGTGAGCACCATGGGTAGGGTGGAGGGAATGCCAGCCTGAGGGAGCGCCTCCCTGCCCTCCCAGGTGACTACCTTTCTGCCCAGGTGAGTACCTCCCTTTTCAGGGGACCCCTTTCTCCTCAACCAAGTGAGCACCACCCTGCCCAGGTGAGCCCTTTCTCCTTACCCAGACCACATCCCTACCCAGGTGACAACCTTCCTGCCCATGTAAGCTCTTTTTCCTTGCCTATAGGACCACCTCCCTATTCAGGTAAGCACCTCCCTTCCTCTGTGAGCATCTCACTAAAGAGGTGAGCCCTTCTGCCTTACCCAGGTGTGTGTCCTGCCTTACCTAAGTGTCTTTGCAGACCCTTCTCTCTGCAGTGAGTATTACAATCACTCTTTATGGATCTGGTAGGTGAGGCTAGGAGACTGACTATGTCTAGGTCACAAAGCCTGACCCTGCTGCCTGACCCCCAATACCCACCCTGTCCTGCAGGCCTGTATCCTCACCAGGCCGTGCACGTCCTGCCCCAGACACTCTCAAGTAGCAATGGAAGGCTGTAATCACCACCCTGGGGCACTTCTATGATAGATTCCCTTTTGATGCACATACACACACTGCTTCCAAAAATTAACTGTGAGAAAAGTCTTGAAGGCTCATGTGGGCAGAGTACTGAAGACTGATTCCAGCTGAAATCGACTGGAGAGTGAGGCTAAGACACACAAGAAACCCGAAGGGAAGCAAACCAGAAGGCAGCAGCACACACCTCCACAGCTGGGATCCATGTGGAGCACACATGGGTCAACCTGGTGCTGAATGAAGATGTATAAGATGATGGAAATCTCACACAGCAACCAGGCAAACGTGGAGGCCATGAGGCTGAAGAACCACCTGTGGGGAGGGCAGACATCACCAGAGCTGGTGACAGTGGTCCTGAGAACACAGTGACCAGCACCTGCATGTTCCCACTGTGTAAGAGGCCAGGCCACCCAGGACAAGTGCCTCAGCGTCCCCGTGGCATGGGTACCCTGCGTACCCTGAGTATCCTGAACTCTGGTTGCACCATAGAGTGCAGCCCTTTGCTCTCCTGCTCCCTGTCCCTTGAGAGTTCATCCCAGTGCTCAAGGTGACACCACTGACAAATGGTCACCACTGACCACACCTACAGTCTTACATCACGTCACAACATTGAAATGTGACCTCATTGAATCCCTGCAGGGGGCTCCAAGGAGGGGACCACCCCCAGCTCACAAAGGTAAACTGACCCAGACATGGGGTGTTATCTGCCCAAGCAGCCTGGGCCCACCTAGCACTTCAGTGCAAGATTCCATGGTGTCCCCAGCCTGCCAACCATAGGCCAACTTCTTTTTCCATGCCCCCACTTATTCCTTCCAGAACACCCCCAGTCCCCACCTCACCCCCCTTCAGCTCTGGAATCATGAAAAATGAGCCTTCCGGGCTCATCCTGGAGTTGGGCAGCGACCATTGCAGTTGAACAGAACCCCTGTGAGAGTAGGTGGTGGGGCTCCTCAGTGCTGTGCTACCAGCATGGGCCCTAGGAGGGACTCAGAAGCCAGGGGTGTGCCCTGGAAGGGACTCAGCCAAGGTGTGGCCTCGTGGCTGGTCTCAGTACCCACAGGCCAGCCCAGAGAACCCTGACCACTCTGTGCCTGCAGATGGCACACACTTCTGAGGCTCGTGTGTACATTGGGGCCCTGAAGTCTGATCTCACGAAGCAAACACCTCCTGCCCACACTGGATGCTTGCTCCTGGCCCACACCCCAGCCCACATTCTCTGTGTTCAGGGCCTGACCATCCTGGTGGCCAGAGAGCAGAGGGAACCAGGCCTGCAGGTCAAAGCTGAACAACCCAGTCTGTGTGCTGTGTACAGAGGCAGGTGCTCTACAATCGTAATGGGGGTACCCAGCTACACACTTTGTGAGAACAGATTCACGTAGCATGCCCGGGATCTGCACCATACAACACATTTTAGAACAAGACAAGGAGACAGGAAAGACCCTGAGAGCATCTGTGCTGAACAATGAAGCACAGCCCCTCTTTGCCAATGGCCCCCCAGGTCTAAGCCACATGGACCCCAGCCCACAGATGCCTCTCCTTCAGGGTCTCCCTTTCCCTTCCCTTTCACCTCTCCCAGCCCCTCACCAGTAATTCCTGCTGCCAATGCAGTTGTTCATCCATTTGCAGTGATGATCAAAGCCAGTAACGCATTTGTTGCACACACGACAATGTTTGGCTTTCATGCTCCTGCAAGGAAAAATTTGTCAAGAGCAGCCTTTCAGCAACCTATACACATAAAGGACAAGGTCACAAATGCCCCCAGTCTACAGAGGGAAGAACAGGCAGCAGCAGCCTGAGTCACAGAGGACCTGTATCCCTCAGGTGGGGGTGCCTTCCCTCAGGACACCTGCCACATACAGCCTTGGAGGCCTGGAAGTCTGGAGGCAGTGCTAGGATCCAGGCCTGAGCCACTGGGCACCCTCCCATGCCACCACTCTGTCCCCAGGGCCAGTGAAGACCCCATGTACCTGACCAGCCCTGTGATTTTGTGGGGGCAGGGGCTTATCTGAGAAACCCCAAGAAAGACAGTGCTCTTCTGCTCCTAGATCCGCTCAGTGCCACAGAGGGGCTGTGTGTGTGAGGGTCATAGCACCAGTCAGCTGCATGAGAGCAGCCCCTGCTTCTGTGGGGAAACAGCACCATGGTGTCCCCCACAAGTTGCTGGAGGAACCTACCCAGTGGGCACAGGCCCCAAGTCCCAGCACTCACACGGAGACCTCACACAGAGAGCAGTACAGATCCTTGATGACATGCTGTTGTTTTGATCTGTCAAAGGTGGGAAGTGGTTGATGATAAGAGAATTTCTTCCTCACAGCCTCCTCTGCTGGATCGATGGAAACGCAGCCAACATAACTCACTGCATGCCATATTAACATCATGCCAGTAACCTGTGGGGGGGAATGTGTCAAGGGAAAACTCAGCCCTGGGCCTGGTCTGCACCTGGCAAGGTGTTCTGGCTCTGGTTCTCTGACCTGGAGATGTGGGCCCAGCTAGTGGCAGGGTCTGTGGACAGCCTCTCTTGCCCCTCATTTCTCCCTCCAGAAAGGACAAGCAGAGCTTGCTAGGGGTAGGCTTTCAATGGAAGCCCGGGTTCAACATAGGGGCAAGCAGTTTTGTACCTAAGGGTGTGGCTCCCAGTGCTTTACTAAGGGAAAGGCCTGTGTGCATAGGTGGGCACCAAGTTGCACTCTGAGGGTTGTGTGGGGGAGGGGTAACCAGCATTACAGGTGATGGACAGGTGGGTTGGCTAGATGGAGCCTGCTCCAGTGTAGCGGGTGAGGCTGGAACTGAGCTGTGTGGCCCAAACCGTTGCTCCAGTGTTTATACTTGGCTCCCAGGCCAGAACTCTGCCAGGGAGTGTGGGAAGAGCATTCCAAACACTCAGACCCTGAGGTTAAAACTGGAGATTCCAGGGCACCTGACCTGGGCCTCCCTAGTCAGCTCTGCAGACCTGCCTGTGGCCAGTTTCCCAAGCCCTCCCCAAACTGCAGAGCTGGGGACATGCCATCTCCTGGAACTTGTGCCTTTGGAATAAACAGGTCAAGCTCTAGGGGAAAAAATTCTAGGTTTTAGGGTAGTGTCCCACCCACATGAAGTGGACTTAGCTGTGCACAGCCCCCTTGGACACAAAGCTGTCCAAAATAAGAACAATCATAATTGCATCGTACATCTTGCACTTATATATGGAAGAGAAGCCACCAATGTCTGACCAAATGTCTCGGCCAGCACTCAGCACTCAACCAGGTCCCAGTCAGCCCCTCTACATGCTGGACACCCACAGGAATGATGGCTGAGGGAAAGTTGGTCACATTTTGCCCAAGATGACTTGGCCGTTCTTACTCAGTGATCTTCACTGAGGGTGGGCTGAGCCCCAGGAATGGAAAGGCCACTTTGTAGGTGCCACACTGTTAAGTTCCCTGCTTTTACTTTCAGGGGCAACTTTATTTTAGGTTCAAGCTAATTATGCAGAGAAAAAGGAAGGGGGCTGCTGGTCACACTTTCATACCAACAGGAGCCCCCTAACGAGCCCAGAGGCTTTGCAGGAGCTCCTGACAGGGACTTGGGGAGGGCGAACTCCAGCTGCACATTGAAAAGCTGTAGTATTTTTTAAAGTTCTTATTAAACCCACTCTTTTTTGTTGGGCAACACAGATTGACCCCTTGCATCATTGAGAAAAGTGTAGTGGCCCAGGTCTCACCTCCTTCCTGTCTCCACATCTCTCTGGCCCCAACCTGGGGCCCCCTGGCAACCCCGTGAAGCCAGGCGCACCCTCTTTGCACCCACTGCAGGTGAGGGCGGGATCTCCTGTGTAAGCATCTGCACTGTATCTAGGACACTGAAGTACCAAGCCTCACAGAGAATAAGAGAGAGTGTGGCGGGGGACGGGGACGGGGAGAGGAGCATTGGACACCTTGAGAATGGGAGGTGCATGGGGTGAGGAGATGGAGGTGGGAGATGATGCCTGGGGTTGACTCAGTGTAGAGGACAGAGCTCAGAGCAAGAGCGTCCCCAGTATGAATCTGGACCCCATGCTGGCTGAGGAGTCCTTCTGAAGCCCCTTCCCACTCAGGACAACAGGCAGGTGCTGCCCCAGTAAAAGGATACTCCATAGGTGATGTACTTCCCCTCGATGGGCAGCATGGGGATGAAGACGGCATACATAGCTAGGGCCAAGATCAGGAACACTACCCAGGATATCACCTGATATGTGTGCATGGGCTTTGACCAGCCGTTCACTCTGGACAGGTGAGGAGACGATGTCTGCTTTCTCCTGCTGGTCACAGGTTCTGGGAGGACCTCTCTCTGGCTCCTGCCACAGCAGTCCATCTGCGAGACATAAAAGGAGAGCATGGCTGGCCATGGGCCCCCTTCCCACAGCCTGGCCTGGCTGGGGAGACTCCAGGGCAGAGAAGCCACCAGCCTGCATTGCCTGGCACCACTGTTGGTAGCAGAGATGGTGGAGCTGGGTCTGGGGGTGGAGTGGGTAGAAGACCCTCCACAGGGGGATCCAGGGAACTCCTGCAGAGTCCAGCCAGGCCACAGCCACCATGCAGCTGTGGGGAACAGCTCTCCCTCTGATCTGTGGCCCAGAGGGCTGAGGAGTTGGAAGGGGCACCCACCCACCACAGCCACAACCAGTCCCTCAGGGCCAGGGGCAGCCTGCAGCCATGCTGAAGATGGTTGAGGCCAAGATCTGGTGCCTGTCCCCGGCCATCGCCTGGGAGGAGCGGCTTTGGAAACAAGTCTGGGGCTTGCTTATAATGCACATGGACTCATCAGAATATCCAACATCTGAAGTGAAAACCTAGGTCAGCACCAGGTTTTCTTCCTTGAAAAATACAAGGTAATGTAAGAAAAGCAAACTCTGCTGGTGTGATGAGGTGATCTTTTATTTGGTAGAAATCCTCCCTGAGAATTCTTCCTGTAAGTTACTGCTAGAACTAGAAACTGCATTTCTAGAGATGTTCCGGGCTTATTGTTCTGAGGGGACATGAGAAGCCTGTGACCTCTTGGTATGGCCCGGAGAGTACAGCTGAGAGGGAACTGTGGCCTCTTCTGGCCAGTGAGGTGGCACAGGTCACCCAGAAAGGAAAGGACATGTCAAGAGGGAGACTGCAGAGCATTTGAGGGTGTTGGAGAGGGGCTGAACAATATTTCACAGCAGTTACAGGTGGACTTTTAGAAAACTTTGCCACATTATGTTGTGTAGAACCTTCATTGTCCCTTCAGAACAAAATGCACAAAATATAGATGGTATTGAAAAATATTTGAAGAGTCTTTCTTATGAGTTTGAATTCCCTCAGGAACTTTGCTAAGAACACATTCTGGCTGCTGTCCACTGCTTTTGGTCATCCACTCTGGGTCTCCGGGGGTGACACCAGGTGGACATCGGGCTACAGTGGACATCGGGCTACGGTGGCCCACGGTTTACCTGGGTTACATGAAAATCTCAGGGAGACCTGAGAGAATATCAATTATAAAACAAGACTATGGTACAGAGGGTAGACTACAAGAACACAAAAAGGTAATATTACTATAAAAACTAGATTCCTAAATAAAAATAGTATGCAGATATGAGTCAACTAAGATAAAAGTGATGGCCAAAAAAATCATAGTCCTGTAAACTGGAAAGGGTTGTCAAGTAATTGTGGCAGATCTTAGGAGAGATGAGAAAGTGATAATTGTAAGAAAAAATTTAAGTGACATGAGAACAGAAGCTTGTGACAGAATATTATCTGTTTGGTTCAAAGAGGCAATGGAGAGGTTGTAAAAGAAAAGACAAAGAAAAAATGTGAAGAAAAATGTGTCTATACTTCAAGGAGATGTAAGACTTTAGACACAAAGCATGTTCCAGGAGCAAAACAGGAATAGTAAAAAAATGAAATAAGGTTGCCTACAATAGATGGACACCTAAAAGTTGTAACTGGTTTCGGTTGTTGTAGACTTTAAAAACAGAGTAATTCTTCAAGTTCTGAGAGTCTTTTGAACCTAAAGTAGATGCAGTGAAACTGTCACTAAAGTGTGAGAGCAAACTGAAAGGTCTTGAAATGTGTGAGACTCAAAGTACACAGAAAAGGTTCACGTCAACAAATCTGAAGATTAGCCACAGTGGTGAGCAAATGAGTCTACGATTGTGTCTGAATCAAATCTATGAGAAAGTTGAGTTGAAACAATGCCTGATGACAGCGCTATGAGTGTGTGCAACTATCAGCAGGCCTGCCTGGTCAGCAAGATGACATATGCCTGAGCGCCAGGCTACACTTACCCCCAGATTTTTAGGACACAGATCTGTAAGCAGTGACAGAAGTCGAAAGTTCTCCCAGGTGTTTCTTGGGGCTCTCCCAGGTGCTGCAGAGGTCTCCTCAAGGTGTTGGGTGGGGCTTATACTGATGCTGCTCAGGGCTTCCTGAGGTGTTGCACAGGGCTCCTCCAGGCTCTGCTCGGGGTTCTCCCAGGCATTGCTTGGGGCTCTCCCAGGTGCTGCACAGGTCTCCCCCAGGTGTTGCATGGAGCTCAGACTGATGCTGCTCAGGGCTTCCTGAGGTGTTGCACAGGGCTCCTCCAGGCTCTGCTCAGAGCTCACCCAGGCATTGCTTGGGGCTCTCCCAGGTGCTGCACAGGTCTCCCCCAGGTGTTGCATGGAGCTCAGACTGATGCTGCTCAGGGCTTCCTGAGGTGTTGCACAGGGCTCCTCCAGGCTCTGCTCAGAGCTCACCCAGGCATTGCTTGGGGCTCTCCCAGGTGCTGTACAGGTCTCCCCCAGGTGTTGCATGGAGCTCAGACTGATGCTGCTCAGGGATTCCTGAGGTGTTGCACAAGGCTCCTCCAGGCTCTGCTCAGAGCTCACCCAGGCATTGCTTGGGGCTCTCCCAGGTGCTGTACAGGTCTCCCCCAGGTGTTGCATGGAGCTCAGACTGATGCTGCTCAGGGATTCCTGAGGTGTTGCACAGGGCTCCTCCAGGCTCTGCTCGGGGCTCTCCCAGGCATTGCTTGGGGCTCTCCCAGGTGCTGCACAGGTCTCCCCCAGGTGTTGCATGGAGCTCAGACTGATGCTGCTCAGGGCTTCCTGAGGTGTTGCACAGGGATCCTCCAGGCTCTGCTCGGGGCTCTCCCAGGCATTGGGCAGTGCTCCCCCAGGCTCTCTGCACAGCTCCCCAAGGTGTTGAGTGGGGCTCTGGCTGGCCTTGCATGGGGCTACCCAAGGTGTTTTATGGAGCTCTTCCAGGTACTGCTCGGAGTTCTCGCTGGCATTGTGTAGGCCTATCTCAGGTGCTGGGCCAGGGTCCCCATTGTGTTGTGGGAGGCTCTGACCGGCACTGCTGGATTCTCTCACAGGTTGCATGGAGGTCTCTCAGGCGCTGCCAAAGGGCTCTCACGAGGTGCACCAGCTCTCCCAGGCACTGCACAGGACTATGGAATCTAAATGGATTCTTTAGGATAAAGGGAATGAATTGCCCTCCCCTGCCCTAAGGTGCTGTACACCTTCATCTCATACTTCCCAGTAATAGCAAACACTATTAGACTCTGTCATCAGACACCAACCCTGACACTTATGAATCATTATTTTGCTCTCACAAGGGTCTGCACACATCTCTATTAATAAAAACCAAGTATTATTTTCACCCACTTTTTTTAAACATGTGCAAAAGGGAAAATGTATATTATCTAGTTCAAATGCTATCTCTTGGGAGATCAGATCAATTAAAAAAAAACCCTGGGACCAAATACCTGCCTGTCAAGAAATGTGGCACTTCCTGTTTCCTTCTGGGTTGAAATGGGCACAATTAAAATGGGCTACCCATGAGCACACCCACTGACTTCCTGTGTGGACAAAGTGCCCAGTCTGGGGACAGCACCCCCCGCCAACAAGAGTGAGTTCCTCCAGGGATACCAGAGCCATCCACCTCCAGCCGCCTATCCATCCCATTTTGAGGACCATCTGCTTGGGGCCAGGCCTTCTGGGAAATATCACTTTCCTATTAGAGATTTAGCTCTTCCCTAGGTGTTCCACACTTAGAGAAATGAAATGGTGTGGTCCCATTTGCTAATGACACAGACACATTTCTTCATATTTCTTAAGGGGAGGTATGCTGGTGAGGACCCCAGGGCTGAGAGAGCAGCAAAGAAGACAACTGCCAGACCAGGCTCCCATAGTGTGCCAGAAAGAGCAGATGCCGGTAGGCTCATTCCCCCTCACTGAGCCCACTTCCCATTACCACCACACTGCCAAAGTGGTCAGACGCCAGCAGAGAAAGCCAGGGAAAACACTCTCCTAACCTTCCTGCCTGACACACAGCTTGAATACTGATGCTGGCTGTGAACACCCACATGCACACATTACACCACACCCAGACATCACAGATACAACACACAACACCTCGTACTACACACACAACACACCCCACACACATATACCACAAGAACCACATGTAACACACATATACCAAACACATATGCATACATACACCACACACACACCACTCATCAGCACTGTTATGACACCATGATCTCTGTGCAAACACTATTATACTCTGTCATCAGATACCAACCCTGACACTTATGAATCATTATTTTGCTCTGTGTCCTGCTGGGTTTTTCCAGACCTGTGGCAGCCAAACCTGCTAGTCACCTGGTGAGAACAGAAGTAAGAAGTGAAGTACCTACCTCCACACTCTTCCTTTTTCAGCTACCAAAAATGTCCTGACTGAACAAAACAGCATACACGCTCTTGCTCAGCCCAGGCCAAACTGAGGACCACAATGCAACCAGGACCTCAGAACTTCCCTGGTTGACATGGCAACAACAGAGCCCAAGGTAGGTCATAATGCCCAGTCCCCTGGACACACCTACTGCCAGTTGTGGGAGCGAGGAGGGGGATCTGGAGCAGACCCTGTGGAGACCCCGAGGATGAGGCACAGGGGACCTCAGGCAGGGTGGCCTGGTTGGCAACATCACCCTTCACCACCTGCACTTGAGTCCATTTTACGTGGTCCTCAGTTTTACCTAGAATGCTTCTTATCACAGCCCCTCAGTGACAAAAAGATCAGCTCATGGCCCTCCCTGACCTCCTTGCTTTAACAGCTCACTGTGGCCAAGGAGTCAATCCCAACTTTCCTCATCATACTTGACCCAGTCAGCTGTTTTGGCACCAGAAGCCGAGATTTACACACTCTTTCCAGGGCATGCGTGCCTCTGGGTTAGACCTGGGGACTGCAGCACAAACACAGCCTCCTGAGCCTGATGGCCCTACAGGTTGCCCTCTTGGTGGCCATAGAAGAGCCACAGCAGAAGGAGAAGAGTCAAGAAGAGAGGGACATATGAACACCTTGTGTTGAGTGGAGAGTCACGTGACAGGGAGGGCTTTTAATGGAAACCAAAAGGCCCCTGGGAAACAGCTCATCCACTGACCACACCTTCCTTTGGCCGGTTTAAGTGCCTCTATGTGAATAGCAAGATTCCAGTGATGGGTCCACAAGTGCCTCTATGTGAATAGCAAGATTCCAGTGATGGGTCCACAAACAGCCTAGTTCCTCTTGTGTGGCGGGTCCTGTTGTTCCTATTTCTTCTAGTCCCCCATACTCCCCTGCAGACCCAAGTCACCAACCGGCCCAGTTCTGTGGATGTGGCCCATATCCTGAGCCCTTTTCAAAACGGCCAGGGTGTACAAATGCTGCTGGGAGTCCATTAAGGAAAAAAGGTTTTTCTCAGGAGGACTTCTTTAGAAGCTGAGTTCTAAAGATGCCCCAAGTGCTCTTCATAAAGCAAGAACTTTTCTCTGCTTAGGAGACTATCTCATGGCTCCTGGAGTGAGGGTCAGGGGCTTACCACATGGTCTCCATCTGGGAGCTTTGATAGGTTTATGCTCACAGAATATTCTCTCTTCTGCCAACCATTAGTCCCCCTGCCCCACCGGCTAAGCAAAAACAGCTTCAGTTTTCTAATCTGTAAAGTGGTACTAACAACCACCTCATAAGTGATGCTGTGGGAATTAAATGAGGCGATGTTTCAAAGACCTGAGCACAGTGTTGACATATGGGACGGTCTCACTAAATGTCAGCTTTTATTATGCTGTGGATGATGATCAAGATGAAGGGTATGGGTTGGCCCCAGAAGATTTTAAAAAGTTGATCAAATCAACGAAATAACTGATTGGCCAAGCAAAGGAAACCACATCAGCTCAGGCAGTTATCTCAATTATTGTAGATCAGAAGGAAGCCTGGTTGTTAATTTGACATTTTAGCTTGTCAACCTGAGATAGCTTGTTTTACAGACCAGATGATTTATCGGAAGATTGTTCGACCCACAAAGAGGAGCACAGTGTGTCCCCTTTACAAAGTACACATTTGGCCAACAGTAACAATAGAAAGTGATGATAGTGCTTAGTCTGCTGACCCACTCAAAAGGAAGGGAAATTCTTGCACAAATCATAGTAATTCCCCAAACTGGAAACTTGACCAAATAGAAAGTTCAAAAAGGGCCTCCACTTGTCAACCCATGGCAGCCTAGCTGGGTTTCACACAAGGTATCACTGTCAGCTTCTGCTGTGGCACAGGCTGGTGTGTTGCTCCTGTCCCGACTCAAGGAACCACTCAAGACCTTCTGACACACCAGCACCTCTCCCTGCAGCTTCTTGGTACAAGTTCCCTCCCCCAAGGCCTAGCCAATGACCAAACTTATAATCAACAGTTATTAAACATGAACTAGGTATCAATTGCTATGTTAAAAAACATGGCAACATTCCTATCAGGTGCATTCATTTATTATCCTTTTTTTACAGAGAAGGAGACCAGGCAGTGACATTTGGGTAAATTGCCCCAAATCACATGTTATAAGTAAGAAAATGCAAACCCAAGCTCCATGGCTCCAAAACCTCATTCCTCACTTTTGGATAATGGAGAATCAGCAGAATTCAGCCCACATATCTCAGGGTTAGGATCATTTTTATAGTTAACATATTAAATAAGTACCTGCATGGTATGATTTGAAAGGTAGAAATGGCTCTTTATTTAAATAAGTAAACAACTGAAATAGCAACCATATTTCCTAAAATTCCTATATTGCTCATTTCTTTAGATCAACATTTGAGATGCTATGCAATGTTGTCTGCTGAGGAAGGAAATGACATCTATCAAATACACACTAGGTGTCAGATAACTGTGCCAGGGCTCCTGTGTGACTCTTGAGCACATCAAAGTTTGAGAACCTCTACCCTAGGGGACGTCTGCATACTCTCTGCTTCAGCCACCACGCCTTGTATGTGACCTAAACTCAATCTGTTCTCATTCCTGAACCTAACCCTCACTCTTACAATAGCTCTAACCAGCAATTTTGAACCAGTATGCCATGTGGCACTGTGGTGTGCCACAATTAAAACACGCAATACCTGAAAGAGGTCAGGGGTCTCATCTCTTTCTTTTTTGATAGTCAAATTTTAAAAAGAAATGAAAGCAGCCAACACAACAAGAGCCATTTGGTTTGAATGAATCAAAATTATACCTCCTTTTTTGTTAGATCAGCAAAAATATTTTTTGGTGTGCCACAGAATTTTAGTCATTAGTTTGCGTGTACCATTAGATGAAAAATTGAAATTCACTGCTCTAACCAACAGCCTCAGGAAATCAAACTTTTTTTTTTATCCAAACAAGATTACCTCAGACTTCTTTATTCTAGTCGACCTTAGAACCATCTTTCTATCACCTGTGTTGGAAAACTCAGTCACCCTGAATGTGCCCTTCAACTTGAGAGAACCAATTAAGTCCTATAGATTCTGCCTTTGGAAGGCTCCATGAAACAGCCTTCCTCTGTTTTCCACTAGTGTGGTTTTATCTTTGTTCAAAGGCTTATTCTAACACCTTTGTTCCCCATCTTGCTTACCACCACCACTAGGACTGGCTGTGCTGACAGGTTCTTGTCTGGTATCCCAGTCTCTCCCTATCTTTGCCTCTCTCCACAACACTGCAGCTCTGATCACATCATTGCTATGAATGTGTGAAGACTGCTCACCCCTCTGATGCTCTATCACTGAAGGCTGTTAGAGTGTGGCTCTAACTTCCTCCTATGCCACCTTCTCCAACGCCCAGGGAAGCCCTGGCTCTTCTTGCCCCCATTACAGCTCACGCAGTTCTCTCCTTTTAGAATGTTCTTTCTATTCTCTTCATATAAACACGCTTTAATTTTTATTGAGAACTTCCCAAAAGCACACTTTCACCAGGGCTTTTGTTGATCACACCTCAGCAGCTCTGGGCCAGGAAAGAAAGCAGGCTTGGGTATGGGGCATCTGAACCTGAACCCAAGCCCACCACTTAGTAGCAGTTGAGTAGTAACTAAGAAGCTACCTCTCCATATTCAAATTAAAATGGAGTGGTAGGAAACAATATGGAATAATGAGAATCAGGCTGACTTGGGAGCCAGAAAGACTTGCGTTTGAATGTCACCTCTGCCCATTGCTAGGGAGATAACCACAGTAAGATTCTCTGGACTTTAATTTGATTTTCTCATCTGCAAAAATGGAAATAATGCTTCTTTGGGAGAACTTTTGTGAGCACTAGAATTAACAAATATAAAGAGCTTAGTCCATGACCCTCAACAATGGTATTGATTATTGTGTATTTAGTAATGCTTCACATCCTACAAAGCATTATACAAATAAACCTTTTGCACTTCCATTAACAAGTTATTTATTTGTTTGTTTGCTTGTTTTTTATTTGTTTTTGCCAGTTTTTCTGACTTACTGGAAGATTGCCCTTTTTCTTAACTAAACTTCAAGCTTCCTGGCCCAGGACTCTTTCTTGCCTACCTTCATATCTATTGTAGAAGTTAGCAACGTGCCCAAGAAATTCAGAACATGTTGGATTTACTTAAATTTGAGGAGTAAAAAGGAAACCCAGGTAGGCACGGAGGGCAAGGGGGTTGTCGTTTGAGGCACTGCAGAGGGGACCTCCAGGACAGCTGGGGTTTGGCTGTGCAAAACAGTGTACTCCTGAGGGACACAGAGCAGCTGAGGATCAGGGTAACCTTCACAGTTTGCCCACCTAGGGGTGGTAAGAGCTGTGCTCTGCATGTAGTGTGATGTCCATGAAGGAACAGAATCTTCAGTCACCAACGCTTAAGTTCAAATTTGGTTTGGACCCAGAGTAGCTTCTTAAGCCTCACTTCTCTCATCCAGAAGGCTAATAAGAATACTAATTCTGGGTGGGGGTGGGGGTGGGGGGCAGTTGAGAAGATAATGTCGATGTGAAGTGCTTGCATAAAGATTTCTAGCTTTGGCCCTGGCTGGTGTGGTTCAGTGGACTGAGCGCTGGACTGAGAACCAAAGGGTCCCTGGTTCAATGCCCAGTCAGGGCACATGCCTGGGTTGCAGGGCAGGTTCCCAGTTAAGGGAGCATGGGGGTCAACCACACATTGATGTTTCTCTCCTTCTCTTTCTCCCTCCCTTCCCCTCTCTGGAAGGGAATAAATAAAACCTTTAAAAAAAAAAAGGTTTTCAGCTTTGAGTGTGATGACTGAGAGATTTGAGAGAAAATGACCAAAGGGCAGTATTATCTTAATCTCGAATCCCATAGAATCCCCCCATATTACACCATCTCTCTGGTTATAGGAAATACACCTTCCAGTCCCTGCCCTCTGATGGGCTATTAATACAGATGCAAATGACTGGAGGTGATGGTCTAAAGCAGGTGTCACCACCATCTGCATTCGCATTCTCATAGGGCAAAAGACACAGCTAGTTTTCTGTGGAGGTGTATGGGCTACAGGGGTATACAGGGGACATGGGTTGCCTACACAATATTGAGAGGCCAAAGTGAACTGAGAAGTGCAACAATGGTGGCACATAGGAAATAATGAGGACAAACTCACCTTCTAAATGCAGGAATGCTGTCCTCTCTCTCTCCTACCTCCAGCAGAACAAATTCTCTTCAGTGTTCAAGAACGTAAAATCCCAAAGATGCACAGAGCTTTGTAATGAAAGAATTCTAATGTGGGTTTGGGTTCCTTAAACTTTCTATACTAAATTATAAATATTCCAAGGTTGAAACAGTTTTTATTGCTTAAGAAAGGGATTTATCATTCAAGTTAATTGACTCAGTTACTAAAACTGACTCAAAAATAAATAGTACATTTAAATAAACATATAACACTAAACTAAAAAATTTAAAATTTCCCAATAAGAACATATAAGGCTGTTGGCTTCATTAGTGAATTCTACCTCAAGTTTTTAGAAAAAAATAACACCAACTATGTACAAACTCTTTGAGAAAACAGAGAAGAAACTAACACTCCCCAAATACTTCTACGAGACCAATACATGATCTCAAACCCAGAAAATGTCATCACAAAAGAATGTCAGACTGTTGCAGACTCCGTCCTGCAGAGTCTGCATGGTTTGTGGCTGAAGACGAGAACAAATGCACACATACAGAAGTCCTGTGGAGAGAAAGGGATGGTATGGTACTTTCTCAAGATGAGAGTCTTACGGCTGCTTCTCTCAAGGAAAAAGTGCGCTGACCACTCTCTCAAGGGGAGAGCACCCCAACCTTTGCCTTAACAGGTTTTTATTGTTTCTCTCAGGCCTTACATCAAAGAAGGATTTCTTATCTATTACATAGAATGTTGTTGTCTACATTTTAGGTACAGTCAAGGAAATGAAAATAACAAATGCAGAAGGGAAGGGTGGCAAGCTGATCATGCTCCATCCTTGGGAAAATTCAAACAGGCTTTGGAAATTACTTTGAGAATAGGCAATAAACATCTACTGTTTCAGACCAGGGCAAGGGAGTTTTAGCAAGAGCAAGCCAAAACAGTTTGGATGCATTTTCTGGGCCTGGTTCCCACGGGGAAACCAGTCTGAAAGTCTGGTTCCTGCACTCCATTTCACTCCTGTTGGCTTTCTGATGCAGGGCTGAGCCACATTTGCCATTGCCAAGCAGACCGGTTCCCTACATCAGACTTCTGGCCAAGATGGAGGCATAGGTAGACACACTGTGCCTCCTCACACAACCAAAAGAAGGACAACAATAAATTTAAAAACAAAAACAACCAGAACTGCCAGAAAATAGAACTGTGTGGAAGTCTGACAATCAAGAAGTTAAAGAAGAAACATTCATCCAGACCAGTAGAAGGGGCAGAGATGGGCAGCTGGGTGGAGAGGACTCATGGCAAGGCAGCAGCTGGAAGAACAGGGCAAGCAAGGCAGTGTCTGCCGAAGCAGGTAGTCCCACATTTGTGTGCTAATAAACTGGGAGGAACAACTGGGGAGGGAAACAGACCATGCAACCCAGGGCTCCAGCACAGGAAAATAAGGCCTCAAAACCTCTGACTGAAAAAACCTGTAAGGACTGAGGCAATGGGAGAAACTCCCAGCCTCACAGGACAGTTTGTTGGAGAGACCCACAGGGTCCTAGAATGTACACAAAGCCACCCACCAGGGAATCAGCACCAGAAGGACCCAAGTTGCTTGTGGTAGCGGCAGAAGTGACTGAAAGCTGGCAGAGAGCTGAACAAGTAGCATTGTTCCTTCGCAGACCCTTCCCCACATACAGCACCACAATGCAGTGAAGGGGGTTGCCCTGTCCTGGTGAACACCTAAGGCTCCACCCCTTACTACATAACAGTCATGCCCAGACAAAAAAAAAAAAAGTAGCCCAAATGAAAAAACAGATCAAAGCTCCAGAAAAATTACAACTAAGTGATAAAGAGATAGCCAACCTACCAGATACACAGTTCAAAACACTGGTAATCAGGTTGCTCACAGAATTGGTTGAATTTGGTTGCAAATTAGATGAAAAAATGAAGGCTATGCTACGAGAAACAAAGAAAAATAGACAGGGAACCAACAGTGAAGGGAAGGAAACCAGGACTCAAATCAACGATTTGGAGAAGGAAGAAAGAAACATTCAACCAGAACAGAATAAAGAAACAAGAATTCAAAAAAATGTGGAGAGGCTTAGGAACCCTCAAGGACAACTTTAAACATTTCAACATCTGAATCACAGGAGTGCCAGAAGGAGAAGAAGAAGAGCAAGAAATTGAAAACTTATTTGAAAACGTAATGAAGGAGAACTTCCCCAATCTGGCAAAGGAAATAGATTTCCAGGAAGTGCAGGAAGCTCAGAGACTACCAAAGGAGTTGGACCCAAGGAAACAACACTGAGGCACATCATAATTACATCAGCCAAGATTAAAGATAAGGAGAGAATCTTAAAAGCAGCAAGAGAAAAGGAGACAGTTCCCTACAAAGAAGTTCCCATTAGACTATCAGCTGATTTCTCAAAAGAAACCTTACAGGCAGGAAGGGGCTGGAAAGAAGTACTCAAAGTCATGAAAGGCAAGGACCTACATCCAAGATTACTCTATCCAGCAAAATTATCATTTAGAATGGAAGGGCAGATAAAGTGGTTCCCAGATAATATCAAGTTAAAGGAGTTCATCATCACGAAGCCCTTAGTATATGAAATGATAAAGAGACTTATCTAAGAAAAAGAAGACCAAAAAATGAACAGTAAAATGACAACAAACTCACTGCTATCAACAGCTGACCCTAAAAAAAAAACCCCACTAAGCAAACAACTAGAACAGGAACAGAATCACAAAAATGGAAATCATATGGAGGGTTATCAGCAGGGAAGAGAGGGGAGGAGAAAGGAAAAAAAGGTACAGGGAATATGTAGCATAAATGGTAGGTAGAAAATAGACAGGGGGAGGTTAAGAATAGTATAGGAAAGGAGAAGCCAAAGAACTTATATATACGACCCATGGACATGAACTAAAGCGGGGCATGGGAGGGAATGGGGGTTAGAGGAGGTGTGCAGGGAAGAAGGGTATAAAGGGGGGGAAATGGGAAAACTGTAACAGCATAATCAATTTTATGATATATATATATATATATATATATATATATATATATATAAAATATCATAAGCCAATATCATTCATGAATGTGGAGGCAAACACCACTAGGAAAGTATTATCAGCCCTGGCTGGTGTGGCTCAGTGGATTGAGTGTGGGCCTGTGAACCAAAGGGTTTCCAGTTTGATTACCAGGCAGGGCATATGCCTGGGTTGCAGGCCAGGTCCCCAGTAGGGGGTGTGCAAGAGGCAACTACACATAGAGTTTCTCTCCCTCTCTTTTTCCTTCCCTTCCCCTCTCTCTAAAAATAAATACATAAAATCTTTAAAGAAAAATTTTTTAAAAAGAAAGCATTACCAAATTTACACACATATATGTTCTATATGTATATATATAGTGCATGTATATATGTATATATATGTTATGCAAGTATATATGTATACACGTGTACATACATACATACATACATATAAAAATCCTTCATATGTATATGTAGGATTTTACACTGTAACTAACTGAGGGTTATTCCAGCAATGCAAGATTGTCTTAACATTGGCAAATAAATTAATATAATACGAATATTAATAAATTAAAGCACAATAAACATAACAACACACCATACAGAAAAAAATGTTGACATAATAACACAATTATTAATGATAAAAATGCACTAACTAGCTAAAGAAAATAAAGAGACTCACACTCCATCTGATAGAGAGCAGTGATGAAACTTAGAACCGATCTGTACTTAATTAATACTGAATGCTTTTTCCTTAAGATTGGGGCCAAGGCAAAAATATCCATGCCAAACATATACTCCACATGTTACTAGAGTTCCAGCCAGTGCAGTTAAAGCAGGAAATACAAATTAAAGACATATAGATTTGAAAGTAAAGCTATTTATTTGCAGGAAATATAATCCTATCAAATCTGCAAAAAAGCTAACAAATAAGAAAATAGCTTAGCAAGGTGGTAAGATACAAAACCAATATTAGAAACTCAATCGTATTTCTACACACGGGCAATAAAAAACCTGAAATAGGGAACTTACTAAACCATTCACAAAAGCATCAAAAATAATAGAATGATAAAACAAGTGCACAATCTGTGTACTTAAAGATGCAAACTATTGCTGAGAGAAATCAAACACAGTCCAAACAAATGGAAAGGTTTACAATATTCATGGATTGGAACACTCAGTATTGTCTTGATAGAAAATTTGCCCCAAACTGATCTACAGATTTGCCATGATCTCTACTGAATCTCCAGCAAGCTCTTTCTTTTTTGAAAAAAATAAATAACAAGCTGATCCTGAAGTTTATATGAAAATTCAGAAAACTTATAGTGGCCAATATAATTTAGAAAATAAGAACTGAATTGAAGGACTTATACTTCTTGACTTCAAGTTTCCCTATAAAGCTTAAATAATCAAGAATGTGGGACTGGCTTAAGAGATCAATGGAACAGACTAAAACTCCAAAAATAAACCTTTATATTTCGGCCCATTTGATTTTAAATAAAGATGTCAAGGTTCACCAAAAGGGAGAAATGAGAGTGCTTTGAATAAATAGTGCTGGAACATGAGATGACCATAGCAGCCCCACAAGGAATTAACTTTATGGCGAACTTCACCCTGTACACAAAAAATCACTCAAAACTGGCCAGAGACCTACATTTTAGATCTAAACTCTAATACTTTCAGAGGAAAACAGACTAGAATAATGTCTGTGATGTTGACTTAAGCAGTTTCCTTTCATATGAGAACAAAAGCAATATTAAGGAAAAAATGGAAAATTGTACTTCATCAAAATTAAAATCATTTGCTTTAAAATGTCACCATTACAAAACATAAAAATGTAAGTCACAGACTGGATTAACATATTAGCAAAATACTTTTGTAGACAGAACATATAGAGAACTTTCAAAATTCAATAATAAAGAAAAACAACCTATGTGGTTATGGTGATAAGATTTGAACAAATGCTTCACCAAAATCTACAAATGCATAGGCAAATAGCACAGGAAAGGATGCTCAGATCATTGGACATTAATTTGGTAAACACAAAGTAAAACCACAGTAGTTACCACTTACCTGCACTGGAACGTCCCTGACCAAAATGATGACCGACACCAGGTGTTTCAAATGTGTAAGAACTGGAAGTCCACATATTCCTAGTGAGAATGTAAATTACTCTGCATTGGAACAAAATATGGCAGTTTCTCAAAAACTGAAATACATATTTATCAATAAACCAGCAATCACATTCCTGGTTGATTACAAATAGTGAAAACAAAGCTACAAATGTCAACAGAGTTGGGAGGACAGGTGCTGTCCCCAGAGTGAGGTTGTTTTCCAGGACCCAGGACACTTGGATGTACCAGTGCTCCAAATCAACTAAAAATTGGCTTGCATTTAGTGGTAGCTATGCCCAATGTCAACAACTTCCTTTTCAATTTGAAGAGTTATTGCTTACTCTGCTCTCCCCACATGGGAAAGGAATGAGAACTCCAGTTCGCAACACATTGGTAAGTTTGTTAGCTTACGACACCATGATCCACCTCCCTGCCATTATCTGGGTAATCCTATAAATCTCTCCCCTGCTAAACCCTGGGCCTCTGCTGGCCCTGGTCTATACTCCTGACCCACAGAGGCCCATGGCAGCACCCTTTCTGCCCCTTCTTTTTCAGATGTCTCTCACTGTTTTCCCGAGCCTGCTCAAGGTGACTTCCCTCACCTGTGCTCCCTTCTCCTGGGACTTCCCCTTGTGCAATGAAGTCAAGTACACTCAAGTGATATTTAAGAAGCTATTGGCTTCCCAGTTTCAAAGGAAGAAGATACCAGTGAGCCTTGTGGATGATGTAGCCTTTCACAGCCTGTTCTGAGCTCTGTCCAAGAGCAAGGCCCTTCCCTGCTGCTATGTGTCTTTCCTTCCTCCTGCCCCATCCTAGAGGACTGCACTCCACTGGGGTCAGGCCACCGGGTCTGCCAGGGCTCTAGTCCTTTACCATTTACACCATCTTGTTAATAGACTCCTCGTTAACTCAGAGCAGCTGAGCATGAGACTTAACTACAGGGCTGAGAGGTAAATGTAGGGTCTAAGCAGTTTGAATATTGTCATAACCTTAATTACTGAGGGACAAGTGTAGGGTCTAAGGCCCCCCACTAACTGAGGGTGGGGCAAATTAAAACTATTGGTTTGACTGGTTTTAAGCACATATGGTGTTCCCAGGGATACTACTCAAAGGGAAGAGTGGTGGGTGGAAAATGAAAGAAAAAGTGAGGTGGAGCATCCCATGTTCACCTCATCACCTTATCACGCTCCTGCCTCACCGTGACCATGGTGTTGCCCCTCCGACAGACACTTGTCATCCTTCACCACATTTAATCCCTCTATGGATTGTGTATGACAGGTCTTCGTTATGCCCATTTTGATACTAAGGATGGTGAACAAGTTCAAGCTCATCACCTAGGTTTGGGCAGAGCTTTAAGACCCAAAGTTCTCTAACCGTCTCCACCCCACCCCCAGGGAGACAAGTTCTCTTCAATTCCAAAGCATAAGTAGCAAAGATGCTCAGATGTCTTTATAATGTAACAGTAGTGTTTGGGTCCTTAAACATTTTTATACTTCATTCTAAATCTTCCAGGGTCAAAAATGCTTTTTTTTACTTATAAAAGTAGTTACATTTCCAGTTAATTTGCACAAATTACCAAAACTAAATAATAAAAACAGAAAATCTCAGGCCTTTCATGGCTACACTGCTGAATTCTACCAATTCATTAAGATGATAACAACTGTACACAAACTCAGAAAATGGAAGAGGAAGGGAAACTTCCCAACTCACCCTATGAGGTCAGCTTTAACCTGAGGCCAACAGAGACCTGCAGAGTGAGGGAAGCCAGATTGCCCTCGGACTAGGGGGTGGGGTGGACCTCCTGGATGCTCCATTCCAGAGTGACTATGGCAGTGACAGGGAGCCTGAAGGGTTTGACTTCTTGTCCTTTTCAGGCAGTGGGACCCAATTTCACTCTGGCAGCAGAGACACGGAAGGATGCACTTGAAGTCCTTGCAGGATTCCATGTAGGAGAACCCAGACCCAGGCAGGTCAGACCCTGTCCCTTAACCACACATCCACAGTCACTAAGAGTCTGAGGACACCCAGCCCTGTCTGTGACCTCCTCTAAGCATCAGCTCAGGGCACAGCCCTTGTGGGATCCCTGGGCTCCCAGGCTCACCTCCCTGTGGAGGGAAGGGGAAGGCCCCAAAACCAGCAGTTCTTAGCAGAGTTATTCGAAACTAATTGGCACCATGAAGTGCACATGGACTTTGACATCAGACAGACCGGAATGACTTTATATGCAGACATTAAGGAAAATTAAGGCTTGGTTTCAAATAAGATACTTTGCAGTTCATGGGGGGGGTCTGTGGGTAAACTCAGGTGTTCCCCCCAGGGGTTTGCCCCACCTCCTGGCAAGGTGTCCTAAGAATCCTGATTGGTCCCCATTGCCAATAGGGCCAGGCTCTGTGACTGTGTGCCAAGGGCTCAGGGGGCCCCTCTGCACCCTCCCTGCTGCACACTCAGGGTGGCTTCCCTTGTCCTACTGAAGCCCAGATGTCGGCGTTGGCTGAGGGCCCACCCAGGAGCCCCTCTCCAAGATTCTGATCACGGCTGAGAGTCAGCCATGGCAAACCCACTCCTGAACTCACTGCATGGCAGCAGCTAAAATGTGCCATCTCAGGAGCTCCACACCACCCTCCCAGAGGGCAGGAGGCCCAGAGTGTGCCATCCCCACCACGATCCTTATGAAGGGGCTCGGCGAGGGGCAGGCCTTCCAGGGTGAGGGCTCCCTCCTGCCAAACCCACTTCTAGAACCTAAACAGGAGGTGACTCTGTGCTGGGCCAAGTGAGCCTCAGCATCCCTCAGGGTTGAACCAGGATCAACGTGTCCCTGGACCCCAGTGGGGAGCTCATCTGCTTCCCAGTCAGGGAGAAGCACACATTCCTCCACAGTCCCTGTGACCACGATGCCTGCTGACATGGAGCTGGGAGTAGACTGGTCCAACAGGCGTTTAAAATAAAAGAATGGTGCATTTAGTTCAGGAGCCATATTTTAAAATTCATTCAAAGTTTTCTAACATCTGTGTTACTCAAAGAAGAAATTGAATTCAAAATGGGCTTGGTACAATGTTGTTGCTCCTGTTTACTAGCAATGTTGATAAGTTCATGAGTTTAAGTGACTTTGAAGGAAATTGCCCAGCATCTTTCAGGAAGTTTTAACGGAACTACTATCATGGAAATTTTAATGGCAATACACTTAAAATCAGCCTTGGTAAAATTTAAACCATTGGCTGTTTCAGTGGAGGGCTGGCAGGCAGCTCTTCTCCTGTTGCCGCCACCAGAGCCACCTGGCGTTGGGCTGTCCTTCATGCTCCCACTTGGGTGGCACAAAACCTACACAGGAAGCCAGGGAGGGCAGCCAGGGACTTGAAGGTGTCTCCTGGTGAACACACAGGGCTGCTGGGCTGAGATGACCACCTCAGGAAGCCAGGAAGAACAACTGTGTTGGGCGACAGTCCACCAGCACCTCAGAACGTGACTTCATGTGGAGATGGGTCTCTGCAGATATCATTAGGGACCTGGACATGAGATCATCCTAGACTAACTGGTGGCCCTAAATCCAATGAGAGTGCTGTTAGAAGAGACACAAGGAGGAAGGCAAATGCGGGTGGGGTGGCCCTTGAAGATGGAGGAAGAGTTTAAAGTGACACAGCCACAAGCCCAGGGACACCTGGACACCAGAAGCCAGACAGGGGAGGAAGGATCCCCTGCAGTCTGTGGAGAGAGGGCAGCCTGCTGTCACCTTAACTTGGGACTTCTGGCCCCAGAGCAGAGAGAGGATTTGGGCTGTTGAAGCTGGCAGTGTGTGGTCCTTTTTCCCTTGGGCCCAGGAAACAAGAACTGCCCTTCCTAGAAATGCAGTGCCAGCTGACAAGCAGAGCCACTGTGTGGTCACTGTGAGAGCACACACCCTCCAGCTGGGAGTGGGGTTTTAATCACTGGAGAGCAGATGGAGGTTGTCCAGGTCTAGTGGACAGGAGCCGGGCTTTAGTGTCCCACAGGAAGGGCCCTCCAACACGTGACCTGGATAAAACATGCACTTGTGCCGTGAAGGGGAATCTCTCAGCTTGGTAAGACCCTAGGCCACTATGTTAGGTGATTTTTTTAAGTGTGGACTGAGCTGACTGCCTGTTATTAAACAACACACCGTTGAATTGAAGCGTTAATTTGAAGACAGCCAAGAAGAGTCTTCCTGAGGGGCACAGACTGTGGGAGACCAAAGAATAGGTGAGAAAGTCCCCTTTATAAAAGTGTTCAGCTAACAAGTGATGAAGGAATGACAGAATAGAGTATCACCACTTATTACTAAGTATCATCAGCTGCTAACATCATAAAAAGGAAAATAACCAGATATCATGTGCCTCCTGATAGAATAGCATACTACCACCTGTAGAGTGGCCCTGTAACAACAAAAAAATAAAACCAGAATTCAATCGGGCATCCAGACTAAACTATCACTTTACAGAAAATATAAACACTGTCCAAGTACATCAAAGACATACAACCTGCAAAAATCAGTCCCTGTGAAACTCTGCAAGTTTAACAACCTGATTTCTTATCAAACACACAGAGAAAGAGAACTGGAGGGGGAGCCTCCGAGAGACAAGTGCTTAGGAGACATGTCTACCAGTGACAATGTGGAAACCTCACTTGGATCCTGATTCAAAAAAACTATTGAAAAATTTGCTACACTTTAGAGAAAATTAATTGGATATTATTAACATTGACCAACTATTCTTAACTCTGTTTGTGATGAAGGTATTATAATTGATTTTTAAGAGTTTTTGTCTTTAGAAACACTTAGATGGATAGATAAATGGTACAGTGAACCTGGGGTTGGCTTTCCTATATAAGGGGAACAGGGAGAGTGAGTAGAATGATAAATTCAAGTAAAGTGGGTGTAAATTGTCCACATATAAGCTGGTTGCTGGATGCCTGGAAGTCATTATAATATTCTATTTACTTCTATGTATGTTTGAAAAGTTCAATAATAAATAAAATGTGTAAAAATAATTAGTTTCACCAAAATGCTCTCCTTTTAGTCTATGATTTGTAGTTAATTGGTTAAATGAGAAATTATTCCTTTCTTGTACATTGGTAATGAAAATCCCCAGATAAGACCCATCTCTTTATAAATCATATTTTACAATAGAAATATGCACAAGCTCTTTCCCAAATAATCAAGACAAATTAAAGGTCACATGCACATACAAAGCAGCTCTGGTGGAACGTTTTAAGATAACATGAGATAAGAAAGTCACCCAACTTATGAACAGAAAAGAAACAATCTGATCAAGAAGTAGGCAGAGGATGTCAAGAGACATTTCTCCAGAGAGGATGTTCAGATGGTCTTCAGACACTTGAAGAGATGCTCAACATCACTCATCACCAAGGAGATGCGAATCAAAACTGCAATGAGATACCACCTCCCACCAGTCAGAATAGCTATCATCAAAAAGTCCAAAATACTAAGGGCTGGTGAGGATGTGCAGAAAAGGGAACTCTTATGCACTCTGATGGGACTGAAAATGGTGCAGCTTCTATGGAAAACATGGAGATTTCCCCCCAAACTAAAAGTAGATCTAACTTTTGACTCAGCAGTTCTATTCTGCGCATTTGCCAAAGAAGACAAAACACCTAGGTTCATTGTAGCCTTATTTACAACTGCCGAGATATGAAAGCAACTTAGTTTCCATCAATAAAAAATATATAGCCGTGGCCAGTGTGTCTCAGTTGATTGGAGCAACATCTGTCCTCTGAACCTAAAGTTTGAAGGTTCACTCCCTGGTCAGGGCACCTAACTGGGTTGCAGCTTCTATTATGGGTTGGGGCACATGCGGGAGGCAGCTGATTGGTGTTTTTCTCTCGAATCCATGTTTCTCTCCCTCCCTCTCTCTCTGAAACCAATGGAAAAGTGTCCCCAAGTGAGGATAAAATATATATATATATATGTATTTATGTACACGTATATTGTATTTATAGGTATATGCATGCATATAAAGATGATATGAGACACACACACACAAAACACACACACATCTGAAATATTGTTAGGCAATAAAAAAGAACAAAATCTGCCACTTGCAACAACCAAGATGGCCCTAGGGAGTATCATGTTCAGTGAAATTCATCAGACAGAAAAAATAAATACTATGAATTCACTTATACATGAAATTTTTTAAACCTCCAAATACACAAACCAAAACAGGAACACACTCATAGAAACAAAGAACAAACTGATGGTGCCAGAGAGGAGAGGAAGTGGAGGGAGGGCGAAAAGATGAAAAGAAATATAATTAAAAATAGTGTGATAACTTTGTACAAGGACAGAGAGTGACTAGACTTAGTGTGGTGAGCTCATACTAGGTATATAAATGTCTAATCACTATATGTTATACTTTAAACTAATAAAATATCAATTATACTTTAAAAACATATAGTATGAGAAATTTTAAGCTCATCCAATTTTTTAGTCATTTAAGCAATAAATGGAAATAAACCAAAGCCGTACACAAAGAAAAAAACAATTTCAAGATTCTAAAGTATGAGGCCATCTTAATGTCAGTGAAAAGTAAATGTAGCAACTACCTTCTGACTACTTTTTCTATTAACTTCCCATTAAAAGGAATCCTTTATTCCCTCATTAAATTCATTTTTTTCTTTCAAATTCAAGTCCTCTACCCCTTTTATGACAATCATGCACATGCAGGAAATACAAACAACACTGAAAAATACATTAAAAACTGTAATAAAATACCTCAAAATTCACTACCCTGAAACAATTAGTTTTAATATTTTGGTAAACGTATTTCTAAAATTTCTCATACAGACTGTAATGCAGGAGCCCCAGACCAGAGAGCTGCTTAAGTGTTTATGATATTCAGAAAATACGACCACCTCCACCCATCTGAGGCTCATTATAAGGGGTCCCAGACTAAGTCAACCTGGGTCCAGGTTGCACAAACCTACACGTGGCCCGGAGCTGCATTACATCAGTGTGCACGTGTAGAAGGAAAATGTCCAGATGCGGTCACAGGACAAGAAGCTGCTCCCAGAAGGAGATAATAAGAAGGGAGTTACAATCCATCCCCAAAACAGCACACATTCCTTGTGACCAGGGCCGCCCTGGCCAGCCCTAGTCACAGTGGGAGGACAGCCATGGATTGACACCACACATACACACACACATTTAAAAAAGGACGATAGAAATATCATTTGGAAACCCTTTTCACACAACAATATTGGAGAGAATGCGTATATCAAGCATTGCCAAACTATTATTTTTAATGCTCACATTGCTCTTGGGTGGATAGCTATAGCACAACTGATCTAACCGATTTTTTACTTAAACCTTAACAATAAAACCATGAACATCCCTGTGTCGCTTACTTAAACTACTATCTCTGAGCCTTAACTCTATCCTGTGATCAGCTCTGAGATACCAGAGCTGTAGATCTGCAAATTACATTTCCCGTACTCCCTCCTGAGATGACTTCCTGTGAGGTTCTCCCAGGGAAAGACACGCGACACTTCGGGTGTTCCCATGTCTTGGCCACCATGGATAAGCTACAATGAACATAAGGATGCATATATCTTTGAGAATAAATGTTCTCAAGTTTTTTGTGTAGATACCCAGAAGAGGGATCATTGGGTCACATGGTAACTCTATTCTTAATTTTTTTCAACAGCCTCTATATTGTTTTCAAGTGCTGTATCAGTTTACACTCACATGAATAGTGAATAGAAGTTCCTTTTTCTCCACAACCTCTCTCAACACCTTTAACTCCTTGTCCTGTTGATACTAGTCATTCAAACATGTGGTAAGTGGTGTCTTATTGTAGTTTTTTTTTTAAACTATTGTATTTTTCTCATTACCATTTATCCCCCTATACCCTCTTCCACCTTCACCCACACTCCTCACCCCTGCAATCACCACACTGTTGTGGTGTCTGTGAGTCCTTTTTCTTTCATTGTAGTTATGATTTGCATTTCCCTAGTAGCTAGATTGGATAAAGAAGAGGTGGTACATATACAAAATGGAACACCACTCAACCGTGAGAAAAGATGAGATACTGCCATTTGTGACAATGATACAGATAGGTCTGCTCAGATTATAGGGGAGCAGTATGAAGGGGCTGTAGGAGGAGGCAATGGTAAACAGTCTGGATGGGACTGGCTGAGAAGGTAATGCCTCCAGAGTGCAAGGAACTATGGGCAAGAAGGATTGGAATACATGAAGGGCTCTCAGACAGGTGGGCATGGGCTCACTCTGGATCTCAGGCTCTCTTTTCCCTTGAGGATGCCTGGGTGATGGTGCTGCAGCTGCCTGCTTTTACCAATGGATGGTATTTTGGATGGGAAGGAGCTCTGGGCACAGCCTAGGATCTGACTGGTGTGGCAGAGGGTGGCAGGTTTACTCTTTGAGTGTTCTAGAGGGGATGACCGCGGAGGCAGAAGCCTGCCATTCTTCCAAAATTGTGTAGCTTTTGTATCTTATGTTGGGGTAGTTGTCAACTAACCCTATAGTAATAAATCATTAAAACTAACAGGGGTATGATAGGAGAACTCAGATGTTAGAGTTTAGCCTTCATTGATAGGCTTAAGTGACTAATGCAAATGGAAAGCTGCTATTTCAAAATTGTGAAGCTTCTGAATAAAGACTCCTTTCCTTTATCACCAAACCTTGGCCTCTGGAATTTTGCCTGGAGGGTGGCGTAGGGCAGCAGGATCCACTTGCTGTCTAGTAACAGCAACGTGGATGGACCTTGAGAATACTCTGCTAAGCCAAATAAGTCAGACAGAAATAGTCAGGTACCATAGGATTTCACTCATGTTTGGGATGTAAAACTGGATGCAACAATGAACAAACAAGGAAAACAAACAGTCAAAAACTCAGGCACAGAAAACAGTATGGATGGCTGCTATAGGGAAGGGGAGTGGAGAGGTAGCAAAGGGTACAGGGAGTCAAATATATCATAGAAGATTTGATTTTGGGTGGTGGGCAAACAATGCAATAGAGAGATGATGTAACATGGAATTGTACCCTTGGAACTTATATAATTTTATTAACCAGTGTCCCCCCAATACATTTAAGTTTTAACAAATAATAAAGGCACTAGAGCTTTTTAAGGCAGGTCACCCCTACTAACGTTCATTGTTGCTGACAGGGGTCTTAATGCCATCAGGCAATCTTCCTGCAATTTTTCCTAGACATTCCTTCAAAGGTCTGTATTCATTGTTTATTTATGTTTCAAATACCTAGTATGGTTTCTGTTTCTCTGACTGGACCCTGAACTATATATAGTCATTATGTAGACATCTCTTCTCATTATCTCTGGGATGAGCTCCAAAGAGTGAAACAGCAGTGTTAAAGATTATACACATTTTAAGTTGGTATATATTACCAACCCACAAAAGCTGTATCAATTTATAGTCCAACCAAGAGAGCATCACTGGAATGCTTGCTAATACTGATTGAAGCACATGAGTGTTGGGGGGGGGGTTGTTTTTTTGTTTTACTTGTATTTTCTTCAATTCCTGTCAGCGGCCACAAATGTCTCTTCTTGATTTGAGGGGCTGGAAGGTTTTCCTGTTTGTAAATTTCCTGTTTGTTGCTTTTGTTAGTATTCAACTGTGAGACTTCTTTGTTATTCCTTGTTAAGAGTCTTTACACAGTACTGCTATTAACCCATTTGACATCATATGTATCCACTGAAAATAGTTTCCCAGCACCCCATTTGCATTTCTAACTTCTTACATGTCTTTTGCCTTGTCTAAATAGTATTTCTACTCACTAAATTATAACGGCAGAGACTTAACCTGTCCTGTTCATCTCAACATCCTCAGTACCTAAGACACAGTGAAGGCTCTGTAAACATTTTTTCAACAAATGAACTGTTGAAAATCTAATCCATCAGTGTTTCCCTTATGACATTAGTATTAGTGACCCTTCCCCCACAAACAGGAAGTTACGTAAATGTCCTGGTTACTAAAACTTTTATTGATTCATTTTATATACTTAAAATCTTAGGTAAATGATTTGTCTTTGACTCACCTGGAATATATATAAAATGAAGATAAGTCATCTACATTAATTTGTCTTTTCAGAACAGCCTACCAGTTATTTACTGGGTACTTAAACTTTTCCTGACTAAATATTACACTCTTCCACTCAGTATTATAGAGTTGCAAATTTATTGTATACTTAGTTCTTTTCATTATTATTGCTACAATCTTTTCTAAATAGTTGTTAGTGGTATATAAGTAAATTTTGGGGTCTTTCTATATCTTGTTTTTAGTAGATTTTCAGTAGTTTCTGTGGATCTTCCAAGTAATGTAAATTTGCCTCTTTTTCAATATTTCAACCTCTTATTTCTCATGTAATTACATTGGCTAGTGCTTAAAACAAATGTTAAATCTTGACAGTGGTAGTGTTGTTTTCTCATCTGGTTTCTGATTTTACCTGGAATGCTTCTAATGTTTCACTATACAATGGTGCCTACTGCTTTCAGAGGTATTTATTATGTTATCAAGGTATTTAATCCAATTTTACTGGGTTTAATTATAAGTGGATTGTTTTTGTTTTATTTTTAAGTATATTTTATTGGTTATGCTATTACAGTTGTGTCATTTTTTTCTCCCCTTTTTTATCCTCCACCCCGCACTCTCCTCCTACCAGTTCATGTACTTGGGTCCTACATACTGGTTCTTTAGCCTCTCCATTTCCTTTGCCATTCTTAACCTCCCCTGTCTAATTTTTACCTACCATTTATGCTTCTTATTCCCTGTACATTTTCCCCCATTCTATCCTTTCCCTTGCCCACTGGTAACCCTCCATCTGATCTCCATTTCTGCAATTCTGTTTCTGTTCTAGTAGTTTGCTTAGTTGTCTTTGTTTTTGTTTTTTTTAGATTCAGCAATTGATAGTTGTGAGTTTGTTGTCATTTTACTGTTCATAGTTTTGATCTTCTTTTTCTTAGTTAAGTCCCTTTAACATTTCATACAATAAGGGCTTGGTGATGATGAACTCCTTTAACTTGACCTTACCTGGGAAGCATTTTATCTGCCCTTCCATTCTAAATGATAGCTTTGCTGATAAGAGTCATCTTGGATGGAGGTCATTGCCTTTCATGACTTGGAATACTTCTTTCCAGCCCCTTCTTGCCTGCAAGTCTTCTTTTGAGAAATCAGCTGAGAGTCTTATGGGAATTCCTTTGTAGGTAACTGTCTCCTTTTCTCTTGCTGCTCTTAAGATCCTTTCCTTATATTTAACCCTGAGAAATGGAATTATGATGTGCCTTGGTGTGTGCTTCCTTGGGTCCAACTTCTTTGGGACTCTCTGAACATCTTGAACTTCCTGGAAGTCTATTTCCTTTGACAGATTGGTGGCATTCTCCTTCAGTATGTTTTCAAATAAGAGGTCAATTTCTTGCTCTTCCTTTTCTCTTTCTGGCACCCCTATGATTCGGATGTTAAAATGTTTAATGTTTTCCGTGAGATTCTGAAGCCTCTCCCATTTTTTTTGAATTCTTGTTTCTTTATTCTGTTTCGTTTCTTTATTCTGTTCCTTGTTTGAATGTTTCTTTCTTCCTTCTGCTCCAAATCATTGATTTGAGTCCTGGTTTCCTTCCCTTCACTGTTGGTTCCCTGTCTACTTTTATTTCACTTTGCATAGCCTTCACTTTTCCCTCTATCTTGTGACCACACTCAATCATTTCTGTGAGCATCCTGATTACCTGTGTTTTGAATCTGTATTTGATAGGTTGGCTATCTCCTTGTTGCTTAGGTCTTCTTCTGGATTTTGATCGGTTCTTTCTTTTGGGCCATATTTCTTTGTCTCAGTGCACCTGTTAAGTTGTAAGGGGCAGAGCCTTAAATATTTGCCAGGTTGGGGCAACCCACATTACTGCCTTCTGGCACTGTATGTGGGGGAGGGGTCTGAGAGGGAACAATTTCTCTTACTCGGCTCTTATGTGGCTGTCAGTCACCTCCCCCCCTACCCACAAGCATCTTGGGCCCTTCTGGTGCTGATTCCCAGGTGGGTGAATTTGTGTACATTCTAGGACCCTGTGGGTCTCTCCAACAAACTCTCCTGTGGGACTGGGCATTTCTCCCACCACTGCATCCCCCATAGGTTTTTACATCCAGAGGTTTTGAGGCTTTAGTTTCCTGCATTGGAACCCTAGTTTCGCCTCAGTCTCACTCCCTAGTTGTTCCTCCCAATTTGTCTGTACACAAGTGTGGAACTGTCTGGTCCACCAGCCGCTGCCTTGCTGTGCCTCTTCTCCACCCTGGCTGTCCATCTGTGTCTCTCCTACCAGTCTGAGTGAATGTTTCTTCCTTAACTCCTTGGTTCTGGGACTTCCATACAGTTCAATTTTCTGACAGTTCTGGTTATTTTTGTTTTTAAAATTCTTGTCCTTCTTTTGGTTGTGATAGAAGGCAAAGTGTATCTACCTATGCCTCCATCTTGGCTGGAAGTAGAAGCAGCTGGATTGATTTTTTAACAGTCCTTTTAGCATCTATCAAAATGATATGTGCCTTTTTTTTAACTCACCTACATAATAATGTCTTATATATGAATATTAGCTTTACTAATACCACCCCTCTTGTATTCCTTGAAGTAACCACCTTTGGCCATAGTACATTCTCTTACTGTAGTAAACTCGCTTTTTGCTATATGTTACTTATAATTTTAGCATCAATATTTGTAAGTTTTGAGTTAGATTTTGGGGGCATGGATTTTTTTAACAGTGTTATCAGTCTTGTTATTTTTGCTTTATAAAAGTAATCTTAACTCTTTCTTTTTTTCCTTGTGCTCTGAATCATTGAGAAAGTAAAAATTACTTGTTTCTTATAGATTCGATATAATATCTTTAACACACACCTTTTATTGTCACTTTTATTATAGTAATATTTGTAATTTCTTTTCTTATACTTATAGCCCATTATGTTTTTCTTCCTTCTACTTTAGCTGATTGTATTTATTTATATCATCCTTTTTTAAAAGACAGGTTTTCCAATATCTAAAACATACATAGAGGCACATATAAAACTTAAATAGTGAGATTAAGATGATGACAAAAAACATTTCAGAAATATGCAAACAAGAAGAAAACCAAAGTTGGATTTAGGGACATAAGCTACTGAGTATATAGGGAAGAAGAGTGCAACTTGGGAGACAGTGTGACCTCAACATTAAAAAAAGGTAACTCATTCTCTGAATCTTTGTATGCTAAAGAATATCCATCATTTGCTCATGAACACAACTTGACTTAGCAAATTCTTTAGTTACATTTTCTTTACCATCAAAACTCCCTAACAATTGAACCATGTACTTAGGAAATCTCATGTGGTGGAAAAGAAGTAAGTCAGCCTCATTACTTTTTCATTGTGTTTCACCTACTTGTTTTCCTTAATGTTTGTGAAATCACTTCTGTAATCCTGAAAATTCAGTAAATTCCATCGGGATATTTTCCTAAAACATGACCCCCATTTCTCCCCAGATTCACGTTTTAATTCATTCTAAGTAAGTTTACTATTGTTTTTTTAAAAATACTTCGCGCTTCTCATTATTCTGATGTCTTTTTTGGAGAAACTAAATATACCTTTTCATTGGCTACTCATTCTCTCTCTTTTTTAAAGATTTTATTTATTTTTAGAGAGAGAGGAAAGGAGGAAGAAAGGGAGGGAGAGAAACATCAATCAGTTGCCTCTCATATATGCCTGGACCAGGGACCAAACCTCTAATGGACAACGTTTTCTGCTCTTCTTTATCAGTAGCTCTGCCGTCTCCCTTTTACGTAGTGTCTTATCTTTGTTCCTTTCCCCCCAAGATGTCATTTGTTGTTTAATGTCCTGGGCAGGTTAGAACAACTGTCTAAAATTTTCCTTTTTCCTAGAAAAATTGGATTTTTCCAAATAGTGTTCATCAGCAACTTTTGAAGGCTAAAATAACTACATAATTTTCATGTTGTTAATTCATTTGTATTCTGTTAATTCATTCTTGAATAAAATTATATTCTCTCTGGCTCTGCCATTTAAACAAAAATGTAAATAGTGTGTCCCTGATGACTGAACAATGGAGAGTTCTCTTAAATAATAGAATCAAAGTTCCCAGCTCAAGCTCTACTTACTTACTTAGCTGGCTGAATGGCATGGAGGAAACACTTGGAACTAAAGGTAGTAAGCATCTTATCTTTGCAATCTCTCTTCAAGTCTGCTGATGAGAACCAACTCCACTTGAACTATGGCTATACCCTGTGCTATGGGGGAACTCTCAGTCTGGGCACATATGCCTACTTTGGGGTGAATGCCTAATAGACAAGCTGAGTCAGAACAAAGCCAAAAAGTCACCATCATTTTTGTTTAATGGGTCAGCACCTAACTTTTTCTATTCCTGCAATGCTGGTATTAATTTGTCTGATGATTCTACCCTAAGCTTTGCTCCTTCTGTTAAGGAAATTGGTGAGCCCCAAGAAAAACTGTAAGACCACAAAGGCTCTTCATTGGTTCTAGTACAGCTGAAACTAAGCTTTCCTTATTTCTTTCAAAGCCTGCCCATCCCTCAGTCTCCTCCCTCTAAATTAGCAAATGACAGATCACTTACTATACATTCCCTTATACACCTCTCTCAGGGATATGCACATCAACTGTCAATGTTCTCACATTCAAGTCAGTCTAAATGGCTGTTCTAGCACCAAGCTGTCTAGTTTGTGGTAGCTTCTACTTAGATACACTTTTTAGTTGGTTCTTTTAAATTGTGTTGGTGAATTCAAGAGAAAATAGTTTACTAGACATTCACTGAACTCTATCACTTTTTTCTCAACAATCAACTCCCCTAGTTTAGTAATGTAAGACATAAAATGTACATATATATTATGACTCCTGAAAGACATACAGTGTAAATTAGTTCATTGAAAAGTGTGTGTACCCAGCAGGTATTCAGTAACAGCTAATTATCCTCATTAGAGACGTAAAATATACTCAGAATATCAATCAAATAATTTTAAGTCTTTCAGTTCCATATTACAGCATCATATGTTTTTAAATGCCCTTGCATGTTCTGGAATGTCCACACTTTAACCTCGATCTCTTAGTTCCACGAATATATCAAATAATTTTTAACATAAAAGGTACTAAGAAAGACAGGCTAGAATGAAACTATAGGCCCCCAGTGAATCAAACTGAAATTTGTTCAAAGTTCAATTAAGAAATGGAGTGTGTCACGATAGATATTCTACCATGGCCATTGCAGGCGGACAGGCCTAAATTGAAATCTTCACTCTGCTACCTCCTTACTAAAACAGAGAACCATTTACATCAAGAGATCATGAGATTCCTCATTTGGAAGATTCGGAAGTAAATTCTTTCACCTTTAATGAAGTGTCACAAAGTTTAAATGAGGTAGTACAATAAGTGGGCATTCAGTAAATGGTGTACATAAAGTTACATACAGTACGTGTATGTGTCTGCATACTGTGTGTGCATGTGTGTGTCCGTCTGTCTCTCAACTCTGAAATCTGATCTGGTTAGATGGCACATAGCACTGTTTCAAATGAAAATTCATGTTCTGGGCTCCCTTAAAATTTCAGAGGTCATAAAGTTTCTTCCTCTTGCCAAGGAGAACAATGTTACCAAATTCTGATAGGTTTCAATGATCATTTAATTAATGTTTTGTCCTATTTCTCAATAGTTTCTAAAATTAAGTTCACCTGAACAGAAAGGAATGAAGAAAAATGTACCTGACTCTGCCTGTACACCCTCCCTTGCAGAGGGAAAAAGAAAAGGCACAAGCAATTCTCAGCATGAAGAAGCCTGCTGCCCCAGCCACAACTAACCAGACAGGGACTGAGCCAGAAGTAATGAGGTAGAGGTAAAACCAGCCATCAGTGACGGAGACAGTATCAGAAGCAACTATCAGGTACACTCTGCAGGAATAGGGAGGAGAGATGCATCCAGAGTAAAGTAGGGAGAGATCCATAAAGACTGAAGATATTCTTCTGAGCTACTATAGAATCTTGACCAATAGTAAACTTCTTTTAGAGCTCCCTGGGATAACAGCCAATTTCCAATTCTTAGAACTACTGGCACCCAAACAATAAAACACACTGCTGCTAAGATGATTACTCCATGCTTCCCTGCTTCCCTATGTCTAGAAAGCACTGACTCTGAAAACGCTTCATGCAAATCCTCTTAATCACATACACACACAGTGAGTGCAGAGTACAGTGGAAAGTCCTACAGCAGTTTCTTTGGAATTTCCCACTGGGCCTTACTTTCACGTGAATTGTTTCTCCTGTGCCATGACAAAACACAGGACTCGTTTGCTATAAAATTGTACTCATTAACATCTTTTAAAAATTAATGCTTCAGAAGAAGAAAGTATGTTAACCCCACATTTTCATGAACCTACTAAAATTCCAATCAATCCTTTCTCCCTGAAATTGAGCATCTAAACCAAACGGAATATCCACTCATCTACTGATGGGCACATAGGCTGTTTCCAAATCTCGGCTATTGTAAATAGCACTGCTATGAACATAGGGGTGCACATATTCCTTTGGTGTTTCAGGATTCTTAGGATATATTCCCTGCAGTGGAATCAATGGGTCATAAGGCAGTTCTATTTTTAATTATTTGAGGAAACTATGTACTGTTTTACACAGTGGCTGCATTCTCACGAACAGTGTACTAGGGTACCCTTTTCTCCACATCCTCGCCAGCACTAGTTGTTTGTTGATTTGTTGATGATGGCCATTTTGGCAGGTGTGAGCTGATACCTCATTGTCTTTTTCCAATTTCCGTCTCTCTGATGGCTATTAATGTTGAGCATTGTTTCATATGTTTATGGGCCCTCTGTTTGTCCTCCTTGGAGAAGTGTCTATTCATGTCCTTTGCCCATTTTTTAACTGGAATATTTCTCTTCCTGGTGTTGAGTTGAGTAAAAAAAAAATTGTGGTACATTTACACAATGGAATACTACCCGGCAGTATAAAGAAGTAATTTTTACCATTTGAAATGGCGTGGATGGACTTGGAGAATATATGCTAACTGTAATAAGCCGGTCAGTGAAAGACAAATACCACATGATCTCACTTATAGGTGGAATCTAATGAACAAAAATAAACTACGAGAAAAATAGACTCACAGGCACTGAATCAAGGAGCAGACTGACAGCTTAAGAGCAGAGGGGGATGTGGGGACTAGTTGAAAGAAGGTGATGGGATTAGTCAAAGAACATGTATGCATGACCCATTGACATGGACAACAGTGTGGGGACTGACTGTGGGAGTGGGGGATGGGCTGGGTGGAGGAGGGCAAAGGGGAGAATGTTAGAACAACTGCAATAGCATAAACAATAAAAAAAAATTTTAAATAAACCAAACAGTATAGACTCAAAATAACCTAGATATTATTTGCTCAAAGCTTAACAATTTCCAATTATAAAATCATGTAAGAAATAGTACATTATTTTCTGCTTTCCAGAATATTTCCCAGAATACACTTGACTCATAGTCTGATGTGTGGGAAATCCTCTTCAATTTTGCTTCCTGTGGTTTTGAAAATGCATACTGCAGCTTCTGCTACTTTTTCCTCATCCATTTTCAGGCAAGCCAGCAGAGAGCCCAATGTTTCCACAGAATTAAATAAGAGGAGATGTGCGAAAGAGAGAACCTAAAACAAGAGTCATAAAAATTATCCATAAGCTTTTTATATCTCTACAATATAAATCCACAATACTACACATCACAAATAAAAATCAAATATAAAAATAATTATGCTACCCTGCTGGTGTGGCTCAGTGAATTGAGCTCCAGCTTGTGAACCAAAAGGTCGACAGTTGGATTCCCAGTCTAGGGCACATGCCTGAGTTGCAGGCCAGGTCCCCAGTAAGGGGCGAGCGAGAGGAAACCACACATTGATGTTTTTCTCCTTCTCATCCTCCCTTCCCCTCTCTCTAAAAATAAATTAATTAAATCTCTTTAAAAAATATTATGCTAGCAAGTAAGTGAGAATACTATAAATAAAACTATAAATATCAACTCTGCCTCTGACAGATGCTTATCTCCATTTTGTTTAGCTCTTTTTCTGGAGTTTTGATCTGTTCTTTTATTTGGAGCACGTTTCTTTGTCTCCGCATTTTGGCAGCCTCCATGTGTTTGTTTCTATGTATTAGGTAGAGCTGCTTATGACTCCATGTCTTGGTAATGTGGTGGCCTTATGACATTGGTGTCCTGTAGGGTGCAGTGGCAGAGCCTCCCCTTTCACCCAAGGTGGGTACTGGAGGTGCGCCCTTTGTGTGGGCTGAGTACACCCTCCTCTTGAGCATTGGTTGCTGTTGGTAGATCAATGGGAGGGGTATACTCAGGCCAGTCAGCTGCAAGGTCTGGCTGTGACAACTTACCAGCAACCCTCATCCTCTGTGGAGGATCAGCTGTGCAGCAGCAGGGTAGTGGTATTCTGACGTGGTGTGCAGCTGTCCACTGGGTGCGCCAGTCCTGGGTTTCCCAGGTGGTGCAGGCCAAGGTGAGCCCCCACCTCTGTTTTTCCTGGCTTGAAGCAACCTGAGATGGCTGCTACCTGTGCTGGGCTTAGAGATTCCCAGGCAAAGCCAAGCTGTGAATCTAGGCTGGCTGCTGCTAGTGCCTCATCTGGAGCTCAGTGAGGCCAGCTGTTGCTTGTTTGAGCAGATTTGGGAAGTTGTGAAGCATGAGCCAAGACCAACCATTCATATGGAAAAGCAACTTGAGTGGGCCAGTAAACTGGGTAGACCAGAGTCTCTGGGGATCTCCAAGGTGGGTCAAACTGTGTTAGCCCGGTTGATGGAGTCTCAGGTACCACACCAGTTTGCTATCTCCGTGGGGGGAGGGTTTAGAAAAGGGACAATGGCCTGTGCTCACCTACCAGACACTTCAGTTTCTCCTTCTATGTCATTCATGCCTTTCAATCTGCTACCCTGGTGTTGGAGCTCAGAGGGAGTAAGTCTGAGTAGCTGAGTCTGTGTGTGGATTCTTTAAGAGAAACTGTTTAGGGCTCTAGAAGTTTCTTCCACTGATTCAGGCTCTGCTGGGTTTTGCAGCCAGAAGTTGTGGGCACTTACTTTCTGGCACCTAGAACTCTGGGCCGGGGGGTCTGGTGTGGGGCTAGGACTCCTCATTCTGAGATATCCCTCTTGAATTTTTATCCACCACATGTGGGTGAGGGACCACCCCATTTCACATCTTCACCCCTCTTACCAGTCTGGGCGAAAGTGGTTTCTTTAATTCCGTAATTGTCAGACTTCCATTCAGCTTGATTTCTGACAGTTCTGAGTGATGGCTGTTCGATATTTCACTTGTAATTTTGATGTGGTTGTACAAAGAGGTGAGCCATGTCCGCCTATGCCAACGACCTGACTGGAAGTCCAATAGGTTTTTCAAAGTTATCTCAAAGTCATTATTGTCCGAGTAAGTCAAACAATGTCTAATGAAATAAAGGATAAATGGCAACAGTAAGTACTTTCAAACCATTCATCAAATATTCCTGTGTGTCAGGCACTGTTTTAAGGCCCATACATACATAGGCCTACTGCTGAAAGTTGTGAAAATACCTAGGTAAGAGACATAAAAATAAACCCTTATGAAAAGGAGACACTGTTAAAATTTTCTTGCAAAAGCAAGCTTATGTTGTTTTAAAACAAACTTCTTACAGATTCATTCTCTATTATCTAAACTAATCATTCACTCTTTAGGCATTTTTTTCCCTTAAAAATACAGCAAATAAACACCAGGTTAGAAAAAATAATACCCATCAAAATACAAGAAAATTCAATTGTTGAATGTTCTCCAATATATTTAGGTCTATGTTGTTATAAAACATTATGTACTTAAGTGTTAAGGTCAGGCTAAGGGTCGAATATACTTGTGTCCATCTCAGGATCCTATCAATTTATCGTGCCCTTGACAGCTGACATCTCTGAAGATGTTCTCCCTCGTGTTCTGTCCATTTTCCATGATTAATCAATCTCATAGCTCCAACTATCCCAAATAAAAACCCACAGGCTGAATCCTCTTCCCATATTTTCAGCAGCACCAAGTTTTTCTTTTTACCCAGGTGTACCACAGGAATGGAAAACATCACATGTTTTCCAAACTGAAACTCATAAGTTTCTTCCATGACTAAGAACATGAAGCTCTCAGTCTAGTGAAAGAAGGCCAGAACTAGGCAAATACATTTAAAAGATAATTGAGGAACAATAAGGACTAGAAAGAAGACCAAGAACAGAAGTGAAATTCTTGCACCAGGGTAGTTAGAAAAGATATTTCTGAAGAGGTGCAATTGAGTGAATAACCTAAAACAAAACAAAACAAAACAAAAACAGGCATTTAAGGACCTGTAAAAAAAAACAAACAAAAAGAGCATCAACCTAAAACACAAGAGAGAATCAACTGAAATGCTATTTAAAAAGATATTAAGAGTTCATTGACTGGACACTAACGAAAATTAAATAATAAATACTGCTTTTCTGTATCAGCCAAAGTCACCCAAACAATGGACAGCGAAAAATCTATTCACGAATGAGAACTTTAATATATAAAATAAGTAGGAATTAAAAGTTTTAAATGCATAGAATCTGTATATAAATTCTAAAATTATATGAAGGAAGCATACAGATTTGAATAAGTCAAGACAAGTATTTTAATAAAATGGATACACAATATTATACAAATGAGATTTTTCACTAAGTCTACAAATATCTCAGGGGAACACCACTTGGTATGGGGTACGACTCAATGGACCCATTGTGGGGCTCATCTGGAAAGATAAATTAATATTTGGGAACAGCTAGTCAATAAACTTTAGGAGAGGAGAGATGTACTATAAATGCAATTAGCCAAAAGATAATTGGCGGAAAACATTCAACTTTAGTAGTAAAGCATTTTATTTTAAAAGACTACCTATTTACCTGTAAAATGGCAAAGACTGAAAAGGTTAATAGCCACCACTGGGAAGAATTAGGTGAATTGGACACTATTGGGTATTGGTGGGAACTAAGAGTGGAAGCTTTCTGGAAGCCGAATTATAGTGGGGTGGTTAAGCAAGAGGGCTGTGGAGTCAGACTTCCTGGGTGTAAATGCCATTCACCACTTCCCAGCAGTGGGAAAGTTACTCAACATCTGCTTAACTCACTGTTCCTTATCTGTAAAATGGGGATAATAATATTCCTTGTTTTATAAAGTTAAGCAGTAAAAGAGCTAAAACACATAAAAAATTAAGCATCTCAGGCAGGTTACAAGCACTAATTGCTACTACCTGTTATTGTTATTTATGTTTTGACATGCCTGGTATATCACTATGTCCTACTGACTGCTAATGCCAAAGACCTACTTTAGTCCTCAATCCCTTTCACTGTTGGTAGTATGCATTATTTCTGAAAACTTTCTCCACTTGAACTTTCAAAACATTGCATGCAATAACCTGGTTTTCTGACACTTCTGTGATTTTTCTGTTAAGAAAAACCCTACAAGCTTCAGTCCACGATCTTTTGAACTTCTTCCTTCTTTCTGCACAATAACTTGCTCAGAGGAGTAATGCACATTCTCAGCTGCACATTAAACTCAATCTGCCTTGATTGTTTAAAACTGTCATGTCCAAGTAAGAAGCACACCCTGTGGCACTAACTTCAAAATCAACTCCCTTGCCCTGGCTGGTGTGGCTCAGTGGATTGAGTGCCAGATGTGAACCAAAGCATCGCTGGTTCAATTCCTAGTCAGGGCACACGTCTGGGTTGCGGGCCTGGGTCTCGGTTGGGGGCACATGAGAGGCAACCACACATTGATGTTTCTTTCCCTCTATTTCTCCCTCTCTTCCCCTCTCTCTAAAAATGAGTAAAATCCTTTCTTTAAACAAAGTTTTTTAAAAGACTTTATTTATTTATTTTTATAGAGAGGCAAAGGGAAGGAGAAAGACAGAGGGAAACATCAATGTGTGGCTGCCTCTTGCACACTCCCCATTGGGGACCTGGACTGAAACCCAGGCATGTGCCCTGCTTGGGAATCAAACCTGTGATCTTTTGGTTCACAGGCTGGCACTCAATCCACTGAGCCACACTAGCCATGGCTAAAAGTGAGTAAAATCTGTTTTTAAAAATCAGCTCCCTTCATTCTTTTCAAGGTATTACTATTCTCTTAATCATTTGGACCTGAACTCTTTTACCTCTAACTCTTCCTAATCTTTATTCCTCGTTTTCATTATGATGACCCATGTTGGGGGATTGTTCTTGTAAACCCATGTCAAAAACATTCTTTCCTTTCCATCCCACTACCACCATTCAGACAAGAACAGCACCACCTTAGCAGTCCATCTCTTCTTTTTCCCTCTCCTAACCATCATCAGTCCACAGTTCTCAGCAACCAAAGGATAAAGGAAAAGCTCTATAGTTAGATCCTACGGCATTCCACAATCTGATCCCGCTTACTTTAGGGATCATCTCATAACATTCCTTAACTCTCCATACTGTAGTGTAAAGAGATGGCAATCATTTTCTAAGTAGCCTTGTTCTTCTCTGTCCAGTTAGCTTAGCTTTTGTTGATCTCCTTGCCTAGAATATTCCTTCCTCCCATCTCTGTTGAAACAAAGTCTTACCATTCTTCCTGTCAGGTCAAATACTAGCCCTTTAGAGAAACTCTCTGACGCTATTTTCACTAATTTTATGGAACTATGTGTAATCTCCAGACTGAAAGTTTTCATTGCATTAATAGACAGAAGGTTGCTGCAATGCAAAAAATCTGCTGTACGAATGTCTAACTGGCTGTCCCTTGAATAGAGAAGGCATGGGATTAATTATTTAATTAATGAATTTTAGTCTGATGCAGGTTGTTCCTGGTACTGATGATGAGGGTTCTGGTTTTTTTGTTTGTCTTCTTTTGTTTTCTTTCCTTTTGTTTTTCCAACCACACAATCCCAGCTTTAACTGAAAATTGATACAAGAGAAGTCCAAAGTAGGGTCTTCCTACTTTGTGGGGAGCCATGGGCCAGAAGCTATGCCCTATGGCTCCTACCCCCAATAACAAGTCTCCAAAGGGGCTTCACTGGGTCCAGGATGTACCATTAGTAGTAATATTTGTTCTAGATTCTAAGATACTTCTGAAAGGTTCTACTAATGACTAGTAAATTAGTATGCTGTACATATTTTATGAGCATTTTTTCAACCAGTTGGATCATTTTAGGATAAAGTGCTACAGAAGTTTGTCAACCAGTTGAATCATTTTAGGACAAAGTATTACAGAAGTTCTGTCACATTTTACAAAAATGTGCTACCCATGGAAAAATAAAGACAAAGTATATTCCAACATGTCACAGTCCGGTGATATCAAAGTTGAAACTTTAAATTAAGGTTGTTTTGAAAACTACATTTTCAGTTATTATCAAATCTGTGTAAAGATGCACCAGGTCTTTTGTGTACTTCAGCCACCTCCTTGTATTCTGCCGAGGGCACACTACAATGTGTTTGGACTACCGAATATATGCAAACTAACTACAACCACTGGTCTACAGACAAGAGAAAAACTAGGATTGGACTGAGAACTTCTCACTCAAAGAAAAGCAACATTTAAAATTAAATACTAAAAGTGAAACAGGTACAGATGGATGTGTATACTCATGGAGACACATGTGAAAGGACATGTGTACACTGATGCGTACAGATGAGTATACAGCCATTGTGTAAACACATAAATTACACAGATGAGTGCCTTGTGCACAGTAGGGACTCAGTAGTGATTGACTGACTGGATCATAACTGAATGTACAGAAATAAGTATTTAATGTTGTTATACACCAATACCTCATGGATTCAGTATCCAATGCACAGGCACTATTCTCTTAATAGGAACTTGATAGTTTCCAGGAAAGTGTTTGTAGGCTGTGTGGAGTTACCCACCTTCTCAGTTATTTCATGTTGTAAGGTAGATTGTTAAAATATGAAAACAGTATGTTTAAATAAATACGTTAAAATGTTAAGAACCCACCACCATTGAAACCACTTAGTATCAGTGCTACAATAAACAAATCCATAGGAATCCAAAACAGACTAGATTATGAATTTAGCAGATGAGAAAGGTAACATTTCAAGTTACTCAGAAAAAAGATAGATTACTCAGTACATTGAATTGAAACACATGGAGCAACTTTAGAATAAAAACGGATGTAGACCCTTATCTCATACTTGACACCAAAAATGTTTTAAAAGGATAAAAACAAATACAAAAGCATAAAATCAAGTGTCAGGGGATATATAAACTTTAATGAGCAAAATTATTAGGGGAGGTTGTTAAGCTACAGATTGGTGAACCTTATCATGAAGATTTCCATTTAGTCAATCTAAAATGAACCCAAGAATCATCTTTTTTTTTCTCTTAAAAAATGCTCCTTGGAAGATGCATGGACAACAGATTAACATATAGTGACGTCAATAAATATTTTCATTGACTTGTAACAGAATGGGATTTTGTAAGCAGGACACAGAAAGAAGGTAAAATCCTAGAGGAGACTGTGGACAATTCAGCTGTAGAAAAATAAAGCCATGGCAAGGAAGGGTTCTTTCTTTACATCACAAATGAAAAGAAAGGGCACGCTACTACTGACAGAAAAAAATACAAACCGAAGAAATATGGATGGCTAATAATACACTGAAGAGATCAATGGTCAGATGACTAGCAAGCAAGAAATACAAATCCTATCAAAATAACTATTCTTGTTTGCGTTTGCTTGTTTCCAACAATGAACCTGACCGATATAGAACTTATCCTAAAGCAATAATCAAGAGTGTTTATAAAAATTTAGCTATAAAGATAATAAAGTGTTCTTTAATCAAAACTGCAAAAATCTACATGTGTAACACCAGGGGACTGTTCAATAAAGTTTGGTACATATATTCAATGGTATGCTTTGTTGCTACTAAACACTGTAAAAGATAATTAATAAATATAATGTGCCAAGCTATATATATTCTGATTTGAAAACAATATATATATCATGATATTAACAGCAATTGTCTCCATAGAGGGATTATAGTTTATTTGTATTGTTATTTTGTGAGACTTTCTGAATTTTACATGATGAAAATAAATTATTTTATAAAAGGGAAAAGACCTATGAGGGTAAAAACAAATTTCCCCCCCTTATATTTGCTGATAAGCTTCTCCTGTTTCTGTAATACAAAATTATCTACTCCGTTGTTTTAATTGAATCACTTTGCAGCTGCTCCTTAATGGACAGGCATCATATTATGGGCTACAGTAAGGCCTACTTACCATTTACCAAACAGAATCAAAAGAGGAGAGACAGTTGGAGATGGTGAGCAGGGGAGAAAAAAAGGAAGGGGCAAGGGAGTCAGAGGACTGGAGAAAGGATGCAGGGAGGGAACAGCAACAAAAACCCCTCCGATTCAGCATTCCACAAATGTGTTTGACAGGGGAACCCTTTTTTCTAGCAATGCTGTTAATACCTGCAGGATACTAGCTTTGCTCAGAACAGAATTTTGGAAATACTGAAAAGGTGGGAGAGGCCAGGCAGCGCTGGACTGCAGGACACGGATTAGGAGGCCGCCAAGCCCTCTGTGCTGGGCCCAGCCCCAGGGGAAGATGGGTGGAGAGGGGGTGGGCCGAGCCCCAGCCTGCAGCCCTGGCTGTGGCAGCCTGATCTCCAGGGCTGCGCTTCTACCATGGCCACGTGGTCCGAAGCCCTGTAGCCCAGGGACCACTGCAACCACCTGTCCCAGGCTTGGCCACAGCAGCCTCAGGTCCTCAGATGCAGGACCTCTGATTTAGCCCAAACTGCAGGAGGAAGTTCCCACACTATCTGGCAGCCCCGCCCTAAGGCTCTCCACTGCTACTGTCCTGGGGTGCTTCCCCATTTGTTAGTGATTCCCCAGGGCCCTGCTCCAACAGCTCCAAGGGCTGCCATCTCCGCCTCCATCTCTGCCTCCGACTGCCCCCAACTGCCCCCAACTGCCCCCAACTGCCCCCAACTGCTCCCAACTGCTCCCAGCTCCCCCTCCAACGGCCCCCAACGGCCCCCCAACGGCCCCCCAACGGCCCCTCAACTGCTGCCAGATCCACTTCCAGCCTGGCCCAGCTCGGCTGTGGACAGTTGCAGGGGGAAGGAGCAGAGCCAGGTCACAGGGGAATGAAGTGAGTCCTGTTCAACTTACAGTGAGTCAGTGAACGCCCTCAGTTCGCCTTGGGATTTGCCGGTACTGTAATGCAGGTGCACATCTCTAGTCAACTCTGTCTTGGCTTTTCCGTTCAAGGACTTGGGCCAGTTTACAGTTTAACGGTGGGGAGTTTCAGTGGGGCATAGAAAATTTGGCTTCGGAAAGTTAAGAAAGACATTGAAAATATATTTCTTTTAAGTTTTAGCTATCAATCAGCAAACAGTATAAACTTTGCTTTTGTTTGGATATTTTTATGTATCTGCCTTTTACATGTTGACCAAAATTGAAATCTTCTTAAATTAATGGCCTTGAGCCCTCTGTGACTAAACAATTTTTAATTTCTGAATTATTTTATGCTGGAAGAAAAAAGGTGTCATTTTAATTTTATCAACCTATACTTAGATGGTTATGACCATTGCAACTCGGTTTGCTGAGGAAATAACAGGGGAAAAGGACTTAGGTAACTGTCTTTTTTAAATTTTATTTTTCAGGTACAGTTTTCATTCAGTAATATTTTGTATCAGTTTCAAGTGTACAGTGTACTGGTTAGACAGTCATATACTTTACAAAGTGTGCACCCGGATATTTCAAGTACCCCCCTGGCACCATACATAGTTACTATGTAATTACTGACTATATTCCCTATGCTGTCCATGTGACTATTTTGTGAGTACCAAGTTATAGTTCTTGATCCCTTCATCTCTGTCACCCTGTCCCCCAACACCCTTCCCGTCTGGGAACCATCAGTTTGATCTGTGTATCCATGACTTGGTCTTTATTTTGTTTGTTTATTTTGCTTTTCAGATTCCACATATAAGTGAATAATATGGTATTTGTCTTTCTCTGACTTATTTCACTTCTCATAATGCCCACTAGATCCATCCATGCTGTTGCAAAAAGGTTTTTATTCTTTTTTATGTCCGAGTTATATTCCATTGCATGTAACTACCACCACTGTTTTATCCATCCGCTTGTTGACGGGCACTTGGGTTGCTTCCATATGTTGGCTATTGTAAATAACGATGCATAAACAGAGGGTTCCACATGTCTTTTCAGATTAGTGTGTTAAGCTTCTTGGGATATATAGTGAAATCGCTGGGCCATAAGGCAGTCACATGCTCTATTTTGTTAGCAACTCCCATCCTGTCTTCTGTAGCGGCTGCAGCGGTCCACATTGGCGGCAACAGCGCACTAGGGTTTCCTTCTCTCCACATCCTGGCCACACAGGTTTGTGAATGTATTGATGATAGCCATTCTGACAGGTATGACTTGATCTCTCATTGGGGTTTTAATTTGCATTTCTCTGATGATTAGTGAAATTGAGCATCTTTTCATGTCTGCTGGCCATGTGTAAGTCCTCTCTGGAGAAATGTCTATTCAGGTCCTCTGCCCATTTTTAAATTGGATTGTTTGGTTTTTTGGTGTTGAGTTATCTGAGTTCCTCAAATGCTTTAGACATTAATCCTTATTGGATGTATTATTGGCAGATATCTTCTCCCATTTAGTAGGCTGTGTTTTTGTTTGGTTGATGGTTTCCTGTGCTGTGCAAAAACTTGTGTGATGCAGTGCCATTTGTTTATTTTTTATTTTGTTGTTTCCCTTGTCTGAGGAGATGTATCAGAAAAAATATTGCTAAGAGAATTGTCAGAGATTTTATTGTCTGTGTCATCATCTTCTAGGAGTTTTGTTGTTTCCAGTCTTACATTTAAGGCTATAATCCATTTTGAGTATATTCTTGTATAGGGTATAAGAATGTGGTCTAATTTCATTCTTTTTTTTTTTTGCATGTCTCTGTCCAATTTTTCAAACACCATTTATTGAATAGACTTTCTTTACCCTATTGTATATAGCCCCACTGAATGGGACATTGAGCTGACTACCGACTAAAGAAATACCAGTCGTTCAACAAATGAGATATGCTAACATTATTAATATAGTGATAAAAAGTTTACTGTGAAGAAATTCAAAGGGAGATTTTTCTGTGTCATTAGTTAGAAACTGTTGTTAGTTGAGATGTTCCAGGGCCTGAGGTTATTTTTCCTTTTTTGGGATTTAATTTTTATTTTATTTTATTTTTATTGTTGACACCATTACCGATGACTCCATTTTCTCCCTCCACCAATCCCCCAACCCTGCTCACCCCCACTCCCAGTCCCCCCACCCCCAGCCTTTACCACACTGTGGTCTGTGCCCATGGGATTTGCATATATGCATATATGTTCTTTGGCCAATCTCTTCCAGTCCCCCCACCCCACCGTCCCCTCTGAGATCTATCAGTGTTCCATGTGCTTGTGCCTGTGGTTTTACTTTGTTTGCCAGTTTATTTTGTTAGTTATATTCCACACATTAGTGAGATCCCATGGTATTTGTCTTTCTCTGACTGGCTTATTTCACTTAGCATAATATACTCCAGGTCCATCCATGCTGTCACAAAGGGTAAAAGTTCCTTCTTTTTTACAGCCATGTAGAATTTCACTGTGTGAATTGACCACAGCTTTTTTATCCCCTATCTACTGATGGGCACTTGGGCTGTTTCTGAACCTTGGTGGTTGTAAATGACACTGCGATGAACATAGGGGTGCGTATATTCTTTCTGATTAGTGTTTCGGAATTGTTAGGATATATTCCCAAAGTGAGATCACTAAGTCAAAGGGCCATTCCATTTTTAATTTTTGAGGACACTCCATACTGTTCTCCACAGTGGCTGCACCAGTCTGCAGTCCCACCAACAGTACACCCAGGTTCCCTTGTCTCCACATCCTCACCAACCCTTGTTATTCATTGATTTATTGATGGTAGCCATTCTGGCAAGTGTGAGGTGAGAACTCATTGTGGTTTTAACTTGCATCTCTCTGATGATTACTGATGATATGCATTTTTTCATGTGTTCATTGGTCTCTTTGAAGAAGTGTCTATTCAAGTCGTTTGTCCATATTTTAATTGGATTGTTTGTCTTCCTGGTGTCAGTCTGTATAAGTTCTTTATCAATTTTGGATATTAACCCCTTATCAGATGTTTCATTAGCAAATATGTTCTCCCATACACTGGGTTCCATTTTCATTGTGTTGATGATTTCTTTGGGCATGCAGAAGGTTTTTAATTTGATGCAGTCCCACTTGTTTATTTTGTTCTTTATTTCCCTTTCCCTAGGAACAATATCGGCAAAGAAATTGCTATGAGAGATAGCTGAGATTTTACTGCCTATGTTTTCTTCTAGGATTTTTATGGTTTGTGACTTATATTGAACTCTTATACATTTAGGGTCTATCCTTGTGTATGGTGTAAGTTGCTGGTCTAGTTTTATTTTTTTGTATGTACCTGTCCAATCTTCCCAACACCATTTATTGAACAGACTGTCCTTACTCCATTGTGTGCTCTTGCCTGCCTTGTCAAGTAGTAACTGACCATAAAGATGGGTTGATTTCTGGGCTCTGTGTTCTGTTCCATTGATCCATGTGTCTGTGCTAATGCCAGTACCAGGCTGTTTTGATTAGTGTGGCCTCGTAGTAAAGTTTGATATCAGGTATTGTGATACCTCAAACTCTGTTCTTCTTTCTCAAGATTGCTGAGGCTATTCAGGATCTTTGTTTGGTTCAGTATAAATTTTTGGAATATTTGCTCTAGATCTATGAAATATGTCACTGGTATTTTAATAGGAATTGCATTGAATCTATAGATTGCTTTGGATAGTATGGACATTTTAATGATGTTTGTAGAAGAACGCCTTGAGAAATGAGTTGTTCTCACGTACGGGTCTAGGTGAAATGCAGGAGAACAAGGAAAGAGTTGTTCACCCTGACATGACCAGCAAGCTGGCATGTAGGCTTATCTTGGAGGCACGAAGCCAAGAACTGAACAATCTTGCTTGTTTCTTGGAATTCGCTAGAGGCATGAAACGGCCTTGGATATGTATACACTTGAGCCTAAATTAGCTGGGAGTTTACATGATTTGATAACAGTTGCTTTTTGCTTTGAATGCATTTCTATCTGCCCTCATTCTTTTCCTGCTTATTAAATAAGAGGAGAACACCCTGCTTGGAGCTCTTCAGCCTGCTGCTGCTGAGTCCTCTGCTTCTCATCTTATCATCCAGATCAGTGACTGGTCTTTGTTTGCCCGGGTTCACACTGCAACAGGTGTTAATTCCTCCCATCAATGAACATGGTATATGCTCCCACCTATTCACATATTTCTCCTTTTCTTTCTTCAGTGTCCTATAATTGTCTGTCTACAGGTCCTTTACCTCCTGAAATAAATTTAATCCCAGGCACCTTATCTTTTTCCTGCAATAGTAAATGGTGTTGTATGCATAGTTTCTCTTTCTGATAGTTCATGGTGTATAAAAATGCCACTGAATTCTGAAGAGTAACTTTGTATCCTTCTACTTTGCCAAATTCACTTATTAAATATAGCAGTTTTTTAGGTGGAGTCTGTAGGGTTTTCTATGTACACTATCATGTCACCTGTGAATAGTGATAGTTTTACTTCCTCCTTTCCAATTGGGATGCCTTTTATTTCTTCCTCGTGTCTGATCACTGTGGCTAGGACTTCAGTACTATGTTGAATAAGAGAGATGAAAGCGAACACCCTTGTCTTCTTCCTGATTTTAAGGGAAATGCTTGTAGTTTTTGCAGGGCCTGAGTTTCTGTATCTGTTTTTACCAGTCAGTTTTACTTTAACTTCTTGTAGAACATCAATTGTCTTTTAAAACAATATAGGCAGGAGAGTAACTGTGTGTTTAACTTTTTATAAATCAACATTAACAAATAAAATAAATAGAATGGTTCAGCATTCCAAAAGGATTTTCTGAAGCATTTAAAAGTACTTTGTTTTACCAGAAAACATAGGAATAACAGGAATACTTAAATACACTTCATGTGAATTAATACAGATTGATTGAAGCTGAAATGTGTGTTAATCATGACACTGTATGCAGAAATAAGCATTTTTTTGTTTGAACATAGGAAAGTATGTAACCATGGCATTATGGTTATATCTGTAGGGAGAATAACACAATTCATTCTGTCCTTTTGCTGTTAGAAAATACTCCTATTTTCTTTTTAGTTGTCCCTGGCCAAGAATAAGCCTAATTTCTTCTGTGTAATGGCTATGTGTTGGAAAGGCTGCGTTTGTGCAGGTCGCCACCTGCTGGCTTGTAGGAGAAGTGGTTGTGAGAACACTGCCTTTTCCAGTTAAGGTGACTGGACTCTTCACGCAATTTTGTTTTCCTTTTAATTCCACCTCAAACCTGGAGTAAAATTTCAGGAGGGAAGACAGCTTCTAATAAATGTGGCCTAGAGGTGGTTTGGTGGTTTTATTTGATTTCTGTGACTTTGAACTTAGTGTCACATATTAGATTTCTTTAAAAAAAATCAACATGGAATTTGCAGATCCCTGTCTTTATGTCTACACAAATCAGTTAAAAAATGTAATTATTGCCACTACTTTCGCCATTGCATTTTAGTTCAGTCAATGCTTTGTTTTTCTTTTCTATTCATTGAAATTATTTAAATATTTTTACTGCTATCTCTTGTTCCATCATAGGAACATATATTTCATCTGACAACCTCAGAGTGAAGAATGATTTCTCAATTTTTTCCTCCTTAGGGCTATTAGTATGATTTTTAAAAACCAATGTTTCCTTTAATTAATGATCATGTCATTTGAACTTATTCAAAGGTGGTATAAGCTCTTAAAGGGAGCTTATATTAGGATTTTAGTATTAGGATCTTTTCTTGTGTTTTACTTACTGTTCAAATGGACATAAAGATGTAGATGTTTATAAGAATATGCCCACAATAAAAAATTAACTGTTTTCTGAATGTATTTGTTTCAAATTACCCTTTAAAAGCAAGGACATTCTAGAGTCTCTAATTTTACTAAACATTGGTGGTCAATTAAAAAGGTATATTTTTAAAATGAGAAATTAACCGGCATGCTGTTCTGTAGCACATAAAGTATATAAAATGGATTGTGCCAGAGGTCGGTTTGTAGAGATTACTTCTTGAGTCCGGTTATCGATTTCTCATTTTCACTGCAAATGCCCTTAACGTGAATAATCGAAATTCCACCAAGATGAAAGGAATTCGGTCAAATAGTTGCTTGCTTAAGTGCAAAGGAGCAGCTGCATGTCAATATCTTTCCCCCACTGATGTCCAATAACGATTGAAGATCCTGTTTCTTTCGCCTACCCTGCCTTTCTGCCTCTGCCTTGCTCTCTTACTTCTCCCTCTCTCTCTGTCCTTTCCACCTTCCTTCTCTTACCAGGTAATTTGGTGTTATTCCTGTCATTCTCTGGAAACTTCTTTCCTAAAGATCACCTTACCAAGACCAGGGAGTGTTAGCTGAGGTCATTTTATATGTTTCAGTAATATGTATTTCTGAAGTAATTAGCACTGTGTACCACACCTCCATCTTCAAACGCTTTTCTTTAGTTTTTAAAAAATACTTTATTCTCATTTTTTTACCCTTTTTGACTCTGTTGTTTTCATTCCTGATTTTCCCCCACCACCACATCCATGTAGATATTTACTCAAGGATCCGTCTTGGTATCCCAGCTTACCCTACACATTTCCTTATTGATCTTAGAAACCCACAAAACATAAACTGTAGATGGTCCTAACATATTCCCTGGCCTTGACTTTATTCTAGAACTTCAGGTACACATCTCCAGTTGCCTTCTAGACCAAGCCTCATTTTTCCCAAGTCTTGATCTCTCTCTCTGATTTTTCACTGTCTCTATGACAATGAGGGCAGAAATTTTATGTTTTGCCTATTAGTGTATTCCTAATGCCTAGTATAGTATATTGCACTAAGGAAATTCCCAATGAATATTTGAATACGTGATTTTCCAGGGACAAGGGCTTTGACTCTTGTAATCACTGTCCATTTCCCTTCAATGTCATCCATACGTCTTAGAATCACTTTTCTTGTTTTCCGGTCAATGCCTGTGGGGAGCTCCTCATTATTTCCGACCTGGAAGTGTGTAGCAGTTTCCTAAGTGGTTTCGCTCTATGTGGTTTGTCCTCTGTCTGCTCTGTACTTCCTGTTGTAGCCAGTATTTCGTAGTATAGTTCTGGCGGCCATCCATTCAGCAAGTATTCCTGAGCAGCTCCTTTGTGCTGGGGTCTGCAATAGGTGCTAGCATAAAATGATATACTATCCTCGTCAGAAGGAGCTCACAGTCTACTAGGAGGGAGAGTCTTGTGTTTAGTAAACACAAGAAGTTCATTAAATGTGATGTGATGTGATATGGTGTGATCAAGCTAATCACGATAGTTCAAAGTTGGCCTAGCTGTGTGGGGTGGAGCAGAGCTCTGCCTGGAGAGGTCAGGGGAAGTTTAAACATGGCCTTGAGACTTTAAGGTACATAGAGTTTGCTTAGTAGACAAGGTCCAGTAAGTATGCCTTACTCTGAGGATACTTCCTGTGTGTATTCACAGAGACATTTCAAACCTCTGCATAGAGCATTGTTGCTTATAAAACTGAAGTGCAAAGTGAGTGACCTGCTCCTTTGTTGGCTCTTATCTTTTCCTTCTTAGCTCCTTTCACTTCCTCTCCCACCTGTTCCTTCAGTCCTGCCTCTAGACCAGCAACATGCTGCCTCTCTTCCCTGAGATTTATCAGAGTGTTTTCTCTGTCCTTTTTACTCCATCACCGCCACCCACTTAGAGAAGTGGGCCTTCTTTCAATCTTACTTTTCCAAGGTTGCTGTTTGTTACTCTGCTAGGATAATTTTAGAATTTATTGTGATTTAGTTATTGGGGGGGGTGACTCTTTCCTTAGGTAGATTTTGAGACCCATCTTACTCATTTTGCCCCAAGTCACCACTAAAGAGTTCAGCAAATAATAGCCACCTGATAAATTTTGACTATGGATGAGGATAATCTACAAAGGCACAATGTCTGCGTTGCTTGGCTGTGGTTGCGGTCTCTGCTGTGTATCTGTTGTTATGGATGGGGACCAGCTTTTGCTTCTGTTGAGGCAAGGCAGAGAGACCTTGTTTCCCTCCCGTTCTGTGGAAACTGAGAATCCTGTCACATTTATTTTCCTTCCCCTGGAATGATTTGTTTTTGGCCTTTGCTCAGTTTCTTCTTATTTGAAGAAGCACAGTTATGAGGTTGGTGCTTGCTGGATAGGCTATGCTCTCCCTAACCTGAGGTGGTGAAGCTGTTCTCCTATACCATATTCTAAAGGCTTTTACATTTTGCTTCGCCATTTTAAGGTCATCACTCTACCTGCATTCACTTTGTGTCTGACGAAAGGTATGAGTACAGAGTCACTCTTTTCCATAGTGGTATCAAAGTGCTACGGAATTTGCAAACTTGTTTAAGTTAAAAAGTCATTAAACATCTCCTCTGAGGTATAATTCACATATCACAAAATAAATAAAAAACTCACATATTTCAAGTGTACAACTCAGTGATTTTTGTGAACTGACTGAAATGTGCAGCCATGGCCATAATTTAGTTAGAACATTTTCATCGACTTTCATGCCACTTACAGCGAGTCCTTCTGTGGATTCTCTTTAGTTTTCATCTGAGATCTCTGCAGTACCCAGTGCTGCTGGCATCTCCTTGTGTTGAAACTTGGTTTACACCTTACTTTTTATATAGAGAAATTTTTTAAATTGTTGCTCAACTATTTTTGTCCTCATTTTTCCCCTATAACGCTCCTCTGCCCTACCCAACCCTCACCTCCCACAATCAGTTCTTGCCCCATATTCCGTTGTCTTTGTCCCTGGGTCCTCTGTACATGTCTCTTGACTTGATCCTTCCCTTTCTTTTGCCCAACATTCCCCCTCTCACCCCTGTCAGTTTGTTCTTTGTTTTTGGGTTTTTTTTTTTTATTCATTTAGTTCTAGAGAGAGGGGAAGGGAGGGAGAAAGAGAGGAAGAGAAACATCAATGTGTGGTTGTCTCACAGGTGCCCCCAGCTGGGGATCTGGCATGCAACCCAGGCAGGTGACTGGGAATTCCCTGACTTGGAATTGAACCGATGACCCTCTGGTTCCCAGTCCAGTAGTCAATCCACTGAGCCACACCAGCCAAGACAGTTTGTTCTTTATTTCCATGTCTCTGTTTTTAGTTTGCTCACGTGTTTGTTTTGTTAATTAGGTTCCACTTATAGGTGAGATCATATGGTATTTGTCTTTCACTGCCTGGCTTATTTCACTTAGCACAACACTCTCCAGTTCCATCCATGCTGTTGCGACGGGTAGGAGTTCCTTCTTTCTTTCTGCTGTGCAGTATTGCATTGTGTAAATGTATCACAGGTTTTTTTTTTTTTGATCCACTCATTTACTGACGGGCACTTAGGCTGTTCCCTGCACTTGCCTATTATAAATAACACTGCTATGAACATTGGGGTGCATAGGTTCTTTAGAGATGGTGTTTCAGGATTCTTAGGGTATAATCCCAGCAGTGGTATTGCTGGGTCAAAGGCAGTCCCAGTTTTAGTTCTTTGAGAAAATTCCATACTATTTTCCACAGTGGCTTCACCAGCCTCCATTTCCACCAACAATGCACTAGGGTTCTCTTTACTCCACATCCTCACCAGCAGTTGTTTGTTGATTTGTTTACGATGGCCATTCTCACCAGTGTGAAGTGGTATCTCATTGTGGTTTTAATTTGCATGTCTCTGATGGCTAGTGATGCTGAGCATCTTTTCATATGTCTCTGGGCTCTCTGTACTACAACCTTAGAGAAGTGTCTGTTCAGGTCCTCTGCCCATTTTTTAATTGGATTGTTTGTCTTCCTGGATTGGAGTCATGTGAGTACTTTATAAATTTGAAGGTCAAACCCTTGTCTGAGGTATCATTGGCAAACATATTTTCCCATATGGTTAGTTTCCTAATGCCCTCCAGTGAAGATTTAACAAAATCAGTTATATTTTTATATGCTAATTGTTAACTATCTGATAAGGAATTTAAGAAAACAACCCCTTCATAATAGCATCAAAAAGAAAAATATCTTTGGAATATACTTTAAAAGTAGGTGAAAGATGTATATTATGAAATTATAAACACTGATGAGAGAAATAAAAGAATACCAAATAAATGGCAGTTTCTTTCTCTTCTTTAAATATATATTTTATTGATTATGCTATTACAGTTGTCCCATTTTCCCCCCTTTTTTTCCCCTTCACCCTGCACATCCCCTCCCACCCACATTCTCCAACTTTAGTTCATGTCCATGGGTCATACATATAAGTTCTTTGGCTTCTACATTTCCTATACTATTCTTACCCTCCCCCTGTCTATTTTCTACCTACCATTTATGCTACTTATTCTCTGTATCTGTTCCCCCTCTCTTCCTGTTTCACTCCCACACTGATAACCCTCCATGTGATTTCCATTTCTGTTATTTGTTCCTGTTCTATTTGTTTGCTCAGTTTGTTGGGGGTTTTTTTTGTTTTTTTTTCCAGGCTCGGTTGTTAATAGCTTTGTTTTCCTTGTCATTTTACTGTTCACATTTTTTTATCTTCTTTTTCTTAGATAAGCCCCTTTAACATTTCATATACTAAGGGCTGAGTGATGATGAACTCCTTTAACTTGATCTTATCTGGGAAGCACTTTTATCTGCCATTCCATTCTAAATGATAGCTTTGCTGGATAGAGTAATCTTGGATGTAGGTCCTTTCCTTACATGACTTTGAATACTTCTTTCCAGCCCCTTCTTGCCTGCAAGGTTTCTTCGTGAGACATCAGCTGAGAGTCTTATGGGTACTCCTTTGTAGGTAACTGTGTCCTTTTCTCTTGCCATTTTTAAGATTCTCTCCATATATTTAATCCTGAGAAAAGTAATTATGATGTGCCTTGGTGTGTGCTTCCTTGGGTCCAACTTCTTTGGGAGACTCTGAGTTTCTTGGACTTCCTGGAAGTCTATTTGCTTTGCCAGCTTAAGGAAGTTCTCCTTCATTATTTGTTGAAATAAGTTTTCAATTTCTTGCTCTTCCTCTTCTCCTTCCCGCACCCCTATGATTTGGATATTGGAACGTTTAAAGTTGTCTCCCAGGTTCCTAAGCCTCTCCTCAATTTTTTGAATTTTTGTTGCTTCATTCTGTTCTGGTTCAATGTTTATTTCTTCCTTCTGCTACAAACCATTGATTTGAGTCTCAGTTTCCTTCCTCTCACTGTTGGTTCCCTGCACATTTTTCTTTATTTCTCTTAGCATAGCCTTCATTTTTTCCTCTAATTTGCAACCATATTCAGCCAATTCTATGAGCAACCTGATTACCAGTTTTGAACTGTGCATCTGGTAATTTGGCTATCTCTTCATTACTTAGTTGTATTTTTTCTGGAATTTTGATCTGTTCTTTCATTTGGGCTTTTTTTTTTTTTTTTTTTTTTTTTTCTCAGCATGCCTGTTATGTAGTAAGGGGTGGAGCCTAAGGTGTTCACCTGGGCAGCACAACCCATGTTACTGCGTTGTGATGCTGTCTGTGGGGAAAGGGTCCAAGCAGGAACAGTGCCACTTGCTCTGCTCACTGCTGGCTTTGAGTCACTTCCCCCACTACCCACAAGCAAATTGGGCCCTTCTGGTCCTGATTCCTGAGTGGGTGGGCTTGTATACATTCTAGGACCCTGTGGGTCTCCAACAAACTGTCCTGTGAGGCTGGGAGTTTCTCCCCCTGCCTCAACCCTCACAGGTTTTTTCAGTCAGAGGTTTTGAGGCTTTATTTCCCTGCACTGGAACCCTGGGTTCCACAGTCTGTCTCGCTCCCCAGTTGTTCCTCCTGGTTGATCTGCACCTGAATGTGAGACCGCCCAGCTCCTCCAGCTGCCGCCTTGCTACAAGTCCTCTCCACCCCAGCTGCCCGTGTCTGCCTCTCCTACTGGTCTGGATGTCAGACTTTAACTCCTTGGTTGTCAGACTTCCACACAGTTCAATTTTCTGTCAGTTCTGGTTGATTTTTGTTTTTAAATTTCTTGTTGTCTTTGTTTTGTTTATGTGAGGAGGCACAGTGTGTCTACCTATGCCTCCATGTTGGCCAGAAGTCCCTGGAAGTTTTGAAAGAGTTGATATAGTTAAAATATTAAATGAGATTGAGAACTTATAATTTTATTCTCCCTGACTTTCTCTCACTGATGCACCCTGCCACCGTTTTCATAGATCGAGTGTCATCTATCATGTCATGTGCCTGCTTCTGGGATGTCTGATGTTTCCTGCTGATTGGAGTTTTGATGCACCAGTATCACGCCATCCAAATTACTTCAGCTCTATAATAGGTTTTACTATCTGGTAGAACATGTTCGTTCCCTGTGTTTAGCTTTGTCTTGCTTTCTGAGGCCTTTTTCATTTACATAAAAATGTTTTTATTGTCATGTTTTTTAAAACTGGAAACCTGGTCTTGATTAGAAGTGTGCTGACATAATCAGAGTGGGAAGATTTGTTCTCTTTACAGTATTTGAGACTTCTGAGTATACATGAACATGGTATCTCTTCATTAATGCAAGTTTTCCTTCTTATCTGATTTCTGTCAGTAAACTTTATGTTTTCTCTGTAAAAGTACATCTTTTGTGAGATTAATTCCTGGGTAGTTAATGTTTTTCAACGTAAATTGTATTTTTAAACTTTTGGGTTGGTATTCATATGAATATAATTGACTCTTCTGATTTTTGACACCCATTTTTGGAAATAATTATAGACACAAAGTTGCAAAACAGTACATAGAGCCCTGTGAGCCCCTCACCCATCTACTACCAGTGGTGCATCTTGTGTAACTGCAGTACAATATCAAATCAGGACGTTGACATTGCTGTGACCTTGTCAGTTAGATTACAGACCTTCTTCAGTTTCTCATTTTTGCGTGACATTTTCCCTCTCTCTCTCTCTCTCTCTAGAAAAGGGCTTGAACCCAGTCCCCAGTGTGGAACCCAAAGGTGATGGTCACGAACGGCCATATTCTGAGGCTGCGGGCAGCACCCAGGATAGAGTCTGAGCAGAAGGCTGTGTTGACACCATGGAGCCTGCAGTCACACATCACCCAGGCCCTGTCTCCAGACAGCCCTGTTCTCCTGTCCCACCCTGTTCCCTGACCAAGTGCGAGGCACTCTCTGATGCCTGACGCCTCTGGACCTTAAACTTGCCTCCTGGGTACTTGGGAAGCTGCTGGGCTGAAGTGTGGACACGGGGCCCTTGGCCTGGGGTTGAGCATCTGGGCACACTCCTAATCCGGCACCCCGCTGCACTCATCCAGCCTGAGGAAAGCTGGGCAACCACACGGGAATGAAGACTTTGACTCAGAAGACAGATGGATGGTGAGACTAAGACACATGAGAAATCCAAGGGGAAGCAAACCAGAAGGCAGCAGCACACACCTCCACAGCTGGGATCCATGTGGAGCACACACGGGTCAACCTGGAGCTGAATGAAGATGTATAAGATGATGGAAACCACGCACACCAACCAGGCTAACGCGGAGACCACGGAGCTGAAGAACCACCTGGGTGGAGGGCAGGCATGGCTCAGAGCTGGTGACAGTGGTCCTGAGAACACAGTGACCAGCACCTGCATGTTCCCACTGTGTAAGAGGCCAGGCCACCCAGGACAAGTGCCTCAGCGTCCCCGTGGCATGGGTACCCTGCGTACCCTGAGTATCCTGAACTCTGGTTGCACCATAGAGTGCAGCCCTTTGCTCTCCTGCTCTCTGTCCCTTGAGAGTTCATCCCAGTGCTCAAGGTGACACCACTGACAAATGGTCACCACTGACCACACCTACAGTCTTACATCACGTCACAACATTGAAATGTGACCTCATTGAATCCCCGCAGGGGGCTCCAAGGAGGGGACCACCCCCAGCTCACAAAGGTAAACTGACCCAGACATGGGGTGTTATCTGCCCAAGCAGCCTGGGCCCACCTAGCACTTCAGTGCAAGATTCTATGGTGTCCCCAGCCTGCCAGCCATAGGCCAGCTTCCTTTTCCGTGCTCCCACTTATTCCTGCCAGGAACCCCTCTGTCCCCACCTCATTCCCTTTCGGCTCTGGCATCATGGGAAATGAGCCTTCCTGGCTCATCCTGGAGTCAGGCAGTGACCATTGCAGTTGAACAGAACCCCTGTGAGAGTAGGTGGTGGGGCTCCTCAGTGCTGTGCTACCAGCATGGGCCCTAGGAGGGACTCAGAAGCCAGAGGCGTGCCCTGGAAGGGACTCAGCCAAGGTGTGGCCTCGTGGCTGGTCTCAGTACCCACAGGCCAGCCCAGAGAACCCTGACCACTCTGTGCCTGCAGATGGCACACACTTCTGAGGCTCGTGTGTACATTGGGGCCCTGAAGTCTGATCTCACGGAGCAAACACCTCCTGCCCACACTGGATGCTTGCTCCTGGCCCACACCCCAGCCCACATCCTCTGTGTTCAGGGCCTGACCATCCTGGTGGCCAGAGAGCAGAGGGAACCAGGCCTGCAGGTCAAAGCTGAACAACCCAGTCTGTGTGCTGTGTACAGAGGCAGGTGCTCTACAATCGTAATGGGGGTACCCAGCTACACACTTTGTGAGAACAGATTCACGTAGCATGCCCGGGATCTGCACCATACAACACATTTTAGAACAAGACAAGGAGACAGGAAAGACCCTGAGAGCATCTGTGCTGAACAATGAAGCACAGCCCCTCTTTGCCAATGGCCCCCCAGGTCTAAGCCACATGGACCCCAGCCCACAGATGCCTCTCCTTCAGGGTCTCCCTTTCCCTTCCCTTTCACCTCTCCCAGCCCCTCACCAGTAATTCCTGCTGCCAATGCAGTTGTTCATCCATTTGCAGTGATGATCAAAGCCAGTAACGCATTTGTTGCACACACGACAATGTTTGGCTTTCAGGCTCCTGCAAGGAAAAATTTGTCAAGAGCAGCCTTTCAGCAACCTATACACATAAAGGACAAGGTCACAAATGCCCCCAGTCTACAGAGGGAAGAACAGGCAGCAGCAGCCCGAGTCACAGAGGACCTGTATCCCTCGGGTGGGGTGCCTTCCCTCAGGACACCTGCCACATACAGCCTTGGAGGCCTGGAAGTCTGGAGGCAGTGCTAGGATCCAGGCCTGAGCCACTGGGCTCCCTCCCATGCCACCACTCTGTCCCCAGGGCCAGTGAAGACCCCATGTACCTGACCAGCCCTGTGATTTTGTGGGGGCAGGGGCTCATCTGAGAAACCCCAAGAAAGACAGTGCTCTTCTGCTCCTAGATCTGCTCAGTGCCACAGAGGGGCTGTGTGTGTGAGGGTCATAGCACCAGTCAGCTGCATGAGAGCAGCCCCTGCTTCTGTGGGGAAACAGCACCATGGTGTCCCCAAGTTGCTGGAGGAACCTACCCAGTGGGCACAGGCCCCAAGTCCCAGCACTCACACGGAGACCTCACACAGAGAGCAGTACAGATCCTTGATGACATGCTGTTGTTTTGATCTGTCAAAGGTGGGAAGTGGTTGATGATAAGAGAATTGCTTCCTCACAGCCTCCTCTGCTGGATCGATAGAAACGCAGCCAACATAACTCACTGCATGCCATGTTAAAATCATGCCAGTAACCTATTGGGGGGGAATGTGTCAAGGGAAACTCAGCCCTGGGCCTGGTCTGCACCTGGCAAGGTGTTCTGGCTCTTGTTCTCTGACTTGGAGATGTGGGCCCAGCTAGTGGCAGGGTCTGTGCAAAGGTGGGAAGTGGTTGATGATAAGAGAATTGCTTCCTCACAGCCTCCTCTGCTGGATCGATAGAAACGCAGCCAACATAACTCACTGCATGCCATGTTAAAATCATGCCAGTAACCTATTGGGGGGGAATGTGTCAAGGGAAACTCAGCCCTGGGCCTGGTCTGCACCTGGCAAGGTGTTCTGGCTCTTGTTCTCTGACTTGGAGATGTGGGCCCAGCTAGTGGCAGGGTCTGTGGACAGCCTCTCTTGCCCCTCATTTCTCCCTCCAGGAAGGACAAGCAGAGCTTGCTAGGGGTAGGCTTTCAATGGAAGCCCGGGTTCCACAAGGGGCAAGCAGTTTTGTACCTAAGGGTGTGGCTCCCAGTGCTTTACTAAGAGAAAGGCCTGTGTGCTAGGTGGGCACGAAGTTGTACTCTGAGGGTTGTGTGGGGGAGGGGTAACCCTCCCTCCTCAGGACCTGCAAGTGAGATCTTATTCAGAAACAAGTCTGTGACTGATCAAGTTAGGATGAGGTCCATAAGGCATATCCTTTTCCAATTGACTGGCATCCTTTTGAGAAGAGAAGATTACAGCAGAGGGCCGACCATGTAAGGACACAGAAAAGGAAGACTTGCACAACCAAGAGACACCTGAAGCGACCAGGGCTGAGAGAGAGGAACAGGTCCTCCCCTGCAGCCTTCAGAGGGAGCGCAGCCCTGCCCACATGTTGATCTCAGACTTCTGGCCCCAGAACTGACAGAGAATAAACTTCTTAGTTTAAGCCGTCCGGTCTGTGTTACTTGTTACAGCAGCAGCCTGGGGAACTCAGACACAGTCCATTGTGCTGTTAAGGGTAGGTAGGGCAGGGACGGGTTCTGGTACTCATGGGTCTAGCTTGTAAAGGAGCTGATGTTGCAAGAAGATCATACAAGACGCACAAAACTTCAAGCTGCCATGAGGCACACCACTAAGGTACAAAGACAGGTGTCTCCTACTGCACCAAACAGAGTTCAGCCAAGACAGGAGGACCTCAGAACTGCAGCCCCATCAGTGAGCCACAGTAGGGCTGACCTGGAAGCTCTGTCATGGGGAACAGGGTCCCAGAGGAAGCACCAGACAGAGGCATGGGGGAGGGCAAACTTGGGCTGTATGTTGAAAGGCTACAGTATTTTTTAAAGTTCTTATTAAACCCACTCTTTTTTGTTGGGCAACACAGATTAACACCTTGCATCATTGAGAAAGCTGCAGCGGTCCAGGTCTCACCACCTTCCTGTCTCCACATCTCTCTGGCCCCCACCTGGGGCCCCCTGGCAACCCTGTGAAGCCAGGTGCACCCTCTCTGCCCCCACTGCAGGTGGGGGCAGGCGCTCCTGTGTAAGCATCTGCACTCTATCCAGGACACTGAAGCACTGAGCCTCACAGAGAATAAGAGAGAGTGTGGCGGGGGACGGGGACGGGGAGAGGAGCACTGGACACCTTGAGAATGGGAGGTGCATGGGGTGAGGAGTTGGAGGTGGGAGATGATGCCTGGGGTTGACTCAGTGTAGAGGACAGAGCTCAGAGCAAGAGCGTCCCCAGTATGAATCTGGACCCCATGCTGGCTGAGGAGTCCTTCTGAAGCCCCTTCCCACTCAGGACAACAGGCAGGTGCTGCCCCAGTAAAAGGATATTCCGTAGGTGATGTACTTCCCCTCGATGGGCAGCATGGGGATGAAGACGGCATACATAGCTAGGGCCAAGATCAGGAACACTACCCAGGATATCACCTGATATGTGTGCATGGGCTTTGACCACCCGTTCACTCTGGACAGGTGAGGAGACAATGTCTGCTTCACCCTGCTGGTCACAGGTTCTGGGAGGACCTTTCTCTGGCTGCTGCCACAGCAGTCCACCTGCCAGACATAAAAAGGGAGCATGGCTGGCCATGGGCCCCCTTCCCACAGCCTGGCCTGGCTGGGGAGACTCCAGGGCAGAGAAGCCACCAGCCTGCATTGCCTGGCACCACTGTTGGTAGCAGAGGTGGTGGAGCTGGGTCAGGGGGTGGAGCGGGCAGAAGACCCTCCATAGGGGAATCCAGGGAACTCCTGCAGAGTCCAGCCAGGCCACAGCCACCGTGCAGCTGTGGGGAACAGCTCTCCCTCTGATCTGTGGCCCAGAGGGCTGAGGAGTTGGAAGGGGCACCCACCCACCACAGCCACAACCAGTCCCTCAGGGCCAGGGGCAGCCTGCAGCCATGCTGAAGATGGTTGAGGCCAAGATCTGGTGCCTGGCCCAGGCCATCGCCTGGGAGGAGCGGCTTTGGAAACAAGTCTGGGGCTTGCTTATAATGCACATGGACTCATCAGAATATCCAACATCTGAAGTGAAAACCTAGGTCAGCACCAGGTTTTCTTCCTTGAAAAATACAAGGTAATGTAAGAAAAGCAAACTCTGCTGGTGTGATGAGGTGATCTTTTATTTGGTAGACATCCTCCCTGAGAATTCTTCCTGTAAGTTACTGCTAGAACTAGAAACTGCATTTCTAGAGATGTTCCGGGCTTATTGTTCTGAGGGGACATGAGAAGCCTGTGACCTCTTGGTACCCCGGTATGGCCCAGGGAGCACAACTAGGAGGGAACCGTGGGCCCATTTGGCCAGTGAGGTGGCACAGGTCACCCAGAAAGGAAAGGACATGTCAAGAGGGAGACTGCAGAGCATTTGAGGGTGTTGGAGAGGGGCTGAACAATATTTCACAGCAGTTACGGGTGGACTTTTAGAAAACTTTGCCACATTATGTTGTGTAGAACCTTCATTGTCCCTTCAAAATAAAATGCACAAAATATAGATGGTATTGAAAAATATTTGAAGAGTCTTTCTTATGAGTTTGAATTCCCTCAGGAACTTTGCTAAGAACACATTCTGGCTGCTGTCCACTGCTTTTGGTCATCCACTCTGGGTCTCCGGGGGTGACACCAGGTGGACATCGGGCTACGGTGGCCTGCAGTTTACCTGGGTTACGTGAAAATCTCAGGGGGACCTGAGAGAATATCACTTATGAAATAAGAGCATGGTATGTGGGGTGGGCAAGAACAACACAAAACGGTAATACTAGTATAAAGACATGATTCTGAAATAAAAATAATATGTAGGTATAAGAGCCAAATAACAGAAAAGACATGGCCACAAAATTTAAGTCCTGTAAACTGGAAAGGGAAACCAAGTCATTATGGCAGATCTTGGAAAAGAGGGGTGAGAAAGTTATAATTGTAAGAAAAAATTTAAGTGACATGGAGAATAGAAGCTGGTGACACAATATTATCTGTTAGGTTCAGTGAGGCAACAGGGAGGATGCAAGAGAAGAGAGAAAAACAAAGTGAAGAAAATGTGTATTTCCAGGACATTTGAGAGTTAAGACACAAAGTATGCCCCAGAGCCAGACAGGAAGAGTAAATACAAACACACAAATGAACCTCATATAGACACAAATAGTCACTAAAGTGTGAGAGCAAAGTAAAAGGCCTTGAAATGTGTAAGACTCAAAGTACATCACATTCTCTCGCTTGTGGGCTGGTGGGCAGCCAACACGCATCACTCCCTCCCTGGTTCTCCACCCCAACTTCTCTGCTGCCTTTGCCAGGCTCCCTGACCTGGCTGGAAGCTGAGGTGGGCCTGGAAGCTCTGAACCTGCATGCTGAGTCCTGCCTCAAGCACTTCTGGTTCAGGTGAGGGGCTAACAGCCAGACACACCTGGAGGAGGTGTCAGCGTGCGTCTGCGGGGCGGGCATTCAGCCGGGATGGTGGAGACAGAGTCTGAGATGGGGGTCCTTGGCCAGCTCCAAAAGATCCGACGCAGTGAGGCTGCAAGTGGCTTCAGGCCAGCCTCCCCACTGGAGGCCGCGGCTCTCAACAGCCTGAGGAGACCTGCTCCACTGGAAGGGTCCTGGAGGGTGAGGGAGAGGCCCCTGCACCCCAAGGCCCAGCACTCATGAAACCGGAAAAGACACCAGCATTCAGGCTACCTGTCACTACCCAACCCAATAAGCAGAGACAGAGTTTGACTCTTTATGGGCACTTTATTCAGATGGCTGGTGATCTGAGAAGATGGCTGGTTCATACCCTAACAGACCATCTTACATTTTCTTTCCAGACCAGACTTTGTATAACAGGGAATAAATAAGGTACAGCGAGGGGTTTTGAAATTCAGGGAGAAGTCGGTGAAAGAGACTGCAGCATTCTTGTCCTGGCAGTTAGCTGTCCCCAGGGACCGAGTGGTCATCTCTCTCTCCCTGGAACACAATGGCCAGGGTGCCTCCACTTGACCCAGGAGGTAACCTTTAGCAGTGCCCCAGGAGGTTGGCTGTTTTCCCAGGAGCCAGGATGGGCCTTATCTGTAGGATGTGAAACAAAGCTTTAACATATGCATTACTTACTAGGCTTATAACTATTTACTTTAAACTAAAAATTTCCAATTCTTAAGTCTTCTACCATTCCCCATTGCTAGTATTAAACTATCTTAATTTCTATGAGATCAGCTTCATACGGAAGTAATCATTTTGTTGATGGGCATGTCACTTAGCACTGGACTGTCTGGTGGGGGGTCTAGAGACACATCTTTTTGCACACCCACATAAGGGGGCACACTGTATGCAACAGCAGCTATGATACTGAACAAAATGACAGAGATAAAAACAATAAATGCCTCTCAACGACCAGGTATACTAAGCAGCCAGGAGGTTAGTTTAGACAAGTCAATACCAAAGAATCCCTCTTTCTGTTTTATATTGGACACTACATCATTTACTTGCTTTACTTTATGCTCTATAAGCTATGAACTATCAGTTAGGTTAAAACAGCAGAGTCCTTTAAATTCTTCACATCTTGTGAGGTGGCATTCAAAGCTTTTGCCATAACACAGGCTAATCTGCTTATTTTTACATTCAAATAGGTTACCATGGCTGGCATTACAAATATGGTTAAAGACACATATTCAGCAGGGCTAAAAGGTGTAAATCACTGTTATGATCAGGTGCAAGGGAGAGGTCCCATTGAGCCCGGGTCAGGTAGGGCTTCTGAGGCATAAACACCATCAGTCTTCCCAGAGAGCATGGTCCCCCAGGGCTGTATGCTGGAACATAGGAATAGACAGTCATTCTGATACAGAACAGACCGGGGATGGGGGTGGTGAACGATATACTATTACCGAAAGGACCCCCCCTTTCTCCCTGGGGTTTTCCCCTACCATCTACTAGGTTCGACTTGCCCACCAACAGGGAGAGACATCTCTCAATGCCACAGGCTGGTGAAAAGGAAAGGAATTATTTATTTAAAAGCTATACAGACTTAGGGTAATGACTTAATGTCTTCATTAAAATACTAAAGTCCTTTAGAGTACCCATAGATGCACACAGTCCTTCCTTCCCCTCTGCTCAGTCTGGGGTACCATGTCTCAGGAAAAGAAGCAGAAGTCCGTGATTCAGGCTCCTGGCACCATAAGCTGTGTCACTGCCACGATCTCCAATTAATCCGAAACCATGTGGCACCTTCTCATGGCCCACCAGCAAGAGTCCTTTCACCCCTTTCCTTCCAGACAAAGTCACTCCTGCTGCCTAAGCCACATGGCAAAAGGAAGCACCCCAAAGCCACGTGGTCCTGACTCTCGTCAAAGCCACGGGTTATCTACTCTGCCAAAGCTGAGTGATCCTCTCCCCAGGTATGGCTACCACACCTGGGTTTAAATCCCAGTGCCAGTCTTCCTCTGCAGCCCCATTTCCAACTCCTCCTACAATCATTTACACCTGCCAGCATCCATCCCCGTATTCTTCCAGCTTTACTGGGCTGCAAAGTCTGGGCAGGTGTGGCCCCCTGGCATGGAGCCAATCTTCTCCAAGCTCTCATGCAGGCGCTGTAACCTGGGGGAGTTGCCTCCCAGTTATGTCTTGGATGGAAGTCACTTCTATCCCCCTGGCTCAAAGCATGCCCACAGCTATTTAACATATCCATGAAACCAGTTAAAGATTACAGATATGTTAAATCACCATGACAGGGGTTAGCTGCAAAGCTGTTGCTGTACAAAACAGCTCTCAATGGCCCTGCTCCATGTGTCCCTTCCTCCAGCTCAGGCTTGTGGGGGTGAGGACATTCTATATATATTTTTCTAATATTTTGTGGACACCTTGAGTTCTGGACCCCCATTACAAATCCCTATTTGGGGCCCTCCTCTTGGCTGCACCCTGTTACAAGTGCACCCCTCCATCCTCTCTCCACTGACACCCTTATCTGCCTCCATCCTGTGGAAGCAGTAAGACAGCACTGGCCCCTGTCGGGGTCCCAGAGAAGCATCTGCAGCAGAAGGCACAGCCCACCCTGTGGAGATGCCAAGGCCCTGAGCATAGAGCCCAGGGTGGCTGGGTCTGTGCCTAGACTGTCCTGTAAGGGGCAGCACTGAGCCTGGCCTCCATGCACCCATGGGCTCCCTGGTCTGGGAGGCCCCTCTGCCTGAAGGCCCAGAAGCCAGTACTGGACAGTGGGCACAGGTCCAGGGATAGTTGGGAAACTCATTTTTTTAGAAAACTTGAGTGTTGCTTTTAGACTCATCTTTAAAATCAGTGAATGGTTCATATAATTAAGGAATCAAATCAAATTTTTAAGGAGTAACCTCTTTAAAATATGTATCTATTTGATGACATTTTAAAAATACATATCTATTTGGTGGCAGCATTATACAAAGTAACTTTAAAACACAGGAATTTGACTGTAAAACAATCCTAATATGATATACCTTAAATAGAAAAGAGAATTACCTAAAGAAGTAAACAATTGTTTTTAGGAATAACATTAGTGATGCTGCTATTCTGAGACTGTATAGTTATCATGGAATAATTTATTTCTTTATTTTTAAAGATTATATTTATCTATTTTTAGAGAGGAGAAGGGAGGGAGAAAGGAAGGGAGAAAAACATCAATATGTAGTTGCCACTCGTGTGCCCTGTACAGAGGACCTGGCCTGCAACCCAGGAATGTGCCCTGGCTGGGAATAGAGCCAGTGACCCTTTGGTTCCCAGGCCAGCACATCCACTGAGCCACACCACCAGCCAGGGCACTAAAAGCTTATCATGGGATAATTCAAATGAGTTTGTAGTATCATAGTTTATCATCGTGTGTTTTCTTAGCATGGGGAAAAGAGACATAAATGTAAAGCTGAGAAGGGTCAATAAAGAAAAACCCTGTGGTCATAAACTTCAGCTGGAATAATCTTCAGCTGGAATAATCAATATAAACACTCAGTGCATTTTATTTTCCAAAACACTTTCTGCAGCTGTGTCAACTAAGTCATCCTACAAAAGTGAGCCACACACCAGCAACTAGTCCTCCACAGGACTCACGCTATGGTTTCTCAATACCATTCCCATTAAGTGAAACCAGGGCTCCTTAGGGAAATGCCTGATTCCAGGTCAAGATGGACCTAGAACATCTTGTCATACACGATTGCAAAGGAATTACAAAGATGAGTGAATTTGTGCAAAGGGACTCGGGGGCCAACCTGCATGGACTCCTGGGTATAGGTGGGAGACTCTGAGCATCAGTGACAGTGGTATCTGCAATTGACAGAAACACAAGTACATGTGTTTATAATGCTATCTTTAAAAGACGAAAATTAATTTGCCACATTTGGAGGTTGCTAGTAAAGTCACACTTTATTTTGAACACTGTTCAATAACAAAAAAGATTCAAGCATTTATCCTGCCTTTCCAAAATCGACACAACACCAGAAGCCCAAACTTTATGGAAGTATTCAGCTTAATAAGTGATGAAGGAATGACAGAATAGAGTATCACCACTTATTACTAAGTATCATCAGCTGCTAACATCATAAAAAGGAAAATAACCAGATATCATGTGCCTCCTGATAGAATAGCATACTACCACCTGTAGAGTGGCCCTGTAACAACAAAAAAATAAAACCAGAATTCAATCGGGCATCCAGACTAAACTATCACTTTACAGAAAATAAAGACACTGTCCAAGACATCAAAGACACACAACCTGCAAAAGTCAGTCCCTGTGAAACTCTGCAAATTTAACAACCTGGTTTCTTATCAAACGCACAGAGAAAGAGAACTGGAGGGGGAGCCTCCGAGAGACAAGTGCTTAGGAGACACATCTACCAGTGACAATATGGAAACCTCACTTGGATCCTGATTCAAAAAATCTATTTAAAAATTTACTACACTTTAGAGAAAATTAATTGGATATTATTAACATTGACCAACTACTGTTAACTGTGTTTGTGATGAAGGTATTATAATTGATTTTTAAGAGTTTTTGTCTTTAGAGACACTTAGATGGATAGATAAATGGTACAGTGAACCTGGGGTTGGCTTTCCTATATAAGGGGAACAGGGAGAGTGAGTAGAATTATAAATTCAAGTAAAGTGGGTATAAATTGTCCATATATAAGCTAGTTGCTGGATGCCTGGGAAGTCATTATAATATTCTATTTACTTCTATATATGTTTTAAAAGTTCAATAATAAAATGTGTAAAAAACTATTATAACCTCACCAAAATGCTATTCTTTAGTCTATGATTTGTGGCTTGTTTATGAAATAAAAAATTATTATTTTCTGGTTACTTCAGAACTAAACTCCTCAGGTAAGACCTTTTTCTGATACATCTGATTGTACATCATAAACATCCAGAATCTCTTTTCTTAGTTGTCAAGAGAAAAATTAAAGGCTACAGACAAGTAAGAAGCAACTCTGGCTGGGATTGTCTAAGATAGTATGAGATAAGGAACTCATGCAACTCATTAACAAAATATAAACAATACGAACAAAAAATGGCAGATAATGTGAAGAGACATTTCCCCAAAGAGGACATACAGATGGACTTCAGACATATGAAAATATGCTCAACAACCCTAATCAAGGAATAAAAAAACCACAATGAAATATCACCTCTCACAAGTCATATTAGCTATTACCAAAATGTCAACTAATAAGTGCTAGCAAGGGTGCACAGAAAAGGCAAGCCTTATGCACTCTTAGTGGGACTGCAAATCCATGCAGCTGCTGTGGAGAACAGTATGGAGATTCCTCCAGAAACAAAAGAACTAAAAACATATCTATTATATGACTCAGCAATTCTATTCTGGGTACTTATCCAAAGAATGCAACACCACATTTTATGATAGACATATGCAGCATTATCTGCAATGGCCAAGACAGGAAGCAACCTAGTTTTCTATCAATGGGAAAAACTGGATGAAGATATTACGTTATACACATACATACTAGAATGTCATTCAGCAATAAGACAGAATGTAATTCTGCCATTTGTGACAACAGAGATAGACCTAGAGAGTATTATGCCAAGTGAAATAAGTCATACAGAGAAAGACAAATGTCATGTGGATTAACTTAAATGAGAAATGTTTAAAAAAATCAAACAAGCAAAATAAAAACACACAAATTCATAGAAACAAAGAACTGATGGCTGCCAGAGGAGCAGAGAAGTGGAGGTATTGTCGGTGGAAAAACAGGTGTTAGCAATGGGTCAGGCCAGACTTCGGTTCAACAACCTCAGTATTTGAGTTCTGGCTAAGAAAGAGTTCAGAGCCAAGACTCAAATACAAATAAAAGTTTATTTAGAAAGTCACAGAGGTGGAAGAAGTGAGTCATAGAAGAAATGGGCTCAGGAAACAAGTTACAGAGGAAAAAGAAGGGCCTTTGGATCTTAGGAGAAAGAGAGAGGCAAGGAAAACATGCCTGGAGCAAGAGGGTGGGGAAAGGCTCCAGCCTGAGAGAGTGAGAAAGAGAAGAGATGGGGTAGGTGGGGGTGCCTGTACCAAGTGCTTTTATCTGGAAGCCTTAGGAATGAAGGGAAGAAATTGAAAGAACACAGATATGGGCCCTATGGTCTCCACTGATTGAATAGCACCAAGGGGTCATTAGTCAATGCAGCTGGTCCTGATGCCAGCCATGGCATCACTCCGTCTGATTTTCTGACTCTCTGGACCTGGGGCTTAAGCACAGCAGCAGCACAGATGTCCTGTTCCCGGGGGGTAATGTTTAAGGTAGTGGTTGTGCAAGGGCTTATAGTTTTGCCTATTGCTAGGCACCCAGGGCTCTCCACCCTGGTAACTCTCTGCACCTGACCTATTCTTTCTCCTGCCAAGGAACAGGTAAAAAGGTTAGGATAAATATAATCAATAATAATGTGAAAATTTTGCACAGTGACAGATGGTTTCTAGGCTTAGTGTGGTGAGCATGTACTAGATATATAAATGTCTAATTACTATGTTGTACACTTGAAACTAATATAATACTGTATACAAATTATACTTTTAAAAAAGATAGTATGAGAAATTTTAAGCTCATCCAATGTTTTATGTACTAATTTAAACAGAGTACAAAGCTAAACCAAAACAATAATGAAAAAAATTTCAAAAATTTTGAAGTACAAAGCAGTCTTAGAAGTTAGTGAAAGGTAAGCAAAACAATTACCTCTGACTACTTTTGCTATTAAGTTTCTATTTGAAAAGAATCCTTTTCAAATTGAATTCCCTCGTTAAATTCATTTTCTTCTTTCAAATTCAAGTTCCTCCCTTTCCCTAGTGATAATCATACACGTATATAAAATGCAAACAAAACCAAAAAATACATTAAAACCAAAGATAAATCTCAAAGTTCCACTACCCTGACATAATTATTTGTTAATGTATTGGTGAACATCCTTCTAAAGTTTCTCTACACATACATACATATCTACATGAAACATACATACATTAAGTAAATGGAGATAAAAATATTATTTGGAAACATTTCTTTACCTAATAATATGGTATAGAACTCATAATGTCAAGTGTTCACACTATTTTTAATGGTCATACTGCTCTTTACCACAGAGTGTATGCTATACCACAGCCAATCTAACCAATCTCCTACTGACAAGCACTCAGATGGGCTTTTTATTCTTTACTTAAACCTTAACAACAACAACAACAAACCATAAACATCCTTGTGCTAGTTACTTAACCTACTATCTCCTCGTGTTAAGCTTATCCTGTTATCTGCTCTGAGATCCCAGAGCTATAAATTTGTAAATTATATTTCCCATACTGCCTTAGGAGCTGGCTTCCTGTTAGGTTCTTCCAATTAAAGACACTAGAGCTTCTTTAGGCGTTCTGTGCGATAGCTTCACTGCCCTCTCGCAACAGCCAGGGCACCCTACTACTAATGTTGGTTGATGTTGACAGAGCTCTTCCACTCTTCCACTCATTGGGCAGTCCTTATCACCTGCCCTTCTTCCCAGTTCTTTCTGCAAACATCTGTATTAATTGAGTTATTTATGTTTAAACTATCTAATATACTTCTACTTCTCTGACTGGACCCTGAACCATATAAACATTATACAGACATCTTTTCTAATTATCTCTGGGATGAGTACTTAACAGGGAGACAGCAGTGTTAAAGATTACACATACTTCAAGTTGGCATATATTACCAACCCTCAAAAGCTGCATGAACGTACAGTCCAACCACTGGACTCTAAGGGCTAGCTCATCCTGGTTGCACCACATGAGTGTTTTCATTTGTATTTTCCTCGATTCCTGTCAGCAGGCATACATTTCTGTTTTGTTCAAAGGGCAAACAACTTAGATTCAAAGTAATAATGACAATAATAATGGTAATATTGTCATATACATAACTAAGATATGCTGAGTGCATAATTTGTACCAGGCCGTATTCTAAACCCTTTCCATAGAGTGGCCCATTGAATCCACACAGTACATTTTTGAGGTGGACATTAGTACTCCCATTTCAGACATAAGGAAACCAAGGCTGGGGCGAGGCTGAACACGGTGATCAGCTTTCCATAGCTAATGAGAAGAGAGCTGAGATACTAGGGGGCTGTTCATATTTATGAGATAAGAGGGCTGTGCAGTTATAAATAGTTTTCTCATCCGTGAGGCACATTTTTGACGATATAGATGGCATGAAAACAGTTGATGGAAAAAAAATCAAAAACTTTTCTTTCTAGTGGGCAGGTAACAGAAGTAACAGGAGAAAAAGCTGCTAAATGTCAGCCATTCTCTCAAGTGGTGTCGTACACACACACCAGAACCAGGGGGCACTTGCACAGGTGTGAGTTAGCCTGCACTGTACCCCCGGATCTAGGGGAGAAACCCATACCTGGCTGCTAAAGCCTACCCCCCATCTATCAGTCCTCATTCAGTGAATCTGCAGTGAAGGACTTCTGTATGCTCAGGGCAGAAAAACAGGCTGAAAAAGACACAGCCTTGTCCCTTAATAAGCTAAGAATCTAGTGGAGAGCATGACAAGTGAAGAAGAAATTGCAAACTCAGTGACAATTGCCACAAGGTCATCATTATGGGGGAGAGGGCTAATACAGGAGCCCCTTAGCCAACACAGTGCCTTTGTGTGAGTTAGGAAAAGGCCCCCTGACTGGTAGGACTTGTGAAGAGGCATCTTATCTTTAGGAGGCTGCAGCCCCCATCCTCCACCCACTAGGCCACAGAGCTGACTTTTAGCCCCACCCAGGCCCTCAGCTGCCTGCTTTGGAACAGAGCCCTGTTCTGCACCCACAGCTGAGATTAGCCAAAGGTGGGTCTAGAGGAGATGCCAGAGTGAGGGGGCTGAGAGCAGGGCCCTAGAACCAGAGCTTGGACTGGACTCAAATCCTGCAACCTCTGTGAACTTGAGCAAGCAAATTTGCTACTGAGCTCATTTTCGTTATCTAAAAATGAAACAGAAGAAAAAATGATGATGATGATATTGCCCACTATGAGGGTTATTTTTTTTAAATTTTTATTGTTATTCAATTACAGTTGTATGCCTTTTCTCCCCATCCCTCCACCCCCCCAGCTGAACCCACCTCCCTCCCCCACCTCCACCCTCCCCCTTGATTTTGTCCATGTGTCCTTTATAGTAGTTCCTATAATCCCCTCTCCTCACTGTCCCCTCCCCATTCCCCCCTGACCATTGTTAGATTGTTCTTAACTTCAATGTCTCTGGTTATATTTTGTTTCCTTTTTCCTTCTATTGATTATGTTCCAGTTAAAGGTGTTATTTTGAAGATTGAGAAAATGCTTGTAAAACCCTTGGCACAGGGCATACTCTTAGTAAATGTTTAATAAGCTGAGACCTGAAGAGTACCTGGGAAAAGAATGGGGCAAGAGGGAAAAGGGTCTCTGTGAGCTAAGCCAGACTCTGCCCTTGCTCACCTGTCAGCTGCGAGCAGCACCCCTGTGCACGGCCTGAGGACACTTCTGGGAGCTGCCTTCCTAGCCTAAAGAAACACTAGGCTCTTCCAGGAAGGGACCAAGCCACAGTGCCTGCCTTCCTGTCTTCCAGGGACTGCTAGGCAATTCATCCCTCTCCCCAGCCCTAACATGAGATGAATTCTAAGGTCTGCCACACCTGTGGATTGAACTCAGTTGAACTAGACGGCATGTGAGAGGCTGCAATGGCAGGGGCCAAGGAGCAACTAGGGGGGAAGAGTCCATTCCCCACCCCTTTCCTTTTAGCTTTAGTCAGTCAGAACTCCCTCCAGGCACTAGGGCATTTTTCTGAATTGAAAACCAAACAAAACAGAGTGAGAGAGAGACTCCAGTAGTGCATCCGTCAAGTGTGTCTCTGTGTTTAAAAAAAGATGCATGCAATCCCCAGTGCAGCATGAATCCCGGGTCTGGGTGTGTATGAAAGCAGCCAATCAAAACTTCTTTACAATTGATGTCTCTCACTCTCTCTTCTTCTCTCTTTCTTTAAAAAAAAAGAAAGAAAATGAAAATGTTCTCAGGTGAAGATTGAAAAAAAAGTAATACACAGGTTCCCAAATAAGAAAAATCTTTTCTACCATGGCTTACAAGACTAGTATGGATCCTGAAACCTCACTCCTGCTGCGGCATTATGGCAGATTCCTGCCGAGATTCCAGGGAGCATTGTTAATGTTTTCCTGTTATGAAAACATGTGGGCTGTATAACAAACCTGTGGCTTAACCTAAAACCCCTGAGATCTGAGGATGACTCAGCTTTGTCAACTCATTCTATACGAGGCCCTGTGCTAAATGCTGGCCACAGCAATGAGCCGGATAGAAGCAGCACCCAGGTCTAACAGCAGATGGGCATTAAACAAGGGACAAACACATGCAGAATTTCAAATGTGGTAAATGCTATGAAGGAAAAAGAGCAGTGCACTTTGAGAGGGATAAGTGATGATCTATTTGAGACTGAGTTAATCTGAAGCTATGAAGAATGAGAAAGAGTCATAGAACCAGAAGATAGGATGGAGGTGGGGATGGATTTTAGGTCAAGAGAACATTGCACACCAAGTTCCTAAGGTGGGGCAGGGCTTGGCATCTCTGAAAAACTAAGAGCAGATGAGAGTAGATAGAGTGAGAGGGTAGAGACTGTTAGAGAAGCTGCCAGCAGCCAAGTGATGCTGGGCCAGGCTAGCCAGGTAGAGAAGTTTGGATTTCACTTCAGGTGCAATGGAAAGAGATTACAATTTTAAGCAGGAGACTAACATAATTTGAAATCTCTTTTCAGAAGTTAATTCTAGCTACTGTCTGGAGAATGGCTTGGAGAGTGGCAAGGGAAGAAAGATTGCTATAATTGTCCAGAAAAGAGCTGGCAGGGAGTAGGACAACAGGTGGCAGGTGGCAGCGGGGATGCAGAGGACTGGGTGGATGTGAGATATAATTTGGAGGTAGCATGAAGCATGGGTCCTGCTTCTGCATGGACTAAATGGGTAGATGAAGATGCCCTTCACTGTGATGGAGAACGGTGGGCAAAGGTAAATTTGGAGAAGGAAAAAAAGAGGTAAGCTGCTTTGGACATGTTAAGCCAGAGAAGGATGTGAAATCAAGGGTGATTTTTTTTTTTTTGTAAACACTGTGCTTTATTTGCCTCCAATAGATGAAAAGTTTGAAGAGGATGAGAGAAGAGATAGCAAAGGGAATGCACTTCTTGAGAGATTGAGGAGGGATGGGATCAGGGGCTCCATGTGGAGGGATCATTGTTGAGAAATTCTAGCTCACAGAACATGGAGAAGACGAGGGTAGTTGCAAGTAGGTCTGTGCACTTGTTGCTCCCTTCTGATGGCATCTGTTTCTTTAATGGAGTGTGAAGCAAGGTCATCAGCTGAGAATGAGTGTGCAGAGGTGAAGGTTTGGAAAACACGAAGGAAGAAATAATCATTTTGGAGAGCAGAAAAGTCATCTCACTGGAAAAATATCTTAGGATTGTAGGGCAGTTCTGAGTATTCATTTGTGATAATAATTATGACTTTACAGTGACACCAGTCTGCCTGCCTTATTTTCTCCAGAAATATCCTACTGAAATAAGAAGATTAAATGAGTTAATTCAAGCAGAACTGTGTCTGGCTCAGAGCAAGTACTCAATGTGTATTAGTTGTTCTTATTTATCATACAGGTAGCAGCACCAGCAGTGGCAATAATTGTAGTGGTAATCGTGCATTATTTCAGGTAGATGGACAAGAGAAGGCAGACAGTTTGGTACCCCAGCTTTTGTGAAGAAGAGAAAGAGGAGCGAGAAAGCAGTAATAATGATGGATCATGGAAAAGAATTGAGTAATGGGGTCGATAGATTGGAAGAAGTCTATAGGTCAAAAATTTCACAAATAGAAAAACCCATCTTAAAATTCATATGGAATCTTAAGGGACCCTGAATAGTAAAGACAATCTTGAAAAAGAAGAATAAAGCTTGTGGTTTCACACTTTCTGATTTCAAAACTTATGAAGCTATATTAATCAAAATACTGTGGTACTGGCATAAGGACAGACATAGAGGTTAAAGGAATAGAGGGTCCAGAAATAAACCCTCTCATTGATTTTTGGTGAGTGTGCTAAGACTATTCATTGGAGAAAGGACATGTTTTCTCATCTAATGATGCTGGGAAATTTGGATTTCACATGCAAAAGAATGTGTACACAGAAATCAATTCAAAATGGATCAATGACCTAAACGTAAGAACTAAACTATAAAACTCTTACAAGAAAACATAGTGAAAAAACTTCATGACTTTGGATTTGTCAAAGATTTCTTAGATATGACACCCAAAGCACAGGCAACTAATGAAAACAATAGCTTGAACTTGATCAAAATTTTAAATTTTTGCATACAAAGGACACAATAAATAGAGTGAAAAGGCAACCTATGTAATGGGAGATAATATTTGTAAATCGTGTATCTGATAAGAGATTAGTTTCCAGACTATATATCTATATCTATATATACATATATATACACATACCCAACAACCCAAGAATAAAAACAAAAACCAATTATAAAATGGGCAAAGCACTTGAATAGATATTTCTCCAAAGAACATATACAAACAAATTGTTAGTGAGCACATGCAAAAATGCTCAATATCATTAGCCATTAGGAAAATAAGAGTCAAAACCATGAGATACCACTTTAAACCCATTAGGGTGGCTATAGGAAGAAAGGAAGGAAGGAAGGAAGGAAGGAAGGAAGGAAGGAAGGAAGGAAGGAAGGAAGGAAGGAAGGAAGGAAGAAAGGAAGAAAGGAAGAAAGGAAGAAAGGAAGAAAGGAAGAAAGGAAGAAAGAAAGAAAGAAAGAAGAAAGAAAGAGAGAGAGAAAGAAAGAAAGAAAAACAAAAGGGAAAGGAAGGGAAGGGAAGAAGGAAAGAAGAAAAATAAGTGTTTGTGAGGATGTGGAGTAATTGGAACCTTTGTGTGTAATTGGTGGGAATGTAAAATGGTGCAGCAGCTGTGGAAAATGTTTTGGTGTTTCCTCAAAAAGTTAAACATAGAATGACTGTATGACCCGGCAGTTCTATTCCTAAATATATACCCAAAAGAATTGAAAGAAAGATATATGTACAGTCGTGTTCATAGCAGCATTATTCATGACAGCCAAAAAGTGGAAACAACCCAAGTGTCCATCAACTGATGAGTGGAATAAACATACATTGAAATACTGTTCAGCCTTAAAAAGGAAGGAAATTCTGACACATGCCAAAATAGGAATGAGCCTTGAGGACAGTACGCTAAGTGAACTAAGCCAGTCACAAAAAGACAAGTAATATAAGATTCTCCTTATGTGAGGTTGCTGGAATAGTCAAACTCATAGAGACAGAACAGAATGGTAGCTATCAGGGGCTGGGGGAGAGGGAATGAGGATTTAGTGTTTAATGGGTAGAGTTTCCGTTTGGGAAGATTAAAAAAAGGCCTGGAGATGGATGGTGGTGATGGCTGCACAACAATGTCAATGTGCTTAATGCCACTGAACTGCACACGTAAAAATTGTTAAAATGGTAAATTTCTATATTGTGATATTTTACCACTTTATTTACCTACTTATTTACTGACAGTTAGAATTGATAAGCAAATTAGCTTGAATTAACAAGAAGTTGCAGCCAGAGAGTGGCATCTTTGGATTTATTATTTGGAGCTAGTACAGTTTCAGATAAGTTGAGTCTAGGGTGTGGCCATGGGAATGGGTGTCTGAGGGGGAGCCGAATAAAATGTTATTGGAGGGAAAGAGATCATGGAGCTAAGCCTACACTGTTAACATCTCTGTGACTCAGGACAGGAGAGGGATGGTGAGGAATACTGACAGCTCTGGAGGACAGAGATGACCATGAGGTGGAGCAGTGCCAGCCTGGTTGCAAGAGGAGAGAGGTTATGGTCTGCCAGAGGTGACAGGAAAACCTTGGCATATGTGGGCTATAGGAAGACAAGCAGCTTCCACTGAAAGGGGTGTGAGGAAAGCAGGGCCCTAGGACAGGAGCAGAGCTTTGTTAGGGTGAGGGAATGAAGCTGGGCTGGGGACAGGCACAGGGGCCTGGAGAGGCTGCTCTGGCCATCCCACTGGGATATCTCAGAAAACCCCATCCACTTTGGCAGCAGAAGGGCTCCACATTTGTCTTTAGACTGAGCTCCCTTTCTTCAGCTCTGTCAGTTTTCAATTTCACACACTCCATGCTGGCATGAGAATTTGTGCCAACGACCTCATCATGACTACTAAATGAACACATTTCACAACAAATGATCAAGAATATAAACACAGAAGGAATCTTGGCACAGTGACCCCCAATTTGAGATAAAATACAATCTGGCCCCAGGAGCCAAGGCCTGGGTACAGGCTCTAACTGCATTTCTCCCCATCCTAAAAGCATTGGCAGAGTCGTTCCTCACACCAGCGAAGCTGTGTCCTAAAGTCAGCACAAAATATCACTCAATGAACCCCTCTGCCCATCAAGGAGACAGCAAGGCCTTGTCTCTCCTGCCCAACACTGTTCACACAACCACTTGTTCACTAGTTCACCCACACTCCTCACCAATTCACCGATTCATTGTCTTGAATAATTAATCCAGCATATATGAATAATTAAGGCTCAGTTGAGACCTATTGCTGAAAAAATCCTATAGTCATTTGGCTTTTTCATGCAGTGTGACAGAGGAACCAAGAATTCTTTGACAAAGCTACTGTGACAGAGTAGGAAACGCACATCCAAGTGGCCAGCCCCACCTGGAGCCAGATGAGGCAAAAACCACCTGCTACCTACCTGTTGTCTAAATTACACAGTTTCATTCTTATTATATTATTGTTTTCCTTCAGCAGATAAGCCATCCAGGCACATAGAAAATATCATTTATACTTCCTCACTCTTGTTATTGTCTTTCTGGTATGTGAGAGGAGAAATTTTTTTTGGTGAGGGACAGGTACAAACCACACCACACCACCATCCTGCTGGGACTATTGAATATCAAGTTAAACCAGATTCCCAGAAAAAATAAATATTCCCTGGGGGCACTGGGGATGTTGAGGGAAAAGGTATTAACCAATTCAAGCCACAATGACACGCTCACTCAACACACCCCTGTTAGCACCTTGCATGTACAAGGCATCTTTCTAGGGCTGGAGTGACAGTGGTAAGTAGGACACACTAGGTCTTCTCTGACTTCATATAATCTGATCCAAGGGGCCCAGAGGAGTTCCAGGGACTCTAAAACTGCTCAAGTCTTGTCTGGATGCCAGTCACATTCCAGCTCTAAAGAAAGAAGCTCCCCGGCTTCCTGTTAATGAAACAGGAAGAGATGTCTGGTTAGCAAGCAGCCAGCTGGGAACAGTTTGAAGACTAAGGGGCAAGCAGGATCACCCTGGGTCGCAAGATGGCGGTGCAGTAGGAGGAGTTTTCTCACACCTCATCCCAGAAACAAACTGGAAATAAAAATAAAGAGAGGAAGAGTCACCCAAAATAAACAACTGAAGACTTCCTGAAAAAGAGACTTTTGGCCAAGGATGGGCAGAAACCAACTTGAGACTGGTAGGAAGGGTGGAGATCGGCACTGTTCACACAGGCAGCGGGCTGAGGTGGCGGCATGGCTGTGGGAGCTTCCCTCTGAGAAAAGTGAGGCCTGGACCCCAAGCACAGAGCGCCAGTGCCAGGATCGACTGCTCACACAACATCCAGAGATGGAAAGGCCGAGGAGAGAAAGAGCCTGCTAGAGACAAAGCCACTATTTTTTATTTTCTTCTCAAGGGGCCAAAGCACAGGTTACTCATTCACAGCAAACTGACCTTGGGCTCCAGCAAAGCAAAGGCAGCATGGACTGGAGTCACTGAGGAGAGTGAGGAGTGGGAGTTATTGGAGAAAGACATGGGGAGTGACTGCGAGGATTTCTGTACCTGGACATACTTTGATTCGGTACCTTAGCTGTCATCTTTCTTGAGAAGAGCAAGCCTCTCCCGGGGAAAAACCATTACCCCAACCTGTGTGATACTGCTCACCCCACCCTCTGGAATCCTGCTTTCCCCACCCTGCATCCTTTTCTTTTCTTCTTACTTTTCCATCCTGCATCTTAACTGCTGCCGAGGAAACAGCAACATACACAGACACAGGAGGTGTTAGAGACTGGCTTTAGGGTGCAGCCATTCCATACACTTTACCGGGAACCAGACTGGTGTTTTTGTCACACGGGAGAACCATAAAAACATGACCCTGGTTTTCAGCAGACCCAAACTCTGTGCTCTGGAGGCCCCACTCATTGGCCTATTAGGGGCTCTGCCCTGCCGAGTTCAGGGAGATAATCTGGGATAGGCTTAGACATGTGGCACGAAGACAGGAGAAAACACACCCACCGTCTCCCCTGAAGTCTGAACATCACCTCCCATGGGAGATCCAGGGGTCCCATCCCCCTGATCCTGCCAGAAGCCCTGTCAGAAACAGGCAGGTCAGCAACTAGTCTAAGACTGGCAGCAGGCCAACAGGCAGAGGCATTTAATTGCTGACCCACCCCTGGGCCCAGTGCTGATAAAAGCCTGCCTTGCAGTGCAGGTAGGCACACCCTGTGCACAGTCAAGTCCAGAAGAGACAGCTACAAACTGTGAATTGCTTGTAGCTCTGAACAGGCTATGGGGGCTAGACATGGATGGCACCTGACACTGATTTACGCCAGCTTCAGATAATATCAGAGCCATAACCAAAGGGAAATGTTGGGAACCTCCCTGCCTGGTTTCAGAAGCTGTAAACCCCCATGGCTAAGGCTGAGTCAGAGACCTTGGGACCATAAGCCACTAAGGAGACAAAGCTTATCTCCCTGGCAGGGGCAATGCCTCTGCCCCCTTTACTTCACCCTGCCTGGCCCCCAGTGGATGACCGGTTAGCCAATGAAGGGTAAGATTCCTCAAGGGAGGGACGACCTAAGACAGGTATGGTCATGAAGAGGCCCTCAAGGTAGGGACTTGGGGGACTATAGAAAAAGGGGGTGATGGACCCTCACCCCTCAGCTTTGACATAGCCTGAGTCCTCATTCTGTCTGCAAAAAGTCTCCTAATCTCTTGGCTGCCTTACTTCCCCTGCCTGACTTAAGCCTGAAACAATGACAGAGGGTGGTACAGTCCTGTGCTGGAAAGGGTGAATTCCCCGGGGCGATCAGGCCTAACAAAAATACATAAAATCCTGTGAAACCTGCTTTGCTAAGAATGCCCTCAGTGTTCTGATAAGGGTCCAAGCATGAAATGAGTTTGTTTCCTAAAGTTTTATAGCCCTTTAGCTAACTGACCCTGACTCAGAATAAGCCCTCAAAGAAAGAGTTCTTTGTATGTTATCTGTTGTTTGATCCTTACTGCCTGACAACGACTGATGAGTTTTACCTGTATTCCTGTGCAAATTGAACCCAATAAAAGCCCATTGAGGAAAAGGTTCTCGGTCCTTCTCCTTTGAGAGATTGGCCACCTTTCCTCCCCAAGCAGATCATGTCTTGGTAGACTTATTTTCATACGTGGTGGATGGGGGACTGTGCAGGCAAAGCTCCCCACAGGGAAAACTCAGCAGGCAGGCACTAAATTCTGCTGAGATGAATTCCACTTTGTTCTTTTTCCTTATTTTAATTATTTTTCTTTAACAAAGTGTTTTTATTATTGTTTTTTCTTTTTCTTCCATTTTTGTTTCTGTATTTTTCTTTTCATATCTCTAATTTACTGTTACCTTTTCTCACTCTGTTTTTTCCTTTTCTTATTTTGGTTATGCTTTCTTTTTCTTTGCTCTTTTCCCCATTTTTCTTCATTTTAATCTTTGCTCTTATTATTTCTTTTCCTTTTCTCCTCTCATAATCATTTTTCTTTCCTTTTCTCTTCTCATATTTTTTTTCTTTTTTCTTATACTATTCTATTTCTCTTGTCACTTTTCCTATTCTTTGCTCTTTTTTCATTGATTTTGCTATTGTGAGGGGGTTGCTTGTTTTGGTTTTTTCGTGTTGTTCTGACAGCACTGGTACAAGAGTGTACAGAAGTAGTGGGGGTGGAGTCTATCAGTCAGCCAGCTGGAGGAGAGATCCCACCAAATGATCGGGCCAACAAAAATCAAGACTCAAATACAACAGGAAAGTCCCCATAACTAACACAAAGGGCATTGTTAGAGCATCGAGCTCAGGAGATCAAAGAGACTACACCACTGGGTCCTAAAGGACTCCTACCACTGAAGGCCACCCCATAAAGACAGGGAGTCAAAGAGGATCTATCTGATACCTAGAAATAAGCAAAAAGAGACCATCGAAATGGGGAGACAAAGAAAAAACCTCCAAATTAAAGAAAAGGAAGAATCCCCAGAAAAAGAGCTAAATGAAACCGAGGCAAGCAATTTATCAGACATAAAGTTCAAAGTAATGGGTTTAAGGATGCTCAAGGAACTTAGTGAGAATTACAAGGAACTTAGTGGGAACTATATCAGCATGAAAAGGATATAGAAAATATGAATAAGAACCAGGATGAAATGAAGAATACAATATCTAAAATGAAGAATACTAGAAGGAATTACTAGATGAAGCATTCCTTTAATACTAGAAGGAATTAAAAGCAGGCTAGATGAAGCAGAGGATCAAATCAGCAATTAGGAAGGCAAGGTAGAAAAAAATACCCAGTAAGAGCAACAAAAAGACAAAAGACTTAGAAAAGAATGAGGATGGCTTAAGGGAGCTTTGGGACAACATGAAATGTAATAATAACCACACTGTAGGGATACCAGAAGGAGGAGAAAGTGAGCAAAGGATAGAAAACCTGTTTGAAGAAATAATTGCAGAAAATTTCCATAACCTGGTGAAGGAAAAATTCACACAAGTTCAGGAAGCACAGAGAGTCCCAATCAAGATGAACTGAAAGAGACCCACACCAAGACACATCATAATTAAAATGGCAAAATTTAAAGACAAAGAGAGAATCTTAAAGGCAACCAGAGAGAAACAGTTAGTTAACTACAAGGGAGCTCCAATAAGGCTGTCAGCTGATTACTCAACAGAAACACTACAGGCCTGAAGGGAGTGGCATGATACATTCAAAGTAATGAAAAGCAGGGACCTGCAATGGAGATTACTCTATCTAACAAGACTTTCATTTGAAAATGAAGGAAAAATAAAGAGCTTCCCAGACCATAAAAAAAAAAAGGCTAAAAGCATACATTTTCACCAAGCCAGCATTGCAAGAGATGTTAAAGGGAGTGCTTTAAGAATAATAAGAAATAGAGAGAAAGAGAAACACAAGTACAATGGAAAAATTGGCAATGAATAAATATCTATCAATAATAACCTTAAATGTAAATGGATTAAATGCTCCAATCAAAAGACATAAGGTAGATGAATGGATTTTAAAAATCACAACTTAGATATATGCTATCTACAAGACACCCACATAAGAACAAAAGATTTTCACAGCCTGAAAATAAAGGAATGGAAAAAAAAATTTCCATGCAAATGGAGACAAAAAAACTGGATTAGCAATAAATATATCAGTCAAAATAGACTTCAAAACAATAGCCATAACAAGAGATAAAGAATGTCACCACATAATACTAAATGGATCAATCCAACAAGAGGTTATCACCCTTGTAAACATATATGCACCCAACATATGAACACCTAAATAAGTAAAGAAAATCTTGGAGGACTTTAAGGGAGAGATTGACAGCAACACATAGATGCTAAGGTAGGGGATTTTAACAGCACATAGTCACCAATGGATAGACCTTCCAGACAAAAAATCAACATGGAAACAGCTACCTTAAATAATACACATGATTGAATGAATTTAATTGATATTTACAGAACAATTTATCCCAAAGCAACAGAATACACATTCTACTCAAGTGCGCATGGATCATTCTGAAAGGTAGACCACATGACAGGACACAAAATAAGTCTTAACAAGTTCAAGAAAATTGAAATCATATTAAGCATTTTCTCAGATCACAACGGCTTGAAACTAGAAATCAACGTCAAAAAAAAAAAGGCACAAAAGCATTCAAGCACATGGAGGCTAAACAACATGTTATTAAATAATGAATGGGTTAACAATGACATCAAAGAAGAAATAAAAAATTATCTGGAAAGAAATGAATATGAACACACAACAACCCAAAACCTATGGGACACAGTGAAGGAAGTCCAGAGAGGGAAGTTCATAAAAATACAGTGTTACCTAAAGAAGATAGAAAAAGCTCAAGTAAACAATTTAACCCTGCACCTAAAACAACTAGTGAACAACAACAAGCAAAAGCCCAGAGAGTGAGTAGAAAGAAGGAAACAATCAAGATCAGAGCAGAAATAAATGATGTAGAAACTAAAAAAGCACTTCAAAAGATCAATGAATCCAGGAGTTTGTTCTTTGAAAAGATGAACAAAACTAGTGAACCTTTAACCAATTCTTCAAGAAAAAAAGAAAGAGGAACCAAATAAATAAAATAAAAAATGAAAGGGGAGAAGTAACAATTGATACCGCAGAAATACAAAGGATTGTAAGAAAATACTATGAACTGTAGCAGAGGAGGGGGGGCTCCACCTGCAGGGCCCCCCCAGCCACCATCGATGAGAATAAGTCTACCAAGACATGATCTGCTTGGGGAGGAAAGGTGGCCAATCTCTCAAAGGAGAAGGGCCAGGAGCCTGTTCCTCAATGGGCTTTTATTGGGTTTATTTGCTTAGGAATACAGGGCATATACATAAAGCTCATCAATCATTGTCAGGCAGTAATGATCAAACAACAGATAACATTCAAGGAATGCTGAGGGCTTATTTAGAGTCAGGGTCAGATAGCTAAAGGGCCATAAAACTTTGGGGATACAAACTCATTTCATGCTTGGACCCTTATCATTTAAATTGAGGGTATTAGCAAAGCAGGTTTCACAGGATTCTCTTTATGCGTTCTTTTCTTAGGCCTGATTGCCCCAGAGACCCGCCCTTTCTGGCACAGGACTGTACCACCCTCTGTCATTGTTTCAGGCTTAAGTCAGGCAAGGGAAGTAAGGCAGCCAAGAGATTAGGAGACTTCCTAAAGACAGAAAGAGGACTCAAGTTCAAAGCTTTAGAGTGAGGGTCCATCACCCCCTTTTTCTATAGCCCCCCAAGTCATTCTCTGAGGGCCCCTTCATGACCATACCTGTCTTAGGTCATCCCTCCCTTGAGGAATCTTACCCATCATTGGCTACCGGTCATCTGCCCAGGGCCAAGCAGGATGAAGTAAAGGGGGCAGAGGCTGCGCCCCTGAGAGGAGGATAAGCATTGTCTCCTTAGTGGCTTATGGTCCCAAGGTCTTTTTACTCAGCCTTAGCCATGGGGTGTTACAGCTTCTGAAACCAGACAGGGTGGTTCCCAACAATGAACAACTATATGCCATGAAACTGTACAATTTGGGCAAAATGATACATTTCTAGAAACATGCAATCTTCCAAAACTGAATCAGGAAGAAGCAGAAAACCTGAATAGACCAATAACAGCTAATGAAATTGAAGCAGTAATTAAAGCCTCCCAACAAACAAAAGTTCTGGACCAGATGACTTCACAGGCAAATTCTACCAATCGTTCCAATAAGAACTAACACCTATTCTTCTCAAACTATTTAAAAAAAATCAAGAAGAGGGAAGACTCCTAAACTCTTTAGAGAAGGCCAGTATTATCCTAATTCCAAAACCAGGTAAAGACACAATAGAGAAAAAAAATTACAGGCTACTATCCCTGATGAATATAGATGCTAAAATCCTCAACAAAATATTAGCAAACTGGATGCAGCAATACATTAAAAATATCATGCATCATAATCAAGTGGGATTTATTCTGTGGATGCATGTTGGTACAATATTTGCAAACCAATAAATGCCATACATCACATAAACAAAATGAAAAACAAAATCACATGATCATATTATGCAGAAAAGCATTTGATAAAATCCAGCACCCATTTATGATAAAAATCTCAATAAAGTGAGTATAGGGGGATCATATCTCAACATAATCAAGGCCATATATGAAAAACCTACAACCAATGTGATAGTCAATGGGCAAAAACTAAGAGTTTCCCTCCAGATCAGAAACAAGACAGGAATGTCCACTTTCACCACTCTTATCCAGCATAGTACTGGAAGTCCTAGCCACAGTGATCAGAAAAGAAGAAATAAGAGTCATTCAAGCTGGAAAGGAGGAAGTAAAACTGTCATTGTTTGCACATGGCATGATAGTGTACATAGAAAATCCTTAGGCTGCACCAAAGAACTACTAGACCTAATAAATGAATTCAGCAAAGTAGCGGGATACAAAGTCAATACTCAGAAATTGATGGCATTTTTATACACCAATAATAAACTATCAGAAGGTGAAACTAAGAAAATAATCCCATTTACCATTGCAACAACAACAACAACAAAATAAAGCACCTAGGAATAAATTTAACCAAGGAGGTATAAGACCTGAACTCAGATAACTACAGGACATTGAAGAAAGAAATTTAGGAATATACAAATAAATGGAAGCATATACTATGTTCATGGATTGGAAGAATTAACATAATTGAAATGTCCATACTATCCAAAGCAATGTATAGATTCAATGTAATTCCTATTAAAATACCCATGGCATATTTCACATATCTAGAATAAATATTCCAAAAATTTATATGGAACCAAAAAGACCCTTAATAGCCTCAGCAATCTTGAGAAATAAGAATAAAGTTGGAGGGATCACAGTGCCTGATATCAAACTACACTACAAAGCCACTGTAATCAGAACAGCCTGGTATTGGCATAAGAACAGACACATAGATCAATGGAACAGAAAAGAGAGCCCTGAAGTAAACCTACATCTTTATGGTAACTAATATTTGACAAAGGAGGCAAGAGCATACAATGGAGTAAAGATAGACTCTTCAATACATCAGTAAATTCAAAATGGATAAAAGACTTAATATAAGTCATGATACCATAAAAATCCTAGAGGAAAACATAGGCAGTACAATTTCAGATATCTCACATTGCAATATTTTTGCTGATACATCTCATAGGGTAAAAGAAACAAAGGAAAAATAAACAAGACTACATCAAATTAAAAACCTTTTGCACAGCTGCAGAAATCATCATCAAAATGAGAAGGAAAGTCACTGTGTGGGAGAAGATACTTGCCAACAATACATCAGACAAAGGTTTAATCTCCAAAATATACAAAGCACTTATACGAGTCAACATCAGGAAGAAAAACAATCCTGTCACATCACTCCATTCCCCACACTGGCTACTATTAGGGGATCTAGGATTTCAGTCATCTGAATTCCTCAAGTGAATTAGAATCAAGTATCTGTGAACAGCATTAATAAGTATCATGATGAACAACGTGCAGAGTGTGGGGTTTGGAACAAGGGAAGGAGAAGCTGCCAATATGGTTAAATGGATGGAAGGGTTGCTTTAGCTTTGGATTTGTGCAGCATTCCTTTTCCCGCTGCTATACTCCTTACTCCCCGCCCCCGGCCAGCGCACACACTAACACACACTTCATGTAAGGCAAGCATTCTCATTCAGTTGTCTGTTTTTTAAGGAGACAGAAAAAAACCCACTAGTTTTAATCTGGCATTTATTTGTGCCCCAGATCAGCTAACGTTTGTAGCTCTGTGGACTGGAACTACTGTCACAGCAATTTACGCTATGGCATCATCAGGTACTCCTTGATTTACCTTACAAATAAAATCTATAGAACTTTTGTTCGTCTAATGGGCCAAGGTGTGACTACTGCAGTGTCAAACTGCCTTTGCATTAAAAGCATCTAACATAGAAGGGGGAATTCCCATTACCTGTTCTAGCATGAGACTTCCATACCTTCTCAGGACCACAGAGCACCCTGATCAGGGTGCATATGCCCCTATGCTGAAGTTATACTTGTTTCAGACAGCTCTTACTATTTCATTTGGCTTTATTCTGCAAAATATTTTGGGAAGAGAGAAGGAATGTCTTGACTGTTTAGGATCCTGAATCCACATAGGGCCAGGACCCAATTACTAACACACTTTAGGGACATATAACAATGGTCACGATCACAGGGCCCAGATCTGCCCCTTTATCTCAAGCGCTGCCCTTAATAACAAAGATTTTTTTCTCAAGCATCTTTCATGAAAACAACAGAATTGTAGATGGAATTGATCCTTTTGAATTAACTTTTTACTTTCAACCCTGAGGCACAGAAGAAAATAATGAAAAATCACCAACTACTACTTTTTTGGCAATATTTCTAAATGTTTTGTTTCTATGTACAAATTCTTTCTCCCTTAGCATTTTGGATTTCAGAGAAATTCAATTCTACTAAAATAAAAAAAATGGTAGAAAAGTGTTATAATGATTTCCTTTTCATTGAATTGTCTATTTATATTTACTTTTCTGCTTCCCATTCACTCTAATTGTATTTCACTCATTGCATGTTTCCTATTTTTACACCACTCTAAACTCCACTCTACCCCAATCAATTTTAAGCTTATCTTTCCTCTCCAAACAGACATATTGACTCATTAACATAAGGCAGCAGAGTGAAGAAACTTGATGTTTCTACCTCTCCTCTTAATATCAGAATGTAACTTGTATTCAGTTTATTCATATTTGCACATTTTTCAAATTTATCCAATGGAATCTGAACAGAACACTGATATTTAATAACCTGATAAATGATTTTTGAAAATGCTTACATTGGAATAATACGTGGTGCTTAGGTTGCATGACAATATTAGTATGTCCATATATAATATCATTACTAATATTTTATTTGTTAATTACACTGATACATGGATAAATTGCACAATGGCTCTAACAAAGTCCCTCTTTTCTCTACCCTTTTTCTCTTTGCTGAAGAAGTTATGATAAATAACAAAAAATGTGGATCAACACTTTAAAGAAATGAAAAGTTAACCTTCTGTTAGTGCTATTTATTATTTTGAATTTGTAAATTTTGTAAAATAGAAACATTTCATAATAAGAATTTCACATAAAAATCAAATACTTGATAAATTTTCTCTACAAATTTTCCCATCTGTTGGTACTTCGAGTTAGTAAAGACAAAAAATAAACTATACCTCCACTTGTTATTTTTAAGTCAAAAGACAAGCGTGGTATCAAAATAAACCATTTTTTGAAAGTAAGGAGGGTTGTCATGGATATCCTGTATATGGGGACAAACTTACACAATTTTTCATAGATGGGAGCTAAGTAACTATCTTTTTGTGTGTGCAAAACTTGGAGCAAGAAGCTGGTCATTTAAGGTAAGTGTGCACAAAGTTCCCCATGATGGCAATATAAAGTGAGGGAAGGAAAATGGCAATAAAATTAAGGTGGCCACACAGAAATGTATCAAAAGATTCAGTTAAGGCTAAGGTGGTTATATTCAGAATGTGAATGTGACTCTAAGAATTAAGGTGCCAGAAGGCAGTGTCAATAGTTTGGAAGAAAAGTCCGCATATGAAGATAATACTACCAGCTACAGAGAGGATTGTAATCATTATATTCAAGAGAATATGTTTTTATTACTTCAACTGAAATTAATCATTCTATTTTATGTATCCATGACTTTTTATATACTATCCCTCTGGCTAGATTCTCTTTCCTCATTTGTCCATATAGAGAATTTATATTCAACCTTCAAAACCAGTTCAAATATTAACCCTTCTTTGGATCTTCACTGAGCCCAGAATAGAATAAATTTCTTCCTACATTATGCTGTCACTAGAGTACACTTACTGGTTTACATTTCTTGCTCACAAACAGTGAACTACTTGAGAGCAAGTAATTTTTCCATTTTCTTTGTATGTATTACTGGTCCTGGTAGCTATTAGGTATGACGTACATGTGTGCTGAATGAATGATTCACAGAATTTTAGTCATTTTAATACACGATAACTTCTTTATGGTAGAAAATAGCTATTAGGACCAATTGTCTTCTTTCACTGTTTCTGAATTTAAGATGCTGAAAACAGTGTTTTGTATTTATAGATCACTTTGGTTATTGTGGACATTTTAACAACGTTTCTTCCTATCCATGAGTACAGCATATGCTTCTATTTATTTGTATCTTTTTCAATTTCTTTCTCCAGTGTCTTTTAATCTTCTGAGTACAGGTGTTTTACTTCCTTGGATATTTTTTCTTTTTCGAGTTTCTATAAAAATTTATTTGAGCCAAACAGAGGTACACCTGGAAGCAAGATCTCAATAGACTGAGAAAAATGCTCCCCCTCCTTGGTTAAATTTACCCCTAGGCATTTTTTTAATGCAATTGTAAATCGGATTGTTTTCTTAGTTTCCCTTTCTGCTATGTCATTATTGGTGTATGAAAGTGCAACTGATTTCTGAATATTTGTTTTGTATCCTGCTACTTCACTGAATCCATGTGTCAATTCTAGTAGTTTCTAGGTAGAATCTTTACGGTTCTCTATATACAGTATTATGCCATTTGCAAATAATGACAGTTTTACTTCCTCCTTTTCGATTTGTATGCCTTTTATTTTTTATTCTTGTCTGATTGCTGTGGCTAGGACTTCCTAGTATTATGTTGAGTAAGAGTGGTAAAAACAGACACCCCTGACTTGTTTCTGATCTTAAGGGAAATGCTTTTGGTTTTTGCCCATTGAGTATGACGTTGGCTGTGAGCTTGTCATATATGGCCTTTATTTTGCTGAAGTATGTTCTATCCATTCCCACCTTGCTGAGAGTTTTTATTATAAAGCAGTGCTGAATTTTATCAAATTCTTTTTCTGCATCTATTGAAATGATCATTTGACTTTTATCCTTGATTTTGTTTATGTGGTATATCACATTTATTGATTTGTGGATATTTTACCAACCTTGCATCTCCAGAATGAATCCCACTTGGTCAGGGCATATGATTTTTTAATGTATTGCTAGGCCCAGTTTGCTAGTATTTTGTTGAGGATTTTAGCATCTATGTTCATCAGAAATATTGACCTATAATTTTTTCTTTGTCTTGTCTTTACCTGGTTTTAGAATTGGGATAAGACTGGACTCATGAAATGAGCTTGAGAATCTTCCATCCTCTTGAATTTTTTGCAATAGTCTTCTTTTTAAAGACTTTATTTATTTATTTTTAAAGAGAGGGGGACGGAGAGAGAAAGAAGGAAGAGAAATGTTAATGTGTGAGAGAAACAGCAACCAGTTGCCTCTCACATGCACCCCATCCAGGGACCAGGCCCGCATCCCAGGCATGTGACCTGACCAAGAATCAAACCAGCAATCCTTTGTTTTGTGGGATGGCACACAACCAAGGGAGCCACAACAATCAGGGCAAATTTTTTGGAATAGTCTTGACTGGCTTCTGGCCCTAAAGTCATACTTAGCACAGTAGTCTCTACCCCAAGATTATGTACACACTTATTAAAAAGACTCCTCTTTTTTATGCCTGCTTCTTAATCTATCTGGGATTTCCTTTTAAAATAACAAAAATGCTATTTCAAATTAAAACAAATATATGTGACCAGACACAAAAAGGCACCTTTTGTAAGATTCCGTTCATAGGAAACGTCCAGAGTAGGTAAAGGAGTGGAGACAGAAAGCACGTTGCTAGGAGTGGGGAATTGGTACTTTTGGTGCAGGTCTTCCTTTGAGGTGACAGGACATCCTGCAACTAGATAGTGGTGATGCTTGTACAGCCTCTTCCATGTACATCATGCTCAGGAATAGCACAATTTAAAATATAAACAGTAACTTTTATTTATAACTTATAAAAATCACACCATAAAGAAAATAAAGGGAAACGAAAATTTTAAAAACACGTAGAGGTGAAAGGAAACAAATTCTAGTAGGAGAGGGAGTACAGGTTCAACAAGCAGCCTGAGACATGTTCCGGAGGCAGCTCCTCGGCTGTGGTACGAACTAGGGCAGGTTTGTGGACGGGTTCTTCGGGCAGGGGTCACTGCTCTTGTCTGAGGAGATGCTCTGGGTAGGGGACCAAGGCAGTGACCTTGCTACCTGATGATAGAGCCCAACTGAACTTGGAGCCCTGATAACCAGGCAGCCATATTCTAAAACTGCCCTTACCTAGCTCACTTGGCTAGAGACATTTGAACCAGCAGAATGTTTTCTTGTTGTCTACCCATGTCCTAAGACTGTGGCCTCAAAAGAAGCAGTGATATTATGTTCCACTGTGGCGACCTCTGGGTCCAGACTCAGCCCAGACACCTGTGGCCCTTTTCATGGCAGAACCAGAAGTAACTCAGCCCAGACACCTGTGGCCCTTTTCATGGCAGAACCAGAAGTAACACAAAGGGAAGCCCAGCATGGTTTTGTTCAGGCCACGCCACCACTCTGATCCCACCTGAGCACCCCCTGTCACCCACCTGTGTGTGTGTGTGTGTGTGTGTGTGTAAGGGGATTCTCGTGAAGAGGGCCTTCCCCAAGCAGGAACAAGCTGAGGAGGGTGAGAAGCCTGGCTGGCTGGTTATGTTCACACCCCAGGTCAAGGCTGGCTTGGTGGACATGGAGTATGGGTGACTTCCTCTGCCCTAGGTTTATCCTGAGCCCTGAAGGTTAATTTCATTGCCCCTGGGTGGAGGTCTGTGCAGACACAGGGCTGGGCCTGATCCCTGCAGCGGAAAGTACAGTGGGCCAAACCAGAAGAAACTACAGCCTGGCAGGGCTTGAGACCTCCAGACTGGGTGCCAGTCACTGTCATTGCAGAGCTCAACCCAGGTCATAGAAAAGTGACAGGTGGTCAACAAAGACCCTTGCCCTATCTCCACCAAGGAGGAGCAGGTGTGCCATACCACTGAGGGCCAGAGCAGGGCTGGAGTCGCTGTGGACACCCAGGGGTCTGAGGAACCAGGGCCCATGGATAGCAGAAAAAAAGACTCCTGCCCTGAAGCCAGCCAGGCTCCACAGGTAGCTCAAGATTTCCGACTCTAATTGGAAGCACCCCAGCCATATTAAACAAAATGGGCCAGAGAAAGTGGAGCCCAAAGAGGCAGAACCCAAGGGTGAGAAGATAGGGGAGGTAGGGGTGGGATGGAAGGTGAAGGTGCATGTGGGCTTATGGGGAGGAGTCAGTACCAGTCACACAGGGAACACCCACAGATGCTGACCAGGAGCAAAGACAGGCCTCAGACCACACATCTGCTGGACTTTTAGCAAGGAGGACGTCCTGTGGGGGTGGTCCTTGGTTGAGGCTTCTCTAGAATGCTTTGGCTGTGTTCTGTCTGTAGCGATCACATGAAAATGAGGGCACATGGGTGATCTTTTCTCCTCCCACAACTCCAGTTATGAGCTAGGGAGGCAGAGCCTGCTCCTGCTTCAACACCTGTCATACATCTGGAGGAGCTCAATGCAGGGTCAGACCAGGCCACCACTCCAGACCAGGAGGTGTGCCCATCTCCAGAGATCATGCCACCTTCAGCAGCCGCTCCAGCTGCAGCTCTGGAGCCCTGGCCAGCTTGTGCAGCATCTCCTGACCTGACTGACACCCTACCACGCCTGTCTGAAGAGTCTTCCCTCAAGATTGCCCTGGGTCCTGCCACAGAGGAGCTGCCTCTGGAAAGTGCACCAGGGCCAGTTATAGAGACGATTATTATTCAACCAGATCTCCCACTCCCACCACGATTTGTTTTATCCCTCCCCCTGGCTTGACCTTTTCCTTTTATTTTCTTTAATTGTTATGTTTTCCTTTTCTTCAGGGTACGATTAAGTTTAAGCATTAAATAAAAGTTATTATTTATGCTGTAAACTGTGCCATTTCTGAGCATGACATACATTCATGAAGCTGTGTAAGTAGCACCACTGTGTAACTGCAGGATGTTCCAGCTCCCCAAAAGGAAACCCTGCACCAAAAGTGCTCACTCCCCACTCCTCCCAACCCTGCTACCCCTGATGTGCACGCCGTCTCTCTCCTCTCTCTCTTAACCTACTCTGGAATCTTGCAGTAGGTGCTTTTTTGTGTTTGCTCACTTATTTTTTTACTTAAAAGGAAAATCCTAGATGGATTAGAAATCTGATATTAAAAAAAAGAAGCCTTTTTGGTACATGTGTGCATTATCTCAGGGTAGAGACTGCTGTGCTAAGTGTGACCACAGGGCCAGAAGCCAGTCAGGCAATGGCTGGTTCTTCCTGTGCCCAAAATAAAAAAGAGAAAAATGCAGAAATCTGTAAAGACAAGCCACAAGCTGGAAAGCATTCCTGACAACCCAAGGCTAGAGAAAGTTTTAACATCTCTGTGGTGCAGCAAACTCTCGGAAGGCCATGTTTTCTAAAGGGATACAGGGCAAGCATAGGCACTTCCAATGAGAAGCAGTGCACATGTCTCTACATGTCAGAGAGACCTGACCTCCCTGATGGAGACACACACACTGTCAACACTGGGGACAGAGCACTGTCACCGTCTGGAGGCAACCAGCCCTGGAGACAAAGTGAGGAAGCACAGGCCCCAGCAGCTCCCCTGGAAAGAAGGGGGGAAAGCCCCTCCTCTGGGAGAACAGTGTGCAGGACCCGTCAAAGTTCCACAGGTGCACACCTTCACTGGGCAGGGCTCATCCTAGGAGGTTACCCACAGAAATTCTTACACAGTTTTTCAAAGATGTATTTTTGAGACTCCCCATCAGAGGACTGATGAAATTGCTGGGAATTGGAAAAAAAAACTCTAATGTCCATGGAGAGGGAATGGGATTTGCCAATCCTGGTCCACAAGGATGAAGGAAGCTGAGAAGCTGCCAACATGGGTGCAGGGGTCTCTATGTGCTGATAGATAAGGACTTCAGGGGTCCTTTCACATGAGACATGTGGACCAACCATGTGCATCCAGGATCCGACCTGTTAGACCACATATGTGTGATTTCAACAGGCAGGAAAACACATGTGAAAATTATTTTTCCTGTAACAGAGACAGACAAACAGAATGAGAGAAGTGGAGCCTGAGAGATGCCCACCAAGCCACTTGTGATGGGCATCTCTGTGGCGGGATTTGTAAGCATCTTCTCCCTGTGGTGATGTCTAGATGTTTTATAATGCACGTATGACTCTGATAGTTCTAAAACTATTAAAGTCATATGTTCAATGTTATCCACTCATCACTCATTTTTGGAGTAAAGCACATTATTTAGGTTTTAATTTTTAAAGGATTTGTGACAAAAATAAAGCTTTATTATAGTACAATAATGAATTTTAAAGCAATTCAGAATCAAGAAAAGAAGAAAGCACTTCCAGGGAGGGAAACTCTGACAGGGGTGCTCACCGTTCCAGTCCTTCCCTGTGTGTGCACGTTGTATTCATTAGACACATGTGTGTACCTGCATTCCCACGCTCATGCATGCATGTGTGGATGCTTGTGCTTGGTCACATGTGTGCAGTTGGAACGTTGGGCAGGAGGATTCTGAGGTGTGAGACCCACTGGAATCCACTCCCCTAGGGGTGGACACTGCCAGTCAGTCCACTTCCTCCTTGTCATTTTCAGTGTCCCCACATCAGAATTTGTGCAGCCCCTGCTGTGGAACATGAGCCATTTCCAATTTTCGCTCCCATCGTTGTGCTGAAGGGAACTTCTGTGTCCATAAATCTTTATTTAGGACAAGTCTCTAGAAGTGGAGATTCTCTGCCTAGTGTAAACATGATTTTAAGGTGTTGCAGGCAGTTCCCTAAATCTTGGGTCACCTTGTCCACTTTGAGCCTCATTTGGGAAGGCAGGGGTGCCAGGGTGCCGAGATCTGGGGCTGAGGCCTCAGAAAAGGAGGGAAAAGGAGGGTTTGTGATCAGAAGAGATGAAAGTACCTGAGAATGTGACCATGCCCAGCTGGAAGGTCCTCATCCATCCTGCCTGTGCCCTGCCCCATGTAACACCACCCACACTCATACCCCTACCTACACCAGCCTCACTCTGCTCCGTAACTGAGCTGTGCATCCTGGCCCTGCCATCCAGAACACTGGAAGCTGTGGGCCTGTACATTCTGGCCTGCTCCCTCTCCCTCAAAGCATGGAGCCCATTCCTCTCTGTCCGGAAAGCAGGTTTGGGGAGGCTCAGACAGTCACAGGACCACTGTGACTGTGCTCTATCCAGGTGAAGATCTCAGTTACCATAGCAGAACCCACTCGAGTTTGTGTGAGAAGAAGGGACCTTACAAGGAGGTCCCTTGTGGCATTCATGAAAGGTGCCAGAAGGTCAGAGCATCAGGCTTGAGGCCTTGGGGCAGACCACAGCACCCAAACCACAGAGATCTTCCAGCAGTGACCTCTGCCTTGGCCCTGTGCTAGCCCCCAGCCCACACACCCAGCACAACCAGCTTCTATGAGGGGACTCTGCTAAGTGGGGATGAGGGGGAGAGCCCTCCTCACATTCAAAATCAGGTCAGGTGGAGTCCCTTTGATCTGAGGCAGCCAGGTGAGGGCACAGTCACTGATGTATCACTTGCCTGCCCAGCATGGGACTCTCCCAAGCAGAGAACATAGGTCCTCGAGGTGGAGACTCACCAGGCTCTCCCTGGAGGAAGAGAGAGAAGCCTCTGATAGTAGGGGTAGCAGGAGAGAGGGGAGAGGAGGATATTTTTGTGGATGTCAGTCTTCTAACCTGTTTTAACATAAGCCACAGACTCAGAGAAAGTGTTTTCAAGACAGATCTGAGAGTTTTTCATCATGACGGGTGCTAAATTTTGTCAAATGCTTTTTCAGCATCTGTTGAGATGATCACATGCTTTGTATCTATCATTTTGTATATGTGGTATGTCACTTCCATTGATTTGCAGATATTGTACCAACTTTGCATCCCAGAATACAATTCCTATAAAAATGCCAATGGCATATTTCATAGAACTAGAGCAAATAACCCAAAACTTTATATGGAACCACAAAAGACCCCAAATAGCCACAGCAACATTGAGAAAGAAAAACAAAGATGGAGGAATTATGCTACATGATCTTAAACTATACTACATGGCCACATTAATCAAGAGCATGGTACTGGCAAAAAGGAAAGACACACATAGATCAATGGAACAGAATAGAGAAACCAGAAGTAAATCCATGCCTATGTGGTCAATAAATATTTGACAAAGGAGGTAAGAACATACAATACAGTAAATGGTCTATTCAATAAATAGTGTTTGGAAAATTTGGCAGATATATGCAAAAAAATGAAACTAGGTCACACTCTTACACCATACACAAGAATAAAGTCAAAATGATTAAAGACTTAAATGTAAGACTTAATACCATAAAAATCCTAGAAGAAAACAGAGACAGTAAAATGTCAGACATTTCTGGTAGCAATAGCTTTTGTGACATGTATCCTTGGGCAAGAGAAACAAAATAAAAAATAAACAAATAAGACTACATCAAACTAAAACCTTTTTGCACAGAGAAGGAAACTATCAACAAAATGAAGACAATCCACTGAATGGGAAAACTTATTCACCAATAATATATATGATACAGGGTTACTATACAAAATTTATGAAGAACTTTTTTAATTCAACACTAAAAAAATGACCAACTAAAAAATAAGCAAAGGACCTGAATAGACACTTATTCAAGGAGGACATACAGATGGCCAGTAGACATATGAAAAGGTGTTCAATGTCACTAATCATCAAGGAAATTCAAATTAAAGCCACAATGAGATATCACCTCACACCTGTCGAAATGGTTATCAATAAATCAACAAAAAATAGGTATTGGCAAGCATGTAGAGAAAAAGGAATCCTAATGCACTGTTGGTGGGAATGCAGACTAGTATAAGCACTGTGGAAAACAGTGTGGAGTTTCCTCACAAAATTAAAAATGGAACTGCCTTTTGACCCAGCAATTCTACTGCTGGGAAGATACCCTAAGAATCCCAAAACACCACTTGAAAAGAATATATGTACCCTTATGTTCATAGCATCATTATTTACAATAGCCAACATCTGGAAAGAAAAAAGTACCCATCAGCTGATAAATGGATAAAAAAAATTGTGGTACATTTACACAATGGAATACTATGTAGCAGTAAAAAAGAAAGAATTCTTACCTTTTGTGACATCATGGTTAGAACTGGAGACTATAATGCTAAGTGAAATAAGCCGATCAGTGAAAGACAAATACCATGTGATCTCACTTATAAGTGGAATCTAATGAACAAAATAATGAGCAAAATAGAATCACAGGCAAGGAAACATGGAACAAACTGACAGCTGCAAGAGGAGAAGGGGAAGGTGGGAACTGGTTGAAAGAAGGTAAAGAGATTAGTCAAAGAACATATGTGCTTGACACATGGACATGGACAATGGTGTGGGGATTGACACTGTGAAAGTGGGGGGGGGTGCTGGGAGGAGGGGAAAAGGGGGGAGAACTGGGATAACTGTAATAGCATAAACAATAAAATATTTAAATTAAACAATAGGACCTCCAGCCAAGATGAAGGCTTAGGTAGATACACTTTGCCTCCTCACACAACCAAAAGGTGACAACAACAAATTTAAAAACAAAAAAAACAACCAGAACTGCCAGAAAATTGAGCTGTATGGAAGTCCAACAATCAAGGAGTTACAGAAGAGACATTCATCCAAACTGGTAGGTGGGGCAGAGACTGGCAGCCAGTGGGGACAGGACAAACAGCAAGGCAGTGGCTGGTGGCCCCACATTTGCAAACAGACAAACTGGGAGAAGCAACAGGGGAGTAAGACAGACTGCATGACCCTGGGTTCCCACGTGGGAAAAGAAAGCCTCAAAACCTCTGGCTGTAAAAATCTCTAAGGGTTGCAGTAGTTGGGAGAAACTCCCAGCCTCACAGGAGAGTTCACTGGAGAGATCCACAGGGTCCTAGAATGAACAGAAATGCACCAACCTGAGAATCAGAACCAGAAGGGCCCAAGTTGCTTGTGGGTAGTGGTGGAAGTGACTGAAAGCTGCTGAGAGCTGAGTAAGCAGCATTGTTCCGTCTCTGACCCCTCCCCTACATACAGTGCCACAACAAAAGGAAGTGGGTTGTCCCTCCCTGGTGAATACCTAAGTTTCCACCCCTTACTATGTAACAGGTACTCCAAGACAAAGAAATATGGCCCAAATGAAAGAATAGATCAAAATACCAGAAAAAATAGCTAAGCAATGAAGAGATAGACAGCCAATCAGATGCAGAGTTCAAAACACTGGTAATCAGGATGCTCACAGAAATGGTTGAGTATGGTTGCAAAATAGAGGAAAAAGTGAAAGCTCTGTGAAGTGAAATAAAGAAAAATAGATAGGGAACCAACAGTGAAGGGAAGGAAACCAGGACTCAAATCAATGATTTGGAGCAGAAGGAAGAAATAAATATTCAACCAGAACAGAATGAAGAAACGAGAATTCAAAAACCATGAGGAGAGGCTGAGGAACCTCTGGGACAACTCTAAATGTTCCAACCCCCAAATCATAGGGGTGCCAGAAGGAGAAGAGGAAGAGCAAGAAATTGAAAACTTATTTAAAAAAATAATGAGGGAAAAGTTCCCCAATCTAACAAAGGAAATAGACTTCCAGCAAGTCCAAGAAGCTCAGAGAGTCCCAAACAAGTTGGACCCAAGCAAGCACACACCAAGGCACATCATAATTACATTACCCAAGATTAAAGAAATGGAGAGACTCTTTTTTAAAACATTTTTAAAGATTTATTTATTTATTCCTTTATAGACAGAGGGGAAGGGAGGGAGAAAGAGAGGGAGAGAAACATCAGTGGTGGTTACCTCTCACACACACCCCAACTTGGGACCTGGCCCGCAACCCATGCATGTGTCCTCTCTGAGAATCAAACCAGCGACCTTTTGGTTCACAGGCCAGTGTTCAGTCCACTGAGCCACAACAGCCAGAGCAAGAGAAACTCTAAAAAGCAGCAAGAGAAAAGGAGGCAGTTGCCTACAAAGGAGTGCCCGTAAGATTATCAGATGATTCCTCAAAAGTAAATTGCAGGCAAGAAGGGGCTGGAAAGAAGTATTCAAAGTCATGAAAGGCAAGGACCTACATCCAAAATTACTCTATCTAGCAAAGTTATCATTTAATGGAAGGGCAGATAAAGTGCTTCCCAGACAAGATCAAGTTAAAAGAGTTCATCATCACCAAGCCATTACATGAAATGTTAAAGGGAATTATCTAAGAAAAAGAAGAATATCAAAACTATGAACAGTAAAATGACAAATTCACAACTATCAACAACTGAACCTAAAAACAAACAAACAAACAAAAAAAACTAAGCAAACAACTAGAACAGGAACAGAATCACAGAAATAGAGATCACATGGAGAGTCATCATCAGGGAGGGGGAGAATTGGAGAAAAAGATACAGGGAATAAGAAGCATAAATGGTAGGTACAAAATAGACAAGGGTAGGTTAAGAATAGTATAGGAAATGTAGAAGCCAAAGAACTTATATGTACAACCCATGAACATGAGCCAAGGGGAGAGGAGAATAATGGGGAGGGAAAAAAGGACAACTACAATAGCATAATCAATAAAATATACTTAAAATTAAATTTAAAAAAATAAAAAGCAAGAAGCTCCTGGACCACCAAACTCTAACTCTGAAATCTGAGCTGGGAGGGAGAGCAGCAGACTCCAGGATAAAGACCACATGGGTTTGTGTATCCTGCCACACACCTGGATTTAAAGCTCACACTGTTCATGAGCTGGCGGCTATCTTGAAGCTAACCAGTAACCAGTGACTCAAATACTCAGAAGTTCTTTCTACAATGGTTACAGGAAACCTTCAAATGCCCTTCCAGGTAGCTGGTCCTTAACATCTCTTCTCTTTATCCTTACTTTACTGTAATTGCTTTTCTTTCTTCTCCTGCTTTTTCTTGTTACCTATCTCCTCTTTCTTTTCCTTTTTTCTTTTTCTCTTCAGGCTTTCTTTTGTTTTTTCACATACTACTGATGTCTACTCAGGACTGAGACAACATGTTATTCATCTCTACACGCAGTGCCTTGCTCAGTGCCTGGGACTTAGTAGATGCTCCATAAACAGTACTTCTATTTCTCCTCCTTTTCCTGCTCCCTTCTAAGAGCCCTCCATAGTTTCTCAGGCCTGGATGTGGGTCACAATAGTCATATCACAGTAATACTCATACCTTAGCAGCCAGGAAATCATTGTTAGCCGTCTCCTAAATTCTCAGAGTAAAATTGCATGATTTTATTGCAGGCTTCCCTCCACAAAATAGCAAGCTCCTGGGCTGACTCAATCAAGTCAATTCCACTTATGAAAATAAATTAGGTGGGAGATAAGGTTCAAGACTATTCTCAGTGAATTAAAATTTCAAGTCACTGGGGAACTTTTTAATCCAATCAGCCAGTTGTTGCAGTGTCTTTCTGAAAGTCCTAGTTTTTTTGTTTTTTGTTTTTTTAATTTTTATTGTTATTCAATTACAGTTGTTTGCATTTTCTCCCCATCCCTCCAACCCACCCCAGCCAAACCCACCTCACTCCCCCACCTCCACCCTCCCCCTTGATTTTGTCCATGTGTCCCTTTATAGTAGTTCCTGTAATCCCCTCTCCCCACTATCCCCTTCCCACTCCCCTCTGGTATTGTTAGATTGTTCTTAACTACAATGTCTCTGGTTATATTTTGTTTGCATTTTTCTTTTGTTGATTATGTTCCTAGTTTTGATGTCATGTGTTTCCATTTAAACACATTAGCAGCTAAAATCATCAAAAAATCAAACTTTTCCTGCTGGATTTTGTGAAATGCCAGGAGGATACCTGGTCATTAAGTTCATTTTAAGTGAAGGAAAGCAAAACTGTTCACAAAATAAAAATGTATTTTTAAAACTACAAAAATGAAATGCACCCCACATTGGGAGGTAGCCCTCCCCCTTCCCTGGGTCTCACAGGCTCCACCAATCTCACTAGACCTATCTCTCTCCAGAAAAAAATTGAGCTTTGGTGGAAAGCATCTCATAGCCTAGACCTGAAACTGTGTGACCAGCTACTTCAAACTCAATAAAGGGTCTGGAGACCATAACTTATCTCCCACCCCAGCACAGTGCTTTGCTTTACCAGTAAGAGGGACTAATGTGACAACCCCAAATACTTAAAACAGAGAATTAGGCCTTTGGGGAATGTGGTGGATTGATTGCAATAATGGCCCCCAATTTTTTATACCTCCATATGCCCATGCTCTTCGTAGTGTCTTCCCACATTGACTCAAGCCAGTGGCTTAAGCCACTGTAACAGATGTCATGGGGAAAGACTTGAAAAGCCCTTGCACACTGGGGCTTGTCCTTTTCCTGCCTTTGGAGTCATGAGCTGCAGTGTGAAAAAGCCCAGACTAGCCAGCTGGAGCAGGAGAGGGCACATGAAACAGATGATGAGCCATCCTCTGAGCTCTCCTACACCAGCTGTGCCCCACGAGCCCAGCCAAGATTGGCCAAGCCTGGTCCCAATGAGCAGAGCAATACTGCTGACCCACATAAGTAGGAGCTTGATAAATAACTGTTCAGTCACTAAGTCTGGAGCTTCTGTTATGTAGCGAAAGTTCAGCAATGCAAAAGCTAATTTCCTTCATAAAAAGAACTACATATCTTTCACATATAAAAAACTCCTACAAATCAATAAGGGCCCAATTGTACAAATACATCCTTATTCGTGGGAGTATTTGTATGTTTAGGTATATCCTTTGCTTATTTTGCAATGGTAAAATATTTGAAACAATCTGATCTATCAAAATAGGCTTGGCTATAGTCACATTTTGTTGGTGGGTATACACCCTCATATGACTCCTCTGGAAGGCAATTTGGCAATATCTACCAAATTGTAAATTAATTTACACTTCAACCCAGCAACCTCACTTTGAGGGAATTGTCCTACAGATACACCTACATGACTATTGTAAAACAGTTATTCTCTGCAGGATTATTTGTAATAACAAAAGGTTAGGAACAACCCACACGTCTATCAACAGAGGACTGGTCAGAGAACATGCACAATGTAATGTCATGCGGAAGCCAGTCAAGAATGGGGAAGCTCTTTCAGAACAGACAGACAAAGATCCTCAAGATATCTTAAGTGAAAAAGAAATGTGTAGAGAAATGTCAAAGTATGATATATTTTTGTGTTAAAAGGTGTAGAGAAGTATGCAAAGTATGCTACCTTTTTGTGTTAAAAAGGTAGAGAACAAAGAAACACACATACATATAAACATGTATACTTACATCTGCATAAAAACTCTTGATCTGCGCACAAGAAGATAAAAGTGGTTACTTAGGGTGGGGTGCAGCTCGGGGACATGGCATCTGATTGGCAAGAGCAGGAAGGAAAACTTTTACTGTATACCTTTTATTCCAAACAAATTCGAGTCTTTGCCCTCGTTATTCTCCCAAAACTGCTGGTGTCAAGGTAAACAGTGACTTCTGCTATGCTAAAATGCAATGTGCTTTTCTCTATCTTCACTGTACTTAATTATCAGACATCCTTGACCTTTTTCTGCTCCTTGAAACACTTTCTCTGTTCGGCTCCCTGGACTCAACAGGCTCCTGGTTTCTCTCTGACCTCAATGCTCCTGGTTTCTCTCGCTTCTCACTCTCCTTTGCTGGCTCCTTCCCTTCTCTCTCTCAATGCCAGACAGCCCCCAGGGCTCAATCTTCAGAATTATTTTCCATCTATACCCACTCTGTGGTGATCAAATCCAGTCCCATGACTTTAAATAGTGTCTCTTTTAAAAAATTCCAAAATCTCCATGTTCATGTCTATTCTCTCTCCTGAACTCCAAACCCAAATAACAGTGACAGTCACCTCAAATTTAACATGTACAAAATAAATTTCCAGCTCTCCTTTCCAAAACTTGCTCTGCTTTTGACATTTCAGTTCAGAGAAATCAAAATGATCTGGTGCTCAGGCCTAAACTCTTTTATTCACCCTTGAGCCCTGTCCTCTCGCACCCCATGGCCAATCCAACCATCATTCCAATGTTACCATGGTCTACCATCACCTGCCTGGATTACTACACCTTCCTACTAGTCCCCCTGCTTCCTCTCTAACAACTCCATGCTATTCTCCACCAACCAGAAAGAATGACCCTTACATACATCAAATCCTGTCAGTCCTCTGCTCAAAACCCTCCAGTGGTTCCCATCTCAGAGTAAAGCCAGTGCCTTCTATAATGGCCTCCAAGGTCTTCACGGTCACAACCCAAGATGTCCACATGGTCTACCCCCTCACCTTTGTTCAAGTTTCACCTTCTTGGGTGCATGTGCCTGACCACCTTCTATCATCCTCAAACTCTTCATCTCTGCTTATTTTTCTCCAGGTCCCCCAGTATACATTCTAACACTCCATATAATTCACTTACTCTGTATATTGCTAGCTTCCTCCACTAGAAGTAAGTTTCATCATTTGTTGCAGTATCCCTAGCATGTAGGATAGTGGTATATAGTGGACACTCAGTAAGTATTTCTTAAATTAATAGCATGTGGATAAATGGAGTGATAATATTTTGAAATTGTGAATAGTGTATCTATTTACAAAATTAAATTGAAAGGGAAAAAGAAATGGGTTTTATGGGGAAATAAATAAAAAGGAAAAAGTTACTTAGCTAAATAAATGCATTTAGGTCAAAAGAATGAGATAGTTCTATGAATAATCTCCAAGCTAAATCATTAAGGGAAAAAGCCAGGTGCATACATTCAGAAAAATTATATGCATATATGCTTCTGGAGTGTATTTAAGAAACTGATTATAATTATTGTGTTGGAGAACTGGGTAGCTAGAGGACAAGGAGAAGCAGAAACTTGCTTTTCAAGGAACATCTCTTTAGTCTTTTAAAAAAATTTCGTAACATGTGCAAACAATACCTGCCCCCAAAATAAAATAACAAAAGATTGTCACTGTGAGTTATACTCCAAACTCAGCATGTAACTGATTACAACTGAGATATGCAAATTTTCCTTGAATAGGAAGAATGAATCCCAGGACTTGACTGTAAGACATGTCTGAGTGCGTCTGAAGTGTCTGCAGAAAAAAATGTGTCTGGGAAAAGAGGAGCCAGCATTGCAAACGTGTTCAGTGCCCATCAAGCACCACCCATTGGAGTATCCTGCCAACCCAACCAACTTTGAGTGCTTGGTCCAGTAGTAAGCCATAACTCTTCCATCCAAAAGGACATAGAGGATGGAAACATGTGGCCCATTCCCCCACCAACACGCTCATCTTGGAGAAGCTGTAAGACCAAGAAGAAGGTCCTCCTTTGCACCACCCTGACTTTGGACATGTTACTTCATGGATTTCCACTGGTGAGGTCAACCCTATTGTCTCGTCAATCAGTTCAGGTTTCCAATAAACTGGTTGCCTGTCTATAACAAATTTTCACGTGTCCACAGAGAAACCAGACAAAACACAGAGTAGTCACTTTTCCCCCCAGACATGTGCATATGTTTTTTTGGAATACTTTTAAAAACTGTTAATTTGTTGACTTTTTGTGGTGTCCAAATGCCTTCCATAAAACTCTAGTTTTGGTAACAATGCTACTGCCTGGTGTTTAATCTAATTAATTTCCTCTTTTCTAATTTTTGCATTCATACAGCCAGCTTTTGATCATTACTCGACTTTTCCCACTTGCACCAGCCAGCCACAACTTCTAAGTATTCTGATTCCTGGATTGCTTGTTTGTATTGTAAATGACTGGCCAGGAATTATGGTGTATAGACATATGCCTCAAGGTTGTTTAATGTGAGTATCCCACAAAAGGATTTGCTCTCAGAATTTAGTGCTGGTAGATCAAGAACATCACCCAGCTTGTGGCAAATTCATAACCCTCTACCAGCTCCCACTATCCCTACCCTCATCCCTGCCCCCAAGAGAGACTGGTGCAAATAAAAGAAATTTGAACACTTTGCTCAGAAACCTAAAAAAGAAAAAAAAAACATGTCTAAGATTTTATACACTGCACATCAGCCAAGCCCTTTAGACGTTCATTCATACTTTTTAATTAGAAGCAAAACTTACCAAGTTTGAGTAGATTACCTATTTCTGAAATACTTCAAGACACATTATTATTGACCTGAATGCTAAATTATATAGAGGAATTCTTTTAGTTATTGTCTAAAATGTATATGCTCATATTTGTTCGCTATTTGCATAAAGAAATGTTGGAAAGATACACTAGAACTAATTAGTGTTGGGCAGGATAGGATGGGGACAGGCACAGGGGTGATACTTCCATGAAATATCTTTTAAATCATTTCGATTTTGGGACTGGAGGAACATATTATACATTCAAGTTAAGAAAAAGTAACATCTAGCCCTGGCCAGTGTGTCTCGGTTGGTTGGAGCGTCATCCCATACACCAAAATGTCATGGTTTTAATTCCTGGTCAGGGCACATACCTAGGTTGTAGGTTCAGTACCCAGTTGGTGTGGTATGAGAAGACAACCAATTGATGTTTCTCTCTCATGTGGACATTTCTCTCTGTGTCCCTCTCTCTCACTCTGCCTCTCTCTCTAAAAAGCAATGAAAAAATGTCCTTGGGTGAGTATAAAAAAAAAGTAGCATCTATATATATGTAGAGTCTTGTTTCTGTTGGAAGAATTTTTTGCATGGGGCATAAAGACGTGCAACATTTTTGGTGTTCTCTGTGCCCTCAGCAAGAGATAAAATCAGATCCTTCCAGAGAGCAAGGATTCATAGGGGTAGTATGTATATCTTCTAGTGCTTAGACATCTTGGGACCTTGCTGACTTTGGAGGGACTACTTCTCCCACGGTTAGCCAATTCCTAGAGATAGTAAACAACTGCCTTTGAGCATGTCTTGTATGTGCAAACAAACCAATCCAGAAGACACACACCTCCAATGTCCTCTGTGGGGCTCTCACACTCTGGGCCACTGTCCCCCTGACCTAATCAGCCCAGGGCCAGCCTCTGTGTCCCAGAGCCCACTGAAATTATTCAACCAGGCCAATCATAAACCTGCTCACCCTGCCTCACCTGTTCCTCCATGTGGAAACACAATGAAGACTGTTACCCACAGCTCCCTCATCCCCCTTTTCCTCCTGACCAGTTCTGGTGTTCCCCGTGTGGTCCCGCACAGTGTGACATGACCCTGCCCTTTTCTTGGAATCTGAGTAACAAACTATATTTTCAGTGGTAATCCTTCTGATCTGTTGGCCTTGACATACCCTTAAAATAGTAAAATCTACATTTTAAAATAGTATGAGCAGGAGGTACATTAGCACAGCCAACATGGGACAGAAATTTCACTTGCAATAAAAACACTTGTAATTTGAGAGAAGGCCTTCTTAAATGAAGACCAAGAATGCATTCTACCCCCAGGAGGAGAACTGTTTTTATTAATGAGCTCCATCTGCTCAATTACCAGGTAGCTTGTGCTTGTCTGCTGCCCCACAACAAAGACAAGTACTGCCCAGCATGTCCATTCTGCAGGCATCAGCAGAGGACAGTCCTAGATCACATCCACATTGTGTCTTTGACATCAAGAGAGTCTCATCTCCTTCTTCGAATCCATCATCTATTTATAAAACAAAGAGGGCATGATTCCCCTGCCTAAAACAAGAATTCGTTGAAGGTTCTTTTCAAATGGTACAGTTGGGTGACTTAAATGGTTTGATTTACCAAAAGTGATTTTTGTTTTAATTGCACACCACTTTGCAGTAGCCTAGTAAGTTTCATGACAATAGCCCTCACAATTGTCAGTGATAAGGAGTATCCGGGCCAAAACCGCCAAGGGTCTCCTGGATACCATGACATGAGGGACATGACACAGAGCAAATAAAGACAGAAGCAGGTTGTTCTAAACCAGTCTCTGGAGAAATGTGTGGGCAAGACTGCATGCAACTTCACACCTGAACCTGAACTCCTCTGGTATTGATTCTCTGAAGGTTTAAAGACCGAAAATTCCTGATTATTTTACTTGGTTGTTTTTTATTAGGAGATATATTGGCAAAAATATTGCTACATATGATACCTGAAAATTTCCTACCTAAGTTTTCCTGTAGAATTTTTATGGTGTTATGGCTTATATTTAAGTCCTTTATCCGTTTTGAGTTTATTCTGGTGTATGGCATACGTTGGCGGTCTAATTTCAGTTGGTTGTTTTGTTTGTTTGTTTGTTTGTTTTTGCACTTACTAGTCCAGTTCTCCCAACACCATTTATTGAAGAGGCTATTTTTTACTCCGTGTTGTGCTCATGCCCCCTTTGTCAAATATTAACTGACCATAGAGATTTGGGCTTATTTCTGGGTTCTCTATTCTGTTCCATTGATCTGTGTGTCTGTTCTAATGCCAGTACCAGACTGTTTTGATTACAGTGGCCTTGTAGTATAGTTTGTTATTGGGTATTGTGATCCCTCCTACTTTGTTCTTCTTTCTCAAATTGCTGAGGCTATTTAGGGTTTTGGGGGGGGGTTCCAATATAAATTTTTGAAACATTTGTTCTAGATCTGTGAAATATGCCCTTAGTCTTTAATAGGAATTGTGTTGAATCTATAAATTGCTTTGGGTAGTATGAACATTTTAATGGTGTTAATTCTTCCAATCCATGAACATGGTATATGCTTCCATTTGTTTGTTATCTTCTTTTATTTCTCTCTTCAGTGTTTTGTAGTTTTCTGAGTACAGGTCTTTTACCTCCTTGGTTAAATTTATTCCTAAGTACTTTAGTTTTTCTTTTGCTATAGTAAATGGGATTTGTTTCCTAGTTTCTGTTTCTGATGTTTCATTGTTGGTGTACAAAAATTCCATTGATTTCTGAATATTGACTTGGTATCCCACTATATTGCCAAATTCACTTACTAGGTCAAGTAGTTTTCTGGTGGAGACTATACGATTTTCTATGTACACTATCATGTCTTCTGCAAATAATGACAGTTTTACTTCTTCCTCTGTAAGTTGGATGCCTTTTGTTTATTTTTCTTGTCTTATCACTGTGGCTAGAACTTCCAGTACTATGTTAAATAGAAGTGGTGAAAGCAGACACCCTTGTCTTGTTCCTGAACTTAAGGGGGAAGCTTTCAGTTTTTGCCTATTGAGTATAATGTTGGTGATAGGTCTCTCATATATGGCTTTTATTATGTTGAGGTATGCTTCCTCTGTTCCCACTTTGCTGTTTTTATCACAAATGTGTGCTGGATTTTATCAAATGCTTTTCCAGCATCTATTGATGCAATCATGTGATTTTTGTCCTTCGTTTTGTTTATGTGATATATTACATTTATTGATTTGCTGATATTGTACCATCCTTGCATCCCTGGAGTAGATTCCACTTGATCATGGTGTATGATCTCTTTAATACATTGCTGAATCTGGATTGCTAATACTTTGTTGAAGATTTTAGCATCTATGTTCATCAGAGATATTGGCCTGTAGTTTTCTTTCTTTGTTATGTCTTTACCTATTTTTGGAATTGGGATGATACTGGCCTTGTAAAAAGAGTTTGGGAGTCTTCCCTCTTCTTGAATTTCTTGGAATAGTTTGATAAAGATAGGAGTTAACTCTTACTTAAACATTTGATACAATTCACCTGTGAAACCATCTAGCCCATGGCTTTTGTGTGCCAGGAGTTGTTTGTTTTTAACTATGCTTCAATTTCACTAGTTGTTATAAGTCTATTCAGGCTTTCTGCATCTTCTTGATTCAGTTTTGGAAGATTGTATATTTGTAGGAATTTGTCCATTTTGCCCAGGTTGTCCAATTTCTTGGCATGTAGTTGTTCACAGTAATTTCTTACAATCCTTTGTATTTCTGTGGTATCAATTGTAACTTCTCTTTCATTTCTGATTTTATTTATTTTTGTCCTCTCTTTTTTTCTTGATTAGTCTGGTTAAAGGTTCATCAATTGTGTGTTATCTTTTCAAAGAACCAGCTCCTGGATTTATTGATCTGTTGAATTGTTCTTTTAGTCTCTCTGTCATTTATTTCTGCTCTGCTCTTGATTATTTCCTTCCTTCTACTTATTCTGGGCTTTGTTTATTGTTGTTCCTCTACTTCTTGTAGCTGTAGGGTTAGGTTGTTTATTTGAGATTTTTCTACTTTCTTTAGGTAGACCTGTATTGCTATGAACTTCCCTCTCAGGACTGCTTTCTCTGTGTCCCATAGATTACGGGTTGTTGTGTGTTCATTTTCATTTGTTTCATGATACTTTCTGACTTCTTCCTTGATCTCATTGTTGATCCATTCATTATTTAATAAGATGTTATTCAGTCTCCATGTATTTGAATGTTCTTGAGTTTTTTCCTTGAGGTTGGTTTCTAGTTTTGAAATATGGATTGAAATCCATTGTAATCTGATTACATGTTTGATATGATTTAAATTTTCTTGAATTTGTTGAGATTTGTTTTGTGTCCTACCACGTGGTGTATCTTAGAAAATGTTCCATGTGCATCTCAAACGAATGTATATTTTGCTTCTTTGGTGTGAAAGGTTCTGTGTGTATCAATTAAGTCCATTTGATCTAGAGTGTCCTTCAATGCCACAATATCCTTGTTGATTCTTTGCTTGAAAGATCTATCCATTTTTGATAATGGGGTGTTAAAATCCCACATAATGACTGTGTTGTTGTCAATATCTTTCTTGAAGTCCTCCAAGATTTTCTTCATATATTTAGCGTTCTCCTATGTTGGATGCATATATGTTTACCAGGGTTGTACTCTCTTGTTGGACTTACTCCCTGAAGTATTACATAGTGGCCTTCCCCTTGCCACGTTTTGTATGCACCCTTTGTGAAACATCTTATGTACTCCTTGGCTTCCAAACTTCCTATCAGCTAATATTCCATCATTGAATGTTCCATTATTTGTCACAGGATCAGGTAAGTATCCCAGTTGGAGGCAAGAGCAAGCAGACTCAACTTCCACCTACTTGGCCACCAACTTCTCTCTCCCCAGATGAAACAGACTTTAAAACAAAGGTTCATACCTGCTGTGAGTCTCACTAAACTCCTATGCATCCTGGGTCCACCAGAATTCTGCGCTCACGAAATACCACAAACACTATATGCCTAATGATTTTTAGAACACAAGCAAATTAGCTAATTCACATAAAAATCCTGACTTCCAGTTTCTATTGAAAGAGTGGGAGAAATGGCCACCCTGGGCCCATACCAGTTCTGTAGTAAATGCTGCCATTACACAGCACATAAGCTCTCCACCTGCCAGTCCCTTCCACTCTGTATTTCCCTGTCCATAGCGAGGCTGACTGCTAAAACCACTTATCTGTACTTGTTTCTTTCAAAGGTACAAACATGAAGAATGGGCCTAGGACATGTTTTCCCAGAAAAAAAAAAAAGGAAGCCAGATAATGCTCTGATGTGCTTTTTAAGAAAACACATCCAAGCATCTGACGCCTACTTTAGAGTTCCCACTGTGTACTGATTAGAAACAATGAAGCTTCTTGGATAAAAGCTGAGTTTGGGGAGCCAACAGAGAGCCCCGATGGGGAAATACAGTCACAGCAAGCAAATGGGCTCAGGAAGCTGCTATCACTGAGGCCAAAGAGCTTGGGAGAAGTTCCTCTGCAGAATGGAGTAATGAGGAAATCCCATGAAATCAATTGAAGCTTGAATGGTAACTAACTAAACATGGTGGTTGATTCAAACCTTAAATGCTAAGCAAGCAGCTCTATCCTTGAATGGAACTGAATTTTACCCCTCAAGAGAAGAAAAGCAACTGGTCACCCCCATCAGCCACCCAATAGCTGACTTGAAAGCAGGATGCATTAAACTGAACACAGCTGGAAGGCAGAAGGGAAATGCAAAAATGCATGGATATCCCGTACGTGCAGCTGGGTCACAGAAGAGGTTTGCCAAAGAGCAGTAGGGAGAAGGGGAAAATCCTTAAAAAAAAACTGTTCATTCACTTTTCATTTTGGACAGATTATTCCCTATGCTAAGAATAAAACATACTCCTCAGTAATAATGAGAGGAGCATGCTCAGGGCTAGTCTGAGGGGCAGGGTTTGGTTTCTGCCCCCTCTTGGCAGGGAATAAAAAGAAGCACACCTTTATACACAAACACCTTACATCCATAAAAGGAGAGTAATAAATTTTATTTAATTAAAATAGATTAAAAAACAGACTGTGTAAAAGAATTAGGATTCTCAATAATTTACTATTATTTACATTAGCAAATGTTGGTCCTTAGTAGACACTGTGAGGACTTAAAGGAGAGAAGCACGCAGAGCCCAGCCCCTCCCTGAGGGCAAAGGGTGATAGGTAGACTGAGTGAGTGGCTTTCCTCTCATTACCATCCTTTCATGTTAGTATGGCAATTCCATCACTGAGAGCTGGGTAACCAGCAGGAGAGGTGAACCTCTGATGCCCAGGGTGGCTAAAGCACTGCTACCCTGAAGAGATGCCGGCAGGCCAGGCGCAGATTCTTTTTCTCTACTGGAGAACTGTAACTCAGGGTCAGCTTATAGAAGCACCTGGCAGTCCATGATTTCTCCTGTCCCTGTTCCCATTCACAATTCACACCCCCTTTGACTGACACAAAGCCAGCCCACACTTTCCAGATAAAAGGTGAAGAACAGAAACAAAAGTCACACATCCTGCTTCCCAGGAAAATGCTGATCACCTAACATACCCTGCCTATGTCATGAAGAACTTGGGTGACTAACAAAATCTCACATGGGTTGTTTTGTGCGGTTGTAATGACAGGGATGGTGGGGAGTGAGGGGGTCCGGCTGGCCCTGAGCCACTGTACCTAGGAGAAGGCTCCTTTCCAGGAAGCAGCCACAGGAGAGGAGTAACCCAGTAAGACCCTGTGTATTCTGCCCTTGCACTGCGACATCCTGCAGGCACTTGTGGCTCCTCAAAACACTGTGGGGAGCGAGTCCCAGGAAGGCAGAAACAGGCTGGCAGAATGCAGTGGAGAGGTGGAGAGAGAAGGCCTGTCCACAGTAGCGGGCTTCGTGGACTCCGGAGACCTGACTCCTGTTGTTGGAGACTTGAGGTTGACCCCAACCCCAGGAAAACCCCACCGATCCACTCTCGAACACCAGGCCCCCGGATGCAGGCTGTTGAGTGGAGTGTGGCGGCAGAGCCATGCTTAGTCAACACAGGCGCCACAGAGACCAGGCCTGGAGCCGGAGCAGTGAACAGCAGCAGAACCAGCAGTTGAGGGCTGGGGGTGAAGGGACGCCCTGGAGGCTCAGTCCAAAATGTCCGTCTCAAAGGGAACCAGGTGGTAATAGGACAGGTTGGTGTCATACGCTGCTGGGTCATCACCATCCTCTAGCTCTGAGGTAAACTCACTGCCGTTCTCAAACCTGAAATGGGAAGGACAGAGGTGAGGGCTGAGGCTGGCTTACCCACCCCCACCTCCGCTGAAATGGAGAAAGGACAGAGGGTCTTTGAAATGAGGGCACTTAGGGATCGACTCAAACAGAACAGAGGGCTTTCCAGGATGCTCCACGATCGGTGGGCGTGGCCTTTTCAATGCTTGCTGAGGAAGTGTGGAAGGAACCTCAGTTACTATGAGGTGAGGGACCCTAGTGTACAGATTGTCACAGCTCTGGTTTATACTGCCTCAGACACTGCTATCTATATTCTTTAGCCAGTGGTTATTGAGCCATTCATTCATTCATTCATTCATTCACAGAGTAATGTTTTTTCTCTGTCTAGGGACTGCTGTGTGTCAAGCTCTGGGGACACAGCAGTGAACAGGGCAGGCAGGGCCTGTCTTTGGGAACAGGAGCTTGCCATGGGTTGGGCCATGTGAACTACAGCAAAATTGAGAAATGCCACCACGGTATATCCTTGGGTCAGGTCATACGGGAGGCAGGAGGAACCCAGGGAGGTGCTGGGTGAGGGCAGTAAGGTCAGCGGGGTGGGTCCCCATGTCTGGGTTAGCTGCCCATCTAACCCAGATGCGGCCTCCCAAACTAGAAGAAACAGACTCCAAACTTTAAAGGATGAATAACAGAGAAAGAAGGGCATGAAGCACATGCTCCCCAGGAAGGGAGAGGAGATGCTGCTGGTGCTTCTTCCATCTTCCTCAGCTAAGGACCCAGGGCCCAGAAGACGTGCGCAGGCAGCTCCTTCCGCTCGGCTCTCACTGGAAGCAGGAAGAGGCCTTTGGGTGCAGCGCACAGTGTGTTGCATGTCGTTTCCTGCTGCTTGAAGGCCTCGCTACTAGCAGACTCCTGTATGAGCTAAACTATACCTGGAGAGACCGGGAAGGGCACGAACTGACCAAATGGCACTGTAAGGAGTTTGACTTGGCTACACTGGCTGGGGCACTTGCAGGGGGGTGCGGAGATGTGGGTCCAGCCTTTCATCAAGAGGACACAGTGCAGAATCCCACTAGCCTCAAACATGGGGTTGGAGAGATGCATGCTTCCTTCAAGTCTAAGCCGATAAAAGTAGGGTACAGAAGAGGTTGCAGAGCTGCGTCTTCCTTTGACTGCGCAGTGAGGGGTGTGGAAAGATTCTGGGAAGGACTGGGGCCCATCTGGGTCTCCCCGCTCCCTGCCCTGCCCTGGGAGCACGGGCTGAGGAAAAGGAGGTGGCACTGTGACAGGAAACACTGTGCAGCCCACGAGGCAGCGTGTCTCATGGAGACAAGGCCATCTCTCCAGCTTTCTTATAGGATAGTACATTTCTTCCCTCAAAACAGCACTAGAATGAAACCAAAAGGGCACTCAAGATGCAAGAAAAGGCTCAAGGCAGGAGAGGGAGAGGGCCACAGTGATGGCCAGGATACAGCGCTGCCCAGGCAGCTTCCTATCCCCTGGCTACACCTCCTGCCCTCGGTCAGATGGCCCTGAGGATCAAGGATGAAAGGGGAAGCTGGATGCTCAGGAAAATGAGGCACCTTGGTCCTCAGCAGGCCTGGAAAATGCTTCTGCTCCTAACCTGTGGCAACAGAGTGAGGGCCACCTCAGTGGTGAATTTCCTGGGAGCCTGGCAACCCCTCCAGCCAACCAGGATGGTCACCAGGTAGAGGATGACTCATATCGCCATCAGACACATCCACTCATCCCCTGAGTGCAGTGGGTCTCTGGTCCTGGGTGCTAGTACCTGCCCTCTCCAGGGACAGGTGGGGCAGACTACTTGGCTCCATGGCACACCCCTAACCAGCAGGTCAGACACCACTGAATTCACAGCCTCTGGGCCAAACAGGCCCCTCTATCCCCCGCCCTTCAAGTATTGCTGAGGACGGTGGCGGCAGCCAGGTGGAAGAGCCTCTAGCTACTGAAATGTCATCTCTCCATGTCCTCCTGACCTTGCGGAGTCACCACACATCACCTGCCTGACAGCCCCCTGGAGTGTGAAAACAGACTGCTCCCGAGAGAGAGACAGCAGCAGGTCATCAGCTTGGCTATGCTGCCCTAGGTCAGGCACCCAGAGAAACACCTGGCAAGCCCAAGGCAGGAAGCCCTTCAAATAGGAGGCAGACATTTCTTCATTAGGCTTTAAGCTTTCCTGGGATCACAGAGGATTTCCTTTGCTTTCTCTCCCTGCCAGCCAGGTGTCCTGGGCAGGTGGCCACATGTGATGGCCGAGTCAACCCCGTCCACGCAAAGCTCCAGGCTAGCTGCGAGAGTCAAGATACCATCCTTGCTTTCTGTGTGTTTCTCCTTCGCAAAACTCTACAGTTGGCCTAACTTCTGACATCTGGCCTCATGCCAGGGTGCAGAAGGCTTCTCAAGGCCTCTTGAGATGGAAAAGGTTACCCGAGGAATACTGTGGAGCCAGAGCAAGGACCCTACAGCAACCAGTGATGAGGGAGGGCCACCACCACGACAAGCCCTAGCCAGACACTCCTCCATGAAGCTAGAGGACCTCTCCTTTGCAACACTCATTTAATACACATCAATCTTGTACCCCATGGTGCCAGCCCTGCATTATGAGCCACAGGCTGTGAACTAATGTGCTATCCATCTACACACACAGTAGGTGCAATGCCCTGTGTGTGTCATGGGAAGGCATGCAAAGGGACAACGGTATTTCAGAACAAGACCACCCCTTTGGCCTCGCCAGCCAACCCTCTTATACTAGCACCTAATGACATCACTGTGAATGGTTCTCGTGCCATCTACCGAAGAGATATCTGAGTAACTAAGAAAGTGGGAGCTGCTGGCTGGAGTGCGTTGCACGGGGCTCAGTCACAGACCAGGGGGCCTGCAGAGGTGACACATCCTGGGGTCACACTTTGTCCTGCAGTCAACTAGCCCAGATGTGTGTCTCGGCATGTGGGCCTGTCCTGGCCCATTTTTATTTTCAGTTGAGTGGATTGGCTGAGACCTGGGATGCCGAGAAGTCCCTCCATCTATGGGATATGCTTCTCCCGTGCCCCAGGGAGACTCTGCACACCCAGAGCCACCTCGGGGACTCCTAAGCCAGGCATTTCACACTCATTACCTGAGGTCTTCACAACGGACAATGCAAGACCATTATAGTCCAAATTCAAACTTAAGAGAAGCCAAGAGAGGGTAAGTGACTTCCTGACACTCACAAACCAGAAGAGCCCTGGGTTTGGCCTTGACAGTTAACAGAAGCCAAACTATGATGCGCCCTCAAGCCACTGCCCAATAATTCCCAAGGAGATGGCCGGAATCACAAAAAGGATGAAGGCGGCTGTGGTTTCAGGGGGCAAGGTGTGGGGCTTCCTAGAGCACTTAGAGCGGTCACAGTCTGTTACAAGAGAAAGGAAGAACGGAGAAGCGGTGTTTCTGGCTGTCCCGCCTTCACTGATCAGACACATCCTCTCTCCCTTCAGAGCAGGTTCCCTGAGTCTGGAGAATTTCTAGCCCTGCGATGTGAGGCCAACATGTAGGTGACACTTCTCCCCATCCTGGGAGACCAGGCCCTATGATCAAGGAGGCTTGTGGCCCCTGTCCTCCTCAGGGCCCAGCAGAGACCAGACCCTGGAGCCTGGCCACTTCTCCTCGACGGCCCATCATAGCTAGCCACCAGGGCAAAGGAAATTTGTTCCCACAAGCTGTATGAACCAAGGTCTCACTGCCCTCTAGAAAAGGCAAACTCTTTAAATAAATGTCTAAATACAGGCAGGATGGCTGGGTACTTCTGGCCACACATAGTTCCGGCCTACAGAGCTCTGCATGGCAATGAACCCCAGCCCCTGGCACTGGCCGGTGGCTCCAGGATCCCATCTGCAAAACTGCCTTCAAGTCAGTGTACTTACACATGCTCTGCCGGGTCCACACCCAGGTGCTGCTCTTTTCCGTTCGGTATACTGTGGTCAATAACGATGGTTTCCGTGTTGGCTAAACAGAACCCATTGGACCTCATGATTTCTGAAAATGAAAACAGTAAAAGAAACATTCAGGAGGGGTGAGGTTTTGAAGTCTGGGGCTTACACCAATCTCCAGACCTCCCCCTCCACCCACTGTCCCTTCTCCTCCGCACTAAGAGAACACTGCACCCCCAAGGTGCATTCTGGAGCCCATTCTAGACTTCTGCCACGCAGACTCGGGGGCTGACACCTAGCTTCACAGGAGCCGCACCGGCTGAGCTGACCTATGCAAGCCGAGAGGCCCCTCTCCCCCCCCCCGGGAAGAGGCTCTGGGTGTCTGAGCTCTCTCCCCACACACCCTTCCCCGTGCGTTGGAGCAGAAAGAGCGCTGCGCACACATCTGCCAGTCCGGGTCTGAGTCCAGGGCTGTGGCATGCCGCCAGGTGTGCAGTTCCTAGGCTCTCAGCCGTGTCTGAGGCAGGACAACACCATCACTGGGCTGCCACAACCATCGAATGAGGTAAGTGTGCGTTTTAAACCAAATAGGCGACTTCACTTTTTACTTTACCTAATTCTGTATATAAATTCATTTTTTTTTACCAACAAGCACAAAGTGTGATAATTTAAAGAAGCCAAGAAAGAAAACGTCTTCATGTCTACACTGGCTGTGTGGCGTTAGCTCTTTGGCAACGTGGCTCTGGTTGTCCACTGCTGGACGGTGTGGGAATGGGATGTCTGAGGGGGTGGCAGCTGAACTGGCACGGGCTGGGAGCTCGGACCCTGCAACTCAGCCCAACAACGAGCTCTATGATCTTAAATGACTATTTATCAATAAGATTTGCCAAGTAATTCACTGCTGAAGTTTCCACTGGGCTTTCTGGAGAACCAACAGAAAGTCGGTGCGTGGAACCTCTAGGGTCAACTACATTTCTAGGTGCAGGAAGGTGCAAAAAGATGTTTACCAAAGCCTCAGTGATTCTGAAGATGGCTGAACCTTAACAAGAAAGATTCTCTCACCTCTCAATTTTAAATGTATGGGAGCACTAATGTGAGCAATAAAACACACACACACACACACACTTTCTTTAACTGATTTCATTTAAGTCTGACTCAAATCTGTCCATCTCGGGAAGTATATAAAACCTCAGAGTCATGTCAGTACAGCCAGCAGACAGCCCTCACACCTTTCTCCCCTCCCCTTGCCAAGGGGATTTCTGGGGGAGAACCTTACAAGTGAAAATAAATGGCAATGCTTCATAACATTGCTAAACATGAAGAGATGCCTTGTATGGGAACTTCCTAATCTTTCTTAAATGTGAAATTTGGAGCTCTAGAAAATGGAATCTTTACCAGCCCCCGAGAGCACACGTGTAGTAAATCATTCCTTAGTTGCCTATGCTACTCCGTTGTGCACAGAAATGTGGTTTAATGGTTTGCAAGGCCATCTGGGCCCTCGAGAAAAATCCAGTTCTGCTATTTATCCCTCAGGAGCAGGCTCCTTCTTGCTCAGTTTCTCCATTTGTAAAATGGGAAAAAGAGTGTCCATCCCTAAGGGCCATCAGATGCAGATTAAAGGAGATGGGATTTGTAAAGAACCTAATAAGTGCCCAGGGCTTGATAAATGGTAGTTATTACTGCCATTGTTGTTAACGTCTTCGTATGTGTTGGGTCATGCAAATAAAAAGAACCAAAGCACCCTGCCTGGTGTGGCTCAGTGGACTGAGTGCCAGCCTGGGAACCAAGGGGTCACTGGTTCAATTCCCAGTCAGCGCACATGCCTGGGCTGTGAGCCAGGTCCCCAGTAGGGGCTGCATGAGAGGCAACCACACATTGATGTTTCTCTCCCTCTCTTCCTCCCTTCCTTCCCCTCTCTCTAAAAATAAAGAAACTTTTTTTAAAAAAGAAGCAAAGCATGTTATAATTGCAAAGAAGTTATAGCATTTGAACCTATCTTCAAACATAATTAAAATGTAAATTTCTGTGAAATCAGTTTAGTAACTAGAGCAAAAATAAAGGAGAGAATTACTAGCCAATTTACTTTAATCACATACATGACTGATTCCACAAAATAGCTCATTTTCAAGCTAATTTTTGCATTCATATTTTTTCACATTAAGTAGAGTCCTGCTTTGCCATTTCTTTTCTTTAAATTTTGAACTAATTTTAGAATTACAAAAAACATTGTAAAAATAGTGCAGAGTTCTCACATATTCCTCACCAAGTCCTATTATTAACATTTTAGGTAACTACGGCACAATTATCAAATGCAGAAAATTAACATTGCACAATACTGTTAACTAAACATCTCCCTCACCAGCTTTTTCACTAATGTCCCTCTTTTTGTTTTTGGTTCCAGACCCCATCCAGGACCCCTTGGTGCCGTAAGTGGTTGTGCTGTAGCATCCTAGGACCTCTGACAGTTCATCAGTCTGTTCTCCTCTCTCATGACTGGGACACTTTTGAAGAGCACTTTCCCTCAATTTGTCAGATATTTTTTAAGAGCTCAACTGAAGTGGCGCATCCTGGGCAGGAATCCTACAGAGGAATAGCGTGTTCTCCCCTATGCATCACATCAGGGGTTATGTGATGTCCGCTGGCCTTACCCCTGGGTAAGGAGGCTTCTGCCAATTTCTACAAAGTAAGGTTACTATCTTTCTCTTGGTAGTTAAGAAGTATCTTTTGGGGAGATCCATTGAGACTCTGCAACTCCTGTTTCTCCTGAAACTTTTGCCCACTAATCTTAGCATCTACCAATGGACCCTTTCTGAAACAATTACTATGGTGTTTGCCTAGTAGTGATTTTTCTTTTTCAACTCTAACAATATTTTCATATGCCCCATATGCCAATCAGTCCTTCAGCTCATTAATTCATATATACCTTTTATTCTTAGGTTTGATAAGTACTTAGATTAACATGGGATGAAGAATGGTTAAGGCTGTATTGACCCAAAGCATCACCAGATAGTCCACAGTATTTCCTGACTGACCTTGCTAGAGACCCAGGATGAGGCTCATTCTCACACCGCGAGCATCTGGCGCCACCTAGTGACTCCACTGGCCACTGCAGTCTGAACATTAGGAGGCTGAGCATGCAGAGGTTGGATGCTCCAAAGTCAGTGTGTGAAGAGCAGTCTCTGACAGCCAGGGAGGCCAGTGTCCATCCCATGCACTCCCTCCCTTAAAGTCTATGTCAAGAGCAAGAGAAAGTATTAAGATGTCCACGAGGAGCAGAGAAGGAGGAGGGTGAGTGGCAGCAAGCCAGGGCGTTTTCACAAATGAATACAATTTTGCAGGATAGGCATGGCGGTGGAGGAGCAGCCACAGCACAGGCAAATCCCAGCCCAGAAGAGGCTGAGGGTCTGCAGAGCAGGGTTCTATGGTGACAAAATCAAAAAGGTAGAGTGAGCCAGACTCTGACATGCCTAGAATGACTAGGGGACTTGGGTTTTATTTTCAGCGTTAAGGTTTTGGGAAAATTAATGAGCCCAGGAATCAAGAGTTCTGCGATGACCATGTCAGTACTTACCTGGGGTCTATACTAGGGAAAGGGTGAGGCTGACAGAGACATGTGGGTGTTCTCAGGGGGTGCCAGGTCTGAGGCTCAGGGCCTGAGGATCCCTGAATCCAGCAACACCTGAAACATGGGACCGAGGCCGAAGGACACAGGTTGCCCATGTACTCACTAGTTCCTCAAAGGGATGTCAGTGTTACTGCAAATACTGGTTTCATTGAAAAGCGTTTTTGAATTTACCACAGGTCATTGTCTTAGTACACAGATTTCTTCATGCAGTGAGTAATGAGAGTGCATCTTACATCCGCAGGAGCACCCCCTCACGCCTGCACACCTACACGCTAACTCATGTTGGGAAGACTTGCTCAGAAGGAGGGCTGGCTAGTCCAAGAGCAAAGAAATGAAGGCTGGGTGCTTCAAAGGGAGAATCCCCAGACTTGGTGCCCAATCGACTAGGGCAGAGGAAGAGGAGGAAAACCCTGGCAGTAAGAGCCTCTTAGCTCTGGAAGCCTCCGGAGGTGCTCCCCCAGACTGCCACCTCCTGCAGGGATTCCTAGGACAGGCCCCCCGGACTTGAGGCTTTGGGGGGGGCAGACTTGCAACAGACGTTTACAAACTCCATTGTTAGGCAGCTCCATCTATTACAAAGTGTTCTGTGGTTACTTCTGCCCACTGCTATGTCCCCAGGGCAAAGCATGCTGCCCCAGGTGACTGGGGCTCCTTGCTGGCACACGGAGGTCACCACCCCTGCCTTCCTGGACCTGGACACTACATCCCTAGTCATGCATGCAAGACTTCGCTGAGGCTCATGTACGGTACAAGCTAAAACCTCTGTCTTCAGTCCTCACATAAAGACACGGGGAACGTATTTAAAAGCTCAGCACGGGACTCCACAGCTATCCCTGTTAAACTTCTTCTCAGCACTCTCAGATCTGTAGGGTAAATGTAGACATGCGTTTATCCACATCACTGCTGAGACAGGACACTAAGGCAGAGGACCAGGAATGTTCCGGGGGTTGCACTCCAGGAGTCACCCAAGCAGATGCACTCTGCACGGCTCCAGCCTGTCCTCCTCACACTCCGGGGACCAACCTGAAGCCACAGTCCGGCTCCTGCCACCCACACAGGCCCGGAAAGGATTGTGCTGCTCTTTGCTCTCCTGTTTACTCAAAACAAAGAAAGCAAGCAAAACAGAGACACCGGTGCCAGGACTCTCCCACTGTGCGCTGAGGGACGGAAGCTTGCCCCCGCTCCCGGTGACAGCACGCAAAACTCCAAACAGCTGACAGCTAGGGTCCCGGAGCCCTCTCTGAGCCCACAAGACTAGAGTCCACAGACACCCGCTAGGATAAAGGACAGCCATTTTCACTCCACTCTAAACAAGGGTCTGGACACTGGTGGTGCCAGCCAAGGGGGGCTCCTGAGCCCCCCTGCTCTTCTTTCTAAGAAAACACAGGAAGATACCGTGGGTAGATACCAAAAGTAGCAGAGAAACAAAGCCAGGCTTAAACCCCATCCTGCTCACACACAGTCATCTCTAGAAGCACCTTTTGCATTCTGGTTCCCAGAACTTGCCTACCCTGTCCGCCTCCCCCAGCACCCAAGGAGGACTCTCACCCCTGCTGTGGCATGGAACTCAAAAGGACACTCTTCTGCAATGACATCATCCCAACTTGTCTTCCTCTTCCTCCCCAACACCAGGACCACCAATTTCTTCTTAGGATCCGGCTCTGGGCTCTTCTCCGCTCTCTTCTGCTGACTCTTTCTCAATCAACTTCATCCCGAGTCCTGCCCCTGCATCCCTGCTCTTCTCTCCTTCCTCCTCCATTCACTGCCATCAGTAAATGCGGGACACAGAATCCCTCCTCTGTCCTTCCTACACATGAAGAGGTCCCACAGGCTCACACGTTTAGCTGAGCTGCATTTCCTCTTAGAACTGACTGCCTTCCCTCCCTGTCCACCTAGCAAACTCCTCCAAGACTCTACTCAAATGCCACCTCTTAGTCCAAAACAAGCTGACTGCCTATTGCCTGGGGAAGCCCAGTACCTGAGACCCATAGGACAGAGCTCTTTTCCCTACAGAATACTCCTCAGCAGCCTTCACCAAACCAGTACTGCAAAAAATAAGTGTTCTAGTGACCTGTGCAACCCAGACCTTAGAAAACGACCAAAAGGATGAAGCCCAGGCTCCCCCTTCCTTTCTTTCTGATCCTGTATGTGAGCTGGCCAGCCGCTCTGCTCAGGTGATGATTTGCTCTCACTCTGCTAACCTTGCCTCTTTAGTTAATTTTTTACTTAATTTATCAATGCTAAAGATAGCGAAACTGTGTGTTCCCTCTTTGGCCATGGCTGCCCTAAAATTAAGAACAAATTCAGTGCTACATTATGTGAACCATCTTATTTCAACAGGCTAGTCTACTGATTCGAGAAGTTTGCTTCAAAAATGCCTTCCTAATGTTTTCATCATTATATTATTTCTTAAGTAAGTTCCAGTTTGTATGCCAAACAACTCCCTTAGGAAGTAGGAAGAGTGTGAACTCTAGGTCAGGAAGCACAGTGTTTCATAAAGGTCTGGTAACAGCCTCTCACTGCTGCGGCCGGCATCCTGTGGACGGCCTTTCGGGAGCCTGGGGGTGGGAGGCGAGCCCCACCTCGCAGGCCACACCCTGAAAGCGCTTCCAGAAAGCCACAGCAGCATTTCCCCCCAGCCTTCCCTGTAGCTCTTACCTGATATTTTCACCGGACTTTGAAAGCTGGGTTGAATTTTATGTACATTGTCATTTTTTAACACCTGATCCAGAGGAGATCTTTCAAAGAAGGTGAGCACAACTTCTGACCTAGAATACTGGGCAGAAATAGGTAAATTACTAAAAATTAATCCTCTGCCATGTGGCCCAGGCTGATGCTAATGCCGTGGAGTTGTTCAGATAGCCCACAGGACTGACCACACAGAGGAGGAGGCAGTCACTGGACTTTTCATTTCTTTGTGGCCCCAGGCGGCAGGCCCCAGGGCCAGGTAGAGCAGAGCGCCAACTCTCCCCAGGCACGGGGGAGGGGACAAAAGCTTACAAGAGTTAGGTGGTCTGCCTGACTCCAGTCCAGGTTCTTCATCTCTGCTGCACGCAAAGCTTGCAAAGTTCATTTAAAGGCTACCTGCTGCTGTTGACGCTAACACCCCCTTGGGCTCCCACACGCCCTCTTCTCAAATACTCCCAGCAAGACCTGGGGGCTTCTGCACAGAGGCAAGAAAGCAAAGCCACCGTAGCAGAGGGGCCACATCCCCTCCTACTCAACACCTCCTTGGCCACTGGAGCTTACAGGAGTCTCTATTTCCCCTGGTTATATCCACCCATCTCCCTACGGCCAGATACTTCATGAAGGGGTAAGCAGCCCGGGGAGCAAGCAGGTCAGTTATTTGAAAGCTGGCCAGATGTGCCGACCTCCCACCCAGCCCGGACCTGCCGCACTTACTTTACAGGGCATGCTTATGATGGCCTTCAGCAGCTTCTCCACCTCATTGAGCCTGGTCTCTATATCGTGGGCATCCTTTATGGCAACCAGTCCTACAATTGAGACAAACATGCCTAAAATCAGAAAAACAGACCAGGAAATGGGCTCCTAAATTAAATACAGACAACAGGCATCCCCCGATGAGGATGCTACCCCAGCGTCTCCGTGCATCTGGTTGTATCTGCTCAGCCTCATTCACATATATACAACGTATATACAGCCCACCCTGAAAGCCCTGTTCTAAACCTCACGTTAAGTTCCAAACACCAGTGAATGATGTGTGTATGCGGGTGACACTGCCCGCCCAAAAGGAGGAGTCCGGCAGGCCGAGGACGGCAAATGAGTGGGGCAGGCAGGAATAAGCCACAGACAGACCATCCAAGACCCTTCTGAGAGGGACAGCCTGGGCCAGCTCCATAAATAGCCTGGACTCCACCGGAGCTCAGCTGGGGACCACTCCAAGGCCACCAGCGCAGTGGCTACAGCCAGGGGAGGTTGCCCAGGGCACACCCACTCCCAAGGACACAGTGGAAGAAGGGACTCGCTCTGCTGGCCACAGGCCCATCTAATTGGAGCACATATTTAGACAAGTCATTTAAATGCTGGGTTTGGAAGGAAAAAATCAGGTTTCTACCCAGAGAAAACCAGCGGGGCATGACTCACAGCACGTACCAGGAATCTGAGCCTCTACCCTCGTTACGGTTACCCGAAGTCCTGAGTGCAGCACACGGTTCCTGAAACGCTGTGGCTGCAGCATCGGGGTTCGGGGCATGTTTCTGACTCCCCGTGAGCAGTGAGGAACACAAACCTTCCCATCACTGGTTCTGGGCACTGGCTTCCCAGAGGTGGGGGGAGTCGGGCTCCCAAGGTAACCTGCCTCTTTTACGTACCTCCTTTGACCTGGGATGACAGCCTGCACGAGCTCTGACCAAACCACACAGGCTGAAATCTCAGAATTTTTATCACTTACTGAATCAGAGCTCTTTAGAAGTTCTGGTTTCATTTTGTTTTATAGGAGAAAGCGTTGTTTGTTTTTCAGGCAACCCACTGAATCTACATTAAGTGATAAAATTAATTTCCTAAACCACATATTGAAATTAAGAGGCCCACAATATATGGTCCCTGGAAACCAGGAGCAACCCCAGACACAAGGCGAGGGCATTTCTGAGAGCCCGGGCTACATTAAGGGATCCTTCACGATGCCAGCTCAAATCCAGGCCAGGAATCATTCTCTCGACTTCCTTTATAAAGCACAGGCCACCTTGGGTTTGGGCATCCCTGCTTGACCCACCCATCCTCCTCAGCCACATGGGCCCAGGGGACCAGCTGGCAGCTGTCCTGGGAGCAGGGGTCCCAGAGGCAGGAGGGTGGGTCACGGCTCTACCAGTGGGAAACCCCGGGACTTCATCCACACAGCCATGCACACACCCCAGCAGGGAGAATGAGTGACCAGAGGGGAGAGGGAGGGAATTTCAGGCAAAAAGGGTCACGGGTTTGTAGGAACAATTATAAAGGACACATGGACAATAACGGGGAGGGGGGTATGTGGAAACAGGAGGGAGGTGGGGATGGGCTGGGGGGTTGGGAGAAAAGGCAGAAAACTGTACTTGAACGACAATAAAGTAAAACATTTAAAAAAAAAAAAAAAAGAAGAAAGAAAATGCCAGATTCTCAGGATGCTTGTTCTCTCGGCCCTGAATTCCTCGGAATAGAATTTCAAACACACACACACACACACACACAGCACCAGTAGCTTTGATCTTCCTCTCTCTACAAAGAAGTGCGCAGAGGGAAAGAGGGCCAAAATCCTCTAAAAGGTTGTTTTTAAACAGAGAGGACAATTATGTAAATCTTCCCCACAAAGTGCTTCATTATCCTCCGATGAGCAAAACTATTACTGTACTTCAACTTCTGCTACAGCCGCACTACCAGTCTTCACCCAATCGCGTGTATCACAGAACGTGTTTCTACTCTGTAGCTGCCTTTGTGGGGAGATCAGCCCCTTGTTTGGTGAGTCCACGCAGCAGAGTTACATCCATTTTATACGTTCGGAAGCATAATTTAACAATCTTACCTCAATAAAGAGGTTTATAGTTCTTGTATCTTTGCTTTAACAGTATAATTTTGATTACATCTTTAATTAACATTCAACCTATGGCTGGGTTAAGAGTAAGATTTCGCCAGATAAATACATTCTGCTCTATACTGATCTTCTTTTAGGGTGGCCAGATTTAGCAAATAAAACGTAGGGCACCTATTTAAATCTGAAATTGCAAATAAAAAATGAATAATGCGATAGTTTGGATAGGCATCTACTAAAAAATTATTCATTGTTTATTTGAAATTCAACCTTAACTGTATTTTGTCTGGCACCTATCTTCTTGGTGACCCATTTTCCAGAATGAACTAGAGAAAGGCAAGAAGTACGTGGTCAGGTCTCTGGAAACATCATCAGTGCTTTAACTTGGTGCATGGACCCTCCCTGATCTGACCCCAGCCCACCTTACGGGTCCTGTACCCTGCATGGCCCCCACACCCTCACACCACCCGAGAAACAGGCATATGCTCCCCAAACACAATGTCCCCCCTACCCCGCAGCACTGCCTGTTGCTGGGAGAACAGTTCCTGCCAACCTTCCCCCACCTCCAGGCTCATGAATGACAAAATCTCACCGGTCCCTCGTGGGATGGGCACATGTCCTCGGCTCTGTGAAGCCTTCCCCACATCAGAGGCTGGGAGACTTGGTCTGCTTCAGGGCTCCCAGGGAACTCTCTCCTGACCTCTGCAGAATTCACCACTCGGCACTTAACCTGCTCCTTCACCTATGGGTCTCCCCACGTCCCCCGTGAGAACCTGAGGGTAGGCAGGAGATGCTTTTGGTTCATCTCACTTTTATCAGCAATCAGCACAGAGCTGGACGCATGCAGGAGATTCGATGTTTGCTGGCTGTTTGCTGACTGAATAAAGTTGCCTAAGAGAGCAGAGAGTCAAGTATTAGGTATCTCCCGGGTGTGTGCTCCACCCTGCTTGCGAGGTAGTAATGTAGCTCACACTTATCCACTTCACATTCAGCCAGACTCCAGCCAGAAGCAACCAGCCAGCAGGTTCTAGGTCACTGGTCTCACAAGACAGCAGCCCGAGGAGGGCAAGATGGCATTAAGTGAACACAGTCACTGGCCACCCTGGTTTGATCTTATTTGTGGAAGCATGCAGAACCACACTGCTTCCTTTCACCTGCCATCCTGTTTCCGAATGGAAGCCAAATGGTACTCCTTGGGAACAAAAACATGCTTCAAAACAAAGGAGGCTGAGGAAGTATAAATGGGGAGAGGAAGACACTAGAATCCCTCTCTGCAAGAACACAAATGACAGTAGGTTATTTTTTAAAATTCTGAGCGTTTGGTTAGAGCGCTGTTTTTCATCATTTACTCCCCTATCCTGGCTTCCCAAGTGACAGTCAAGCTGGCGAAGTAGATCGGTTTTCCGAAGGTGCCGCCCCTTTCTCCAAGGAATCCGGCCCACGTGACTGACAGGGGCACTGGAAGCTCCCCTGGAGGAGCCTCCGCTGATCGCCGTTGATTCATGAAGAGATGGATTCAGCTGAACTCACTGGAACCCACCTAACAGCAGCAGGCCAGGGCCGAGGGGCGCTGCACCCGCACCACCAGAGCCAGGAGAGCAGCGCTGAGAGGCAGGGACCGCAGGGCTGGCCCGCGGAGGCTGCCTCGTCCCAGCACAGCCCCCAACCCAGACAGGGGCCATGACGGACTCCCCACTCCTCTAGCGGCTTCTAACAGCCTGGCCTTCTTAAAACTCCAACACCCTGCCTGGATGGCTCAACTGGTTGGAGCATCGTCCCGTGAACCAAAAAGCTGCGGGTTAGATCCCGGGTCAGGGCACAAGCGAGAGGCAACCAATGGATGTTTCTCTCCCTCTCTCCCCGCTTCCTTCCCCTCTCTCTAGAATCAATAAGCATGTCCTATGGTGAGGATTAAAAAAACGAAAAACAAAGAAAACCCTCCAACAGCCACATCTCCCTCCTTTCCTGGGCCCTGAAACTCAACCTACTTCGATTGTTTTAAGTGTTTCCCATCAAATGGTGGGCATGTTAAATGTGTGAGGAAAATTAAATATTAAACAAACCCCAAACCACTCTCTGAAACCACAGTTTAGAAATAAAATACATCTTCATTTTTAAATTTCTCATTGTTCCGTACTCACTGGGGTTCCTTCCTTCAGGTTCCTCAATGTCCCAGCTGGGGAACCATAGAGACCCAAAGCTATTATAGACTCCAAAATGACACAGCACCGAGAGGGGAGGGTGTGAGCAGAACCCACGTGTGCGACACTGCGTCATTTTTCAGGAACAGGTGACAGAAACTGAGTCCCTGAAGTACAGCTGCCCTTGCTCTCCAGCCTGTATTTGTTATCTTATCTATGGTACCCGTCCTCTGTGACCCAGGAGCTTTGATTTTTTAGGGGCTGACACAGCTTTTTCAAATAGCAATAGTTTACAGTAAAAGTTGTAAACCTTATTTTAAAAAATGTGCTTAAGTCCCAGCTGGTGTGGCTCAGTGGACTGAGTGCTGGCCTGTGAACCAAAGGGTCGCTGGCTCAATTCCCAGTCGGGGCACATGCCTGGGTTGCGGGCCAGGTTCCCTGGTGTGAGGCATGCAAGAAGCAACCACACCCTGATGTTTCTCTCCCTCTCTTTCTCCCTCCCATCCCATCTGTCTAAAAGTAAATAAATATTTTTTGTAAATGTGCTTAAATACAATAACTTAGGATTTATCTAAAATTTTGGGTTTTACACTCCAAATATTAGGGGTAAAACAAGAATTTTATGGGGAGCTTGCCTGACTCAGTTTTACTATCTGAGATCATAGTGATAAATACTGCAGGCAGCAAAACTGTTGTGAATTTGCATTTGAACAGAGAAACTCAAACACCTGTTTATGAGGCAGTCATTGCAGAATTGGCCAGCAGGGGGAGATAGCACTCTGCAAAAGCCATGAGATTTAATCCAATGAGGAGGGCAGGAAGGGACAATCCACTACCGGCCACATTAAGATTTTTCTATTAGGAAGTTGACTCAGTAGATTTCACAGCCCCCAGATATTTTTCTAATTTCTGATAAAAATATAATCATTAATATAACCTCAATGTTTAAGATTTCACTCTACACAATCTGTGATGTGAACATTTTATCCAGATTTAACCCCAGTTAAAAATTTGAAACCAAAAGATTGATAACACAGTTATACCTCAATTTCAGTGTGCCTATTTTTACATCCATTTGAGGACTAAAATGAGCCCAGAGCACCCAGGGTAGGGTGCCCTTTCCCTGTAAACTAGTTTAGCCTTGGAAATTGAGAACACAGATGTGTTTCTGTCAGTTTCTCCATTAGCTACTTTATGCAAAGCAAACACAAACACCTGATTTATTCTGGGAACTGGAACTGAACATGCTGACTTCAGCACAAAAACCTATCCGTGACAGCAAATATAAACAAATCAGTTTCCTAATCTTAGAAACCTGGTCCAAAGTCCCATTTTTTTTTTTTCAGGAAGTGGAGGCATTGAGCAGAATACCTCAAGGAACTGTCCCCAGGCTTCCTCCGAGGACAGGCTTCCTCCGAGGACAGACTTGGGAGACCTAAACCTAACCTGAGTGCCTCTGCTGCTATAACTCTGGGAAAAAGGACAGGAGGCTTCTTGGCTTAGTTGGGAAGGAAGACGGTCCTTTCCAAGTCAAATGAAGAAGTGTTCATTACCCAAAGAACACAAGTCCCTTAAGAGGAGACCCTCACAATAGAGCCCTAGGAAAATTTTCCGTAAAGAGAACTTTCAAGTCAAGTCAAATAATAAATTACATTTACAGATTTCCTTTTCTATTTCACATATGTGTCCATCGACGCACTGTATGGAGAAGCAGATCGTGTGGGTGAGACGAGGCATACGGGTCTTCTCGCGTGCTTAAGAGACGTATTCATATATCCTTTACAGGACGAGCATAATACAAATGTTAGGGGGAAATACTTCAGATTTTCTAGGAAAACTTTCTAGGCTTACTTCATAAGTGTACCTGTTCTCTAAATAGGCAGCCAACATTCAAGAAACGGAGACAAAGAAATGAGCTTGAAGACATAAAGAGTGGTAATATTCTTTGCACACTTGAGCATCCCTGAGACCTGCGGCCATTGCACTCGATCTCTACCCCTCACTCCAACCTGTTATGCACAGGTGGTGCCCAGCTGGTTCACCCTCTCCTGACTGCTGCCCTTGCGCAGCGATGCTTGCACCCAACTGTGAAAGTTGGGAATGCGGCTCCAGGTTAAGTTTTCTGCATCTTTCCAAGAATGAGAAACAGGGGCAGAGACAGGAGCAGGAGGAGACAAAAGAGGTAGAGACAAAAATAACACTTTCTCAGGACCCAAGAAGGGGGTAAGAGGAGACATTCTTCCTTCCTTTCCTTCTTGCTTACAGCTGTGGGATGCTCCCTTGTCTGAATGTTATTTTATCACGTGAGGAAAATGTGTTTGACTTAGAAGTGTTGATCTTTACTATGTCCTTCCCTTAATCCTTCCTTTTCTAGGCCTCTTCATTAGTCTCCCACTATACACAGAACTCCCTCACTAAACATGCTTAAGAAGCCATTCACTGAGCCAGTCTGCCTGAAAACATCAAAGGTATTTAGGGAATACCACCCCACTCCAGAGCTCACAGCAGGTAGCACCCATCATTCACTCACCCCAAAGTACTGCCTGCCCTCCTGCTCCTTGCCAGGCAACTTAGCAAATGTGGGAGCTACCGTGGCTGACCAGCCGGGCAGGAGCCCTGCCTCCTCAATGCTTTCATGCTAGCCAGGAGGAGGGATGTGAGGTGAACACTGGCCATAGTGAGTGGGGTGTCCCCTGGGAGGCCAGGAAGTCACAGCAAGGGAGCCACCCTCTCAAATCAAGAGGCCTGAAGGAAGTGGCTGAGGGAGGGAAAGGAGAACAGGCTGTGGGATCTGGAAGTGCGATGGCCCTGAGGAGGCCCCGGGTGGCTAGGGAAGGGGTAGGGAGGGCTGAGACTAGCAAGACCTTAAACACCACATCATGGGGTTTGCCCGTGGTAACGAAGGGCAGCCATGGCCTCCTACGTACGCTCTGGCCAGGAGAACCCTGTCCACTTTGCAAGTCTGTTTCTGACGGTAATACACACGCCAACCAGCCCCTGATATTCCACAGTAATCTGCCCCTCATGAAACCACTCCCTGGAGCACAGTCCCTGGGTCTGACCCACACGAAGCACCAAATTCTAGTCTCTGCCCCAGCAAAGCCACAGGCCTGGCCTGTAGGGGCCCCACTAAGATGATGGAGGGGAACCCTTTGTGGGCACTCTCTTTAGCCTGGGCAGGGGCTACCACGGACCCTGCCTCCCCGGACAGGAGGATGGAGGGCCACAGCTGGTGAGGGCGCTGCCAGGAGCAGTGGGCCGCGCGCTCTGGCATCTGCTCTTCCTGGCTGGATGACTTCTATTTCTTCACTATCTACAATGCGGAAATATATTTCACCTTCTGGCAGTGTTTTTAAAAAGAGACAGCGGAGAAATGTGAGGTCTAGCCTTCTTTCAAAAAGGGCAGGAGACCCGTGTTCCTTGGGCCCATCCTGAGGGCAACCAGGATGCTACAGTGGGTTCAGGGTGTCTGATCCAGAAGCGGAACCAAGTGTCTCCTTTGAAATTTGGTGGGAAGCACCACAACTGAAAGTGCCAGCTACCAAACCACCTATGTATGTTTCTGGCTGGCTCCTTCTCTAGCTGAGAGGTTAGCTCCGGTCACCTGGTACCCACAGCACAGTGAGATCTGATGGGATGAGATCCCTGGACCATGAACCAAACTCAGGCATGTGGCCACTTAGAGAGAAAGGAATGGAAATCAGAACGAAGTCTGGGCGGCAGCAGGGTGCAGGTCTGGGAAATATGAAACAGGAGGAGGAGAAAGAGCAGGCTCCACAGAGGCGGGTGGTCCCAGCACCGAACTGGGGTAGCAGAGTGAGCTGGGGGCCTGGGAGAGCACCTAGCCCAGGAGCACTACACATGAAGAGATTCAGAACTGGCCTGAAGGCCAGTGATTCAGAAAGGATGCCTCAAATCCCCCTGAGAAAGCTGCCCACTAGGAAGGGAAGAATACCCTGAGGTGAAGCTATGCATGGGATGGGGGGTGTATCACAGGTGAGAGGCCGACTCACCCAAGCACCCACCAGGTTGGGCAGAGATGGCTTTCGTGCCCCTGATCTGCTGCCCAGACCCAGGTGGACTGTGCACTTTCTTCAGCCACTTAGAAGGTAAACTCAGTGACTCTGCACTCTGTCCCCTCCGTCAGGTGGCGCTCTCCCAGCTGGTTCTGGGATAGCACAGAGCTCCTCCCTTCTCTGCCCACGTGAGAGTAAGGGGCCAGGCTCAGGGCCTAGAAGCGGGGCACACATCTCCCTCCAACGGTCAGGGTTGTGGGAGGCTGGTGGGTGTGTCTGTGTCCACACCTTCCTAATAATATCCTGGACGCCTTAACCCCCACCCCCCGGACCTCAAATCTAAGAATAGTCTACAGTGTGCAGGTAGATTAATATATTCAGTGATAAAGGTGAACACAGACGTGCACTAGTACCACACAGGCTCTCAATGAGGGGTCTTATTTGGAGAAAATGCTGAAATAACGGCACTCAAAGCCAGGCCCTACCTGAGCTCCTCTTGCAGGTTTCCCGTCTCAGTCAATGGCAAGTCCACTTCTCTGGCTGAAAGCTTTGCTTTTGGCCGAACACTCCTTTCCACCCCACATTTGGTCTCTCAGTAAATGCTGTGCCTCTCCCTTCAGACATGTATATCAGTGCTTGACCACTTCTTACACCTGCTCTGCTACACCTGGCACAATGTCCCCGCAGCTCCTGCCGGGCTTCCTTCCTGAGTCTTTCTCAGCACAGCAGCTGGAGTGCATGTCAGATCAAGCCACTCCTCTGCTCCGAGTCTCTACCTCTGAGGAACAGTCCACATCTAAGTGTGATTTGCCCACTCCCTACCTCCTTAATCGACTCCTACTACACTCTTCACTCCAGCCATGATGGCCACCTCACCACTCAAAGTCACCAGGCAACTGCAGGCCTCAGGTCCTTTGCACTTACGCTTGCCTCTATCTGGAATGCTCTTTCTTCACCAGGCAGTGATGTGGCTTGGCTCGCTCCTTTCCTTCAGGTCCCCAAAGATCACTTCCTTTGGACCATCCAGACCACTCTACCCTTACTGCCCCCACTACTGATAGCTCCTTCCCTTATTTTTTTTCTCCTGAACATTTATCACTATCTAACATATTTTTTTACTTATTTTTCTTGTTACTAGGTTTCTCCCAACAACATAAGAATCATGAGGGTGGGAATTTGTGTGTGTGTTTGCGTGTGCGCGTGTGTCTGCTTTGTTCACTAGTGTGTCCCTAGCACCTAGGATGACACCTGGCACTAAGGTGGAAATGAGGTGGACTCTTCTTTTACATTATTGTGATGCATTTTACTTTAAAAATGACTTGCCTGGACTTAAAAAAGATATGACAAAGGCAAAGGACTTCCCTTAGGATTATACAATAAAACTTAGGTGGTGCTTGGGGAAGGAGCACCTTGCTTCCATGCAGAGAATCAAGGACTAGATGGAGAATTAAGGTCACCCTTACCCTGGTCCCAACGAGTGCTGAGCCAGCTCTTACAGGAAGCCAGCCAGGTCCATTGTGGGCTGTTATAAAGTCCTTTAGCCCTGGCTGGGTTGCTCAGTTAGTTGGATCGTCATCCCTGTACACCAAAAGGTTACAAGTTCGACCCACAGTAAGGGCACATACCGAGGTTGTAGGTTTGATCCCGGGTTGGGGTGTGTATGAGAGGCAACCAATAGATGTTTCTCACACTCATGTCTGTCTGTCTTTGTCTCTCTCAAAAAGCAATTGTTTTCTGTTCTCCAGAAAAGATTTTTTAAAATTAAAAAAAACAAATAGCAAACCCAAGGAAAACTGCTGCCATGTTTAAAATAACACTGAACTATCTCTAGAATGGCTATAAACGTGAGAATCTGGAGAGCAGAGAAAACTGAACGGCAAGCTGTCTCACTCAGGGACTCCAAACTTGCTGGCTCTGGGGGCCTTCCCAAAATGATGCGTCTGCCAGAGGATGTGTCATGGGAGCTGAGCTAATGGTCCATGTAATTCACACTCTGGGGTGGGGGGCCATCACCAGGGGTAAGCAGAGGTTATCTGAAGGCCTCAGGCTGACCAGCAGCTAAGGAGACTTCTCCCAGGCCACGCTCGGCTTCAGTAAATGCCCCCAAAGTGACACCAGGTCTCCACTTAGAGGACTGCAGAAAGGAAGGCTTCTGGGTGTCACCCAGCTGAAGGTGGTCACCCAGTGAGGGTAAAGAACGTGAGGCTGGTCAGAAGCCCTACTGACTTTCCCAGCCCCTTGCCGCCCCGCCTCGCAATCCTTCTCATCCCAAGTTTAGTCTCACCGGCCCTTCCTCCCCTCTTTCAACCTCCTCTGCCTGGCCTGCAAAAGGCAGCCTGTGGGATGGGCGTCAGCCAGGCAGTAGGAAATGGGAAGCCACAGCAGTTCTCTGAAAGCTCGAGTCCCCAAGAGCCAAGACCTGTCACAAGGCGAGGGAGGAGGCCGATGCAGTTAACCAAATCCGAATGTGGACCCACCCTTGGGGTGGGGACCAGAGCTTTCCTCCGCAGCTGTCCGTTGAGCTGCCCCTCCCGAGCAGTGACAGAAGGCTGCGTGGCAATTCGCAAACTCCTCTGTCAGAGGAGCAGTCGAGAGGCGCAGCCCCTCCCAGAGGAGGACTCTGAGGGGCAGCTGCCAGACACGACGCGTCCCCCCAAAAGCCACTGTACTTAACTCTTCCCAAACGTTTCCCCCAGCCCCCTCCTGCCGCCGTCTGGGCGCGGCGGGGGTCGAAGCCAGCCCTCCCGAAAGTGCGGAGGGAGGCGATCGCTAGTCCGGGGCAGGGGCTCAGACTGAGAAGTGTGGGGGCCACCCCTACCCTGGCCGCCGCACTGGTGCTAGTCAGTGACTCGTCCTAGGTGACTGTCAGGGCACACATCCTGGTGAGCTCGGCCGGGAAGGCCTCCGGGCTCCGTGGGCCGGCTCCTTATCCTCTTACCACTGAAGCCCTGGACACCCTTCAACTGGGGGCGGAGGGTCGAAGTGTCCCCTACCCCGCGCCGGGGTCCAAGGGGAGAGCCGCAATCTCGGTTTAAGTAACTTCCCACTTGCCTTCCCCTCTCCGTTTCATGCACTTTAAAACGACCTCGCAACCAAGTCTCTCCCTAGGACCCCTTCTGAGGCGTACCCGGCCCCACCCCGGAGCCCGCGGCCCCCGCACCTTGGTGCAGCGGCGCGCGCGCCAGCTCCGGCCGGTCCTCGGGGAAGGCGTCCCGGAGCCGCTGCCACAAGCGGCCCAGGTCGGCGAAGCTGCGGTGCAGGTAGAGCACGCTTCGGTCCGACCACTCCGTGCGGATCTCGAAGAACTCCTCCTCGTCGCCGCGCCGGCTGACGATGAGCCTGCGAATGCCGTTCACCCAGCAGCCGCGCACGAACATGTTCACGAGCGAGGTGCCCTCAAACACCGCCGAGGCCATAACGCGGGCCACGCATGCCCCGGCCGCCGGGGCGCCCTCGGCCCCCGCTGCCCGCCGGCAGGGGGCGCGTCCGGGCCGGTGTGTGCTGGGGTCCGTCCGGGGTCTGTCCGGGGTCCGTCTGGAGGCTGTCCGGGATCGGGTCCGTCGGAAGTCTGTCTCTGGTCCGCCCCGGCCCCGCTCACACTTCCGAGACGGCGCGGCAGGAGTCGCTCGGGGCGGACGAGCGGCCGCTTTATAAGGCTCTTCCCACTGCGGGCGGCGCGGCCGTCGACGTCGAGGCCGCGGCCGGTCCGCTTTCCTCCGCCTCCGGGTGAGAGGGTGTGTCGCGGATCGCCCGGGGAGGGGGTGGCCCGGCCAGCCGGCCACGGCCCCGCGCCGCCTACGCCGGAACACGCGCTGTTGGGGCCGCGTGGACCCCTGCGGGTGGAATTGGGGCCGAAGCTCGAGCGCTCGGCCCCGCCTCTGCGCCCCGCGCCCCGACCCGGACCGCCCTCTCCGCTTCCTCCCCCCGCGGCCCCGGAGCCGCCGGCCGGTGACTGGACGAGAAACTGGGAAGGGAGGGCGTGGTGGGCCGACGCTCAAGGGTTCTCGGAGACTTTCTTTCTCTCCTCTTCTGGATCCTCCGGCGCGCTGCGGGTCGGGGGCCTGCACGCCTCACCCCGCCCAGGACAGGGCTGGAACTTCACTGTTGTTGATCGGGGGGCGAGGTCTGGGCGGAGCGCACGAGGAGGCTTCGGGGCACTCTCCGAACCCGGCACCCGATTCGCCGGGCGTTGAGACTGTTTGCCGTGTCTTCTTCGCGCCACAGCCCACCCAGGGAGCCCGCGCCCCCACTCCGCGTTCGCCCCGCGTCACACCCACCCCCCACCGCGTCCGTCCCGCGTCCGCCTCGCGCATTCCAGTCGAGCCACAGCCCGGTCTGGCCAGGACGCTGGCTGCATACAGACGGGGACGCGGCCGGAAAGACCGACACGGGGGCAGGCCCCAGCTAGGGAAGGGGCGTCCCCTAGGACCTGGGCCCGCAGCCAAGGGATCGTCTTCTGAAAGGGGAAAGGGGACGCCTTTGCTAAGATGTGCGACAGACTGGTGATAGCGAAGAGCGTCCCGGAGCAAGCAGGTAGCCTTTTGTGAAACAGGGATTTCGGGAGTCCAATTGGGGAAACCGCCCACATTGAAAGAAAACTGGGGTTCACAGTAACCGGGATTCATTCACAGCCTCAAGCCCCTTAGGCGCCTCTTAACTAGAAGATGATTTCAAGAAATTGTTTAAGAATTGAATTTGATTCCAGAAATATCACATCGCTTGCTCTAGGCAGGAGTGAGAGCCAGGGCCAGGCCCTACAGCGCCTTGCAGAGTTACACAGTCTCAAAAGCCCAGCTAGGGCCGAGGCCCTGTTGTGGATCACTTAACTCAATCCAGGGAGATGGTCCCTTCCCCCGTCACTCCCCCCGCGCACATCACCACCACCAGATTTTATTCCGACTTGCGGATATCATATCTTAAAAGTTCACCATCTAGGTCTGTCTTTACTGTGTTGGTCATGATTCTCATTTGTCCTGTGAAACATCTGCCAGGAGCCTGCCCTTGGCGGGGCTCAGTAAGTATTAAGTGATTGGTAGGCTGACCAAGGGCATCAGCCAAGGAAGGGACCTAAGAGAACTGAGCAGAGCTGAGTTCTGCCTCCCACAACAAAAACTCAGTGAACCTACCACCCCCGCCCCCACCCCGTGCCAAACCTACACACACACACACACACACACACACACAACCACACATACTCATCCTCCCTGGACACACACCCCTTTTCTGCTGCTAGGACTTTGAAGGCCAGAATTAAGGCGGCTTTATGCATCCAGTTTTAGGGGCACACTTTGCTGTGTCAAATCTTTCCTAGGAAAAACCAGGCCTTCATTCCCCTGTTGCTGAAGGCCTAACTTTGTGAAGCTGCCCTTCAGTTTGTGCCAGGCATTCCTGCTCACTAAAGAGAAAAAAGTATTTTGATATCACTAATGTTTGTTTGCAGAGACCTGGAACTAGAGAAAACCGGATGACCTAGTAAAAATAACATGCCCCACAGTCACTAATAATTACCAAAATTCAGATTAAAACACAATGAACTGGCATTTTTAAATCCATTGCATTGATAAAAATTTTTTAAATCTGTTAGGAAAAATTATCCAAAACCTTGATCTACAGCCGAAAGTGTAGTCGTCCTTGCAGTGCGTGTCCTTTCAGTGTCCTATTGGAGCTCCGAGAAAGGCCGGAGGTCTACTTCATTTTCTAGGAGACTGTACCATTGTATGATATTGCTGCTTATTATTAATGAATGGCTAAGACTCTGTAAGGTTCTATATTGTAGATTTGTGCCTGGTGGAGATGCAAGTAATATTTGTCCCAGAGAAAAGATAACCTCAAAGGTTATTATCATTTATCACCCTGTAGACATTAACCATTTTTGTATGTAGCCTAGCCATCTTTTAATATTTTGTTAAGGACTATAGTAACACACTTCCCCAAATGGTCTTTGAAATAGCTTTTTTATCTTACAGATTTTTCTCATTAATTAATGAGCTGAATAAATTTTTGATCCATGTGCCCTTCTTGTTTGTGGAAACATATTCAAGAGTCATATTTAACTTTTGAAAATTATACATGGACAAGTCTAACAAGAACAAGGATTTTTGCAGGGTTATGGAGAGACATATACATTGATTTGGGGTGTATCAATTGGAAAGGCTCTTTGGAAGGTAGTTTAGCAGCAGTTGCTAAAACTGAAAAAGTACATTTATGACCCAATAATTTCTCTTTTAGGATTCAGGAAACATTTCCACATAGGTGCTAAAAGAAATGTACAAAGGCATTCATTCTTGCAGAGTTTGCCAAAGCAAGAAATTGGAAATGACTTAACTGTTCATCCAAAGGGGAACGAATAAATTAGTGACGTCAGTGAGGGAATACCATATAGCCACAAACCTGAATCCGTTATGAAAGTGTAGCTAGATATCAGAAACAAAACAAAACGTCAATGGAAAAAAATGTCGCTGGGAGTTACTGATGGGTATACATGACAATGTAGGAATATATGACAGAACAACACTAAATTTGGAAAGACACCTGCCAAACCCATAAAGGTACCTTGGGGGTGATGAACAAGTAAAGATAGAAAGATGTCAAGAAAGACTTTTGTTTTATAAATAACGTGTTTATATAAATTTCAGAAGTAAATGAATGCACCTATTACTTGTGAAACTTTTAAAATATTTTCTGATGATAATGATGTTGCAAGATTCTCTAAAACAAGTAGTGGAACTCCTGACTCCCGGTCCTGACCACCTCTAAGTCCAGTCCAATAACCTCAAACTGCTCTCCTGAAAGTGCTTTCCCAGGATTCGCCTTTCCATGAATTAGGAATTTAAAACAAAATTTTTTAAAGCCCATACTGTTGTGAGGACAAATAAACCGGTAGATGGCAGAAAGTGTGCTGTAAACACCTTTGAGGACCCATGTTATATAAATGTTAAGAATGGATACCCAGGAGCTGGAGTGGTTTCAGGTTGTAAAGCAAGCTGATTAGCTAGTTCAGTGCCTCAGGCTACACGGTAGAATGTGAAAATGGAGAACAAAGAGGAGCTCTCTGGGTCGTGTCTTCCAAGCCTGGTGTAGAATTACACAGGTGGATCAGAAAAGGGGGCCTGGTTGTAGGTAAGAGCTTTGGAAACCAGATATTTCAATCCGATTAATAAGAGTAAATAATGGGAATAAAAGACTTCATGAAATTCGAGGCCTTGACTTTCAAGAGGATGTAAATTTTTCTATTTATTTTCTTCTGCAGTTGTTTTGTTTTGGCTGAGTTGTTTTTTTAAGTTTTAGCCCTCCTCTCTAGCCTTCAAAGTTAAGAGAAAGATGGTGCAAAGGGTGGTAATCAGTCCTCCGGGTCACCCTCTTTGTCCTGCTCCTTCTGGACCTTACAACACAGTAGGAAGGAGGAGCTCCAAGAGTCCGAAAAATAAGACTTGACTACTCAGCCTAAAACAGGAAGTGAGACTTGGGTGAGAGAGGTGATCCTGGGCCCAGGGTGGCTCAGACCCCGCAGGTTCCACAATTTGTAAACACTCCCTCCTCTCTACCTCCCCCAATATACAAAGTTAGAGCTAAAGAGTCTTTTTTCATCACTACCCGTGCTTGGGTTGAGTTTGATAAACTATTCACATGGACACCATGATTGACTGACTTGAGTTCCACCTCACCAGTTGTTCTGGACATGGTGAGGTAATCAGGAAGCATCCCACATACCACATTTCTGCTTGGTTTCTCTTCGTAAGGGTAGCACTGATGGAGTCTCACAGCTGTGAACATTTTCAGACACATTAACTGATCTGATCCTCACAACAGCCCTCAGGGATGGGGAGGTGGAGGATTAAGTTATCCCAAACCCATGGCTAGCCCCAAACCGAGGGCCACCCTGCTGATTCCACCAGCCGCACTCTGCCCTGGTCGTAGCCACACTGGGCTTCCTTCACTAACTCAAAGTGCTGAGTACCTTCCCACCAGGAGCCTGCTCCAGGGCCTGGCAGGCCTTCCTCCTCCCTCCACTCTTGATTCCCACTCATCCTTTAGGCCAGTGTTTCTCAAACCCTAATGTGCCCCCATGAATCCCCTGGGATCTTGCTAAACAGCAGATCCCGATTTAGTAGGTCTGGTTCAGGCCGGAGAGTGCTTTTCTGATAAATTCCCAGACCTCATCATCTGCAGGCTGTTCTGAATAGCAAGGCTGATTCTAGCATCCACCAGACAAAGAGAGTCTGCAAAGTCTCAGGAGGCTCTGTTGTACAGCTTCCTCGTGCCTGCATTGCTTCGCAATTGTAACCAAGCATTAATTATGTTTTCCTGACTGGAATGTAATCTCTACGAAGACAGGGACTAGAACGGTCTCATTCATATTTGTATCCCCGATGCCCATCACAGTGCCCGGCACACAATAAACGCTCACTAAATATCCGTTCAAGTGAGGGAAGGAAATGAATGACTGAGTGGGCCAGAGGCCCATTACTGTTCTGCCCACCAAAATGATGCCAGCACTCGATTTCCAATAATTGGACATGTGGGAAGATTTCATGATTTATCATTAAAACCAGACTTTCCTGGAAACCCAAATCCCAGGCATTGAGCCATCTTAAAAGGGGACAAACTGAAATGTTCCTGGAGGTGAGCTCCCGAGAATGGGGTGAGAGACTTTTCTTTGGTGCAGTTTTCTGTTTTCAAATTTCATTCTGTAAGCAAGCATTGCTGCAGTAATTCAGGTAGCCTTAGAAGTTTATCTAGCAGATTCTCTGCTGTCCCCATGGTCACCTCTTTGTCCCTGCAGATGCTGAGCTTGCTGTGGAGGCAATCACTTGTGCTCCTAGTGTCTCAGTTTCCTGACTACAAAGTAAGGCGGGGCTCCGTGTGACCACTAGGGCAGGAATTCTTCTGAATCTCTATTTTTATCTAAGGATTCCTTTTCAGCCTTGTTACTTGCAAGGAATCCTAACCCCATTCCTCTCACCTCATCTCTGCACGTTTCCACCAACCTGAATGTTTCAGGTTGCCCCTTTTCTGAAGATGGAATTTTTAAACCTAAGGGCCAGTAACAACTGACTTCACCCAGAGCTGCAACTGAGGTATTTGCATAAATTTAAATCACCACTTTTGAACCTGACACTGAAAAATCAGTAAAAACCCAAGACTGTTTAAGGCTGTTAGTATTAGTCACCGCGCCAAATAATCCCTCTTGGAAGGGCTGCTGGAGTTTTACACTTTTCAGTTACTGGCATTCAGAAAATATTCTAAAAATACATATGGGGTGGGACAAAAGGAGGTTTGCAGTTATTCATATGGAAAATAATACACTAATTAATAAATAATACTACATGAATAAACTTGTTTCCTGTACTCACAACTATAAGCCCACCTTTGCCCAACCCTGTCTATAGCCTGTGTGAGGGTACTCAGCAAACAGCCTGTGGACAGACAAACATTTGTACCCCTTTCCGCATCTGCTCCAGTGGTGTGAATGCATGAACATATGAGATGACTTAATATGCTTTTTTGTTTGAAGCTAAACATTGTTCTCATATTTATTAGCTGCTTGAAACATTCACTTAAGCTAGCTGCTTTCTACCGGCTGCTATGAGCAGAGTTAGCTAGCTTATTTGTGGAAACATATATAGAGAAGAAAAATCAAGAATATTTAAAGATTGAAATAGTTAGGGATCAACACCGTAGCTTGAGACATAGTGCCTGCCCATAGTGATTTATACAAGGACGACCTATGAGGAAGTAGGTAGTCCTCGTATAAATTCAGGCCTCTTTGCACGGTTAGATTAAATGGAGGGTCGTTGTTAGTACTGCGCTTCTTAGCACGATCCTGCACTTCCTTAGGTTGTGAACAGAAATAAAATTTCCATGCCCGAACTTGATTATTGCCTGTGTTGAGCTAACGTAGCTGCTCATATTAACTAGCAATGTTAACTCAAAACAAGTAATAAGATTTCCTAAATTTAACTGCATAGATATAGAGACATAAGTGTCTTGTTTGATTCCACAAAAGATCTAAGATGACTTGCCAAAATATTTATACAATAAAAATGCATAAATTAAAATCAAAGCCCTAAGGCAATACAGTAGGAGAGGAAAAGGAGCAGAGGAAAATTAGCATAACCTTATGCAGTTCCAAAGTATGGATTTCGAATGGCTTCCCACCATGGAGTTAAACTCCAAAATCTCAGCCTGGCCTCCAACACTTCTATGTGACTGGCACAACACCCCACCTCATCCCCTACTAGTCTGCCCCCGCCCCCAGTCTATCCTCAGATATGCCAGGCAGCTTCCACCTCCAGACTTCGTAGCGACCAATGCCTCAGCCTGAAGCTGCCTGGTGTCTTTCAAATGTCTCCCTCCCTCCCAGGTCTGTGCTCAGTTCACTACCTTATCAAAGAGGCCCTCCCTGCCACCCTTCCTAAAAGAGCATGTTCCTGCCCATCACTACCTTCTTCCTGTGTTTTATTTGTCTTCACAAAACACAACATTGCATATACCCTTCAGTGGTTTGTGCCCCCATCATGAACTGCAAAGCCCTGTGAGAGCAGCAGATGGCCGGGGGCAGAGTGAAGGTATTTTTACGTGAAAGAACATTCATTCTACAATCTGAGTGCTCAGTTGTTTTGTTTTGTTTTGTTTTGTTTTGTTTTGTTTTTAAAGCACATGGGTATGCCCTCAAAACAGAATTTTTGTCTGAATCTGATTCATCCTCACCACAGTGATGTCTGAGGAGCATTTAGCTCGTCGTGGTGATGGGGCAGGAGAATCTGTAACTAAGGTTTCCATAGCCCAGGGACAGCTCTACTGCATGAGCAAAAAAACAGTTGAGACCCCAACGTGGTCCACCCAAAGTTGGTCCGTGGTGATCTGGGTCAGGGAAAATTCCCTAATGATGTTTATTCATTGTCTGCTGCACATCTTTAGACAAACAACCAACAGAGATTCCTGGTGATGCCACCAGGCTGGCTTCATTATCAAATGAAACATTCTTCCAGTCACTGAGTTGGGGAGTACACTTACCAAAAATGAGAATTTTGGTATTAGAACAGTCTCTTAAGCCATGCTTTCTAACAATACAGTGACACAAAGTGTTGATAAGGTCACCATTAGTACATAAAAGTAAAACCATATAATAAGCATGAAGAACTTAGACTATGGGAAAAAACTATAAATAGGATAGTAAATGGTATTTCAGGTATTTTCTTTATTATCTTAAATGTAATAATGGTATTTTTTAATGAAAATGGCCTTGTTTTTACACTTTCCATGCCAAAGTCCTGAGGAATGAAGTGTCATAATGTTAAACATTTTATTTCAATTGGTTCCATAATAAGTAGATAAAGTAAGTATGGCAAAATGTTAATATTTTTATTTCTACTCCTTTAAGGTAGTTTTAAAGTATTTTTATTTCTACTCCTTTAGCATATCCAGATAATCTAAATATGATTTCAAGTTAATAAGCTGTAAATTAATAATAAGAGAGAGAAAAGTACTGTTTTCTGCTTTGAAAAACCATTATTTCTGCAGATATTGTAACATTCTATATAAGCATCAGTGGCAAAGGACTTTTACCAAGCACATTAAAATTAGTCCCAAATTAGTTACCATTCACTGAATTAAAGGTTAACAAAAAAGCAAAATCAATCAGTACTGCGCCTTGTGGGTAACTCGTAGAGTTATATACGGGGCAATAAAGAATGTGGCAATGGCCATTTTTTAAAGGCTTCTTAGTCCTGAGACCACTTTTACCATCGGACATGAGATCTGGCAAATCAAGTTCAGAATATTGCATTTTATTCCTAATCCCCTAAATTAGATGTTCAGTTAAGCTACAATAGAATCAACTTACATGCTGGTTGAAAAAGACTTTAATGATTGTTTTAACTCTACTGAATGTTGGTGGTAAAATTATTCATGCTCCTCAGAATAGAGATATTATTTTGAACGTACTTACATTAGTTGCACCACATAACATGGAAACTCTAGATTTGTCTCCGGTAAGTATTTTATTCTATGACTGAAGAGTTTGAGGTACTTCAGGATCGTTGAACTTGTGGGGAGAGGTTTGGGTTGGTGTTTACTTTATTTGATATCTGTTCCTATCTATCCGTATGCCCAACGGCCTGTCCATTCAGTGCAGTCTCCATCTGGTCACGCCGTCATCTGCTTAGCGTGAGGTGAGCCAGAACTCTTAGTTAAAGACCAAGGTTGAATTCTAGTCCCCTCATTTTATGGGGTAGATATGTTTCTGGAAAGATGTGGATTGATGTCTATAAATTTGATTAGAATGATCAGGAATTTGAAGTGGGGGGCTGTATTTTGCCACTCAACTTCACTCACATACAGGGGCTTGAATTTGTTCCCAACAGCACTGCTGAATAGCAAAGAGCCAGTCTGCATTGGGGAGAATTTCATAGCTTGGGCCATTCAAGGGAGGAAATATGAGGCAATGCTGGGGCTCAGCAGGTTTTTGGAGAGACGGGCACCTTGTCCACAGGCAGTGGGCAGGCGGGGGTCAATGAGGGTGCTGCCCAAAGAGAACAGAAAGAGCAGCTCCCACCACCTGCAATGCCATGACCCGCAGGCTTGGCTAGGCTTCCATGCAGCAGTGTGTGCTGGCTGCCAGCTGGTCCTCTCCATTCCCAGTTTCCTTCTCACACACCTGCCACCATGTTCCCCGCCGTAAGCCCCAAGTGACTTAAGTTCTTCCTTTCCTCTCCTTCCAAGTCATAAACTCATTTCTTGCCTCCCATGTGTCCTTTTTAGAATCTCAAGAATGTCATTTTAGGCTGGGAAATCATTGTTTATTTCTCTTTGCCTTCTTGACATAATTTCTTCTTGAGGGAAGAAGGAAATGGGGAAAATTTTACATCAAGATAATGTTTGAAGATATCTTACTACAAGTCAAGAGAATTTCAAAGAGTCCCAGGTGACTCTCCTTTTTAAGCAAGTAGTCACATCCTGGTTTCCTTTTTGGCTTTTGCGTATATCCATATTTTCATCCCCAGATTCGTTCAATGCAGGTATGGCCATATGAATGAATGAAGCCTCTAATTTTACCCACCTCTCTCTTTCTCTGTAGTTGTTTCGAGTATTTATTATTTCCAAGTAACAACCCAAATATTTCAGCTGATTGTCAAATTTCTGCTGTATGTTGCCACGTGACTGTGACTCCCTCACCAATGGGGTTTAAATTCTGTCCACATACAAAGGGTTCAGTGAACTGAAACCAGAAAAAAAGCTCCAGGCAACAGCACAATGCTAGTGTCTTTGTTCAAGGAGTTGATGTTTATAGAAGTAAGTATATTTATATTAGTTGTTATGATGAATTGTTGTGTCACTTACCCAGACAGAAAAATAATTGAATTTTCTTTTCCTACGGGCTCTTTAACTCAAACATTCAAAATGACCTGGCCTCAGTTAGCCCAGAGCAGAAGTCATAAGACTGAAAAATAAGTACAGTAAATACATTTTTAAAGGGATGGAGAAAGTACTGCTTTCCAAAATGTCCAGTTTGGGCCAATAATTGAAGTGGAGCTAATAATAACTGGAATGTTTGCCTCCTCCTTACTTAGATTTTTGTTTTCAATCGCTTACAATGTTTGTATTGAGCCTCTGAGTGAGGAGAGTGTATACGAATGGGAAGTTCATGCTTGAGGGATGGACTTTCCACCACCACCCATATATACATTCTAGAAAACCAATGCCAGTTCTGATGACTGAGTTGGGGCTACAGTTTAGAAGGTGGGCAATTGCAGACTACACGGGCAGATTTTGCTTTTTGTTAACCACCCATTTTTAAGTTCAGCAGACTGGTATCTCCTGCGATTCTGATTATGCTCCTAAAACTCCACTCCTGGTTCAGTGCCAGCAGATCACCGTCTGACCGTAAGACTGTCTCCTTGGGGTGCGGGAGCACTGCATTTGAGAGACACACTCAACACAAAAGTGGCTGCCATGCTGGGCACACACAGCTCCTTCTCAGACCACGTTGTTAGATGTTTTATTTAAAGGCAGTGTCTCAGACACCTGGTGTACCTGGCGTGGCTGTGCAGGCATCTTTGGGCAAACAACCAAGGCTCGAATGATATCCACATATTTCACACCCATGACTGCACCTTCCTGTAGTGTAAGCACTGTCTAGTCATCAGAGGCCTTTATGTAATTTTATATTCAACAATAATAGCTCTTGGTGATTAATTTTGATGCTTTTGGTCACTTTCAGGGAAGCAGGTTTGACACATTGTCAGTATTTTTGAAATTGGGAGAAAATGAAGGTGAGTGTTTTCAAATTAATTTCAATGAATTTAAGTCTCCTGTTAGAAGAAATGCAATTCCTCCCAGAATGCAACTACACACATACTGCTTAGCTATTAATTATAACTATTTCATTCCAACAGGGTTCGAAGTGGCTCCCAAAACAATGAATAAAACTTTTAATTAATAGCTAAGGATATGGGACATATTGGAATGATTCCACTTCTCTATTGCTCTGGCTGTTCATTTTACCTCGTGAGCCGTGAGAAATGAGGAAGGGTAATTGCCAGGGGAACGTGACACTGAATCTGGGAATACCCTGTTCAACGCATCCAGGAAAACAAATAGGTCTGAGCATGTTATGTAAGCCATTTTTCACACCATTTAACTGTTACATACAAATACAGAATTAAAAGGAATTTTAATAAGGTGGGTAAAAATATTTACACACATCTCAAATTACGGTCATCCCCCATTCTCCAGGGAGGATCGGATCAAGACCCCCAGCGGATGCCTAAAGCTGCAGATAGTACTGAACCCTATATGTACAGTAAGCCCTCACCCAACATTGTCCAGAGATTCTTGGAAACTTCAACTTTAAGCAAAACAATGTGTAATGAAACCAGCCTTATCATAGGTTAACTGATTTCAACAAAAGTTAAATTCCTACAACATACTTCTGGTCACAAGAACATCACCAAACTTTTAAATAAAGACCCAAAACCCTTCTAATATTAAACATTGAAATGAATATGAGCTACACATACATTTAGGAAAGATTAATACAAATAAGTAAGATCATTACTTCCCACCCCAGTCCATGGTCGGGGGCAGCCAGAGCCTATCCCAGCAGCTCAGGGTGCAGGTGGGACCCACTCTGGACAGGATGGCCTCCCACCGCAGGACATATCACACACCCCACATTCACTCAGACTGGGACACATCAGTTCACCCACGTGCACATCTCTGGCATGTGGGAGGAAACTGGAGTCCCCGGAGAAAATCCACGCAGATGTGGTGAGAGAGTGCACGTTCCACAGACAGTGGCCCTGGCCAGGAATCAAGTTTTTTCTCACCAAAACAATGTTGAGCAAAGCGATCTTATTCAAGTAGCTGCTGTACCATGTTTTCCCCTATACGTACATATCTACAACAAAGTGTAACTTATAAATTAGGCACATAAGAGACTGATGATAATAACTAATAGTAAAATAGAACAATTATAATGATATACTGTAATAAAAGTATGTAAATGTGATCTCTCTCAAAATGTTATATTGTACTGTACTCACCTTTTCACTTAAAGGAAGTACTGTATAGCTTCTCTTTGGCAACATCACTACTCTTGTGTTTGGGGGCCATTATTAAGTGAAATAAGGGCTACTTGAACACAAGCACTGTGATACCTCAGCAGTGGACCGGATAACCCAGTCAGCTACCAAGCAGTAATGACCAGGGTGTGTATACAGTGTGGAGATGCTGAACAAAGGGATGATTCATGCCCTGGACAGGAGACAGCAGGAGAATGTGAGATTTCATCACACTACACAGAATGGTGCGCAGTTTAAAACCTATGAATTGCTCATTGCTGGGATTTTCTTTTTAATATTTTTGGACTGAGGTTGACCTCAGGTAAGAGAAATTGTGGATAAGGGGATACTTCGTTGTATAGGAAGTCTTCTCTACACTACCTTCTCGCTGCCTTCCCAAGTCTTCTGCTACAAGCTTTATTCCCTGATAGCTGTACTTTTTCTCCCAAATGGCCTAGGTAGGGGGGAATAGTCATTGTTTTCCAACAAAAGGCATTTCCAGGAACTCTTATATAAAAGAGAGGACTAACAGAGTTCTTTGAGTTGGGGGGACTGGACAGGAGGAAGGTAAAAGTGGGTGGGGACTTTTATATCTCCTCTTCTTCCAGTACTTGGTGGTCTCCCAGGTTCTTCAGTGGAACAACAAAACGGCCGGAAAACACCTTTTAAAAGTCTCTATGACAACATGGTATGAATGAGCGCACTTCCTAAGGAAATGAAACTTTTAAATGCTTTTGCAACTTTTTCAGTGATCTCAAGAGGGTTTTCTTTTTTTTTCCAATTCACTGATTAGGAATCCAGGTGCAAAGCCTGTGATTATTTACCCAATCAACCAGTTACTCTTTTTACATGTCTAAATTTTTTCACTTCTCCAATTTAATTTTTTAATGTATTTATTAAACACTATTCCTCTCTCCCTGTAAAAGTCCCTCTTGGCCCACATTTCTACCCTTTCACCATTCATTCATGCAACAGGTTTTTATTGCCAGGTAGTAAATCAAGTGAGAGCAGTACCAATATGAGCAGAGAATTCTGTACTTTTGGCTGCTTCTTTGTAAATGATGAATAATCCCTCTGGGCCTGGAGAGTAACCAGGTAGTCAGGGTTTTCATTTATCTTTTTAAAATTTAGATTTGTTAGCCTAAGAGATCATGAATAACTGGCTCTTTGGGACTGCGATAAAGGAAAGATGATATTCTAGAAGCTGATCATCTGATACCTCTGATAAGCCCATATATCAATTTTTAATTCCACCAAGGTTCAATTTTCAAAGTAGAAGAAATTTGTAGCATAAAGTTAAGCACTAGTTACCACATCTCTGACTATGAGCAGTGTGAGCTCGTGATTACTAAGTGGCCATGCTGTTGATACCTCACATAGAATTTTACCTGGAAAATATGGCTTGGGTTTTTCCTACAACACCCAGACATCAGGCCATTTATTTCTACACCAATTTTCTCACCCACTTTAAGGAAAACTTTCTCCATGGTAATAAACTCCGAAGATTGAGTTTACATCGTGAGAGGCCCCTGTTTTGGACCTTTCTAGTAAATTTAAAACAGCACATTAAATTTGTCATAACAAATACCCTCTGTTCTCTTTATAAAATTCATGTACTTGCCTGGATTTCGTTAGCCTATGAATGAAGAAGGAAATCGTCAAGGAAAGAAGTATGGGTATGTAATTTCACGAATAGAAATGGCCCAAGTTTCCAATTTCATTCTTCTGATGAAAAGAATTATCACCATGTGGCATACTTCTGCTGTAGGAATTTTTGCTGAAATATGCTAATAATCTCCAGCAGTAAGAGCCTTGTGTCTGAAAGGAGAGTGGAGATAGGAAAACACAATCAGCTCTAACAATAGATTGAGACTAACCATGCCTAACCACAACAGATAAAGATGAAAATAATCATTTCATTCTCTCCCCTCCTTTCCACTGCAGTTCTGATTGTATCTTGGGCAGCCAGGGGGAGCTGATTTGCATGTCCCTTCCCATTGCTACCCATCCACATTCTGCAGAGCCAGCCACGGGCCCCGGCGTGGAGGCACCCTTTTCAGGGGGCACTTCTGAACCCTCCACATCTTTTCTTTGAGGAAAAAGGTCTAAAGATTGCTTTCTTTCTGTTTTTCTTCCCTGAATAATATAGACACATAGTATTTGCATAGAATATTTTTGGTCTGCATTGGGAGCCCATCTCTAGCTTCCTGAATATGTATTTTTTTCTGTGTCATGCCTGAGAGTTGAGCCTCTAATCTTGTTACAAGCCTTTATGCTTCCAGTGAGTTAGTTATTCTACAATCTTTAAAAGTGTACCTCCAATTTGTAAACCCAGCTAACAATTACATTTTCACCACTGAAATGTGATAAGTAAACCAATACTTTGTGCTGAAAATTAAATCAAAGATCTCAGCATGTGTACCCCCCACCCCAATACCATCTGGATTCTTAGCTTGCTCAGTAGAGATTGGTGTTATAAAACTCCTCTTTTCTAGAGCACTGTCTTCATCCAGAGAGCCTTGAAGAACTACGAGTCCTGTCCAGAAAGTATCCAGCCACATACTATGAAAACTAGAGACATTTATTGAAGAAGATACAAGATACAAGAAATATTGTACATAGGACAATGATGCCTCGGTCCCCTTCAAAGTAGGTATCTTGGAACCTCACACAGTTCTCCCAATCACCATCAGCTGCCCCATTGCATTTTCCTGAATCTCATCAATGGTTTGAAAGCTCTTCCCTTTCCAAAGTGATTTTAGTTTGGGGAAAAGCCAGAAGTCTCAAGGCACCAAATCTGGGCTGTAGGGGGTTGAGACACCTGGGTGATTTGATGTTTCACCAAAAATCTCTTTACAAGATGTGATACATGACTGGACACATTATTGTGATGAAGCTGCCAATCACCAATTGTCCATAGCTGCAGCCTTCTGAATCATCCAAATAGTTTTCATGGAGGAATGTTCATGCTTAATGCAAAATTTGATGCAAATCTGTTGCTCTACTCACTCAGTTATTTTGAATGTGATGGCCACACAGTACACATGCTCACTCAGTGGAATCTACTGCCCCCACTGACTAGTACAGTGAAGTCGTCATTGTTCACACATGTGCATTCCAGTCTACTCTCCTTGCCTACTAGGTTATATCAATGTTGGGCAAACCATTCTCATTGTATTAACAATGGTTGGACTTTTCCCAGACAGACCTTGTATGTTGCAAATGCAGTATTGTTTAATACCTTCCACCAAGACACTCTAACTTGAGCACCCCAAAGAATAATAATGTCCAGTCTTGGAGGGAGTGCTTACTTATTGAAGGTCTAGTGAGAGAAAAGGCATAGATCCCAGATGGGTGGGATTTATAAACAAACTTCATCCCCAAAACACTAGGACAACAGACAAGTTATAGTTCCAAAAATATATAATAATAATTTCATGGAGACAGGTCAAAAGCAGAGTCATAATTCCTCTTCACAGTCATTCCCAGCCTTTGAGTTCTCTACTTACAATTAGCTGCTTTGAGACAAAATGCTTTGCCTAGATGATTTCTTTTAACCCTTACCACAATCCTAGAAGGTTGATTTTTTTAAATTATGATTACGCAGATGAGAAATCTGAGTCAAGTGATTTTTTTCTAGGTCACATGGAAAAAGGCGGATCTGAAATAAGTGATTGGGTCCCTGGCTTGCAATAACCTGCAGCTTTAATCCTTGCCTACTCCTCAACCCATCATCCCTTCAGTGTCTTCCCTGACTTCCCTTGGGCTAAGATCTTCCTGGCCAGGACCACGCTCAGATCTGGCCTTTTTCTGCCTGGCATGTTCTTTTGTCAGCTGACAAACTTGCTTTCCTCGCTTCGTTTTGCCTCAGGGAAACTGCTTTCTGACAAGATGGGTGTTTCCCACCAAGCTAGCCACCAGAATCACCTGGGGTGGTTATTAAAAACAAAGATGCCCCAGTATCTCTGGGCACTCTGATTCATGGGTCTGGGGGGAACCAGAAGTCTCTTTGTTTAACAAGCTCCCTCTGCTGACTCTGATAATCAAGTTAGGGAACGGATGCTATTTCCCCCAAGTTTTTGACATAGGCACCTCTTTCATAATCTGAAAAGCTCCTTCAGAATTAAAAAATAATTTTATTATTTTTACATGAGATTGACCAAAAGTTATTTTTACTATTTTATTTCAGATCAACATGATCTTAAGGATATGAGAAAGTATTTCTAATGTAAGATTGTAATTGATAATAATTTGAAAGATGCATTTTTACTTTTTCTCACTTGAGTGGTTTGTGCTATTTAACACACTTTAAATTTATATGAAAAAACACAATTTGTGGACAAACCATTTTAAAAATAATCTATTGAATTGTGTTTGGTTTGGACAAAAACAAATATCAAAATACAGCTTAACATATTGCTGGATGCATTTTGCCAATATTTTGTTGAGGATTTTAACGTCTATGTTCATCAGCGATATTGGCCTATAGTTTTCTTTCTTGGTTGGGTATCTGGTTTTGGGATTAGGACGATGCTGACTTCATAAAAAGGGTTTGGGAGTCTTCCATCTTCTAAGGATTTTTGGAATATTCTGTGAAGAATAGAGGCTAGCTCTTCCTTAAATGTTTTGTAAAATTCTCCTGTGAAATCATCCAGTCCAGGGCTTTTGTGTGCTGGGAATTTTTTGATTACTGCTTCAATTTCATCAGCTGTTATTGGTCTATTCAGGCTTTCTGCTTCTTCTTCATTGAGTTTGGGAAGACTATATTTTTCTAGAAATGTGTCCATTTCACCTAGGTTTTCAAATTTCTTGGCATATAGTTGTTTGTAGTAATTTCTACAATCTTTTGTATTTCTGTGGTATCAGTTGTAGTCTCTCCTCTTCCATTTCTGACTGTGTTTATTTGGGTCCTCTCTCTTTTTTCTTGATGAGTCTGCTTAAAGTCTCAATCACCTTTAAGCAGCAGAAAGAAAGAAGGAGCTCCTACTCTTCGCGACAGCATGGCTGGATCTGGAGAGCATTACTCTAAGTGAAATAAGTCAGGTGGTGAAAGACAAATACCATAGGATCTCACCTATAAGTGGAACCTAATCAACAAAACAAACCAGCAAGCAAAATATAACCAGAGACCTTGAAATTAAGAACAAACTGACAGTAACCAGAGGGGAGGTGGGAGGGTATAATTGGGGGGAAAGGGAAACATATGTAAAGGACACATGGACAAAACCAAAGGGGGGTAGGATCAAGGATGGGAAGTGGGGATGGCTGGGGGCAGGGAGTGGTGGGGGAGAAATGGAGACAACTGTACTTAAACAACAATATAAACAAACAAACAAGAAAAAGAGAATTCCAGGCAAAGGGGCTGGAAGAAATTTCCAGAAGAAAATTGCCATCACTCTCCATGGTAGAGAGAACTATTCGATGTGAAAGAACACAGACATTGCCCTGACGGGTATGTCTCAGTTGGCTGAGCGTTGTCCCACAAAGGGAGAGGTCGCTGGTTGATTCCCTGTCAGGGCACATGCCTCGGTTGCAGGTTTGGTCCAGGTTGGGGGCATGCAAGAGGCAGCCAATCGTTTCTCTCCCTTTCTTTCTCTCTCCTTTCCCCTCTCTCTAAAGATAAATAAGTAAGTAAGTAAATAAATAAATAAATAAATAGCAACCTCTCCTTCCTTTAAAAACACACATTGACAAGTCTGAGTCAAGAAAGTTTTTCAAAAGAATGAAAGTGTGAATGTGATCAAGTCTGAGAAATACCTAATGAATTTATTTTACTTGTAATTCACTTATATTTGCACAAAAGTGATGTGAGAAAAATTGATATGACTAAATGAATCTTAAAAAGCACTTCCAGTAAACACAAAATGAAATTGTAAGTGATGAGGCATAGTGTGATAGTTTCATTGGCAGTATTTTTTCTGTGTGATATGTAATGATGTGTCTTAAGTACAGAGTCCAAAATCTCTGGAGTTTTTAGAGTCAATGAAATACCTAACATTGAGTTTCAAATGTACCATCTTCATTTTGGCTTTCTATTCATCCTGCCTCTTATATTTACTTCCTCTCCTTTCTTGCCTTTTTTTGTTTCATTTTTTGATTGATGGAGAATTTGTAATACATGTTTCCTCTCTACTTGTTTCTAATCTTTTATTGTTTGTTCTAGAAATAATTAGGACAATTAACTTACTGAAGTCTAAAGTTAAGTAAAACATTTACTCTACTCCTTAATAAGGCCTCAATAAAAGTTAACTGTTATAAAAGAAAAAAAAATACAGCTTGAAATTTATTGATGTTTAGGGCATCAAAATGAACTGTGGACTTAATATTTTTATAATTTTCTTTTTTGTTTTAAAATGATAAGGAGAGAATGTTTCTTTGTTAAATTAAAAAAAAATATATCTATCGATTCTAGAGAGTGAGGAATGGGGAGAGAGAGAGAAACATTGATGTGAGAGAGAAACATCAACTGGTTGCCTCCCGTATGCTCCCCAACTGGGGACTAGACCCACAACCTCGTTATGTGCCCTGACTGGGGATCGAGCCCACAACCTTTGTTGTGTGGGATCACACTCCAACCAACAGAGCAACCTGGCCAGGGCTCTTTTGTTAAGTTTTATTTTCAATAAATGGAAAAAAAATTGGATAAACTATTCACTATATTTTCTCTTTGGACAATGGCTTTGAAATACAGCAGACTCTGGTGTCCTTTAAAATTTTCAGTTTAATGAATGTAACTGGCAAACTTTTTGAGGCTTATTTGATGAATGAATATGTTATTTTCTTCACAAACTTGTATTTAAATGTCAATATTCCAACTGCCTTGTTTATTAACTAGTGGCCCATTATGGGCATGAATTAAACAATGTTAAGCTAAGATGAAAACGATGCAGACTCGGATGGCTGTTGGAGGCACTGGCATTGGCTCCTGTGGTCAGCACACTGAGGGACAGAATATGAACACCCCTCTCTCTCCACACACCGCTCTGTGGGCTCACTCCCTGAATACTTAGGTTGGGGGGGGGGGGATTTCATAATAGTTATTTTATTCATTTATTATTTTAAAATGGAAATCGAAGCAAGTGCCATTAGCACCTTCAATGACGTGAACCCTCTTGAAACACTTTGACTAGCACTGGCTGGGAATTGAGAAGCTGGGCTCTGTGGCTCTCGGTGTGTCAGAGAGGGATCTCAGTTCTGACTGCCCATTAGAATGACCCAGACAGCTTTTCTGATGCCCAGGCCCTCCCCAGCCATTAAACCAGAACCCTTGCTGGAAGCATTGATTGCCAGGACTGAGCTCCCAGGAGGCCTCTAATGTGCAGTGTGGCTGAAAACCATAGCTGCAACCCAAAGGGGTAAATCAGAGAGACTGTGGCCAGCTTAGTTCGGGAAGATAGTTGGGATGTGTGTCTTCAAGGAGTCCACAGTGATGTGGATTGGTTTAAGGAAGCCTTGTATACCCCCAAAAAAAATTGCCTCAAGATTTTGGGTACCTTACCTGCAAGCTGCTTTTAAGAGCTACTTGGAAGGGCTGGCATAGCCTGCAATCTCATCCCACATCACTGAGCATTATGTTGCTGTGCCTCTCTGTCCCCAGTATAGAAGTGCTCCCCAGATCCTGTTTCAGTACAGCAGATCATAGGGGACCCAAGCCCTACTCTAATCTGAGAGCTGGTTCTGTGCTGACTGCTGAGAACAGATGAAGACATGTCCCCAAGCTCTGAGGAATCTCCATCCAGTAGGGGACAGATAAGCAAATCAGGGATTACATCCCCAGCTTGCTAAAAGCTGTGATCGGGCACACCAAAGGGGAATGGTGGATCAACTCCCAAATCCTACAGAACCTCATGCCTGACTCCACTCAAAAGGTTACAGGGCAAAAAGCCAACATTTGGACGAATTTTCCTTCTTCACTTATAGATATAGGTATAGATTATATTTCTTGTATGTGTCTATACATGTGTATAAGTGTGGTATGTCTTTTGGTGTAGTCTATGGAACAGATAAATAACCACATAATGTTGGATTAAAAGCTTCTTTTCACTACAGGTGATGAGCTTGGTTCAAATAGCCCCGAAGTGTATCATCTCTGGAGCAGGGGTGTTCCGAGAACAGGCTAGAGGAGTGGATTGGAGTTCACTGTGGAAGACTCTGAGTGCTAGGATGAGCATTGTTAGAAAGGTTATTCTGCAAGTCATGAAGAGCTTACAGGAGTTTGTAAACTGGCATGTGGGGGTGGCATGGGTGTATATGTTTGGTGTGTGGTGTGTACTCGGTGGATGTGCTATGTGCATATGTGTTGGGTGTGTATGTTTGTGTGCACATGTGGGTTTGGGGCATATGTGACAGATGAGTCCTGATGGATACCTGGTAGTGCCCTGTAGGAGGTGTTGTTGGGGAAAGTTTTAGTGTGTGTAGGAGGCATTTAGTGTGGGGACAGTCTCAGCTGGGGGCAGGGAAAGCAGGCTGCAGGTTGTTGACTCAGTACCAGTGGAAACGGAAGGAAAGGGGCCAAGGGAGAGAACACGATGGAAAAGGGACTGATGTCAGCATTTAACACCAGCTAGGTGCAGGAACCTGGGACAGGATAACAGTGGCAGCGAGCTTTGCTCCCAACTGGGGTGGTGCCTGTGACAGAGACAGGAGCATAGGAGGGGACTAGAGAGAGGCTCACCTATGGCCCAGCTGTGGCCCAGCTGACTTTGAGGTGCTCGACGTTTTTGCTCACAGAAACTTGAAATTCAAGACACTAGTTAAAATGTGGTCAAAGAGAGAAGCCTGGGAGGAAGAAATGCTTGGGTGGCAGCAGGAGGTGGTACTGGGAGAGCCGACAGAGCTTGGGGTATGCGTGGTGTCCGTACGTGTGCCCTCAACACACACACGCATGTGCATACACATGCACACCCGGCACACCCACCCAGAGCTGTGTGTCCCCAAGCCCTTGGGCCCGTCATTCTGGCCAGCTTTGCATCCCAGGCAAACACACTGTCTTTTGAATATGGACAAAAATTGTAGTGAGGAAGGACTCTGAACCAGCCAAGGAATTCTGAGGAGAAAATGAAGTTGCCCAAGTGCCCGGAACACAGTATAGAGCTGCGTGTTAACCAGCCTCCCTCACTGTGGGCCTCTGTTGGAGGAGTTTCCTGTGGGATCCGTGCCAGCCACCCGGGACCTGAGCCAAACCCATGGAATCGAACTCGTGCCAGGGTCTCTCCGCCCAGGTGCGATGCTGCTGGGCAGTGGCTGGTGGCTGAAGCTTCTTTTCGGGGGCTTGCAGGGTGGTGAGTGTGACAGTAGCAAATGCTCCGGGCCTGTCTTCTTAATGGCATTCTGCTTCTCTCCGTGCGCTGTTTTATTCAACAGCACAGAATTCAGGAGAAAGCCTTTTTTTGTCAGCTCTTTCCTCCCCCAAATAAATAGACCCATAAGTGACCATTGCCAGCAAAGCAGGAAGAAACACTTTTCAGACTCCCACAGGACCTTTCTCCACTACTGCAAGCTAATCAGGAAAGCTGCTTTTTCTGCTTGTTTCTTTTCCCCACCACTAACATGTGATTTTCATGCAGCAACTTGAAGTTCCTTCCAAGAAAACAAAATGCGATGAAATCAGCAAGGATGTGTAACTACACGCATGGCTAAGTGCTGATAGACTGCAGGCGTGCTGATACGTAAGCTCGCCTCAGCGGAGGCTACCTGCTTGGGATGAAAACACAGCCCCTTGTTTACCAGAGGAGGAGTAGGTGTTTAAGTTAACTCCGTTCAACCCAGTGAGGTAATTTCAACTTTCATTCCCTTACTGAAATCCATGTCTACTTTTGAAAATGCTTTTGCATGAATCTGTTATCTTTATGCCACATCGAGGCACGAACCTCCCATAGCCTGCATATGCGTGCACAGCGGCTCATTGTGGTATTCCTCATCCTTCCAAACATACTTCTTCTCTCGTGTCCCACAGCCATGACACCATCTGCCCGATCCTGTGAAATGAGCTGAGATGACTGACACAAGGAAGGCCTCCTGTGGGCTGTGGCACTGATCACTGGCTATGATGCCATTCCTCTCACCCCAGCAATGGTTCCCAGACCCCAATCATCTCTGCTGTGTAAAAATTAGCATGAAAGGCAATATCACAAATTGCACTGATTCTTCCCTCATTAATCCTGTAAACTAGCTTACCTTTCTCTGCTTGAAACCCTGTATGTCCAAACCAGCCTGAAGAAGTTACTCAGGGTGTCTGCGTTTGAGGGTAATCTTTAACCATAATCTCCTTCTCAGAATGCTAAGTATGCATCATTTCTGTGCTGCTGGGGGAAAATGCCCCTACTTTGGTACAATATTACGTGAAAAAGCATTGCAGATAATACAGCTTGCCTGTCTGCTGGGTCAGCTCAGACGGGACCACAGTCTGCCCTTGGGCTCGTGAGCTCCTTCTGGTGCTTGGTTGCTCTGATTCTAGACAGCCCTTATCCAGTCTGCCTCGGTGGGCGTTAGGCAGAAAGTTTTCGAAAGCCACGGGTGATTCATTCCCCCTTGTCAGGGAGCCAGGGGCACTTTTGTGCCCAGAAGTCTACCACCCACTTTTTGCTTCTTGCCAGGGCTGTCTTACCATTCTCCTAGGAGTGTTTGAGCATCTGAAACTCATCTGCCAGGACCTCAGGGCTGGCTGGTGGTGAAAGGGCCCTGAGAGGCTCTAGCCAGCACAGTCTGAACCTGTGGATCTCCTGGCAGTAATTATTTTCTCTTCTTCTGTTTACTCTTAACCTGAAAATAGTCACACAAATGGAACTTTTACCACAAAATGCATAACGACATGCAAAGCAAGGGCGTCAAAGGATGGGACTGAGTGTTTGATGGGGTCCTAGTGGCTCTCTGCTGTGCAAGAGGTTAGCCTTTAGGTGTTGGTGCATGGACAGATCTCAGGGTGACGGGAAAGAGACCAGGTGGGCCAGGGCATAGAGGATGCAGTGGACACGGGGCCATGGCTAATTGCCTACCAGTCTGAAAGCATTGCTATCTCTGTGGCCTTATGGCCTTGGCCTTACTGGAACATGGTGGGAAATTTCAGCCCTGACTGCTAATTGGGCCTCCCGCCCTAACCTACTTACATTCAAAAGATGTTTACTGAGCAAGTGAAATGATCTAGGAGCTCTGCACAGGGATAGAAGATGCAAAGACAAAAAAAACATGCCCTTGCCGGCAAGCTGGAGGGGTAACTTCTCACTCACACAGCAGGCACCAGGGCTGACCATAGGCCAGCGTCACCAGGGCATAGCCATACCTGGAAATGATGGGAGTGTGGTGGGAAAAGAAACTACAAGTTCAGAGTGGCTGAAGCCTGGGGTGGGTGACAGGATCAGTAGTTTCCTGGAGTAGATCATCTGAACGGGCCTTAGGGTATGAATGAGACCAGCAGGTGAGACATGGGAAGAAGAGTCTTTCAGAGAGGCTCTTCTGAGTTTTCCCAGAGCAGGGAAAGTAAAGGACACCTTACAGAATGGCTTGTAAACCCATATACTTGGCACATGAGGTACGTGAGGAAGGGTGGGATTGAGACTGAGTAGTTGGACTAGGGACAACTCAGGAAGGGTTTGAGTAGGATATAAGGAACTATATTTCCAATTTTTTAAAGGTTTCATTTATTTTGAGAGAGAGGGGAAGGGAGGGAGAAAGAGAGGGAGACAAACATCAGTATGTGGTTGCCTCTTATGCACCCCCTACTGGGACCTGGCCTGAAATCCAGGCATGTGCCCAGACTGGGAATCAAACTGGTGACCCTTTGGTTCACAGGCCCATGCTTAATCCACTGAGCCACACCAGCCAGGGCTATCTTTCCAATTTTTTGTTGTGATAAAATACACATAAAGTGTATTATCTTAACTATTTTTAAATGTATAGTTCAGTAGTATTAAATATATTCATATTCTTGTCCAACCATCACCATATTCATCTCCAGAACTCTTTCATCTTATAAACTTCTGAAACTCTGTCCCCATTGAACACTAACTCCTCATCCTTGTCCCCTCAGCCCCTGGCACCCACCATCTACTTTCTATCTCTACGAATCTGACTACTCTAGGTACCACATATCAGTGCAGTTATACAGCATTTGCCCCATTGTGACTGGTTTATTTCACTGGGAATAATGTCCTCAAGGCCAACCCAAGTCATAGCATGTGTGACAACTTCCTTCCTTTTCAGGCTGAATCATATTCCATTGTGTGCATACACTATGTACTGCTTATTCATTCATCAGTGGATGTACCAGTTGCTTCCATGTTTTAGCTATTGTGAATTAACGCTGCTGTGAACATGGGTGCACAACTATCTACTCAAGACTTTGCTCCAGCTCTTTGGGATAAACACCCAGACCTGGAATTGCTATGGTAATATGGTAATTCTATGCTTAATTTTTTGAGGAACTGGCAAAATTTTTTTCACAGCAACTACACCACTTTATATTCCCACCAGCAGTGCACAGGATTCTGATTTCTCCAAATCCTAGTCAGCACTAATTATTTTCTGTCTTTTTGATAATGGCCATCCTAATGAGTGTGAGGTGGTATCTCATGGCAGTTTTAATTGGCATTTCCCTAATGATGGGTGGAGAGACTTTTTAACTCTACTCCATTTTCTTAATTTACAAATGCACAGGAGAATTAAGAGTAGCGTGAAGAGCACCAGATCAACAATTATTAGCAGATTGAGTGTACGTTACAGCCACCGTGACTCCTCAAACCTGAAAACTTCAGCCTGCAGCATTCTAGAGAATTTGAACCTTGGCTTGCTTGTAATGGGAGAAGCATCAGATGTCTTCACTGCTGTGGGCAGTAGGTAAAAGGATGGCAGTGGAGAAATAGTTGCAGCTGGGAGAACAGCTAAGAGGCTGCTGAGATAGGCCAGACCAGCAGTCCTGAGGGCTGCTTCATGTCAGGGGCCCCAGAAGCAGACCCTGAGACAAGGGTTCATAAACAAGATGTCTGTTAGGGGGGGATCTCACCAGGGAGGCCTGCGAGAGAGTGGGAGAAGGGGGCAGGCCACCCAAGGCTGTGATCTCAGACAGAAGTTCCATAGATGGCAGGTTCAGCCCAATCCTACAGGGGAAATGGGGTGTAGGTGCCACTTAGTCTCAACTTCAGACAAGGGAGCTGGGCTTTCATACTCTGGCACCAACAGTCAGTGCTAAACGCCCTCAAGTGGAGTGCAAAGCACCCACATCACCTGCTACTAAGGCCTCAAATAGGCGGGGGCTGTGAGAAGAAGCAGAGCAGAGGACTACATGGTGAGACCTGGCAGACGGGGTGCTACTGGTGAGGGCAAGGGCAAGGTCAAGGGCAGAGGCAAAGCACCCTTCAGGTTTCCTGCCAGGGTGATGGAAGCCAGGGGTACCATTCTCCGGTTGGAGAAGCAAGCTGGGAACAAAAAAATGATGACTTCAGCTTGTCATATGTTGAATTTGAGGTATCTGAGGACATTCAGGGGAAGGGTGGATGCAAGATGCTGAATGCCTGTCTGTAACTTAGAAGGGATGTAAAGCCCTAAGTACTGCAGGATCAGATGGGAGGCCTACCAGATAGGATTGCTGTGGGTTCTCGGTCCTCATGGCATGAGGGGGCTAGGTCCTTGGAGAACAGTCTGCAGCCGCGGGAAGCCATGAGGCAGGTCGCATGCATTTAGAGGGATTTGTCAAGAGGAAGTAATTACATGATATAGTAATCATAGCTGACAGTTATCAAGTCCTTACAATGTGCTAACAGAGCCCTGTGTGTACTATTGTACTTTCTCTTAAAGAGATGCGTATACTATTACTATTCTAACTTCACAGATGAGAAAATTGAGTCTTAGTGAGATCTGGCATTGCAATTAAGGTCATAAAGCAAGTGAGTGGATAAAACTTATGATTTAATTTCCCATTTTTATTTATGATCCCCCCAAAACGTTTCTCTGAGGAAGCATTTCTACAGTGGGACTATCTGATGAACATTTCTCTGGTTGTTTAGCAGTAGCCCCTGCTCTTTAACCTGGAAATGTTTACCAGCCTGCAAAGGGTTCATATCTCCAGTGTGTCCTGAGGCTAAGCTATTTCATCTCCCTAAAGCAAAGCACACGGTCTATAAAAAATCATTCATAAAGGGCATTTACTCAGCATTTTTCATGACATGAAGCAATCTGAGCCACAGTATTTTGTAAACACTAACAAAGAGCATTTTGCACATGTAAGTGGCTTCAAAGGGCATCCACTTCATCACAAGCACACCCAGTGAGGCCTGCCGCAGGGGTCTTGTGCGGTGACCCCTGTCCTGGGTTGCACATGCGAAGTGCTCCCTCACCCTCCAGGAGACAGCAGTTTTACTTGGCTGTGAGCTCTTTCAACAAGTTTACAGAAGAAAGGTGGAGTAATCTTTGTATGGCCCAGTAGACGTGTCAAAATCAGACTGCAGTGGCCTGGGAAAGAAATGTGTGTATTCTGAAGGTCTCACAGATGCTGTTCACACTTCGTCCTGACCTAACGAAGGCACGCTCGCATCTCACTACTCTGTCGAAGGACAGAGTGCAATGTAGCCGGAAGGGACCAGATGTCTGCTTTGCCCAGAGCATCCCCCAGCACAGGCCTGTTGCCCCAACGTGGACAATGCAGTCTATTTTTTTCTCTCTCTTTTTGCTCTGATTAGATTTCCCATACTAATTGATTTCAGAGGAGGGATAGGCTTCCTTCCTGTTCGAAGTCTCCAACCCATCCTATTCCCAGACTTGGAAAATAACAGGCCAGATCAGTCTCCCAGGATAAGAACACCCGCAGTCCTCATTTTAGGTCAATTGTGAGGCTGTGGCGATGCATTGTAAGTACAATTGACCCTTGAACAAAACAGCGGTTAGGCAAATCAACCCCCCCCCGTGCAGTCAAAATTCCGGGCATAACTTTTGACTCCCCAAAAACTTAACTACCAACAACCTGCTGTTGACCAGAAGACTTACTGGTAATATAAACAACTGATTAACATATATTTTATGTTATATATATTATATACTGTATTCTTATACTAAAGTAAGCTAGAAAAAAGAAAATAATTTTAAGAAAGACATGCATAATTTAAAAGAAAATGTGTATAAACCTGGCTGTTGTGGCTCAGTTGCAGTGTCATCCAGTAGCCAAAAGGCTGCAGGTTGATTCCTGGGTGGGGCACATACCTAAGTTGCGAGTTCCATCGCCAGGCTGGGTGTGTAGGGGAGGCAACCAATCAGTGTTTCTCTCTCCCTTCTCCTTTCTTCCCCTCTCTCTCCAAAAGCAATGGAAACATGTCCCTGGGTGAGGATGAATAAATAAATAAATAAATAATCCATGTATCAATGGATCCATACAGTTCAAACCCAGGTTGTTCAAGGGTCACCCACATTCTGTCTGTGGACATGTGAAAAAATGAAGCCAGCTCCCAAAGTAAATATGGGCCAAGTTTGTGAATGTGACTTCGTGGTTGAGGAAGCATGGCAGAGAATTAATCATCTGATTTCAGTGTCCCAAAGGCATGTCTGAGCTGGAGAAGACTTCAGACATCAGAACATTTTCAAATGAGGGAGGAGTGGGCCATGAGGAAGCTGTCTGTTGTCACCTGGTGTGTGGGTGACAGGGCGGGTCTTCTGCCTCCTTCTTAGTCCCAGGTTTTCCTGCCGCTGCCTAAGAGAAGTGCTCTCCCGCAGCGCACTGACTGCCTATCCACTCACAGGGGGCTCCGCAGATCTCTGGAGGAAAGGGCAGGAGTATAGATGCCCCACCACAAATTCTAGGGTGTGTGCCTGCCAGCCACTGTGCCTCCCACCCTCCTTGGCAAACCCCACCCCCTGAGGTGGACCATACATTTCATTTGTACCCTTCATGGTACTTTTTGGGGAGCAGGGTGCAGATGTTCAATTTGAGGGAAGGAACAGAGATTCCTGATTCCAACTTCCCCTAAGCTTCCCAGGAGTTCATTCTCAGGTTTCATAGGAGCAGGTTTGAATGTCACTACCTTGTAGCATCACTACCCTCAGGCCCAGTTGGAGCTTCTACACAATCTGCATCCTGTTTTCTAATAAACTAAATTTTCACAATACCTCTCCCCCTCTGCTCCCCCAGGAAATTTTAAAAAGACTCCATTTGGCATTCTGCATCTTCATGCTTTTTCTTTTTATAAATAATGTTAGGTTTTCTGATCCTGGGATTCTTCTGGATTTCTGCAGTCATCCACCTTTGCTGGATTAATGCCATCTAAGTACTTCCATGTTTTCTGAAGCTAAGTCTCAGTGTTTGGGGTCTCATTCTGTGTGTGGTTGGGCTCAGATCCCAGGGCTCAGTATACTTGGTGGCCAGGTCTGTGAAAGCCACCTGGGAACTGGTCCAAGATAACATGAATCAGCTTGCCTTTTTGGTAGGGGTCCTCACAGGTGTCATCCCCAGGGTTAGGGATGGAAGCAGTCTCCCTACTAAGGTAAAAACAAACAGGCATTTCTCTTAAAATATCTGATCCTTGCTGCTGGATGTTTTATTCATCTTCTGATGGGCAGTGTTCTGTGTTACTGAGTCATGATCAGGAATGCTCAGGTGACCATGTCTATAGATTCGCAATTCTGGCTTCACATTAGAACTACCTGGGAGCTTGTAAATATCCCCATGTCTGGACTCTATCCTGTACCAAATGAGTCAGAACCTCTGGGATCAGTACTTAAAAAAATCTCCCTGGATGATAGCAGTGAGCAGCCATGCTTGAGAATCAGATTCTATCACAGAGCTTCTCAAACTTGAATGTGATGCAGATCACCAGGGCATTTACCAAATTGCAGATTCCCAATCAGTAGGTCTGGGGAAGGGCCTAAGATTCTGCATTTCTGACATGCTTTCAAGTTTTATTGGGGCCACAGCCATGTCCAGCTGGGTAGTTATAACAGGCTATATGACCCAAAAGCCTAAAATGTTTACTATCTGGCTCTTTACAGGAAAAGGTTGTGTACCCCTGGTTTATAATATTCCGATGCTGGCGTGAACTCCACAACCCAGGTCAGTAGGCCATGCTCATTTTAAGATGATGGGGAGCCCGAGGGCCTCACAGGAGTCAGGGTGGGTTTTGAAGTCCCAGCAATGATTAGCGCTTCTGAACTCCTATTGAAGCCTTCAGATCTGGTTTATAATGTTGGTAGTGAATACTGTTTAGTTTTTTTGTGTGTGTGAGCAGAATGTACTGAGAAAAAGGAAGAGTAATTTATATACTCCTGCAAAAGTTCTTTGGCTAATGTTTTAAGCTGTGCAAAAAATTCTACTGAATACTGTCATTTAAAAGGTTTTTTTACTTAAAATTTGCAAGTGATATATGTTTGTTGAGAAGACATATATGCATACAGTATTTATAATCTCAACATTCAGAAATAACCGCTATAATATTTTGTGTATAACTTTTCACACTATTTCTATGCATACATATGCCACCTGCCACAGGGTAAACTGTGTCTTTAGCTTTGGTTTTCTCATCTGAAGTTGGGAGAATAATGATAATACCTGTGTGAGATAATAGAAAATATTTATTGGTCTGTGCCCCCTGGTCCTTACACAAAGCCTCTGAAACCCTTGTAAGTTCTGGGGGGTAAGAGCACTAGGGGCATCTCTTGTTCTAATGTTTGGTCTTTGACCCTGCTTCCTGACACAGGCTCCTGAAACCCTTGTCATTTCCTGGGTGATAGGAGTGTCTTTTGTTGTAATGAGGAAACTCTGAGTTCCTGGATGAGGGCTGGTTGCCATGGTTAGAGGCTTGGAATGTTCGGCCCTCTACCCCCATTCTCTTGAGAAGGGACGAGGGCTGAAAATGGAGTTTATAATCAATCATGCCTATGTGATGAAGTCTCCATAAAAGCCCAAAAGCACAGGGTTCCGAGAGCTTCCAGGTCGGCAAGCACGTGGGGGTTCCGGGAGGGTGGTGCACCCAGACAAGCCATGGAAGCTCCACGCCCCTTCCCACATACCTTGGCTTTCACATCTCTTCCATCTGGGTGTTTATCTGTATCCTTTATCACATCCTCTAATAAACTGGTAAATATAACCTATTTCCCTGAGTTCTTTGAGCTGCTCTAGCAAATGAATTAAACCCAAGGAAGGAGTCATGGGAACCTACTATTTATAGCCAGTTCATCATATGTACAGGTAATAACCTGGACTTGTGATTGGTACCCTCAGTTGGAGAGTGTCATTGAAACCTCCAATTTTTAGTAGGTCAGTCAGAAGTTTGCAACTGTTCTCTGAAGTGCGGTGGGGGTCTGTCCTGTAGGACCGAACCTTTAACCTTTGGGATCTGATACTACCTCCGGGTAGATAGTGCCAGAACTGAGTTAAATTGTCAGACCCCAGCTGGTATTACAGAACATTGCTTGGTGTGGGGAAACCTCCTACACACACTTGGTGGCCAGAAGTGTCAGAAGTGTGAGTGTTCTCTGTGTGATTGTACAGCTGGTTCCTGAGCTTCGATTTTTCAAATTCATGATGGTGTGAAAGCAATATGACTTCAGTGGAAACCGTACTTTGAATTATGAATTTGATCTTTTCCTGGGCTATCAGTATGTGTACGATACTCTCTGATGATGCTGGGCAGCGGCAAGATGACTTTGCCTAATTGCAGGCTACTGTAAGTGTTCTGAGGACATTTAAGGTGGGCTAGGCTAAGCTACGATGTTCAGTAGGTTACGTGTCTCAAATGCATTTTGACTTATAATATTTTCAATTTATGATGGGTATATCAGAACTTGATGCCATCATAAGTCAAGAAACATCTGTAGTGTGAAATTAAAGGAGGAACAAGAGAACACAGGAAAGAGAGGCTCAGTGGGAAGAACTGTGTTTCTCCCTACATAGGAAGAAAAAACTGAGGTTTTTGTTATTACTTTCTTCACAGGGTTGTTTGTAGGATTGAGTGAGATCATGTCTGTAAAGTGATGAGCTCATGTTAACAGTTCAATATAGGTTTCCCCTAATTTCTGAATGGTCTCATTATGCAACTTTGCTTTTACAAAAGACCTGCATTAGTATAGTAATGACTATTTTCGTACAAGCAGAAATTCTCTTCGGGTTTTTTTTGGTCAGTGAAAACAGGTACTAATGTAGGTCTTTCATAAAAGCAAAATAGCATTACAAACTTTCAGAAAGCATGCATACAATATCTTTGCTTTACAATATTTGGGCTTATGAAAGATTTCATAGAATACATCAATTGCAGATAGTGGGAACAACCTGCATATGTTAAGTTTTGGCAATGGGGTTCTACTGCTTTATAAACTACCCCAGAGGGGTTGGGGCAGGTATGAAACTGGTGCTCTCCGCTGCCACCACTCCCTGCCGGAGGGAACTTGTAAGACCAAACCTACCTCCAAGAGATGCTGGGAAATGCAGTATGGCTGCGCAGGCCCACCCAGCACAAAGTTGGGACTGCTTTGGGGGAGAGTGGATTTTGCTGGAAAGCTAACCTCCACCACATTATATTTACCCATTTTTCTCTGGAACTGTCTATATTTTGCTGTTTCCTATGTGTGAGTTCTTCATAAATTAATTATAGCAGCATTGTGACTCATGTAAATATTTCTTTGGCATCCTGTTGCATGGTTAACTTTCTGGATGGAGTTTTCTATCTTGAAATATTACTGTTAGTAATACATGCATATACACATATTGTAGAACTTTTTAAAAATAACAAAAAGGAAGAATTGGAAAATTGAAATTGCTCAGAGCTTCACCACTACAAATGACAACTCTGAGCACCTTGATGTGACTGGCAGTGTGTCTTCACAGACAACTGTCTACTCTATATTCTGTATATAATTTTATATACTGATTTTTAATTTAAAATTCTATTGTGAGAATTTTCCCATGCCATGGTAATTTATTTAAAATCATAGTTTTAGTGACTGCCAACATTCCACTGTATTGGTGTTCAGTATTGTATTTAATTATTTTTCTAATTTTACGCATTTAGATTGTTTCTGATATTTTCATTATTGCAAATAATGTCTCAGTAAGCATCTTTCTTCACAAACTCTTGGCCATTCCTTCACACATGCAATGACTATACACTGAGTGCTCATCTTGTACCAGGCACCATACCAGGGTTAGGAAGAGGTCAGCAAAACAGCAGATATCACCCTGCTTTTTTTTTCTTTTTTTGGTAAATCCTCACCTGAAGATATGTTTATGGATTTTATTTTTTTATTTTTAAGTATATTTATTGATTATGCTATTACAATTGTCCCACTTTTTTCTCCTCTTTATTTCCCTCCGCTCTGCACCCCCCCTCCCTCCTGCATTCCCTCCCTCTTAGATCATTTCCATGGGTTGTACACATAAGTTCTTTGGCTTCTCCATTGCCTATACTACTCTTAACCTCTCCCTGTCTATTTTGTGCCTACTAATTGTGCTTCTTATTCCCCCTTTCTCTCCCTCCTTCTCCCCACTGATAACCCTCCATGTGATCTCCATTTCTGTGATTCTGTTCCTGTTCTAGGTGTTTGCTTAATTTGTTTTTGTTTTTGTTTTTTAAGTTCAGTAGTTGATAGTTGTGAGTTTGTTGTCATTTCACTGTTCATATTTTTTATCATCTTCTTTTTCTTAGACAAGTCCCTTTAACATTTCATATAATAAGGGCTTGGTGATGATGAACTCCTTTAACCTGACCTTATCTGGGAAGCACTTTATCTGCCCTTCCATTCTAAATGATAGCTTTGCTGGATAGAGTAATCTTGGATGTAGGTCCTTGCCTTTCATGACTTGGAATACTTCTTTCCAGCCCCTTCTTGCCTGCAAGGTTTCTTTTGAGAAATCAGCTGATAGTCTTACGGGAACTCCTTTGTAGGTAACTGTCTCTTTTTCTCTTGCTGCTTTTAAGATTCTTTCCTTATATTTAATCTTGGGTGATGTAATTATGATGTGCCTTAGTGTATTTCTTCTTGGATCCAACTTCTTTGGGACTCTCTGAGCTTCCTGGACTTGCATATCTACCTCCTTTGCCAGATTGGGGAAGCTCTCCTTCATTATTTGTTCAAATAAATTTTCAACTTCTTGCTTTTCCTCTTCTCCCTCTGGCACCCCTATGATTTGGCTGTTGGAACATTTAAAGTTTTCCTAGAGGTTCCTCAGCCTCTACTCATTTTTTTGAATTCTTGTTTCTGTATTCTGGTCCAGTTGGATGTTCATTTCTTCCTTTTATTCCAAATTTTTTATTTAATTCCCAGTTTCCTTCCCTTAACTATTGGTTCCCTGTATATTTTTCTTTATTTCACTTTGCAAAGCCATCATTTATCCCTTTATTTTATGACCATTCTCAATCATTTCTGTGAGCATCTTGATTACCAGTGTTTTGAACTCTGCATCTAATAGGTTGTCCACCCCCTCATCACTTAGTTCTTTTTCCGTAGTGTTGATCTGTTCTTTCATTTGGGCCATATTTCTTTGTCTTGGTGCACCTGTTACATTGTAAGAGGCAGAGACTTAGGCATTCGCCAGGGCAAGATTTTGGCACTGTATGTGGGGTAAGAGAGGGAACAATGCCGCTTGCTAGCTTACTTGGCTCTTGTCCCACTTTCTGTAACTTCCCTCCCTTCCCACAAGTGGATTGTGCCCTTTCAAGTGTTAATTCATGGGTGGGTGGGCTGTGTGTGTTCTAGGATCCCATGGGCCTCTCCAATGAACTCTCCTGTGAGACTGAGAGTTTCTCCGTGGCCTCAACCCCCATAGAATTTTACAGCCAGAGGTTTAGAGGCTTTAATTTCCTGTGCTGGAACTCTGGGTTATGTGGTCTGTCTCACTCCCCAGTTGTTCCTCCCAGCATATCCGTACGTGAATGTAGGATATTCCGGCAAGCCAGCCACCACCTCGCCCACCCCAGACCTCCATCCGCCACCTTGACATGAGCCATTTGCACCCTGGCTGCCTCTTCCCCACCCCTCCTATCAGTATGGATGAATGTTTGTTTGTTCGTTTTAACTCTTTGGTTGTCAGAGTTCCATGCAGTTTGATTCTCTGGCGGTTCTAGTTGTTTATTGTTTTTAAATTGGTTGTTATCCTTCATTTGGTTGTGCAAGGAAGCAAAACATATCTACCTAAGCCTCCATCTTAGCTGGAACTCTGTTTATTGATTTTAGAGAGAGACAGAGAGAAAAAGAAACATTGATATGGAAGAGAAACATTAATCAGTTGCCTCCCATATGTGCCCTGACCAAAGACAGAACCCACAACCTAGGTATGTGCCCTGACCGGGGATAGAACACACAACCTTTTGGTATGTGGGATGACACTCTGACCAATGACACTCCAACAACTGGCCAGGGCCACCCTGCTTGTTTTTTTTAGCATAAGTGGAATTACTTGTGTAAGACAGAGGAAGAGAAGCCAAGGCCAAGGGAGTAGCTTAGCCTCATGCAGGGAGAAGCAGTGGGGAGGTACCTGCCAGCTCCTGCTACTGCAGGGCTGAGATGACCATTTCCCTAGGGCTGCATGGACTCTGGACAAGCTTTTGCTGGTAAGCCCCACTCTGGTGTTCAGTGCCTGCTTGTGCTGTAGGCTGTCATCCTGCTAAGGTTTGATTCAAACTTCCCTTAGTGTATACATATTGATGAAGCCATGTACATGTGCTTCTTTAGAAATAGTGGACTTCAGTGTCCAACATGATGTAGTGCAGGAATTTGACACAGTGGTTGGTGCGATGAGAATTTAAATGACTGTACTAGTCAGTTGTGCCCATGACATTTGTGGGGCCTCAAGCAAAAGCACAAATAGTGGGCCCACATACCATGGGTCTAAATACTTAAAAGTTATCATCAAACTGTTAAACAAAATATATTCTTATGCTCTTGTTTTTGCAAATGTACCTTCATAATGACCTGAAGGCTAGGCTCAAATTTAAGATTTCTGAGCACTTTGAGGTTAATGACATGTATACATAGCAGTGCTAATAAGCCTGCTCTGGGCCCTTGTCCTACACCCTCTCCTTTTCCCCACAACGTACGAGAAGTCTCCGAGCTCCAGCCTCACTCCACCAGCTGCCTCTCTTTGCCTATTGGACCTGGCGTTGTGATCCACCCCAATAGAATAGACCCTGGGCACCAGATCCGTGTAGGCCCTGAACATAGGAACAGGCAGTGTGGGAAGGAAATTCGGGCTCCCAATTACCTAGAACATGGTCTGGAAAAAGGCATGGGCTTCAGGTAGGCACATCCTCACCTCCATGGGTGGGGGCTACATTGGGACCTCGTAAAGCCTGGGGCCAGGGTGGGGACCCCGCTTGCCTAGGTCTAAAGTGTGCACCTAATAACTAGAGTTTATTAGCTGTATTATGAGCCAGGTTGTGTCCTGCGTGCTTTTCATGGCTTGTTATTTCTAAATCTCAGGTGTTCAAGGTGCCTGCTCAACCCACAGGTAGTAATGGCCCAACCAAGATCCACCTTGCAGTCTGGCTCCAGAGTCCACACTCTTAACTGCAGTGCTCTACTACTTCTCATGAAAAGATTAGCAGCTCCAGATTAGATTGCCCTGAAACCCACTTCCTTCCCAGTGATGACATTCAGCTGTGTAAGCTGGGCAGCTCCCAGTCTGGCCCATTCTGTAATGAGGACGCTCCAGAAGTCACCAAGGTGCTAAGTCTAGTACCCCAGGACTCCATGATTTCATACCAGCTCACTCACTTCAGACACTCCCTAGAGATAAGTTCTGTTACTAAATATTCTGAATCTGGACTTGGTTGATCATTTATGAGCACAGGTTATAGTTTCTTCATCTGAGTTTTCCCAGGGTTGTCTTCCTGAGTGAGTGGAAATGTTGAAATAGCTCTTCCCAGATGGACTTCTCTCTTGTCATCATGGAAATTATGTGGTTCTCTCCTACTCCTGGCAAATCACAGTGTAGCATAAATACATTCCGTTGGAAATGCTCCCAATTCTAAATTTTTTCAAAATAAAAGTATTTTATCAAAGCAACCAACTACAGAAGCCTTTTTTCCTGAGTTTCAACATCTTGGCTATATGGATAATGTTTTGGCCTGCTGTGTAATCCCATTCCTGCAGCACTGGGTATAAAAGCAATACCTGGGTCATTAAACAGTCTTTCACCTCCTCTCTATGCAGGCCAGTTTGGGATCTTTGATCAAGAATCTTGGGAAAAGGTGACTCCCCTCTGTTCCACTGTCCCTCAGCAGTGGTCTCAATAGTTCCCTAACTGTGCCTTCAGCCTGCAAATGCACATGGAATGAATATTTTCCCTAAATTAAATTTATGAAACATTTCCTATCTCCCTTATTACTCCCCTTGGACAAAGGCTTACCAAGAGTAATTGATGTAGAATTTTGGTCAGTCAGATAAGCCCCTGGCACAGTTCCAAAAAGTACAACAGCAGAAGGGAGTTCTGTATAATTGCCCAAGTAGGAATAATTTCAATGTGCATATGTTTTTTTCATGGGCTCTGGCAGGATGGTTCTGTGTTTTACTGTTCGCACTTATCCAGTGAGGAAAGAATTTGTTTCATTTTCTTGTACACGTTAACATCTTCAGCCCTTGCAACTACCTTCTAGATCTATTCAGAGAGTTTTGTGAGGTGGGAGGGGTTGTGTGTTCCTCCTACATGACTATTTTGTGTTTGTGTTCATTGAGTTACAGACCCATTTGGTCGTTTTCTAAGTCTGTCTCAAATTTTTTTTCTTTCTAGAATACCATTCAGTAACAGTTGAGAGCCCTTCACCAGCATGCCTTTGGGAGAATGATCCCAAGTCCTGAGTTCTGACCCTGACTGTGTTCCTTCCTAACTTAGAGATCCAGCTTTGTGTAGCTGGTTCATTAATGGTCGGTATGAGACAGAAGTACCTGCCTTGACTACCTGAAGAGTTGGAAAGACATCTAACTTGGAATTATTTCATCAGACATGAGTGGGTTAACGATGGAGATAGGAAGGTGAACGAGACATGGTTCTTGCTCTCAATGAAAAATCAACAAGTAAATGGTTGGCTACGGCATGGTATGTGGGTAAAAGAAAGTTAAAATGTTCAAAGTGCTTTGTAGGAAAAGTTATTATTGTTGAACATTTGTGGAGTGACTGTAGTGGGAGGGAGCTCCAGGCTGGGAATCTCAGAGGCTGGATCGGTTTAGAGTGTCAGTCGCAGTGAAAAACATTTGCAGTGGGCACCGAGAACCAGCTCTCGGTTCATCTAATGGCAGCTTCTGGAATTGTAGACAAGGTGCCTGGGCAGAAATGGCTTTTAGAGACTGATCTTGCCAAAACAAATCCATTCTGTCACAGTTTTCCCCAACTGTTTTCCGCACTCTTTCTGGAGATGTAAATAAGTTCAGTAAAAAAAATAGAAAAAAAGATTGTGGGCTCAAATAAATTTGGGATATATTATATACTACATGCCCCTTGAAAATTCATAATATGTGTTAGCAGACAAAAGACTCCAAAAATGAAAAAGTTTTGTGTTAAGTAAATCTGTTTAATTTTGTTTAATTCCGTTTAATTTAAATTTGTGCATGGAAGACATTTTAGGGTCCCACTTTATATTACACGGTTGACAAGTAGTCCTCAAGGCATCCATTTGGGAAACACTGAATGGCAGAGGTTATGACAAACACTGTGGATGATTATAAGAGGAACCAGATGAAAGATTGTAGATACCTTAGTACAAATGTATTTCTAGTAGTAGAAAAGAAGAACAACCCCAAACCCATGATCTACAGATAGCAGATCAGTACATGAAAACAAATGTATGTACTCATTGTATTGTGGATGCAAATGTGCTAATCCATTCAGCATTGTACTTTACATTACTTCTTAACTCATTTAAATATTTCTTACTTAAACCTAATATCTTACTGTAAATTTAGATTTGAATTTCATCTGTTACTTTTACAAATTCACATGAGTATGTCAGGGGTCCCCAACCTCAGGGCTGTGAGCAAAGCTCACCTGAGCTCTATCCCACCTCCTGTGGGCTGAGCAGTGAACTCACCTGAGCTCCTCCTCCTGTGTCATCGTTGGTCCCCCACCTCCCAACCGTCTTCCACAAAGTGGGTCCCTGGTGCCAGAAAGGTTGGGGACTACTGACACATTCCTGAAGTCTTAATGTCGTGACAGTAAGGGAAAAAAGATTGCAAAATCATTGCATTATGCTTGTCGCACAGTAGGTCCTTTGTAAATAGTTACTATCATCTGCCCTACAAACTGTCATTAAACATGCCTGTGGCATCTTTATATGAAGTCTTTTGGATTTTGAAATGAAGTTATTACTAATTGCCCAAGGCTAGTGTAGACGGTGGGGGGTGGGGGGTGGGGAGAGATTTTGTTTCATGCTTATTCATCTTGTACAGTCAAAAAAGAAAAACCTAAGATAGATCTTTTGACTTCCTCCTTAACCCCAGGACAGGAGACTGGGGGTATGAAGCTGAAGTGTCATTGTTGTCATGTGACTGTGGCTGGCCCTGGAGCCTGTGGGTAGTCCCTTCTCTGGCAGTGGGTGACCAGGACTGATGTCATCCAAGGAGCTCACTTCCTTTATCCAGTTTTCCTTTTTACGTGTGTGCTAAATAACGCAAAGGGGAACATTTTTGCCAAAAACCCAGAGGAAGCAGTATGTGTTTTTGCAAACATGGTGTCTTAAGACCTGAGAGTCTCCTTCCCATGTAATCTTCATTTTGAGGAAGTTGGGACTATCTATCCATCTGTCTGCAACATCCAACATCGGACGTTTCCTGTACACCTGCTGTGTACCAGGATATAAGGTCCCTGCCCTCATGGACCTCAGTGTCTAGACAGGAATGAGCCTAGCATCTAAGTCACTCAATGGAAGGCCTTCCATATGTGTATTTGGAAATTTGCATATGACTATCAGGGACACTTTCCTAAGTCATCAGCAGTCTGGCATCAGGCAGGACTAAACTGTAGCTGTCATTTGAAAGTTTCAGGATCCACTTTCAAGAAAAACGAATAAATATTGACTACCTCTTAACCATTAGTGGACACTTAGCTTACCCATCACACAAAATCCTGGGTTTGAGATCCTCTGACACTTAAGAAGTCATCTTGCTGCGGGCCTGAGAACCAGAGTGTCACCGGTTGGATTCCCAGTCAGGCACATGCCTGGGTTTTGGGCCAGATCCCCAGTAGGGGGCATGTGAGAGTCAACCACACATGGATGTTTCTCTTCCTCTCTTCTTCCCTTCCTCTCTCTCTAAAAATAAATAATAAGTGAAAATCTTTAAAAAATAAAAAGATGTCATCTTGCTTCCAAACATAGGAAATTGTTGGTTCAGACTTGATATTTACGGTCTGACAAGAAGAGTTGGGCATCTAATATAATTGTCTTTGTTTTACAAGGTCAAAGACTTTATGGATGCATTTGGTACAAAACAGTGAAAGGACCAAAGCTTTTGGTCAATGCCTGTGGAAAAACCCATGACTAGGGCACACCTTTCTTCTGAAATTTCCCTAATTAGGATGTAGGAAGTACAGTCCTTCTGAAAACCAAGAAAAGAAGGAAGCATGTGGAGATGACAAAGGATGGTCGGCATAGTTAAATGTCAGGCATTATATAGGTAGTTCATGAGATTATGTCATTTAATCCTCCCAACAATTCTACAAAGTATGGTAGTGTGTATTTCCCAAATAGAGAGCCTGAGGCTCAGAGAGGTTATGTAATTGACCAAGATTTTAATTAAGGCAGATCTGCCTTCTAGCCTGTTGCCTTTCAGCCGTGCTTTGTGGAATTCTGTTCAGATAACATCTGATGAATTAGGCAATTAAACAATGATATCAGAATCTGTAACTTTTCTAAAAGCTTAAAACTGTACATTTTAGTAGCAGCGATCATCTGTGTTTGGCCCTTGGGGTGATGGATTGAGAAGCCTTGGAGATAAGGGGACTAAATGATAGTGGGAAAAATACAATTAAAAAATTAATTTCAAATAATAAAAAATTAAATTTTTTTTTAAAAAGAAATCTTCATGGGGAGGGGTCTACCATTTACCAGCTGGGTAGCCTTGGGTGAACCACTCCCAATCATCATTAGACATCAGTTTCCTCAGCCCCCAAATGGGCATAATAGTAACAATGAAGAGCACTAAAAAAGGAAGAGTAAAAGTTTAGATTGTACAGGTATTTGAATCCAGGGTCTGTCCCATACAAGCTGTGTGACCTTGGGGAAGTTAGTTAAATTCTTTAAGCTTCAATTTCCTCATCTGAAAAATAGGAGTAACAATAGTACCTTCCTCAGAATATCATGGCAAGGATTAAATTAATGAAAGACTATAGGCAGGTAAATATTTGGCACAATGATTAGAAGTTTATAAGAACGTAATAAAAGTTAGCTACTGTTATTATCCACACTGACTAACTTACAAGACTGTTGTCACTCTTGAAACTTAAAGCAATGATAGGTATGGAACGTGTTTTGTAAACTGGAAAGTTTACTCTGTTGTGTTGCGTATCCTTAGTGATGGTAATAGTTGTGGTTGGAGTAGTGTTTACTATTAATGCTCTTCTTTGCAGCTATGTGCTAAGAAAGGCCAAATGAGTCAGCTACTTTTTACCCTGAAATACAGAGATCTGAACAAAATATCCCTGGGTATTAGGAGCAAAATTTACTCCAAATTCACTCCAAGTAGCCACCACAGGTGAAATAAACATTTGAAGAAAACATCAGATTGTGCTCTCAACACAGTGATCTCCCGCAGCCAGTACTGGTACCACCCAGCATTTATTCCTAGGCCAAGCGTTCATTCTAGTCATTTCAGCTGGAAAAGTGTAGCAAAGAAACAGCCTGAACATCAGAAAGAGAGCAGCCAGAGCAGTGGTGTGTGTGTGAGATACCACTGAAGCTCACTGCTGTCCCCATTGGAATGATGGTGTGCCCAGCTGTTCAAAAGCAGATTGAAATGCTCCCCAAGGAAATGAGGAGAGCTGAGAAAACAGGCCAGTCCCTTTCCAGACCAGGTTTGTCATGTTGTGACCCATGTGCTTACACTTCCTTCTCCCATTCCCACGGCAGACATCACTAACTTCAAATCATTCTTTCCTCCTGAGCCGAGACAGAAATTCAGAATCCTTCCCAACAAAGCACACCAGGAAAATGTCGCTGGAAGATTGGAGTTTTCATGAAAGGTGAAATCCAATAGTAATCCTACATTATAGTACCAGCCTAGTGGCCATCCAACATTTCTAAGGATGGTGGCAACAGCAGACCTTGTTGATTGTCTACCTAACAGCCATTCCCCTGTTTTTCCTCTATCTTGGTATTCTACATTGCAGTATGGAGGCCAAAAACATCAGGAAATCAGTTTCCCAGGCTCCTCCACAGCAAGGACATGGGCATATGTCCCAATCCTGACCAATGGAATACGAGGGGATGCTTCTTATATAACTTCTCATGAAATATTTTCTCCCCAATAAAAAGAGATATGCAGGGAGAACACCACTTCTTACATATGGGACTTGCTTGCATGAAGATGTGATGTCTAGGATTGTGGCCATCAGCTTGTAACCTGAAGGGGCCAAGCTTAAAAGTGGAAACCAGTGCTCTGTGGATGGTGGAGATGAAGAAGAAAGATGGAAAACACCTGGGGCATTAATAACCTTCTTTTGGCTGCATTTACCAAATTTGGAACTACTTAGTTATGGACTTCTCATGATATGGGGAAATAAGTCCTTCTAGTTTAAACCACCTTCAGTTGGAATGCTATTACTGTAGCCAAAAGTATTCTTCCTGATCTCACATAATCACTACAAAAGCTGATTGTGCCAATCACTCACTTTCCCGGCTTCCTGAACAGTTCAGAATGGGCCTATCAGCTAAGCCCCACTGATCCCATGCACACATGGCAACCCTTGAGTCAGAAGCCAGTGGTGTGAGGAAACAGAGATGGTGCAGAATCCGTGCTAGTGAAGGAGGCAGCAGCATCTAGGGCCTTCTGATGTCCAACGTCGGGAGTGCCTCTGCTGCAGCCACAGTGGCAATATTTGAACTGGGTGGGGGTAGGGTGTCCCTGGCTACATTGCTTCTAAGCCTGGTTCTCCAACCTTCCAAGAGTTTTTGAGCTTGTCAATAACTTTTTTTTATCAATTCTCATTTTGCTTAAAATGGCAAAATTGGTTTCTGTTGCTTACAACCTAGAATACCGACTGACACAATCACCCACATTCATTGTTAGCAAGCTGCCATTCGCCAGCTATGAGCATATAAACAGATACATCTCTAAATCTTACTGTGTAAAATTCAAAACATTTTTTCCTTTATATATTTGAATTCCCATGGTGAGGGAGGTATGAAATTCAATTACATCATTAAAATAATATTCCAAAAACACACATGAAGTAATTTTTACTTCCTGGAAGGAAACAAGAGCTTTGCTCTTGTGTCCTTTGTGGTTGCTCAGAACATCCACAATGACCCACTTACCGTAGTGAGAGCTTCCTTTCCAAAGCACAGGGGAGAGGCAGCCAGCTCAGAACCCTTCCCTGCTCCCTTAGGCACCAGTTCCATCGTCAGTTCCATGTGTTGTTGCCTCCTTCTTTTACACAAACCTTATGCTGTGAAGGCTCCTGAGACTTCGGTGTGGAGTGAACTAAGTAGGTTTTGGTAACAGCTATTTTTCTCCTGACACAATTTCAAGTTGAGGCTCTAAGTGAAGCCTCTCCTTTTTCAGGTGCTTATGCTACTTGGACCTTGATAGTAGACCAGATGCCTGACACTGATCCTTTAACTTTGTAGTGGTCTCTAGACTGAAACTACTGCCACATGCTTACTTACCTCAAATCTTAGTTTTCTGCTATTCTCCTCACCTCCAACTTTCTTCTTCTTCAGTTAATCAATAATAATGAAAATAACAATAGCCAATTTTTATTAAGTACATGTGATTGCCCTTGCTACATACTAAATGCTTTATATACATTATTTAATTTAAGCCTCTTATCTCCTCTGCAAAGTATTTTTACAGATGAGAAAACTGAGATGCAGGGCAGTTAAGGTCACTTTGATTAGTTATCTTTTCATAAGTCCATGCTTTATCTCCCAGACAGACTCCTTCAAGGCAGAAACCAAGTAATATTGATCTTTCTAAAATGCACAGTGTTAGAAATAATGCATTGGGTTGGTCAGTTGCTCTGTCTTTTAATACATCCTGTGTAGGAGGTTGAGAAAAATTGACTTTACAAGGGAGTTAGTGCTGCACTGTGAAGGGATAAACAGTAGGCCCTTTTAGGGGCAAAGACCTGATTTGTACTGTGCCTGTCTCCACTGTGCAGATGCTCCTACTGCCCTGATTTCAAGCTCCATTGTGAAGGCACTGCACAGAGAGGTAGACGGTTGGCCTCCTGAACCAGTTGGTGGAGGCTGGCTCCAGCAGCAAACTGGCTCCAGCGGGGTGCACAGGGTTCTAGCCCCAAACTTTCTTTGACTGCTTGTCTACTATTTTGGTTCCGTGATCTTCTTGTAGTTTCTCAAAAGCACGCTGCCTTGGAAGAGTTTGCTAAGGGCGCTGTAGATAATTTACCTAAATCTTACTCTGACACAGAAGTTCATTCTGGTCATGGCTGTACCCACTCAGCATAGGAAACCCTCTCATACAGTTATGTTTAGGCAGAGGGAAGTAATGTGACCCATGGCAACCCTTGTTCATAAAAACAAACAGTTGAAGCAAAGCCTTTTTGCTATTACTTAGAGTAACAAGGTGATGAATTTCTTCCAAGAATGACTAACACTAAAGATAGACAAATCATGTCTGACCAAAAACAAGCTTTAATGATAAGATATTCTTTCTGCCAGCTAGCAGATCTTTTCATCCTTCATTTACATCTGAGATGCTCTTGTTTAAATGAAAAAACCCCAAAAAACAGAACATCTCTTGTTTCAGCCCCGATTAAACTTTCCACCAAGAGCAAAGTATTTTAAGATGCTTATAATGAGAGCTGCTGGAGCCTTTGTTTCTGAAACAAGTGTACATAGAGCAATAAATAAACAAGTAGATTGTGTTGTTAGAAGGGGAATGAATTTTCTAATTTTTTGTAAATTTAAAAATAGCTCCAAATCTTTTATCTTAAGTTAATGAAATTGAAAATAATGTTTGGCAGCTCAGTAATAGCATGACATCATAGGTATGCATGCTTGGGCTAGGGAACTCATTCATTCTTTCAACAAACTTTTATTGAATGTTTCTTAGGTGTCAGACACTCTGTAAGGACCTGGGGATATAAAGAAAAATACACTCAGGCCACTGACTTCAGGATGAAGTGGTTAAAGGATGTTTGGCCAGAGCCAGCCCATAGCCTGGGGGTTTATGGGAACACAGCCACAGTGATTCACTGACACATTGTCTGTGGCTGCGTTTACCATGGCAGCATTGAGTAGTTGGAACAGAGACTGTATGTCCACAAAGCCTGGAATATTTAATTTGGTCCTTTTCAGAAAGAGTTTGCCAATCCCTGGCCTAGGAAGAGATCATGCAGGCTTAGGTTAAGGTGCTGAGGATGGGAATAGAGATGCGGAGACAGCCTGATGAAATCTAGGAGATGGGATCTGTGGAGCAGGATAGGGGCAGAGTAGGGAGTGAGACCAAGGATAACACCCAACTAGCCTGCAGGGAGGGACCTCTGCTTCCAAGCCATCTCTTTCCCACACCCGTAGGCCTTGAGTACATGCCATGGCTAGAATTTCCTAGTGCCCAGTAGGGCAAACTATTTGTATATTTTTCAAAAACACCCCTATGTTAATGTGAATAACTCTTTGTTCTGGAGAGCTTGGGAAAAATATGTCTAAAATAAACACCTCTTTTTTGAGTTAATAGTTTATTGGAATATTGTGAACTGCTTTCTCTAATGTTGCCATAGGAATCAAAAGGAGGCCGGCCATTTATATAAAATATAGCATTATTGAATTTGGCAAGTTAAAATCTAAAAAGCGTTTTTCAAAATCATTATAATGATTATACTAATCCAAAATAAAGCACTATCAGATAATTTACACTTTAACAGATTAAAAATTTGACAAAGTAGCAGCTAAGTGACAGTAAATCTTTGCTTTATTTCTTTACCTTAATTAGAGAATTAATGATAGGCTCAAGGCAGGTCAGTATGTCTGCCTTCTATGGGGGAAAGACGACCTTGAGGAAGTCTTCACTGTCAGCACCCCTGTAACTCCCATGGTTCAGTAGAATGTGCAAAGATCCTAGATCTTATAAACATCAGGAATCATGCCACATTAAATCCATCAGTGCAAACTGGCCTTATTAATGAGCATTCAACTCAACAAACATTTTTGGGGTCTCCTGGGTGTGAGGCCTGCCCGAGCCCTGCTCTAGGGTGAGCAGAAATACCAGTTTGCCCTTAATGAGCTCTCTATCCAGTATGGAAAATCAGAGGTTCAGCGTGTATCCAAATGTGATCTATTCTAGTGTTCAGAATAGTATTCTAGTGTTCTAGTCTTCCCATCACACCTTCCCAATTCTTCTGTGAATAGTATGACCCCCCTCCTGTTCCTGCCCCACCACGTGGTTTGAGTGGAAGCTGCTAAACAAAGATTGCCTTAGCTGTGGCCCCAGCCCAACCCAAGGGTCCCCTGCTCCCAGCCACAGTGAGGAGTGCCAGGGTCCTTCCTGGGACTGGCTAAGCTGTTGCTGGGAGGGCAAAGCCCTTCCTCCCTGTGTGTGAAGCTGTAGACTGGAGTCAAAGCCCAGCCACTATGTGCTCTTTCTGTGGATGGAGTTAGGGACACTGAGGCTGATGACCCTCAGAGAGAGGCCAGGAGAACTATGACCTCAGTCAAACCTCTCTTTCTAGCATCCCTGGCCTTCCCACAGTTTGGCTTTGAGACCAGTAAATTGCCCATTTTTGCATAAGTTAGTCTGAGCTGGGTTTCTGGGGCACCAGGGAAGGCGTGACAATGGAGGACTGAGGACTTACAGCTGAGGCCTGAAGAAGAAAGAGTAGGGTTTCTCTAGGCAGAAGCGAGGGAAGGGTCCACCCGGCAGCAGGTAGGGCGCACTGTACCACACAGGCTCTGACTGGAACACAGGCCAGGTCTGATATGACTGGATGTGTGCTTCAGGAGGCTGGAGAGGATGAGGAAAAAGAGAAACAGCTGAAAGGCAGGGTGGGCCGGAATATTTGTGATGAGCTTTGAATGCAGGTGAGGAGTTCCTAAAATTCGGGGTCAAGAGTGCTATTCTTCCAGCCTGGCCCTGAGTAGAAGTTACCCTCAGTCAGGCACATGGCAATGTGCTATAAGGCAACACTAGAGAGCTGAATGCCAGGTTTGGCTGGTTCTTCTCTCTCATTATGGGCCTCTCACTCCTTGGTTTCTCTGTAATTAGGGCTTGCTTACTTATGCTGACTATCAGTGTCAATGACGAGCTATTGGGGAGGAATAAGCCATTTAACAAGCACTCTATTCTGAAATACAGTATTTTGGTTGCATTGTAATTTGCCTATGACTGCTGCTAATGGTTAAAAAATATATATGTATTAAGGGTCCTGCCCTTGGAATACAAATGCTAAACTTGAAAGTGCAGTTATGCGTGCTGTTCACAAATACAGTCCATCGCTAAGTATGAAGACATCTCAGGTTCCTTGCAGGGGTTGATCGCCTTTGTTGGAGCAGATCTTAGTAAAAAGCAGTGCATGTTGTGAAAAAAGATTCTAAAAGTCTCAGAGTCCTACAAATTACTTCGATAACAAATAAAAATGAGGAGCAAATGCAGGACTTCCCTACACTACTTTTGCAACTTTCTGAGAGCCTGTAATCATTTCAAAAGAAACATTTTTAAAATGGGGCTGAGTCTGTGGTTAAACACATTTGGGAAATGCTGGGCACTGTATCCTTCTGTAGGAGATTGACAGAGCACATAACTTTCCAAAGTTCCTAGAAGTCCTGCAGCAAAGTAACAATTCACTGGAGGCGGAGAGGACAGGGCTGGGCAGGGGTGCAATTCAGGATTCACTTTCATATGTAAAAGCTACACGTGACATAGGTTGAATTGTTTGTTTTCTTAAGGGGATCCAAACCAAAACCAAAGTTTGGAGAGGCCATGGATACAGATTAGAATTCACACAGGGCTCTTGGCCACCTCTTCAGAGAGGTATGTTTCGAGCCAGCCCGTCCCGCCAGGCAAAGGCCATCCGCAGACTCAGGCACCTAGCTTTCTTACCCATTACAAACATGCCACCTGTGAGGCCTGAACACACGAAGGTCTGCTGTCTCCTGGGAGGACACAGGGGTGGGAGTTAGCCTGGCACATGTGTAGGAGAATGAGGACACCAGATGACCAGAGCAGAGAGGGCAGCACACTGTAAAAATAGTGGGTACACAGATCAGGTGGACAAATAATGTGACCTATAGATAATGAGGTATTATGGGGGAATCAGATAGCTCTTAGCTTTAAGAAGCCTGATAGCTACTTGATTGGAAATTTTGAGATAGATTAAACCAGGAAAAGAAGAATATGAATGCTTTATTTGGGCCACAAAATACCATGAGGATTAAAAGCAGAGAAATCATTGTTGTTTGGGGCAATACTATCATGAAAGGCTCCTTTGAGGAAATACATTAAGATTAATGCATTCTGAAGAATGAGTAGAATTTCAAAAGAAATGTCCGTTATTGTATCAGGTAAGCGTGCTGCCAGTTGCAAGGAATGGAGAACCCAACCGCCAGCGGTGGAGGCATTAGAGTCATTTCGTTATGTCATATGACGTATGAAGGCCAATGCGTGAAACTCGAAACCATGCTAAGAGAAAAAAGCTACACCTCAAAGACTCTATTCTATATAGCTCCACTTATGTGACATTCTAGTAAAGGTGAAAGTATAGCAAGAGAAAACAGCAGGGTTGCCAGGGGCTGGGGTAGGGGGAGAGGACTGACTATAAAGGGGCACAAGGCAACTTTTTGGGGGGATAGAAATGTTCTATATCTTCATTGTGGAGATGGACACACTACTGTCTCCATCTGTCAAAACTCATGGACCTGCATACTTAAAATGCGTTACATTTTTATGCATATCTTAATAACCTTGATTAATTTTACTTAATTTATTTATTTTATCTTCACCCAAGGACAATTTTTCATTGATTTGAGAGAGAGAGAGAGAGAGACATCAATGTGAGAGAGAAACATCGACTGGTTGCCACACAGTCTGAAACCTAGGTATGTGCTCTGATTCGGAATTGAACTGGCAACCTTTCCATGTATGGCACAATGCTCCAACCAACCAAGCCACACAGGCCAGGGCTGATTAATTTTATCTTTAATGACAAAAGAATATATATTCATTGTAGAAAACTTGTGAAATACAAAAAATTCTAAAGAAGAACATTAGAATCATTCAAAGGATTGAGGCATATTTTTTTCGTATTCGTTTTAATAGAATTGGGATTACACTTTTAATGTTTTATAATTTCTTTCTAAAACTTTAATTTAAATGCCCTAGGAATATTTTGTCATATGGATGTATCAAAAGTAACTTCACAGTCCCCATTTAGGGGAATTCTAGCTTCCACTCTTTTCTGCTGTGTCAGTGCCCTTACAGAGACTCATAATATCCCCTAAGTGGGGCATTTGCAGAAACGACCAACATTCTTAGCACTCTTGACACACCTAGTGGCGTATTCTTTTGGTTCTCCTCACAGATGACAAATCATCACTCTTGGAAGGTAGACTTTGTTTTTAAGTAATTGAAGTGCATGCGGAGCCATGTCTCAGGAACAGGGAGATGAGCAAGCTGTGGAATGCTCTGTGAGTAATACGATCATACTTCTTGAAAATTCCGAAAATTGCTTCTCAAGGCAATTTCAGGAGGAGGGGCTCCAGAGTCACTCTGACCAATCAACAGATGAAGTGCACAGCCTCACAAGACAACCCCTTTGAAGAACAGTTCTTCAGTAGATAGAAACATTCCACACATTTGCTCCTTTGCTAATGTGTCAGTATTATAGTGTCATACTTACATCTTTGATACATGTGTGCTAGTATATTTGTATAAGATTGATACATTTCTTCATATGTATATGGGTTACTTACTTGTTTACACAACTACTTTATAATTTGCCATGGTGGGAAAGGGGTGGCAGAATTTTCTGGACTCGCTGCCACACTCTCATTACGACTCAGTTCGAGGGCATGGAGCCCACGCTTGCAAGAATGGCTCATTTTGGCTGTGAGTCATTGGGCCTCGCCAGGCTTGTGCGTCACCACCTGGGATGAATAACCTGGGAGTTTTACACTTCCGAGTGTCAGCCCTCAGGTGGGCTGTTTCAGCGCAGGCCTGCTTTCTCCCAGATGCGTGCATTCGTTTGTAAGGACACCAGTCGTACTGGATTAGGGGGTTCACCGTACAGCAGTGTGACCTCATCTCAATTACATCCTCAAAGACCCCATTTCCAAATAAGCTCACACGCACAGGTACCTGCAGTAAGACTCAACCTGTGTTTGGGGGGAACACAATTCAACTCAAAATGACTTTGCTTTCCTTGTCCAGGTTAAGCCAACTTTTTACAATTTCTGTTCATAATCAAAACCTTTATTATAAACACATGTCAAGTATCAACCTCCTGACTGAGTATGTAAATCATTGGTTCTCAGCTGGGGCAGGTTTTCTCCTTGGGGGTGGTCAGCAATATCTGGAGACATTTTTGGCTGTTCTGACTGAGGAGGGTGCTGTAGGCATACAGTGGGGTAGAGGTCTGGGAAGCTGCTAAACCTTTCACAATGCACAGGACAGCCCCCAGAGCAAAAACGTATGTAGTTTAAAATGTCAGTATCACCAAAGTTGAAAAACTCTGATCTAAATCAAAAATCCCATATTGGTTAGGACTTTAACATGTCTTTTATGGGGACAAAATTCAACCCATAATAGATCTCCCACATAATTTAATTTGGCCTTATGCCAAGTCAAACATCCGAATCTTTATCATGACGATGAATGGTTGCTCAAAAGCAAGTCAGTTTGACTTTGGGAAATGGTTGAGAACCAGACATAACAGGAAATGAGAAACATCTATTTTAAATTGTGAATATTCATCACTGATTTCTATTAATACCTGCAGCAAACAAAGCTTAATAGTACTGGGAGCAGAGGCAAAGGAAAGGTAAAATACCAAATTGTACAATTTTGGAAAATGTCATTTCATTTGAAAAATGCCTAGTTCCATGGAACTGAGAATGACGTCTCTCTGGTCACGTCATTCCCAATTCCTTGGAATGGTGCCTAGTACATAGGAGGTGCTAATAAATACTTGGATGAAACAAATAATGTCACTGGGAAGAGTTTTGAGAAAAACCCTTACCTCAGAGGCTTCACCCTTTATTACTCAAAACATTTTGAAATGACTCCAACTCCATTTCTGAAATGTGAAAATAATGTTTCTGAGTAGGAATTGCTATATGTGCAGATGATACAGTAGAAATGTGTGTGAGTGTGTGGAAAAATGTAAAGTATTTGTCAGAACACATGCAGAAATGATTTATAAAATGCTCATTTTGTAAACCACCGAAGATAACAACAGTGAAGAGAACATTGGCTGAAAATGTGAAGCCTGGGCTGATGGCTAAGACAGTGCCCAGAGGGAAATCACCTGCAAAGCAGAAACAGCACTCTGTGATGACAGGGCCTGTGGTGCAGAAAAGGGGGTTAGGGAGGCCCTGCAAATGCATGGATTGGATCCCGCCTGACAGAGGGACTGACTGCAGACCCAGTGGTCATGCTCCCTTCTGTCTTCTAACCACCCTGCGACAATGGAGCCCTCCCCACACTCTGTGTCCCCCCCTCCCGGTTCTGGATCTGGTTCTGGTTCTGGGAGGCGAATCCCTCTGCTGGCAGAACTCCCACTCCCCACGCTTCCATACTGAGCCCTTGGCCTGCACCAAGGAAGTCAGCTCACACCTTCTCTGTTTTCCTGCACAGGAAGGAGAAAGTAAGGGCAGCAATCAAGAGACTCAGAGAACCAGAAGGCTTTGTTTGCCTTTGTGTTCAGTAACACTCACAGTTGGCCGTGGGTGAGTCTGTCTGTCATAAAGTCCAACCACACATAGATAAAGGACGTTCCCACTGATGTGATGTACAAGAACTTTAACCTCAGGGAAGATAGGACTTCCCTGGGCAAAGTCTACAGGAGATGGTTCTTGCCTTTTCAGTCCCCTGTCAGGTGCCCCCTCACGCTACTGGATGCACCCTGGGCTCACACCTGGCAAACTGGCTGTCATTTCCCAATCCCCTTCTGTCATGGAAGATCCACCCAAAGGCTAACCTCCCCTGGAAGTTCAGGTGGACTTTCCCTGGGGGTATGGCTGACAAATGGCCCCCAGAGGTGCAACCACTTCAATCTCCTGTCTTCTCAGCTGCAGCCTCCTCCTCAGTTGCTGCCCTGGGACCCCAGACCAGGAGTTCCAGCCCTCAGCCCTCACTTTCCAAGGGAACCTCTACCACATAGGGACTTCTGAGCCCCTCCTGAGATGCAGTATTGCCCCAAGGACATAGGAGCTGAAGTATATTATAGTTTTACTGCAAATAATAAGAAGAAGAAATGAAACCCTAATTATTTGCCTGTCACTCTTCTAAGCCCTTCCCATGTATAGATCCATGTAATCCTCCCAATAACCCTATGGACAGGTACATTCCCACTTTACAGAGAAGGAAACTGAAGCAGACGTCGACTAATGCCCTATATGGCCCAGCTAGTAAAGTACAGATTAAGGTTAAATACATTTTTACAGATTTCTTTGAAGAGCTAATCCTCCTCTGATAATACTGTTTCTACAGAGAAATTCTTTCTCAATTGCAAACAATTACTCCCTAACAAACCTTTAAACATAATCAACCTCGGGACTTCACGCTGCTGTTTTGACAGTGGCGTCTCACGCCCTGCTGACCCTTAGAGCAGAAAAGCCTTCCTCCTGCTCCTGGGGTCCTGCCTCGCACCCACCACTGCCTCTCCAACCTCTTCTCCTCTTGCTCCCCCACCAACAACAGGACACACTTTCATAAGAAAAACGATACTTGAACTTCTTTCTTACTCAGATGCATTTTTGGGAAAGCAGATTTTTTTAACGGAAGAAACTACCATAAAGAATAGCCCTAAAGTTTCTCAAAATTTTGATTTACAAAAATAAGAAAGTCTGGAAATGGCAGCATCTCATAGCAAGTTATTAGTAAAAGACAGGCTTCCCTTTAGAACAGAATCCCAGGTGGGTAGGGAGGGCAGAGATGGAAGAAAACTGATCACAGATGTGTCTTGGTAGCAAGAGGGGCTTGGAGCGGTGAGTCCTGAGTCTGGGAATTCCCAACGCACTGAGGCCGTTTCACAGGAGTGAGTGAAGTGTCACGTCCCTGTCTGCTCCACCAGTTTTTGTTAATGTTGTCTCTCTGTGTTAGAAAGCGTGAATAGAAAGTGCCAGTCACCTCACACCTGAGGGGACCAAGTTTTCTTTATGACGAAAGGGGTTGGGCCACCCTCGAGGCCTTTCAGCCCTAGGTCTGTGTCAGAGAGCAGGAACTCGGGACTGGCCGTGTGTCTGATGCATTTAACAGCGTTTTCAGAAGGTGTTTTTTCACTGCTATGGCTGCGAAGTCAAAACACAATTCCCCAGGCCAACTCATTTAGTGCAGCCGTGAGGAAGAAAAGGACATTTTGTGGGATCAGCAGTCATGGAGGAGGCCCGTCCAGGCAGCTCCTGTGGGAGCAGCAGCGTGATGTCACCCTGTGCCGGCCAGAAGTGATTTGTGAGTGTCTGGGAGTGTGCGCACATGTGCGTGTGTTAGCGTGTGGGCACACACGGGCTTGCCCATAGTGACTCACTACAGTGCTATTTGTGCCTGTGGATCGGTCTCCTAAGGAGCCAGCGTGGTGTGCAGATGACTTCCACATGGCTCCTGGGGGCTCCACATGTGCCACACTGGGCTGTGACCACTGGCGACCAGGCAGGGAAGACAGTGTGAGCTGGGTGTGCCTCTGGGCAGATGTGGGCAGCAGTGATTGGATTCTCTGCCTGTAGTGCAAGCTGGCACTCAGTCTGTAGAGAAGTGGCTTGGTCCTCAGTCTGTTCATTGGCGAACTTGGGCATGGGGGAATGTCTGTAGCATCCCAGGAGAGCTTCTCCAGGCTTCCCAAGTTGCACAGCATGTCCCATGGGACACACCTGCGTCGCCATCACCTGGACCATCCCAAAAGGGACTCCAGCACACCACACCAGACCATGTAGACAAGTCCACGTCACCTTCCCCTGAGGCAAAGTGGCCTCCTGGCATCTGGCCATAGAGAAGGGCCCCTTTTCCTAACTGCTCCCCCAGCCCCCATCTCTCAGGCAGCCCCCCACACCACAGCTTCCCTTGACATCCCTTACAGGTTTTGAGCCTAAGGTCCTGACATCAGGCTGGGGTATTTCAGGAATTCAGGGCCCCATTCAAAACCTGGGTCCACTTTTAATAGCCAAATTTTGCCTTGTTTCTATACCAAAGATCCCAATTCTAACTGAGCCCTCTGAAGTTTGTTGCATCTGAGATCCCAGTATGAAACCATTCCCCTGACTTGTCCTGCTTCCCCTGGCAGCCTTCCCAGGACCAGCTTTGCTTGTGCTGGGCTTTCACGGGCCCCTCGCCACCCCCTGAGCCTCCACCTTCTCTCCCGTGCTGGCTATCTCCTGTGGGCTGCGGCCTGGTGTGGACATTGCCCGCTCACCGCCCCTGGGTGTCCTCCTGAATCCCTCTGTAGGTCAACCCATCGTCTACTCCCTTGGTTTCCGCCATGCTCCAGGGGGCAAGACTTGTCACCTGTCTTGCTGGTCTGCCACCCTTCCTATGGCCCCGGCCAGGGCTGTCCACACCTAAGCCTCAGCAGCAGGTCAAGCTGTCACTGCCATGTGTGCTGGTCCTCAAGCTGGCTCCCTCCTGGGTTCCCCATAGGCAGGTGGGGACCTGAGGATGCCCTGAGGATGCCCTGACACAGGAGCTGAAGGGGACAGGTAGGGTCATTAACCTCTAATCTTTCTGCCAAACCAGCTGCCTGGTCCTGCTTGCTGTGATGAGGGCAATCCGCCAGGCAGGCCATTCCAGTCCTCAGGCTGGAGAAGGCAGGTGAGCTGAGCCCCTCTGCCCAACCATGCCCTCAGTTGTTCACTCAGTGCACCTGCCTGCTGCGGAGATCTGCCCTCTCCCTGCTTCTGCCCCTCTCCTCCCCACAGGCGCAGGCCCAGCTCTCCCTCCCACAATGCTGTATTCGTACTTAACCTAGAGCACAGGCTCTGCAGCCAGACTGCTGGGCCGTGGTCCTACTTCTGGAACTTGCCGGCAGCCTGAGTCAGTCCCTTTGCTGACTACCCTGCCCCTCAGGTTGTGTTTTTTGTTTGTTCTGTTCTTTCTTTCTTTATCTTTAAAACAAGGATAGGAGCAGTACTTACTTCATAGAGTTATAATGAGGGTTAAATGTGTTAATATTTTTAATCACTCAGTAAATTGGTATAAAGTCACCACATTATTAAATCTCACTTCTACTCCCTTTAAAAATGTTTTCCATACCTGCTTTATAAAAATACTGTGTCGGCAAAGCTTAGCTTGCAACACTTTGTGTTGCTGTTCACAACATCCTATTTTGGCCAGCAGAACATGAACAGTAAGGTGTTCTTTGAATCCATCCCCCTGCCTCACCAGCCCTAAACCCACCCACCAGGCCCCGTACTTTAAGTGAGAGTTTCCATACAAGAGCTCTAGGTCATTCCTAAACAGAGAGGCAGTTGTTCACTTTGAACAGCACTGCCAACTTTTGGGCCTCAGGCTGTTGATGAAAATTCTTGTTGGTATTTCCAGATTGTTTTTCTCCCTCCTCCAGTGAGTACCTCCCTCTAAATATATCTGATGAGTGATTATTAAAACACAAGAGGTTTGTTTCTGTTCTCATATACTGGACTTTAGAGTTCCTTCTCTCCCTTAACCAGGAAGGCTTAGGTAGAAACCAAGAAACGATTCCAGGGAAAGAGTTTTAAAAGCCGCAAAGGAAGGACAAGGAGCACAAAGAACCCAGGAGGTGTGCTGGCCAGTCGCCACTCCCTGAGAAACTGGAGAGAGACTGAGAGGCCTCCTACTCCCAGAGGTGCAGGCAGAATTCAGAGCGGAGTTCAGGGCCCACAAGGATTTCCCCACCCTCGCCACTTCTTTATCTGTGTCCTTACTCTCATACTAGATTTTAATGTGGCACTGTGGAGGAATGTCCAGAATTCAAAGTGGCTACAAAGCAGCTGGCCTGTGGTGACCAGAGGCTCTCTAGTGTGCTGAAGAGCAAGTGGATTAGGAGACAGACCCGGGTGAAGAACCAGGTTCTCACCCAGCTGTATGAGCTTAGTCAAGTTACTAAGCCTCCAGGGCACCCATTTCCCCATCTGTAAATTGGAGCAAAGGATGCTGCGTTAGTCTGCTCCAGCAGCCATAATAAAATACTGCAGGCTGGGTGGCTTAACAGCAGAAATTTAATTTCTCACTATTCTGGAGCCTTGAAGTGTGAGAACAGGGTGCCAGCATGGTTGGGTTCTGGTGAAAGCTCTTTTCTTGGCTTGCAGTTGGCCACCTCTCACTGTGTCACTGTGTCCTCACCTAGCCTTTCCTTGGTGTATAAGGAGAGAGAGAGAGAGAGAGAGAGAGAGAGAGAGAGAGAGCTTTCATTCTTCCTACATGGCACTAATCCTATCATGAGGGTCCCACCCTGATGACCTCATCTAACCCAAAATACCTCCCAAGCTTTCATCTCTAAATACCGTCATGTTGGAGGTTGGGGCTTGAATGTTATTTAAAATGTTGAGTCTGTCCCCGACTGGTGAGGCTCAGTTGGTTGGGCATCCTATAGCAAAGCGAAAGGTCACTGGTTCCTGGTCAGGGCACATGCCTGGCTTGTGGATTTGGTCTCCGGTCAGGGCGAGTACTCTGATGTTTCTCTTTCTCTCTCCCTCCTCCTCTTTCTAGAAATAAATGAATAAAATCCTTTTAAAAATTTTCATAGAAAAATGATGTAGCTATCTATAAAAATAGACACAGAAACTCTCCAAAGTATCTTTTTAAGGGACAAAGTAAATGCATAAAAATAGAGTATTATCCTATTTATGTTTTTAAAAAATTCATAGACATAACTGTATATGTCTATGGGGATATATAAGATGTATGTGTGTATAAGTGTATCATAAAGAAAAATTTAAGACATTGCATATAAATTGATAACAGCTGTTATCTTATGGGAGAAGAATGGGATTAAGCAATAATTAGAAGGCACTTGCATTCTATATATAACATTTTAATTTTTTACAATGGGGCTGTATTCACAAATTACTTATATAATTTAAATAAATAAAAATATTTAAAACAGTAAAAAATTTTCCATAGAATTTATATTCCCTCAGAATAATCCTGTGGACCCCAGTTAAAAAAACATTCCTCTTCCCCCATCCTGCCTTCCTAGTGGCTCAGCTCTCTCCTCTCCCTCCCTATCTCCCCATTACACAGTGTGGTACAGGAGAAAGAACAGGAGCCAGGCAAACCTAGGTTTAAGTCAAGGGAAGTCACTCTACCACTTACAGGCTAGGTGACCCTGCCTTATGTCAGACACTCTGAATATTGTGCATACAGAGGAAAAGCCATAGTTTCTATTGCTAAGGAGCTTCAGTCTGGTGGAAAACCACACATGCTCAAAACAGCATGAAATAGAGCCAGGCTACACCCAAGACTGCCACAGCCGCCATGTCCAAGTGGTGGCCACAGGACCATGGGGTGGGACCAGACTGTCCCCTATTTTACTTATAACTAAGTCCAAGCTAAACTGGTGTCCTCTTTAGGATTGATGTCTCACTCCCAGATGCTGAGTAGACTGTGGCCAAGGTAATGGGGAGAGGCAGGCAGCCTCAAGGCCCGGGACCAGAGTAATTGCAGGGATCAATCCTGAGTCTTCATGAGTGCTTACTTGAAATTGGGGCTCTAACAGTAGCTTCTGAAAATGCAGAGCATTTGAACTTGCACATGTGCATTTAGTAATATGGAAGGAGGGGCGCTGAGGAGGGGCCGGGGCCATCAGCTCCTGAAGAACTTGTCAGTCTCTGCCTGGCCAGCGTGAGTGGAACAGATGCACGTCCTCGGCACCCTAACTGCTGCCCCATGAGTACTCTTCCCTGTTGCTCCCACACTTGAGCATGCTGAGGGCCTCCACAGGGCCTACCCGACAGGGCTGGGGCTTCATATTTATGGTCTGATGGAAAACTTCCTGCAATAGCACTGAAAACTAAGAAGAATCTCTGATTTTCTACTCTTCTTTGTTTCATTTTCCTCTCTCATGATTTATGACACATTTATTTATTTATTTATTTAGCTATAATTTTATTGTACACTTTTGTGGCAAAGTAACTCAGACAGAAAATAGAAAGGAAGAGAGGGGAGGAGGGAGATGATAGATAGATAGATAGATAGATAGATAGATAGATAGATAGATAGATAATAGCTAGATAGGCAACTATTGATAGATAAATGGATGGATGGACAGACGGACGGACGGATGGATAGATGGATGGATGGATGGATGGATGATAGATGCAAACTGCGTGCAGAGAAAAAGCTGAAGGATAAGCAAAACAGAGAGAGACTTAACACGACAATTGTATGACCTTGTGCCCACCCCCAGCTCTGCCCTCAGGAACTTTCCTAAGCATTCAGCTCTGGAAGGCAGCTGAAGCCGCCCACTGCTACATGCCAGGGCTCAGCCTTTCCATTTCCAGTGTGCAGGCAGCCCAAAGCTATGCTGGAAATGAAACCAAACAAGGAATTAACCAAGGCGCCCTAAGTGCTCGTCAGGCCAGGCATTTCCCCTGTGAGTTGGTCAATTACTTTAGAATCCTGGCTTCAGGACAGGCTCTCCGCAGCCCCACAGGTGGAAACCAGAGCTGGCTGATGTATCACTAAGGCTGAAAACCCAAAACTGCAAGTCAATTTTCAAGAATCACGGAATCTCAGAGCAGGGTCGTGTTGAGTTGCAGGGAGGTGGCGTGATTTCGCCGGGGTCACAGAATACAATGTGTAGGGCTATTTTATATCTCACTATTTTGGTCACACAGGTACACAAATATCCAGATGGTTTCATGATGATGTCCTGAATTATCAAGTGCATTGTACATGAGAGAGCCCTGGTTTTGAGCCTTAAATTAATGTTTTATTCTGTATTAAATACCTGTTTGGTGAATGAGTGCTTTGGTAAAACAATAATATACAGGGTGTGGCAAAAGTAGGTTTACAGTTGTTTGTATGGGAAATAATACAAATAATAACACAAGAATAAATTCTGTATTTCACCTGTCAACCTACTTTTGCCCCACCCCGTACATACCTCTGCATTCCAAAATCTGAGACAAATTAGACTTTTCATTTTATGATGTCACAGTGGAGTTGGTTTTAACACTTCAAAATCTTGGTTTTAATATTTCAAAACTTTCTGTTTGGCATCCTGTCCTGTCTCCCACCCCACCCCTTCCTCTCATGAGGGGCATTGCGCTCCCTCTCCCTCAGTCTCTGTAACTCTTAACATTTGTTCCCAAGCACCTGCTTAGCATTGTTTACCCTTACAGTCCCCATGATTTCAAAGTTTTTGTATGCCAAATTATGTTTAAAAATAATTTCTTTTCCAAAATGTGGTAAAGTAAAAATGGGTCCAAATTCTTTCTTCATTCTGTGAATAGGCAATTTAATTTTGCCAGATTTTACCAGCAGAATATGGTAAAGTGACCTGTGCAATTTCCAGACAAGATCTCAAAGGGTGTTGTAGCTCCTACTCATGCCCTCTTGGAATGTTCCTGTTGCTAGAATATGCCCAGGCTGTCTTGCTGGAGAACCAGTGAACAGCCCCAGCTAACTAGCAGATGTGAGAGTGAGGCAGTCTTAGACCAGACCCAACAGACCCTCCAGCTGGCCGCAGCCACGTGAGTGACCCCTGACAAGACTAGTAGAAGAACCACCCAGCTGATCCCAGACCAGATGGCAGAATCTTGAGAAAATAAATGATGTTGCTTTACATTACTAAATGAACATTGCATGGAGTGAGATGCAGCAATAGTAGATAATAGAGAAATTGTTACCAGGAGTGAAGTACAGTGCAATAAAAAAAAATGCAAGAATGTGGCCTCATCTTTGGGACCAGGCAGACTGAGTCTGGAAAAGCAATAAGGAGGCTGTCAGCAAAGCTTGGAGTGGTAGACAGACTGTCAGCAGAGGCCAGAGACCCAGTGAGGAGGCTCTTCTCTGAGGCTGGAATAAAGGCAGGGCATGTTGTATATGGTGGCACGTGGTGGGACATGGTGGAAATGTCACCTGTGGCAACTTAAAAAATAAAAAACGTTAATGAACTTGTAGCTTTGGGTAAGAACATCTCTATATAGAATGTTGAGGATCAGTTGAGTGTTTTTCACTGACTTTGATAAAATACTGCAAAAGAGAGATGAGTTAACAAAAAATTGTTGGGTTTGCAAGCAGGATTTAGAGGAAATATAGAGGACCCAAGATTTACTAGTTTAGAAAGTTAACATTCACCTAAACTAAAGGGCATTGTCCCAAAGCATTCTGACATGGCCAAGTTAAAGGAGATACGCCTATTTTTAATTTACCCCATGCCACCCTTTGGACAAGATTATTTACATCATTCCCACATGCAAACTGCTTTCTCCTAGCCTAGGACCCCCTGACGTCTGGTCCCACTGGGCACTGGGCCCAGACCCTGTCCTCTTGCTCTCTGCAGTGGGTCCAGATGCAGGTGACACCCTTTGGAGACAGCAACTCATGCAGTTTCTCTTGATCTGGAGACTCGTGAACTAAAAAGACAAATTGCCTTCCTCCCACTACCTAACATATAATGAGGCAACAGGTCACCCACATTGAAAAGGGAAGGATAAGAGGCACATACTCAGGGGCACACAGCAATTCTGAAGTCCAGCTGGGCAAGAGGGTTGGGGCGTCCAAGACGTTCCTGATTAGGGGCTAGTTCTGTCCCCCAGAAGCGGCTCTCAGGTCCGCTGTTCTCTGGTCTTTTTATTATTCTCTGAAAGGTCCTTCCTTTTTCATAAAAATGTTCACAGTTGCATCTCAGTCCCTTTCTCAGTCGGCTTCCTGCCCACAGAAATTTAAGGTCCTGAAGACGTCTTCAGTTTGACCTGTCTCAGCCGCTGTCAGCCTGAGCTGGTGGTGCTTTTGCCAGGACAAGTAAGTCTCTTAAAGACTCTGCGGGCCATCCATGAATCTGGATGGGTCCGTTCCCCATTCCCTAGCCACAGCTATGCATCCTTTTCTTAGTCAGACATCAAGGCCTGAGGTTGCTGAACCAAGGTTAACACCTGGTGCCATTTTTCTGCTGCTAACACTCCCATCAAGAGATGAAGCTTATTTCCCCTCTCCTTGAATCTGGCCCAGCCTTGAAACCTGACCTGCCTTTCCTTCCTTCCTTCCTTCCATCCTTCCTACCTTCCTTCCTTCCTTTTTTTTGTATATGGTCATCTTCATTATAATTCATAAATATATAAGAAATGGGTGTCTTTAATGATCTAGGTTCTTTTGGGCTTCTGCTTTCTGTTCATTCAGGTATATAGTTAGAAAATCCAGTTTTACTAAAGAATAGTAACATCTTAGTTTCATTATGACAAAGCATTTTGAAAAGGTCTCTGGGCCTCCCCCATTCAAAGATCATACTGTCTTAATACACCTGCCCATACTCAGTCAGTGCCTTCTGCAATTCCTTAACAAATTTTAGTGGGTACCTGGCCAATGGAACATTGTTATTTTGTGGGTTCTTAAGGTAAGTTCTGGGGCCATGCCTGAGAATTTGCATTTCTACCCTCCTGTTCCCCTTTGATTTACTCTAAAGGGTAGTTGCTTATCTTCCAAAAATATGGTATCATTCACCTTGCCAACTCTCCCTGCCAAATAAAGACGCAAAAGCACTGTCAACTGCCAAAAAGTTAGGTGAGGTTCCTCTTCTCGCCCTAAATCAAGTTATTTGGAATCTTGAGTGAATGCAAACAGTGTGAACACAGAGCAATAGTCTCCCTCCCTCAACCTGCTTTAATTAATAGAATGTGTTAGCAGTGACGTTATACAACTTCTGGTCACCAGAGATCTTGCAGTTTCCCCTCCTGTTCTTGTGGAATGCTGCTGCTGCCACCACCACTGCCTGCAAGAAACCCAGGCTCCCCTGGCCACATGCAGGAGACCCAGGACTTCCTGGCCAGCACTGCAGCTGACCACCAGATATGTAAATGGGGACGTCTTAGGCCATACACATCGAGTTGACCCACCAGATGACCACAGATGCAGCAGTGACCCCAGGCAAGACCATCAGAAGAACCTCTTAAGTGATCTCAGCCCAAATTGCTGAACTACAGGGTTCAAATAAATTATTGAATTTGAGGAATCAAATAGTTGTTACTTATTTGAGCAATAACTAGTTGTTACTTGAGCAAATAGTTGTTATATTAAGCTACTAAGTTAATATGCTTTGTTTCATGACAAAAGATCATTAAGATACAAGAAAATAACCCTTGTTTTCACAGTGATAATCTGTTTTCAGAAAATGCAGCTAACCATGATGTTATTGTCACATGGAGTATGATTTCTCTTGGGCCCTATTCCCATTCCTGTGGGTAGAGGAGACTCCGGGGGACCTTGAGGGGAACATCCCTTCATTCTGTACCTCAGTTTCTCAAGGTGTTTCTGGTAGGGACTTAAGTTACACCCCCCGCACAGGTCTGGGAGGGTGGCCATCTGCCTGATTCTCAGACTTCGGAGCTATGGAAGTAGCCAGGTAAAGGCAGTGCTGCCGGAACTTTAAAGTGCGAGTCACCCAGGGACCTCGTTAAAATGCAAATTCCCGCCCAGGATCTGGGCTGGACCCGAGAGTCTGCCTTTCTTTTTTATATAATTAATTTATTTTAATTAAATTTATTAGGATGACATTGGTTAATAAAATTATATAGGTTTCAAGTGTACAACTCCATAATATATCATCTGTGTTTTGCATTGTGTGTTTTCCTCCCAAAGTCAGATTTCCTTGTCGCCACATATTTACCCCCATTTACCCTTTAGCACCTCCCCCACCCCTTCTTCTCTGGTACCAACCATACTGTTGTCCCGGATCGAAGACCTAAATATAGGATTAAAACAACAAATTACATAGAAGAAAACATAGGTACTAAACTTATGGACCTTGGTCTTAGAGAATGTTTTTATGAATTTGACCTGAAAGGCAAGGGAAGCAAAAGGAAAAATAAATAAATGAATGGAACTATATTAAACTAAAAAGCACCTGCACAGCAAAAGAAACCATCAACAAAACAAAAAGTCAACCAATCAAGTAGTAGATTTGCAAAGAAGTCTGATAGGAGGTTAATATCCAAAGTACTCACATAAAGAACTCACATAACTCATCAAAAAATAACCCAAAACAGTCTAATTTAAAAAAGGCCAGAGGCCCTGGCCAGTGCGGCTTGGTTGGTTGGGCATTGCTCCACAGACTGAAAGTTTTAGGTTCAATTCCTGATCAGAGCACATGTCTGGGTTGTGGGTTTAGCCCCCATTTGGAGCGTGTGCAGGAAGCAACCAATTTCTCTGTCACACCGATGATTCTTTCCCTCTCTTTCTCCCTCTCTTCCCCTTTCTTTAGAATCAACAAAAAAGGAAAAAAAATGTTTTAAATGAACAGGGGACATGAACAGAAATTTTTCCCAAGAAGACATACAAATGGCCAACAGATATATGAAAAGATGCTCATCTTCACTAGCTATTAGGGAAATGCAAATCAAAACCACAACGAGATACCACCTCACAGCTGTTAGAATAGCTGTCATCAACAGGACAAGTAACAATAAGTGTTGGAGAGGTTGTGGAGAAAAAGGGATTCTCATTCATGGCGAGTGGGAATGTAAACCGGTGTGGCCACTATGGAAAACAGTATGAGGCTCCTCAAGAACAGAGCTACCATATGACCCAGCAACCCCTCTTTTGGGTATGTCCTGAAAAATTTGAAAACATTTATTTACAAAGATATGTGCACCGCTATGTTCATTGCAGCATTATTCATGGTGTCCAAGACCTGTAAACACCAGAAGTGTCCCTCACTAGGTGATTGGATAAAGAAGAGGTGGTACATGCATACACAATGGAATACTACGCAGTCATAAGAAAAGATGAAACACTGCCATTTGTGACAACATGAATGGATCGTGAGAAATGCTAAGTGACATAGCCAGACGGAAAGTCAAAAACCACATGACTTCACTCATCTGTGGGATGCATAACTGAAAACGACAAGTGAGCAAACAAGACAGTGGAGCTTTCTAACAGGCCTCCAGGTGTCGCCGGTGCTGCGGGTCCACAACCACGGCTTGCAGCCCTGAGCGTCACGCAAGGCTGGCTTAAGCTAGAACCAGGGGCCTCCACCTCTGCTGCATGTTGGAATCATCTGTAGGACTTCACGAAGTGCTGAGGCCTAGGCCCTCATTAGGCTGGAGTGTAGCCTGGGATCAGATTTCCCAGTGTTCCTTGGTGATTCCAGTGTGCAGGCCAGGTGGAGGGCCCCCTTTCTAAATGGATGGGTCCTGGCACTTTGGAAAGGGGGCTTCGCCCATGCAGCCACTTATGTGCAGACAAAGGAGTTACATTTACCCCTGGCATTGTGGTTGGAACCAGCCAGAAAGCTGCAGGCGGCAGCGGGCTGTGACGGCCAAAGCACGTGCTCTAAGGGCTCAGAGCACATGTGTGCAGGACACAGCTGCATGACCCTCGTCAGTCTCACTCGTTGGGCTGCCTCTCTGGGGTTGTAGGCCAGTTAGGGACAACCTATGCCAACTTCCCAGCTCCATGAGAGACTCAATTAATAAATAGAGCAGCAAGAAGCTTGAGCAATGGGGTGGGGTTGGGGGGAGGGAGTTGAGAGGGGTTGATAGCAGGGTCAGTGTTTGCCAGTATAAAATACCCAGATGGGGAGAGATGCTCCTCCTAATGCCAGGTCCTGTCCATTGTCTGCGATCGATTTAGTGTATTACTTAGTTCCAACCTGCCAGGAAGGTAGGAACTGGGTGACTTCATTTTAAAGACTCCAGCTGTGAAAAACTTAATATTTTAGAATTTAAGTTCCTCTTTGGAATGGACTTCTGTGTTTTGAGGTGAAAGAACTTCATTTTTAAAAGCAAAACAAAACAACCTTCATTATGTAACATAGTATGTGGAATAACACCACATCAACAGGAAGCTTGGAGATGGTGGATTTATTTGTTTACACTACAAAGGCAACTTTGTAAACAATTCTTGTGAGGTTTGGCTTTGCTCTACTGCTCATGAAATGTTAACGTTTGTTTCTGCACCCAGACAAGCTATTCCAGCACAGGGACCTTACATACACTAGTTAGGTGTTGTTCTGGTTTTGGAGGCGGTATGTTGTAGTACTGTGTACTTTAGCGGTGGTGGCCATGTTTAACAGAGAGCGAACAGCAAGGAAAAGTAGACTGAATCTGGGAGGTGGGGCTCCTATACCTCTTCCCCCTCCCTTCCTCACTGTACCGTCTTTTTCTGCTCTCCCTCCATTCCTTTCTTCCCTCATACCTGCATTTTTTACTTTAAAAAGTATCAAATACTATATACATCTAAACATAAAAAGTGAACATCCCTCGTTCTACCCAATCCTTAAATAGGATTCTCGTCTCTTAACATAAGAACCACCTAGGGAACATGTTCGAAAGCACATTCCGCAGCGGGTGTGATTTACCAGATCAGGAGCGTGTCTGAGAATCTGCACTCTTGTCAAGTTCCCTGCCCACCTCAGTGACTCTGTTGCTAGTGGCTACTGAATTCTGCTCTAAGATATGCTGTTTTGAGCTAGCTAACGTTGACTGCTGTCAGAAGCTTGGCGTGTGCTCTTTCACATTTACCGATGCACGCACAAGCTTACAGACATGTATGAGTGCTATGTGACATGGAAAAAAGCACACACACACAGACACACAGACCCCAGAGTACACTACATATGGGATACAGTCCTCCCTGCCTGCACATGGAACCGTGAGTCGGGACCCGATCTGTTATAAAACCAACATTTGCTAGACAAATTAAGAGAAGTTTAGAACATGCTCATAGATTGCTTTCTGCAGTACCAGACTTCTCGCCCTCTCTACCTCACAAAACCTGCCCACAGAGAGTCAAATAAAGCCGTGCTTCCCTGCGACTGATATGCTAAAAGTTCTGGCTGGTCTTTATCTGCAGTTGGCAATAGATAAGGCTTTCTGCTGTCCTACAAATTGCCTTTAACTCCCTGTGGCGATTAATATTTTGTGGTGAGCAAACACTCTGATGTGTGCTCTTTGTGCCTGATTAGCCGGAATACTCTGATTGGTTGGTTCTCTGATGTAACCGACACCGTGGCCAGTGGGGATCAAGTGGAACTGTGAAAAGAGCAAAGAGCTTGAGGTCCGACAGGCCTCAGCTCAGCTCTCCCTTTCACCAGCTGTGTGTATATGTTTGGGCAACTCAACCTCTGAACCTTATTTTTCTACCTGTTAAATGGACATAATGCTTTACCCACAGTAATCTTTCAGCAAATTCATTCATTGTTTATGGAGCTCCTGTTTATTGCACCCTGAGGCGTTGCTTAGCCAGACCCCACCTGCCTCTGCTGTAAGCAGCGTGGGGCAGGGCCCTGGGAGCTGGCAGTGCAGGAGTGACTGAAGGGAGCTGGCAAACGGGCCTGCCTTGATAGAGCCCACATTCCAGTGCAGCTGCTATTATTACCATCACTATGTCGTGGCCGTCTACCACTGCAACGCTGTACAAGGATTTTATCTTTGTGAGGAAGGTAAACAAGCAGGATGAACTGGATTAACAGGCAAGATATCTGGGCAACATCTCTAGGCACCAAGCTGTCGATGTGCTCAAGCCTTATTGGAATCCATCACAAATGTGGGATTGATTAATTCAGATTTCCATGTGTGACTCTTTAGATAAATGACTAAACATAAATTGGTTCTGTAACCCCCCAAGCGGTCAATCCCTTCAAATGGAAAGTGAGACAACACTCCTTGAATATGCTCGTCATTCTTCTGTGAGTGGGTATGGAAGGCGCAGTCATTGGTCTCTCTGGCTGAGGTTGACTACAGTCAGCTGAGGCTCTGAAACCCAATAAGGGGTGGCAGAGGGATGATGTTTCCTGGGACTGGATAGTTTGTTTTCCTACATAAATTTTAGACTCTTTACTAAAAATGTATCCAAAAAATGTGTTCAGAAAAATGCAAAAGAAAACCTTAGAGATAATAAGGACTCCAGAAAAATAGAAAATGTTTGGGGGGTAATGAAAGCCAGGAAAAATCATTTTTAAACCTATTTTGAATAAGACTGTGTTATTTCAATTTGTTGTGTCTGTGAATGACTGACTAATGCAGTCACAGGTGACAGAAAAACTGAAATGAAAGGCAAGTCCAAATACAGTAAGTTTAGATGCTATGTTATATTCAATGTATCTAATAAACCCCTACATGGAAATAAACATCCATGCAATTTTTACCAAAAGAAAATCTGTGGGGGGTTTTTTTCCACTAAATAAAAGTGGAATAAACATTAAAAGGATATTGGGTTGAAGTGAGGCTAAATTCAAGCTTCCCAGAAACCCCCGTGTCTGGGTCCAGTCCTTTTGAATTGAGATTCTGGGTGTTTTGCCTGGGATAAGGGTCTCAACAGTTGGGGTTAAGGCATTAACTCATTTAATAATTTTAAAAAAATTAATCCATTGTGCACTTGTTTATTAATTAAAATAAAAGTTATCAAGCACCCATCATATTTACTAGGAATGCAAAAATGAGCTTGCACCTGTCTGCTCTCGCAGAGCACACAGACAAGGCAAGTGAGCACCACAGAACCGTGCGGTCCTGCAAGACTGAGCTGAATCCAGCCCCACTGAACGGCCCAGCAAAGACTGCAGGAAAACCGAGAACAGAGGCAGCCCTACTGACACATTATTTAGCCAGACTACCCTTTCCACTGCCATCAGTCAAGTGTGGTGTTCTGCCAAGGGGAGGAACTGGCAGGCTGCCACCCTGTGGGACTCGTGCTGCCTGGTTCTGGACAGGGGCTCTGAGATGAGAGGGGACTTCCTTCTTCTGGCCGCTCTCTTGCTTTAAGACCAGGGTTCAGTGAACATTTTCATAAAGCGCCAGATACTAAATATTTTTACCTTTGTGGGTCATACAGCTGTTGCAACTGCTCAACTCTGCCTACAGCCAGAATGCAGCCTCAGACATAGGTCACTGGTTGGTGTGCCTCTGTTCCTGTAGACTGGCATTTACAAAGCAGGCAGCAAGCCAGACTGGCCAGCAAGCTGTAGTCTTCACACTGTCGCTATAGTACACAGTGAGGGTACCAAGTAGCTTCACCGTCCTCTCTTCCAGGCCTGTTGATTTGCTGATACAGATGCTATTGATGATAAAAGCTTGTGAGGGAGAAAAGCAGGATTTCCTCCATCTCCCAGATTTAGATGCACAGCACATATCTCAGAGTCCCCTTATGTCTGGGCTTCAATTCTGACGTCAGCTTCTCCTAGCTGTCTAATGTTGGGTAAAGCACGGACCCCTATAAACCTTTCTCCTCCTCCAGGAAAGGAGGTAAAAATGCCATTGCCTCCTGGCCAGAGGGCAAACCTCACATTGGCCACCCTCCTCCTCCTGTCCCTCACCAGCACCCCACATACCTGCCTTCCCTCCTCACAAGAAATAGTGAGTTGTGAGTTCCCAGGCCATGAAGCCACATTCTCAATTGCCCTGGAGGAGCCCTTTATTCAGGACAAACTTTATAAACATCAAGAGACTATTTTTCCAAAGTCCGTTTAAAAAAATCCCAGGCACAATAAAAAGCACATTGTGCTTGTCACCGTTTGTTTTTAAGAAGTATTTTTCCACTGGTGTTTTAACTGAAGGGTTTTGTTTCTTCTTTTATTTCTCCTAGCAGTTCCTGGAGACAGTCCACATACCAACATTTCACCCTTTACTCACTTTCATGGATAAAACTTTCAAGTTCAAGTTTATTGCTCTCAGAAGTTGGCCAAGCAACCAAATAGCTTCTGTCTCCTGTGTCTCAAAGTCCTCAAGGCAGTGCAAGCTGCATTTTTCCAGGACTAGGATGGGATGCCAGGGTGGTGATGTCATGGCCTCAGCAGCCAGGCCCTTTGTTTCCTGTTTCTTTCCTCCTGACAGACTCATGAATCATATCAGTTTTATCATTTGACTCGGAGCTCATTTCCCTGTTCCACAAACGTTTGCACTTTATAGGAGGTGGGAGCCAAGTGTAATCAAAACATGAAGTCCCAGGTTGCTTTTTCCTTGCAAAACGGGAACACATGTTCTCCCGTCTCGACAGAAAGCACACCATCTGGCTTAATTTGGAGTTATCTGGCCCAGCTCCCTGGTCAGACAGTGGTGATCTCATCTGAAAAGCTGGCGGCTCACGGTGCCAGAGGCGGGAGAGGCCCCAGCCAAGGTGGCAGCGGGGCCGCTGTGCGTGTCCACTCTCGGCACTCACAGAGAATGGGCACTACAGAGAGGGCTTTCATAAAGCAAGCCCAGCGGAGGTTTAAGACGTTTATGAACGCAGATGCAATCTGACCGTGTTTAGTGATTCTCCCTTGCAACATTTCTCCCTTCCGCCTCTCCCCCTGCACCTCAACATTCCTGACCTTGAGAAAAAGTGTTGATAGGAAAAGGAAAGTCTAACCAAGAATTTAGATACATGAGTTTGAAACTAAATCATCAATGACTTGTAAATATGAGGAAGGTCTGAGGTGGATCAGAGTAGGAGTTGGCCAGATACTCAGCTACCTGGAAGGTAAGCTTACCTGCTCACAAACATATGTTGCTAAATTTACTGAGCACTTACCGTGTGACAGGCCCAGCTCTAAAGGCTTTACCGGTACAGTTCATTTCATCTTCAAAACTCTCTGAGATAAATAGAGTTGTTGCCATTCTGCAGTTGTTGCCAATACAGTTGTTGCACTAGAAGGTAACTTGCTAAGGTCACATAGCTAGCAAATGTCAAAGCCTGGGTTATTGGTGAGGATTCCGAACACCTCACAGTGGGTGTACATGTACCACGTGATATGAGTATATTATAAATAAGGGTATAAGTTTCTAAAATGCGTGTATATATTTCAGAAATTCCATGTACATTTTAGTGTAATTATATATTTGGCGTTTTGAGATTTGACATTTATGGTCACTAGAGCCACAGTGATGTGGTATGGAAATATTCAACTTTGCACATATACAGTGTAATATACATGTATTGCAAATAATATTCCCACTGAACCCTCCAGGAGCCCCTGGGTCCCAAGCTTGGGTCTGTGTCTCTGGCTGGTTCCGGAACAAACCTCTACAACTGCAGGTGTTGCATGTGAAGAGTGAGCCAGACCTTTCATCCCTAGTTGTGATCCCACATGCTGGTCTCCTGGGCTATGATGTTACTACTTTGACCAGGTGATGCTGACTATTTTCTAAAAATATTGGTTAGGCCAAGCTTGCCATATTTAATTGGCTTTCCTGCATCTTCTTTGGATAATAGTTATCCTGAAAAAGGTTGAAACTATTGAATTCTGATTCTCTCTGCATGTGTCCAAGAGGAGGAGGTGTTTATGGGCCAGGAAGCTTGCTCCAACTAAGGGACTATGAGGCCGCCGCAACTGGCCAGTTAGCCATGTAAACCCTGCATTTCATCCAGCCGTTTCATTTCCCTCTCTGACAGCTGTTCCACATCCTCTGGGGGGAAGCAAGCTGAATTTAATTTTGACATTAAATGAGAAATGTATCTTTTGTGTTTATTTTTAATTGTTTGTAAATATACATAACATTACATTTACCATCTTACCTGTTTTTTAATTTACAGTTCTATGGCATTAAGTATCTTCATATTGTGGTACAACCATCACTACCATCTCCAGAACTTTTTCACCTTCCCAAACTGAAATTCTGTCCCCATTAAATACTAACTCCCCCCATTCCCCCTCCCCTTACCCTTGGCAACCACCATTCTACTTTCTGTCTCTATGAATTTGACTGTGCCAGTTACCTTGTGTAAGTGGTATCACCCAGTCTTAGTCTTTTTGTGACTGGCTTACTTCACTTACAGGAATGTCCTCAAGGTGCACCCATGCTTTGGCATGTGTCGGGATTTCCTTCAGTTTTAAGGCTGAATGATGTTTCTTCGCATGTATACACCACATTTTGTTTTATCCATTCATATGCTGTTAGACACTGGGGGTGATTCCGTGTTTTGGCTGTTGGGAATAACGCTGCTATGAACATGGGGGCACAGCTATCTCTTTAAGCTCCTGCTTTCAGTTCTTTTGGATATATCCCCAGAAGCAGAACTACCAGCACATATGGTAATTCTATGTTTAAGTTTTTGAGAAACCAACATACCACTGTGTTTATTTTTTAAAGGTCTATATAAGATGCCCAGGTGACTTTTCGAATTCCTACAGTTAAATTTTTAAAAAGATCATAATATACTTAGGTTTCAAGACAATTCTTTCACAACTCAGTGATGGAGCTATAGTTTTGCCTTTTCTTTCTCATTTTTCTACTTTGAGAAGTTTTACAAGCTTTCTTCTCTTTTTAAGGATCCAGTCAAATTAGACTCTATTATTAGTGGCACACAGTCAATATTATCATATAAAATAAGTAATAGAAGAAGAAAGTTCTACTAGATTTGCTCTTTAAAGAAGATGCTAAACAGCTAAGATTATTGCTTTGCTCTCTGACCTCCTGGCATTTGTTTACTAAAACTTCACTGCAGATTTTCATTTTTCCAGTCACTTACTCAAATAGGAAGCCCTTTGTCATCTGTGAGGGCAAAGTCAGTGGCCCTGTCTTGCTCTGCAGTGCCCTCTGTTCCTGCCACTCTAACTCACACGGAGCACACCCAGCGCCTCCCCCCCCCCACCCCGCCCCGGAATTAGAAGAGTCTGAGGGCTGCCGAGGCCCCGGAGACTCCGGGAGCCCGTGTCCTATCTAAGGAGCAGGCGCCTGTCGCCCTGTGGGAATGCAGGCTCACTTTTCCAACTCTTTCTCATTTCCAGGAAAAGCAAGGCTTCTAGATTTTAATGTGACATCTCCCCACTTTTAATGCTAGACACTTATTTAGAAAAAACTTGTAAACACTGCACAGGCCAAATCAAAACATATTTGCAGTGTCAAATGCAGCCCATGGGTCATTAAATTTGACCTCTGCTCCAGCTGAAACTCTTTCCAGGATCACAAAGGCCGTATCCCCTGAACTCTGATTTTTACCCAGAGTGCTTTTCAAGAGGAGATGGCTTGGATGTAGTGGGTAAGGGGAAGAGAAAAACAAAGGTGATCCCTAGTTTTGGGGCTTGAGCATCTGGTACGGAAAAACATAGCATTGTTACCGGAAACGGGACATGGCCCTTTGCAGGTCTGCCTAACCCCGGCTGGGAGTGTGTGGGTTCTTGACTTCGTGTAGGAAAGATTCACAATATGAGTCCAGGTGACTGGGAAGACTATGTTTATTAAAGCCGGGACAGTATAACAAGGAAGGATGTAACACAGAAGGAGCAACAGGAGAGCTTAGAAATGAGCCTTGGCGGGTTGCTTTAGCTCACTGAAATCAGAGAGGAAAGAAGCCCTGGGGATAGGTTTAGGGGGTCTTCCTGGGACAAACTGTCATTGCCCATTGCCCCAGTTACAAGGCTCATGGGGTCCTCCAGAGTTTAGGAGGTGCATGTCCTGGGGTAGGGGGAGAAGAGAGAGGAGGGAAAGGTATGAGCCTGCTTCGGGGGGGTGGGGGGCGAGGAAGGAGGCAGAGCTCTAGACATTGGGTCCTTCATCCTAAAAGCTTTTTAGGATGGCAATCTTAGGGGAGATCCCAGGGGACGATCTTAATAGGGTATTCATCAGCTTTCCAAGTGTGTCCCCTCAGGGTCGTGGTCTCATGGTTGGTTGTTGCCAGGGCAGGGGGTCACTATTCAATGCATCTGGTCCCAAGGTTAGCATGAAGTCACCTGTCTGGTTTTGCTGCTTTTCTGGGCATGGAACTGAAACACAACTGAGGCCTAGATGTTATCTCCTAGATGTTATCTCTAGCGTGGAGAGCCCAGGGGAGGAAAGGTTACTCTGAGGGTGAGGTCCTTGTCTTCCCAGTTTTGCCCCCTGCCAAGTACTCGGGGCTTTATGCCCTGGCGACCATCTGCACCTGGCTGCAGATTGCTCAGCCAGTTTGTTTAGCTATCAGTCTGTTTCCCTACTCCACTTGCCAAGGAATTGTCCTAACTTCCTACTATCCTGCCTCAACACAAGACTGTCTTTGTTTAAAAACTGTGCATTTGTATCTCTTTAAAAATACGTAAACTGTACATCTACATGTGTGTATTCTACATATGCATACTACATACGTTCCATTTTATTATATGTAAATATATAATACAAGATCCTGTGATGAGAGAGAGAGGGAAAGAGGCAAAACTGTGAACAGTGGTTTTCCTGGAGAAGTAGGAGAGGGGAACAAGGTAAAGAAGAAAAGGGACTTTACTTTTTTGACCTATTTAATTCTGTTTAATTATATTTTTTCCATTATACTGTATTAATATTACCCAGAAAAATATACACAAAGCTATAAACAATGATAATCTCTGGATAGTGAGAATATAATTTTTTTCTATTTGTATTATCTAGTTGCATTGGTTATCTGTTGCTGTATAATAACATCATCACAAATTTAGTAGATTAAAATAACACACGTTCATATAAACTGTAATTGAAAAAAATGTTTTAAATAAAAAAACACATTCAAAACAAAAACAAAAAAAAAGAGGGGATGAGTGAATGAGAAATGTAAATAGGAATTTCCATGAAGCTGACGCTGGCTGTAGCTCCTTGGCCCCTTACTTGCCTGAGCCCCTCTTTGGGGCCATCTATTGCTGAAGTGTTTTCCAAAGTAAGAAACTTCAACCACAATTGAGTAGGATTGCTGTCTCTTTGCATTCTGACTTCCCCATGGTCACGCTTCCCCTCATCTCAGGTGGCACTGAACTGGTCAAGGATATTCTTGGAAACTGAAAAGGGGAAGTTGAGTTGAAGACACATTGAGTTTGAGTCGAGAGGATGTATGTTTGTGGTTAGCACACATAATACCCTTGGGCCACAGTAGGACTGCCCTGACTCTGACCAGTGACTGGCATAGTGGGAGAAACCTGCAGGACCAAGTTGTTGGACTCACCCCAGGGAACAAAACTCATCTAGTCTTTAGTATCTCTCATCTGAATCTATCCTCCGTGGATGACAAACTCTACTGCTGGGTGTGTACCCACAGACCCAAGAATGGCCTGGGGCTGTTTTCACAGAGCAGGGATGGGACATGGGCAAGCACACGTGTGAGGCTCCCCAGGGCACCAGATAGGGCCAGGGTGGGTAAAGAAGGGGAAGTTCTGAGCTTCACTGGGAGGTCTAAATCCAAACCTGACCTTTTAGTCATTATGAAGACATACTTTTCAAGGAAGGGAGAACATATTTATTTAATAGTTTATTAGCATGATTTATAATAGCTAACTTATAAAACCTTTAAATATTTAAAGATGTAGTATATAGACCTCCACATGTGCTCAAGCCTGGGGCCCCACAATATTAGGAGTGACTTTTGTCATAGTCGTTTTGGTCACTACTGTTGTGTAACTGTTGCTCCAAAACTCAGTGGTATACAGTGGCAATTATTATGCTCATGGCTTCTGTGGGGCAGAAATGTGGACAAAGCACAGCTTGCCTCTGCTCCATAATGCCCCAGGCCTCAGCTGGAAGACCCACTAGTACGTGACGCTTCATAGCTGGGGGTCAGAATGACGTCTGGTGGTTGGTGCTAGCTGTCAGCTATACCATGGACTGTAGCACCTAAATGTGGCCCAGGCTTCCTGAAAGGATGGCAGCCACAAAGGATCTGAAATTCATACAATGTATGTGAGGTCCCCAAAGGCAAGAATCCCAGGGAATAAATCTGTAGCTGAATTATTTTTTTTATCTACTTTTCTGTTGGTAACAACCAAGTCACAAGTCCACCCAGATTCAAAGGAAGGAGACATAGACCCCATCGCTGAATGGGAGGCTTGTCAAAGAAGATGGGGACCATGTTGGTCATCGCAGTGTTGGAACAACTTCCAGGAATGTACCTAAAGGCAATTCAGAGAGTATTCCAAGGAAACTTGAAATCTCCTGAAATTTTATAGCTTGTACATGAGAAATTCATAGAGGTTTTCCTCATATGTGACAAAAGTCTAAAAATTGTGTCATTATCAGTCATGAACTTTTGAAGCTGAAGCTTTTCTAAAATATCAATAATAAAAAATTAATTTTGATCAACCATGTTATAGGAAAGACTGAATTATATCTTTCTATTCTCTTTATAGAATATATGAAATTTTTACCACATGAGAGGCAATAAAGAATATGCTGTCAGAATGTGCAGGCAATTTAGATTGTTACATTATCTTACGAACATCAAGAATATTCAGGGTACAGAGTAGTAACTAATCCCAAAGAAGAAACCAGTAGAAGAAAGAGGTGGCTCAGGAAAACTTCATGGAGCATAAGGGAGAGATGAGGTTCAGCTGTTAGGAGAATGGAGGCTGAGGGCAGTGCTGAGTGAGCAGGTCAGCCCATATTGTCAGTTTCCCCTGACCTCAGCTCTGATCGACTCAGTCTCTGTGCTGATTGGTCAGTGCCTGTCATGTAGTTGGTAAACATTTTGTATAGCATTCCTGTCAGTTAAAGCACCAATATCAGCAAAGAAACAGAGAAGGAAGATTCTTGGCTCATTTATCAAAAAGTAAGGAAATTAATTAGACTGGTTTGAGTCCAGCCAGGAAAGTTTTGGGGAGTAAAGCTGTTTAATTACAGTAAAACCAATTGTGAAGAATATTGGATGTCACACAAAGGAATTTGTACATAATCTTGCAAACAGTGGGGAGTGATGAAACTTTCTGTAAAACAATAACCAAATGGAGATTTTTATTGTATTTTAGTAAGATTACTGAAGTAGTTTAATGAGGAAAATCTACGAAGACCTTTTTAGGAGATGGTTTTCATTCATAATTATGTAATTTCATAATTAAGGCATGAATTTATCAGATGTTAACTAGGGAAATAGGAATTTAGGCTTGTTTTTGTATCACTTTCTTAATTCACACTTTGCATTATTAGCTTATAATGAATCGTGTATTGAAGACCTCTGGTGCCCCGCTTAAAATCCTCCATTCCCCTCTCCTTCCAGCCACTGCTGCTGAACAGTCTCTTCAACCAGCTTCACGCTGGAGCACCCTTTGAGGACCTCTCCCCACGTCCCCACTTCTCTAATGCAGTAACTGGCTGGGATGTGCAGTCAACCCACTGGGAACTCACTGAGAAATGCAGTGCTGTTAACGTGGAGCAGCCATGACTACTGGGGATGTGCACTGTCGGGTAAATGTTTCCCCTTTCTCCCTGCCCCATGGGGACACATTTCATAAAGCTTCCAACAGTAACTGTGGGGTCAGTCACCTATAAAGACGTATTAGCTTTCCTCCTCAGCCTCCCACCTCATTGCCACACTCCTTCCTGCTCCCTGAGACCACATTCCCAAATAAGCCACCCATATGCAAGCCTTTGTGTCATCCTCTTCTTTGGGGAAACCCAGGTGAAGCTAGAACAGGGTCTTCACTTCCAGTTCTTTAAAGCCACCATGATGGAACCTCATGTAATGTTCTGGCCCCATTAGGAGAATCAATATGGCCAATAACTAATATCTCCTTTTGATTTTTTAATTTTTAAAAATGAGTCCGTAGAATGGATGCAGTCCTGTACACTCAACATGGGTTTTAAGCCTGTAGAGAGGTAACTTACAGTACTAGGAAAAATAGAAAATTTAGAGTCATAAGATCTAGATTTGAGCTTTGCCACTTACTAGGTGAGTGATCAAGGCAAATCACATAACTCTTCCCATCTTTAGTATCTCCCCCTATAAAACAGGGACACTAGCAACTCCCAATCTCACAGCGTTCGTGTAAGTATCAACAGGACAATGTACGTGTGATGGGCATTTGCTAATTTGAGTGCTGGCCTTCCATGTCCCTCTCAGTAATGCAATCCCTGTTTTTGTTTGGATGGACATTCACCTTCCCCCAACCATCCCATGCTTCACACTAACCCCGTGGCCCTGCCCCCTGCTGTAGGGTGGGCTCTGATTGAGTAAATCTAAAGAGACCATTTATCATTTCCTGGGCACTATGATTTGAAAAAAGGAAGGAAAATTTTGTTATGAGATCCAGGAAAGAAACTCTTTCTGAGAGAGCAATCAAAGGAACAATCTGTCTTTGCCCTGAATATGAATGGGATAGCTTTGAACTTCTGGAAATTTCTAGACATCCTGTTTTGATCCTGAGCCTCAAACAGAAAGGAGGAATGGTAAGATTACTGAACTTCTGAATCAAGCCCCATCCAACGTCTATGTGACCTCTGGTCTTTTCAGAGAAGGAGTCATTAAATCTTCTATTTAAGCCAGTTAGAGACAGGCTTCCTGTTACCTGGAAAAGAAAGACTCCTTACTGATACAATATGTAAAAAAGTTTTGCTACTTACAGATCCCTCTAAAAACATTAGTTTTTATTATTTTTATTACTGCTTATTAGCAAGAATACTTATGGTGCCTGAAGTAGTTTGAGAAAAAGTCCAAACTTTCCTTTTTAATTTAATATCTTCTTTTGGAAAAAAATTAAATCACTACTTTATAGTATGCTCAGAAATAGATCCTAGCTAGATGAACTATGTATGTAAAAAGAAACAAACATTAAGAAAAAACCCTACAAAACTGAGTGAGTTTTAAAATATGTATATTAAACTTAAAAGTTATAAAAGACTGTCAGATTTGGCTACAAAAAAATACAAAAACTGCTATGTGGCAAAAAACAGCATAAACAAAGTTAAAATGCAAAGAATAAACTGAGGGGGAACATTTGAAGCTTGCATGACAAAGGGATAGTATTCCTAATGTATAAAGAGTTCTTGTAAATCAATAAGAAAAGATTAATCTCAACAGAAAAGTTGGTAAAAGATTTGATGAGGAAGTGTAAAGAATGTATGAAAAGATGCTGAACTTAGAATCAAAGAAAGTCAAGGGCCATTGGGTTATAAAAGATTACTAATAATTATAATAACCAATATATATTAAATGTCAGGCTCTGTAAGAATTCTCTCAGAGATGTAGGTATAAGAATAATCATTATGGAGTAGTAAAAATGAAAACAACTTAAATGTCAAGAATAGAAAATTGATAAAATATGTTATGAATGATACATTCTTATACTGAAATACTACATCGGGGCCATTAAAAAGGGTTGAAAGGCCTTTAAGTGTTAGCATGGAAAGATATCTGATATATCATTTGAGGTTATCAAAGTACAGAATGATCCCATTTATATTAACATACACAGATACATATACATTTAAAGTCTGAAAGTAAATGTCAATTATAATGGTTTTCTCTTAGGTGTAAGATTGCATACGGATTACATTATATAAAGTTTTTATAAAACTTATGTAGTATAAAATATTTTTATTTTAAAATAAGTATGCACAAATGAGAGAGAACTGTGGGTCGGATAATCTGTGGCCACCTTGATGGTGAAATGCATCCCTCTTGTCCTTGGCTTCTGAATGATGATGAAGCATCTGTCAGAGGATAGGGACTGTCATGCTGGGGAAGGTGAAAGGAAGGAAGTGGGCAGCTGCAAGATCCAGACACTCCACCATCTCAAAGTCGTTTGTGGAATGAGCTTGGAGGGCTGGCATGGGCAAAGGGAAGGGCTTCCTGGAGAATTAGGGGTGAAGAAGAACAGCCAAGAAATCCACAACCAAGAAATCAGGAATGGAAAAAATTCCATCAGCTTCAGGTGAATGTAAGAGATTAGTTTCTCACATTCACTCTCCTAGAGTAAGTGACATAAGGTGTTCAGAATTGCTTGAAAAGTATGAGCAGTAGCCATTTGCCAGGTTCTGGATGTGAAGACTGCAAGTTGCCCCAACTCCTCTGCTTCCAAACAGGAGTTTCTTGTACCTATTCTAATCCCTTCCCAGCCATTTGGACTTGTCTTTGGACTAACTTGTTAACACATCAACTCTGCTATGACCAGCCAAAGTCTGATGTGATCCTATGAACTAACGCCTTTGGCTGAGGTTCCGTCTCCCCACCCCTACTGCCAGGAATTGGAGTTCTGAGTTCCAGGTAACAAGGAGGGGGGAGGGGTTACACACCAAAGAAGCTTGGGCTCCTGTGATCCATGTCTTGTCATCAACTTAGATGAGTTACGAGAAAGCTCTCTTGATTGGATTCTAGACCTGTACAAATCAAAAGGATCATACAATTCCATTTGTAATTTGTAGATGAGAAAACTGAAGCTTAGAGAAGTTATGCGACTATCCTGAGGCCATAACAAACTGTAGAGCCCACTTGAGAACCCAGGACTCCAGGTGGCATGATTTCCATTCTGTCATTCTACGTCTTTGACAGTCACATTCCAGCTTCAGGGTTTCAGAGTTTGAGGGGTTTGTTAAGAGTGATCTTTTACACCTGCAACTCTAAATAGAGAATTGAAAATAAGGAGGTACCACAAAACACTTTTACTGGAATTCCTAATGTTGCTATTATCAGGAGTGCCTCAGTGTCATATAATCAAACAATGTGATATTCATTCTTTCATTCATTTATCAAACATTTATTGAGCACATATAATATGGCAGTCCCAGGAGCAGGACAAATGAAAACACACAGCACAGCAAGAGGCCATATAACCTAGAAATAATTTTAAGCCATACCTGCCTACCCAGTCAATCTGGTCCTGCCCATTGGATTCCTGGCCCTTGGTCATGGCAACCCTTGTACAGAAAATTAGTACATCACTGCGAAACACACAGTTTTCTGAAGACCCTCCAGCAATGTACACTTGCCATCAGTTCTTGGATGCAGCCCCTGTAGATGGTGGTCTGATAGGAATCTTGGAAAGCCAGAGAGGAAAGATTTCACCTCTTATATTTCATCTACTACTGGAATCTTAGCATTCTCTGTAGCATTTATGGTAAGTCCTGCCAGATAGGACAGGCTGTATCATCAAGTAGACACCAAGACCCAACCCTAACCCTTGGCACAATTATTCCACTGGCTTGGCAAAGATCCCAGATAGTTAATTTGGGCTACAAAGAGAGCATGGCTATATATTAGTAGACTCAGAAAGCACATCTTATGAGTAGTGAGAATGGTCTTTCCTTGTATCAGAATGGCAACTTGTGCATATCTTGAGGAGATGCATGAGGAAGCTGCAAGCCAGGCTACCCCAGTATCCTGACCACTGACATCACTGACTGCCAGTTGTATTGCAAGAGTCTCAGCATACACCGAGGAGTCTGTGTTTGCTGAGACTGCACTGAAGCCAACGGCAGAGGGAAGCCTCCTGTGTGCTGTTCTCTCATTTGTTTTCTGCAGTCCTTGAAGCCACCTTCAATGCACTGCAAGGTAAACGCTCTGTCTCCACTGTAGATTCACATTATAAAAAGAAGGTACAGACTGACTTTGTTGAAAATTTAGGTGAAAAGTTGGTCACTTAATACCAAGAACAATGTTCTTTAGATGGAAGGAAAATGATACTAGAGCAAAGCATGTAACTTTAAGAATGAAGGTAGAGAAATAGAAATGATAAATATCTGGGTAAATATAATCAATTGATTCCTTTTCTTGAGTTCTGTAAACTATGTGTGATGGTTGAGAACAAAAAATATAACATTATCTGATGGGGTTTTCAATGCATGTAAATGTAATATATACAATAATTACAATATTAGAAAAGAGTAAAGAGACATATAGTGGTAGGGTTTTTACATTACTCTTAAGGTAGTAAAATATTAATTCAAGTAAGCTGAAAAATTAAGAACATATGTTGTAATCCCCAGAGCAACCACTAAAAATCAACAAAAAGACATAGTAAAAACCCATTTACAGAATAACTTAATAGACAAATTAAATTTGAATGCTAAAAAAATCAAATAATTTAAAAGAAGGCAGTAAAGGGGGAACAACGAAATAAAAATAGGGGGAAGAACACACACACAAAAAAGGTAGACCTAAATCCTAAAATATAAACTATAAATGTAAATGGTTCTAAACACACCAATAAAAAGACAGGGATTGTCACATTTTTTTTAAAAAGGAAGCAATTATATACTATCTATAAAAACCTGCTTTAAATATATTGATATAAGTAGATTAAAGGTGAAAAGGTGAAAAAGATATGTCATGTGAACAGTAATCAAAAGAAAACTGGAATAACTATATAAATATCAGACAAAGGGGCGCCCTACCTTTTGGCATCTCTGGGCCACACTGGAAGAAGAAGAGTTATCTTGGGCCATACATTAAATACACAAAAACTAATGAAAACTGATGAGCAAAAAAAAAAAGGTTCTAAGTAAATTTACAGTTTTGTGTTGGGCTGCTTTCATAGCCATCCTGGGCCACCGTATGTGGCCCATGGGCCGTGGGTTGAACACCCCAAGGAAAATTACTAGAGATTAAGAAGGAGGCTATAATAAGGGATTAATCCACCCAGAAGACATAGCAAACTTAAATGCATATGTACCTAACAATAGAGCTTCAAAATACCTGAAGCAAATATGGATAAATAACAGAAAGATGCAAAGGAAAAATCCACAATTATAATCGAAGGCTTTAATACTTATTTTAGTAATTGATAAAACAAGCACACAGAAAATCAGCAGGACACAGAACTGAACCAAGTCGTCTGACTGACGTTTTTAGAGCACCCCAATCAACAGTTTTCACATACACATGGAACACTCACTAACATTGACCACATTCTGGGTTGTAGTGAAACTGTAAAAGCCAATGTTCATGCTTCCTGTCACTACCAGAACCAATAAGCAGAGGCAAGGACTGAATCTTTATGGGCACTTCATTCAGATGCTGACGATCTGAGAAGATGGCAGGTTACATACCATAAAAAAACACCTTAACATCTCATCTCAAGCTGACCTTTTTGTAAGGAGAAGGAAAGGGTAGGTAAAGGGTTTGGGAAAAGGTTAATCAGATAACAGTAGCAGTCCAGCAGCACATTTCCTGGTATTTCTTTATCTGCTGATCAACAATTCTTTATCTGCATTGCGGATGTTCCCTCACTGGAACACAATGGCTCAGGTACCTCCTTGATCAATTGCAGACCCCCTGGGGCACAAAGGTTGAACTGCTTTTCAACTTCCTGGAATTGTGAATTCTAGTTCCTAGAATAACAGCTTTCCACAGGCATTAATCACTTAAGCCTATCAACTATAACTGTAGCTAAAATCTTTAACTTTTGAGTTCCCTTATCAATAGGATTATAGGACAATCCTTACAAATTTAAAAGAATAAAAATCGTACAAATTATGTTTTCTAATCACAATTAAATTAAACTAGAAATTAATAACAAAAAAATGACTGCAATATCTCCCAATACTTGGAAATTTTAAAAAACTGCTTCTTAATAAATAACCAGTGGCTCAAAGAAGAAATCTCAAGGGAAATTAGAAAATATTTTTGAATTGAATAAAAATGAAAACACAACATATAAAAATTTGAAGGGTCCAGTTAACATAGTGCTTAGATATTTGTAGGTTTAAATGCTTATCTTAGAAAAAAAGAATGGTTTCAAATCAATAATCTCAGCTTCCTCTTTAAGATACTAGAAAAAGAACAAAATAACCCAAAGCAAACAGAAGAAAGGAAAAATAAAGAGCAGAAGTCAATGAAAATAAAAACAGAAAAACAGTTGAGAAAATAAAATCAAACTTGGTTCCTCGATTAGATCAATCAAGTTTGGTAAACTTCTAGACAAACATAAATAAAAAAGAATATCCAATGTAAGCATATCCAATGTAAGCAATGAAAGAGAGGAAATCACTATAAACTCTATTAATATTAAAAGGATAATGAGAGAATAAGGCAAAACTATATATATAAATTTGACTCCTTAGATGAAATGGACCAAAGCCTTGAGGGTCACATATTATCAATACTCACCCAAGAAGAAACAGGAACACCTAAATAGTTCTATATATGTTTATAAAATAGATTATAATTTAAAAGCTGCCGAGCCCTAGCTGGTATGGCTCAGTTGTTTGGAGCATTATACCATAAACCAAAAGGTTGCAGGTTCGATTCCCAGTCAGGGCACATGACTAGGGTGCAATTTAGTCCCTGGTCAGAGTTCATATATAAGGGGCAACCGATTGATGTTTCTTTCTCACATTAGTGTTTCTCTTCCTCTCTCTCCCTCCCTTCCTCTCTCTCTAAGGTCGATATGCATGTCTTTGGGTAAGGATTAAAAAAAAAAAAAAAAGGCTGCCAGAAAAATAAAATAAAATAAAATAAACCCTCCAGGATCAGAAGATTTACCAAAAACTTATGCCCAATGTTTAAAAAAGAAATAACACCACTTTTACACAACCAACATTGTACTGGAAGTTCTAGTCAAAGCAATAAGGTAAAGAAGAAGGAGGAGGAGAAGGAGGAGAAGAAGAAAAGAAAAAGAAGAAGAAGAAGGAGAAGAAGACATGCAGACTGAAAAGGAAGAAATGAAACAGTCCCTGTTCTCAGACAATTGTTATCTCAGGGAACATTATGTCTTCATAGAAATCCCAAGTAATCTACTAAAATGTTTATAGAACTAACACATGAGTATAGTAAAATGGAAAGATATAAGGTCATCAACAGACAAAAACAAATTATATTTCTATGTTGTCAATGAACAATTAGAAACCAATTTTTATTTCTATTTTTTTTAATCAGCAGAAAACTTTTATTCCTTATAAGGACAAACAATTTATACCACACCCAAGGCCTTACCTTAGAGACACAAAGCAAAGTAATCATTTAAAGCATTAGATACTGAGGTATGAGACACACAATAGGAGAAATGCTTCGCCATCTGAAGCTTACACCAAAATGCCCCCTGACAGCTGAGCTCTGCTAGTGCTTGGGTGTGGTTGTGGGGGAGTACAGCTACAGAACCAAAGGAGAACAACTATTTTCTACAAGTACTGAAGCATTTTAACACTGCATTGGTAGGAATGTATTTCTATGGTGAAGGGAAGAGAGGAAAAGAGCTTAGTCACTTCCCACAGGGCATTAGGCAGCCTTGCAGAGGGCCACTACAGAGAAGTGGACTTCCCCTTGTTTACGCTCAGTGAATTCTCTGCAAACCCTGGCGGCATCCTGCAGCAGCGAGTCCTCTGCACTGGTGCCATGGTTCACTGGAAAAGGCATTCATCCATCAAGTTCATAGAAGTGACCACACTGTTAAACAGAATAAAATGGAAGTTCACTTTGTCACCTATTCGACACTGGCCTTCCTGTGTCACGGCGTCACGGGCTGCCTGAATGGCCTCATTCTTTCTGAAGCATTTTTCTCTGTATTCAGGGGACAACTTCTCCATTTCAGAAAGAAACTGTTTCAGGACTGACCCATCCTCAAATTCCAGTTTGTCTCGATTATTGGCCACTGCGTGTATAGGTCCAATGGCACCACAGGCGTTCCCAAAGGTCTGCTCCATGAAGAACACTGTAGGACTGACTTCTTGTCTGTTCAGCTCTTCAATCTGTTTTTTCCCAAAGTTCTCATGCTGGGCGGTGAGTGGAAACAGCAGCAGCCGTGTGCAGGCCCACGCAGGCCCACATAGGCCCAGAGCCTCCTTCTCCAGCCACAGCACAGCCACCAAGCTCCACACCGCTGGCCGGCCTCGCCCAGCTGGGTCAGCACTTTTTTCTGCATCTCGGAGCTAATCCCCATGGGTCTGAGCTGCATCTGTGCAAACCGCAGGTGAAATCACTACCCAGAGAAGAGGAAAAACAACCTAGAAAACAATTTTTAAAAACTCCATTGACAATAAATAGCTCCAAGATAAATAAATAAATACTTGGTTATAAAGTAAACTTGTGCAGTATCTGTGTGCTAAAAACTACAAAACGGTGATGAAAGAACTCAAAGGAGACCCGTATGAATGGAGAGCCACACAATGTTCATGGATTGGGAAGCTCAGTGACCAAATCTCACCAAACTGATCTATAAATTTAATGCAATTCTAATAAAAATCCAAGTAGGATTTTTACATAAATACACCAGGTGATTCTAAAATTTATAAGGGAAGCCAAAGGGACTGGAATATCTAAAAAGTTCTCAAAAAAGAAGACTGGAGGATTCATACTAACCAATTTTAAGGCTTGCCACATAGCTACAGTACTATAAGACAGTTTAATATTAGCAAAGGAACCAACACACAGTTCAGTGGAACAGAATAGAGTCCAGAATTTAATTTCCTGAATTTATCAGGCAATATTCTCCAACCACTTCAATTGTCAAGAAGTTGGTATTTCGGGGTAATCTCTGCTCTACTGATCTCATTATCCATGACTCCTACGTGGACCATCTTAGAAGCACCCCAGGAACGGTTTTTCTTCTATAAATCCCGCTGGCTCCGGCGTGCTCGTCCCTGTGACACTGCTGGGGGTGGGTGGGGTAGGGCGGCTCCGTGTTGGCTATGAACAGTGTCAGTTGTGGCTGCCATCGGTCCCCAGACAAAGGTTCAGCAAAGCAGCAGATATTGCTCTGGCTAATCACTCCCAGTCCGGAGAAAATGAAGATTTTTAAGGTAATTAATCAGTCCCACTATTGTCCCTTTGCACAGTCTGAGCCATCCATTTTCAGCAGAGCAAGGAGATCAGGGTGGTGTTTAGATACCAATAACCTTCACTGATGATGATATCTAAAACAAGAGGAGACATTGACAGAGCGCCCGAATTTATTTGAATGCCCACATGAATGCGACTCAACCAGGCCTCACTCTCACTTGGACAAGTCTTCCAAGATGCAGTATAAAAAGCCACATACACAATGCTTGCAACAAACACGGATGTAGATTAGATATAGATACAGATACATGGATACAGATACCTCCTTGGGAAAAACTGCGGTGTGGTATTGCAATGCTTTCTACATGTTTCTACACTTTTCTCCTGTAAGTTTACTGTGAAAGGAGTGACAATCCTGATTTGTTCAGAATATTTCTTTTTGGGTCACACCTCTGGCTTTTTCTATTTCTCTCACTTTTTTTTTAAGATTTTACTTATTTATTTTTAGAGAGAGGGGAAGGGAGGGAGAAAGAGAGGGAGAGAAACATCAGTGTGTGGTAGCCTCTCGTATGCACCCTACTGGGGACCTGGCTGGCAACCCAGGCATGTTCCCTGACTGGGAATCGAACCAGTGACCTTTGCTTCGCAGTCTGGCGCTCAATCCACTGAACCACACCAGCCAGGGCTATTTCTCTGACTTTTCTACGGCACTTTTTCTCTATGGACATCTTTTGAAAGAGGAAAAAGGGTCAAAGCTTCCTCTCCTATCTGCCCTTCATCTACAAAGTGCCCATGGGATCCTGTTTAACTCCACCCAGCTTGGAGTTAATGAGGTACAGGAAAAATTCCTCATAATTTAATTTTTGAGGAAATGATAAGGGACATAAAAGTATAAATGACATTAGCCATAGATTTCTCAAAAATGTCTTTTATCAATTTAAGGAAGGTCCCTTCTAGGTCTAGTTTGTTCATTTTTTTAATCCTTATCCAAGGATATGTTTATTAATTTTAGAGAGAGGGAGGGAGGGAGGGATAGAGAGAGAGAGGGAAACATCAATTGGTTGCCTCCTGAATGTGCTCTGACCAGGGATGGAACCCGCAACCTAGAGTATGTGCTCTGACTGGGAATGAAACCTGCAACGTTTTGGTGTATGGGATGAACAAAGCTTCATCCAACTGAGCCATCTGGCCAGGGTGGTCTAGTCTGTAAATATTTTTTTGAGTTTCATGTGCAGGCATTGAGATGCTATTAATATGGTAAATTGCACAGGTAGAGATTCTAGTGTTGAACCACCTGAACGAAGCCTACTTCATCAGTTCATATGTATATATTCATAAACTACTGGATTCAATCTGCTAATATTTTATTTGGATTTTTTGCCACTATGTAATTAAGATTGGTGTAGAATTTAATTTCTTGCATTCTTCTTATCTGCCTTAAATACTAACAACCTCCATAATACCCTCTTCTTCACATGAGTTGGCAATTATAGTCATTGTAGGGAAAAATTAAATCTTCATCTACTATAAGAAGCCAATATATAAAGTAAAATTGATTAGTCAAAAAATAACAATATAAGTGATATTGAAAAATAAGGTAAATAGGAGAAGAAATATAAAAAGGATTGAAAGTGGTTGCTTCTAGGAAAAACAGTGATAAAATTGGCAGCTGCTTGCTTTTGTTTTGTTTGTTAAAATAATCCTTTTAGCATTACTTCTTTTTTAAACCATGCATTAGTATTACTTCGATAAAAAACTAAGAAAAAATTTACATCTCATAAAACTCAGAGACATTTATGGTGCAGATGGAACAGAATCTATTTTGAAATCTTTGACATCTTCTGTTAGTTTTTATTTTTAATTTTTATTGATTTGAGAGAGAGAGGAAGGGAGGGGGAGAGAGAGATAGACATTGATTTGTTGTTCCACCTATTGATGCATTCATTGGTCACTTCTTGTATGTGTCCTGTCTGGAGATCATACCTGCAACCTTGGCATATTGGAACGACACTCTAATAAACTTAGCTACCTGGCCAGGACCTAGGTATTTTTTTTCCTAGTGAACACATGAAAGTCATGGGTTGCCTTTTCCATCCAATATATTTGGAATTTCCCTGCCTCTAAACACAGGAATGTTCTTCCTCCACCCTGAAGCATGCCAGAATATTAGATTTCTCCCAAGAAAATGTTGGAAGACATTTTTATCAATCCCCCTCATTAGAAAGCATTCAATAAAATCATCTTTATATTTATTTTTAAATGTCCTATGAAGGACTTCTGGTCTGGTTACAGAATTCTGTTCAAGTCATGCACTGGTTGGTTAGATAATTTTTGTTTGGTTTTCTTTTAGGCACCTGGTTGAGTGAGCTGTCCTGCGGCTCTGCTCAGAAAACTTGTTCAGAACACAGTCATGGCTGCTGGAGAGATCCTTGGGTGATGATGCTATCGGGAGGTGTCACAGAGAAATTCCCAGAAACTTGGTTCTTGCCGACTCAGTAAAGAATTATAGATTAGCAAGCCTACTAGCATGCAAGCAAAGTTTATTGGTGCTAAGTTCTAACAGGAGAACAAAAGCAAGTATGGCTAGAACAGGAGTGGCAAAAGCAGGGTGGCCAGAGACTGGGTGACCAAAAAAGGGAGTGGACAGAGGCCCCCTGGCCAGTGGTTGACTGGCCAGGGGTCCCCCGTGTGGCAAAAGGGCCAAGAGCCAAGAAAGTGAGTCCTTTGTTCTAAGGACTTACATAGTTTGTGGGATGGGTGTGAGGGAGTTACATATTGATTGATGGGTAAAGGTGGTACCAGCTTTCGGGGGGACATGACTACCCAAATGTACGTATGGGTGGGGGTCTGTTAGCCTATATCCTTACCTTGCTCCAGACTCTATTTGTTCATTTGGCATATGTGACAGAAGGCAGGTAGTTAACCAAAGTTGTTTTATAGGCTTTTTCTTTGGCCATTGTAGACCCCTCCCCTTCTCCCTTCCATCCCTTGGGATGAATACACAGTCCCAAGGTTTTCCTTTCCCAACTAGTGGAGATGACACACACAGACTTTCAAGGGCTCCCCCTCTCCTGCACTATCTATCTTGCTGTTCGGAATGCCTGGTTGCCTTATAGAACCAGGCTCAGAACCACTGGGTCAATGGGTGAGACACGTCTTCCTTCACTTTTAGCCTCCTGTATTAAGTTCTTCGTTAGATGTAGTGATGAGGGACCTTCCTTTATTTCCTCTCTGACCACTCATTCCTCACTGCTGCCGTAGCAGAGGAACATCTTAGACCCAATCTGGACTGACTGGGAAGGGCAAGACCTTTAGAGACACTGGTCTCCCATCAGCTGTTCCATGTCCAGGCTGAGCTGGAGAGGAGAGTGTTATCTGCCCCCTGAATCAGAATTCAGACTGGTGAAAGGTAAGTAGAAAACCAATAAAGACAAAATGTGTTTTTTTTTAATTTGTTTTGTTGTTTGCAATGAAAACTAAATTGTTTCTGGTAAAATAGTTAAAGCAGTAGCTTTTTAGTTTTGGGGGATTTAAAAAATTGCTGCTGTTTGTTAATGTATCTGTTATGCCTGGTAACTAACCCTAGAGGAGGCTACATTTTCTCTAAATTAAAGTTTGCCATTTATTCTGCAACTAAGATTCACTGGAGCAGGCTGCTGCTCCCACCCATTTTTTGTCTTTGTTGTTATGGTTAATAATAGAGTTAAAAGAGTTTAAGGCAGTAGCTTTTAGTTTGGTGAGGCACTTTTCAGTAGAATTGAGGCCACAAGAGGTTACCATATTGAACTTGTGGGGAAACTTCTTAAAATCAGGATTTCAGACTCTCGGGATATGTATTCTTCCTTCTATTACTTATTTTTCTAGTCAATCTTTTTGAAGAGCTTCAGACTAAACTTTTTAATTCTGGGGACTGGTTGGCTATGGTATTTAGAGGTTGTGATCGAGTTAAAGGGCTGAATGCTAGATAACAGGAAGAGGGATGATGAGGTTTGGGAACTATATTGACATCTAGGTTCTGATTAGATTGCAGAAAGAGCAATTATAGTAGATGTGGCCGACTATAGTTGATTGGATTAAAGTGTAGCTGGTTGGATCATCTAATTACAGAGCAACCTGATTTATGTTATGTCTAATAAAGGTAATTATATAAGGATCCTGGAGAGGATAGGGTATTGGTAACGTTGTGTGGAGGATGCTAGAAGCTTTCTGTAGGAGATGACATTTGAGCTGATCTTGAGGCCTGGCACAATGGAGAGCAGGACTGTTTAGGAAGAGTATGTCCAGAGGTGGCAGCTATGAAAGGATATCTTCTATCCAAGAACAGTGAAAAATTCGGGGTGGCTGCTGCATGGTGGAGAGTATTGGCAAGTGGGAGGGTGGCCACCGTTATTAGAGACCTTGTAGGAAAAATGAAGGATTTCAATTCAATCACAAAAGGGAGAGTGGGAGGATATTTTAAAGTAGGAGAGTGAAATTACCAGGTTTATTTCTTGTAAGGATTACTGAAGATGATAGCATACAGATGATAGCAAGAATGAGAACTGATGATAGGGCAACTGTGAGTAAGCTTTACGTTAAAAAAAAAATTCCTGTATTAAGGCAAGTGAAGGGAAAGGAAGAGGAAGGACAGTAGTCCAGAAAAATTCCTAGATTCTTGTTTGGCCAATTTGGTGAGGGTTAGTGCCACAATATTTCGTCTTGGCACACAGATATTTTATTGTCCCACAATAAAGGGATTTTGCTGCAGCTGTGCTCACAGGCTCCATTGCCATGAGAAGGGGACAGGCTGAAAGACTGTCATCTATTTCACAGCCAGCATTTTCAAACTAGGTCCCAGGAAGCACTGGTTTCGAGAAGTACTACTAGAGACTCTTGATAGTCAGACTTGCTACACCAGGTAAAAGTCTTTTCATGAGCCTGTGTCCTGAACTGTGGACTTCAGAGTTTCTGCTTTTCCCCACCTCTCTACTGGGTGGAACAGGATGGCTAGTGTGGGCTGGAGCTGGGTGTGGCCCTTCTCCTGCGTGGAAGGCGAGAGCTGGCTGGAGTCGAGTACATCCAGACCTCTGAGATATCGGGGGTTCAGTTCCAGACCACAGCAATTAAGCAAGTTATAATGTGTTTGCTGGTAGAGGGACTTGCCTTCAATTTGTAAAACACAAAACATCTGTGAAGTGCGATAAAGTGAAGCACAAGAAAAGGAGGTCTGCCTGTATTTCCCTTCCCCCAGGCCACTTAGGCTCTGGTGAACTAGTTTCTCCTGAGGAAAGATCTTGTTAAGAAGAACAGGGTGCTCTGGTGTCTTTCAGAATGGTTCCTTTTCCCTTCCCATGCTGAAAGCAGGAAGGGACTCTTCTCTGACGTTAACTGTTAGAAACTGATTGAGCTTAATGAGGTAAAACTCATAAAAGTATGCCTCGCAACCCCACCCCCACCCCCACCCATGCCTGGGTGCGCTGGCGTTTTTATCTCTGAGTTGCACACACCGAGCCTCCAGGAATGCATCAATTACAGTTCGGGTTTCCAAGTAACAGTTCAGGTTTCTGTTTGCCGGGTTCTGCTGTGCTAAGTTAAAATAAAATACTCTATCCAAGTATCTGTCTCTCCAATTTAGGAGGTGGGGGGAATTTGCTCTGTGACCTTACTTCTGTCATCATTCTAAGAAGAGGTGTTGATTTTTTCAGTTTGTTTGACTTTCTACTTGTTGTTAGGATGGAGTGGCAACTTCTACACTCTTCACACGCCTAACTAGAAACCAGAAGACCCCTCACCCTTAAAGATTTAGAAGCATTGAGCACTCTAGTCATTTCAGCCTCTGAAAACAGATCTCCTGAAGCCTTCCAGCCTGCTCCAGCCTGGGTTGGTTTCTCTCTGTGGTGTATTGCTGACCTGGAATTTTCCTTCACAGTTATCCTAGTAATCCTCTCCATCTCCCTTGTTTGTTTCCTCTATTTGGGGTCTTCTTGTCTTCTTTCTTGATTTACTTCCTCTTTTTAATGGAGTATATCTTCCCATTGTCTTATGGTCAAGGATATTTTAGAAGTATTTGTTTTTAGAGTTTAATATATAAAATTTTTTCACTTACCCTCTCATATGATTGAAAGTTTGGAAGATAGAAATCACTTTCCATCAGATGTGAAGGCATTGCCCCATAGTCTTGTAAGTTCACTTTCTTGACTATTTCACTGAATACGTTTAGCAGAAACTCAGGTGTAGGTGTGGTTACATCAAACCCAGAAATAACCATCCCAGACCCTCCATGGAGGGACGAGTGGCTGAGACTAGCTTCCCTCCCCCTCTTGCCCCTCACTTCCTTTCCATGTCCAAGCCACTCTGTTCTCCCTGTCCAGCGCCCCCATTAAAGAGGACTCCTTCTCGAAGGGAGAAATCCCTCCTTTGTTGACTCGTCTGATTTCACAGTCCCTCTCCCCATGAACTCTTCACCCAGATGTAAGTTCTTCCCCAACCTCCCTAACTTTCCATAGCACTTTGTATTTGTCATATGGTTTGTACAGTGCTATGCTTTCTCCCTCATGTCTGTGTGTTCCTTTGTATTCCTGTCTTCCCAGAGTGCTTGTACCACAGAAACTGTTTGTTTAATTGACTTGGATTAAAATGAAATTTCCTCTAGGATACCCTAAACTTAAGACAAGTGCACATGCTCACACCTCCGTTGGCCCCCAATTTTTCCAGGTGGAATTCAAGACTGAAGTAGACAGGATACATGGGCCATCATTTTAGAGACTCCAACCCAGATGAATTCAGAGACAGTCACTACCTCCTCAGGTCATACTAACAGCTCCACAGAACACAAGACAGCCCATCTCTCTCCCACCCTGCTTCTGGTCCCAAGCCAACACCACAGGGTTACACTTGTCATAGTGCCATCTCTGAGATGAAGTCTGTGTTCTGACTGAAGCATTGCATTTCAGCTTCTACCCTTATCAGGTCTATGTATTATTGGCCAAATGCAGAGCTAACACTTACGATTTGCCAGGAACTGTTCTAAGCTCTTCAGCTATTTTAACTAATTTGATGCTTCTGAGAATCCTATGAGACAGATTCTGTTATCCCACTTTACAGATCAGAAACAGAGAGGCTTGTCCTGTCCTGGTAGCTCACTTGGTCAGAGAATCATCCTGATACGCCAAGGTTGCGGGTTTGACACATACAAGACACGTACACGACACATACAAGAATCAATCAATGCATAAAGAGGTGGAACAACAAATTGATGTTTCTCTCTCTCTCTCTCTCTCTTCCATCCCCTCTCTCTCTCTAAAATAAAAATATTTTTTTAAAAAAGCATAGAAGCTTAAGTAATTTCCTCAAAGTTAGTAAGGACAGAGTTGGGATTCAAACCACTGCACTCACTGTCTGCATTTGTACAAAGCCCTGCTTTAGGCTGGTGGTACAACCATTTTGATGACTGTGGGTAACTCTCTCACGTGGAAATGCTATTTTTTCTGCTAGCCGTATATTCCCTTTGCGGGGACTACTGTGTCACCTGTGTGGCTCAGGTATAGCTACACCATCCCTCGGGGCTAGCCATCTGCTTTGTCACCTTCCCAACCATTGTGTTTGGTTCAGGGACAAGAATGACCTGGGCCAGGGGGAGCAGATGAATGCTGGGAATTTTGTGGGAATAATTGGCAAATAGAAGCTCTCCTCTGGGGTCACAACATGTAAGATGTTGTGTCCAAAGCTTTCCGAGGTCCCATATGGAGATGGTCTGTCTGACATGAAGCTGACAGAGAGAAAAACAAGCCTGAGAAACTAGCAGGGAGATGCCAGTTCCTGTTGACATTGCCCGAGGCTTCTGAATGCCATGGCCAGGGGTCCTGGGCTTGACCCCTGGCATTCTAGTGGACAATCATGGAGCCACTAGAGGGCGCCTCCCCACAAGTTCTAGCTGACGCAGGACCTGAGGCAATTTCCTCCTGTGGCCATTGCTGTGCCCAACTGCACCCTTCCTTAGAAAGCACTGACACGCAGCAGAGCCTCAGTTAGTATGTGCCTCCAGTCCTCGACTGTAGAAAGCTGTTCCTTCTGGGGTAGTAGAAACTACCTCACTTTTATTTTAAAATTCTGGCTTCTATGAAATAAAATTCTGCTCCAGTTACCACAAAGCAGAGTTCAGAAGTTTTGGAAATAGTTACGTGCATGGTCTTCCCCACCACACACATTCCCAAGGCTCCTGTCCAGGCTCAGAATCCCTCGTTCTTCTAGTACTCAGCACATGACAGACCCAATCTGCACACCTCATGGCAGCGCAGAGTCCCTGCTTAAGGGCACTTGAGGAGCACTGCATAGGGAAGGGGAAGGATGCAACCCCATTGCATAGCCCCTTCTTACAAGTCCCCAAACTCCCACAACAATACCTTGCTTTGCTTAGATCTGCACACTTATTTACCCACTCATTAATCAAGTAGCTACTGAGTATTTCCCACATTCCAGGCACTCTGCTGAAATGACAGTGAGAAAGATGCAGCCCCTGCCCTCCGATAGGCAAACTAGGGTGGCAATGTGCATGGGAACATCCTGGAGAGGTGACACACCCAGCTTGTGCAGCCAGGTAGGCTTCCCAGAGGAACTGAGATTGGAGGAGAAATCTGAGCAATGAACAGGAGTCAGGCTGGTCTGTGAAGGGGAAGGGTGAAGAAGAAAGACATGGGGACTGTAATCATCGCAGCCTGGTTTAGGGGTAATTTGCAGGAGGTGGGGCCGGGAAGTTAGCTGAGCAGGGAGCAGACTCTGAGGAGCCTGGCTGCCTTAGTCAGCTTAGGCTGTCACAACAAACCACCAGAGACTGGGTGGTTTACACAACAGACATTTATTTCTCACAGTTCTGGAGGTTGGGAAGTCCAAGATCAAGGTGCTGGCCAATTTGATTCCTGCTGAGAGCCTTTTCCTGGCTGGTAGGTGGCCATTATCTCTCTATGTCCTCACAGGAACTCATCCTTGAGCATGTGGAGTAACAAGGAGGAAGAGAGGGAAGGGAGAGAGAGAGAAAATATTCTGTTGTTTCTTCTTACAAAAACACTAATCTCATCATGTAGGCTCCGCCTTCATGACCTCATCTAACCCTAATTACCTCCCAAAGATCCCATCTTGAAATACCATCATGTTGGGGCGTTGGGATTCAGCACATGGATTTGGGGATGAACACAGTTCAGCCCATAGCACCGGCCAGTGGCTGTAGGGGTTTGGGCCATGGAGCCCAGGGGAGGATTCTAAGTAGGAGTGGTAAATTATTCCCTGGGCCTAGCACCGTACAACATCAGGCAGGGCAGAGTGCTGGTAAGGCAAATAAATAGGCAAAAGGACATTTTGGGTGAAGATTTGATCTGGTATTTCCACCTTCTGGAGCTTCCTAATAAAATCCAAAAACTTGAAACATTACCAGTTAATAATGTATCTGGTGTGAGCAGGCATCTGAGTGAACCCTGGGGACCCAGGCAGGAAATAGCGCCCTGAGGGAAGGGCTGGGCAGCCTTGTCCAGCTGCTGTGTGAGCCTTGTTCCATAGGGCTTGCTTGGGGAGGCCTCAGGGCACCAGAAAGTGCTGAATGCCAACACTGTCAGAGCCACACACACTGTGGGAGAGTCCTAGGATGTCAGAGTGGAAGTAAGAAGGATAGTACGAAGCTGGGAAACTTCCTTGGCAAGTGGAATGGGGAAACTGAGGCAGATAGCTAAACAAACTGGGTGCACAATTTATAGCCAGATACAGAAGGTCACCAGGGTGGAAAGCCCTGAGTGCCTAGCAACAGGTGCCTAGCAATGGGCAAAATTGACACAGGAGCTCGCCCCCAGGGTGGCCTTTCCTCTATGCCCTAGTCATGACCAATCACTGGAGACCATGACTCTGAAAAAATACACCTGGGAAAGCTGTTGAATATTCTATTAAGATCCTTCCCTAAGACCTCCCCTAGCTCCCTGCCTCTAAAACCCTCAAGAGGAAGGAGGACTTGCAGCCAAGATGGAGGTGTGGTAGATATGCTTTGCTTCCTCACATAACCAAAAGAAGGACAGCAACAAGTTGAAAAACAAAAAACAACCAGAACTGCCAGCTAATTGAACTGTATGGAAGTCTGACAACTAAGGAGTCAAAGAAGAAGCATTCATCCAGACTGGTAGGAGGGGGAACATGGGCAGCCAGGGCAGAGAGGACATGTGGCAAGGCAGTGGACCAGGCAGGCCAGGCGGTGGCTGGCAGACCTGGCCATCCCACATTTGAGTGCGGATAAGCTGGGAGGAACAACTGGAGAACAAGACAGACTGCGCAACCCAAGGTTCCGGTGTGGGGAAATAAACCTCAAAACCTCTGTCTATAAAAACCTGTGAGGCTGTGAAGGCAGGAGAAACTTGCCGTCTCACAGGAGAGTCCATTGGAGAGACCCACCACATCCTAGAATGTACGCAAAACCACCCATCTAGGAAGCAGCACCAGAAGGGCCTAATCTGCTTGTGAGTAGCAGGGGGAGTGACTGAAAGTAGGGCGAGAGCTGAGCAAGTGGAATTGTTTCCTCTCTGACCCCTCCCCCACATACAGCACAACAATGCAGTGAAGCAGGTTGCCCTGCCCTGATGAATACCTAAGGCTCTGCCCCTTACAATGTAACAGGAGTGCTGAGACAAGGAAATATGGCCCAAATGAAAGAAAAGATCAAAACTCTAGAAAAAGGACTAAGCAATGAGAAGATAGCCAACCTATGAGATGCAGAGTTCAAAATACTGATAATCAGGGTACTCACAGAAATGGTTGAGTGTGTTCACAAAATAGAAGAAAAAGTGAAAGCTATACAAAGTGAAATAAAGAAAAATATACAGGGAACCAACAGTGAAGGGAAGGAAACTGGGACTCAAATCAATGGTTTGGAGCAGAAGGAAGAAATAAACATTCAACCAGAACAGAATGAAGAAACGAAAATTCAAAAAAATGAGGAGAAGCTGAGAAACCTCTGGGACAACTTTAAGTGCTCCAACATCCAAATCATAGGGGTGCCAAATGAAGAAGAGGAAGAGCAAGAAATTGGGAATTTATTGGAAAAAAATAATGGAGAACTTCCCCATTGCGGCAAAGGAAATAGAATTCCAGGAAGTCCAGGAAGCCCAGAAAGTTCCAAAGAAATTGGACCCAAGGAAGCACACACCAAGACACATCATAATTATATTATCCAAGGTTAAAGATGAGGAAAGAGAATCTTAAACGCAAAAACAAAAGAAGACAGTTACCTACAAAGGAGTTGCCATAAGACTGTCAGCTGATTTCTCGAAAGAAACCTTACAGGCAAGAAGGGGCTGGAAAGAAGTATTCAAAGTCATGAAAGGCAGAGACCTACATCCAAGGTTACTCTATCCAGCAAAGCTATCATTTAGAATGGAAGGACAGGTAAAGTACTTCCCAGATAAGGTCAAGTTAAAGGGGTTCATCATCACCAAGCCCTCATTATATAAAATGTTAAAGGGAATTATGTAAGAAAATAGATCAAAACTATGAACAGTAAAATGACAACAAACTCACAACTATCAACTGTTGGACCTGAAATACAAAAACAAAAACAAACTAAGCAAACAACTAGAACAGGAACAGAAATCACAGAAATGGAGATCACATGGAGGGTTATCAGTGGGGAGGAGGGGGGTAATGGGGGGAAAAGGTTCAGGGAATAAGAAGCATAATTGGTAGGTACAAAATTGACAGGGAGAGGTTAAGAATATTATAGGAAACGGAGAAGCCACAGAACTTAAATGTACGACCCATGGACATGAACTAAGTGGGGGGAATGCTGGTGGGAGAGAGGAGCAGGGCAGAGAGGGATAAAGGGGAGAAAAAATGTGACAACTGTAATAGCATAATCAATAAAATATACAAAAAAACCCTCAAGAGGAAGGACCCAGCATATGCTTTCCTTCCCAGGAGTACACCCCTGCCTTGCCCTTCTCTCACAGGCATGCATCTCCTGAACTCTAAGGGTTCTCAGGAGAATTGCTACCAGAGGAGCAATGGGCAGTGGCGGCTGTTCCCAAGCTAACTCCCTGAACCGGACTCCAAGGCCCATTTTCTCTGACTTCTCAGTGAGCTGTCAGCAGTCCTGCCTTGGCTCACGTCTTTCCTATAACATTTCTAAAGAGCCAAAGCAGCCTCACCTAGTCTCTTTCCTGATGCTTCTTCTATCCTAAGCTCTTTCTCGTTTCACTGTCCCGTGCTTTAACACATGTACTTTCAAAAGCACCTGGACTCGTGTTGTGAAATCTTTCCTGCACAAAGTCAAGGACCCACACACTAGAGGCAGGCCCTAGGCAGGCCCACTCAGGGCCCAATTCCCTGTCCTGTAATAGAAAGGCCCCTGGAGAGCCATCCCTGGGTATCCAAATGCTGCTCCATGAATTATTCCAAGGTCTGTAGAGAAATGAAACACTAACCTTTTTACAAAACTAAGTTTTTTGTATCATTTTGTTTAAATTATTATAATTTTATTTTATTTTTTTTTACAGAATTTATTTATTTATTTTTAGAGAGGGGAAGGGAGAGAGAAAGAGAGGGATAGAAACATCACTGTGTGGTTGCCTTTTGCACACCCCCTACTGGGGACCTGGCCCACAACCCAGGCATGTGCCCTGACTGGGAATCAAACTGGCAACTCTTTGGCCTGCAGGATGGCATTCAATTCACTGAGCCACACCAGCCAGGGCTACAAAACTAAGTTTTTTTTTTTCTTTTAAGAAATATATTTACACTGAGATTTTGCTTTTTCTACTTTTTGAGTGGGGGCTGTCAAATGTTCTTTATAATGAAATTATAGTCATTGGAGACGCTAAGCTTTTTTCTCTAGTAGCTTTATTTGGCCACAGTAAAAAATGATTATCCCGTGGAAGTTCCTGTTGTCACTGGATGTCAATGTCTGAGAATTCCAGAGCTAGTCCAACTCTAGTTTTGCGGAGTAGGAATGAGGCTCACAGTAGGGAAGTGATTTGCCCAAGGTCACAGAGTTAGTAGCAAACCAGCACTGGAACCCAAGAACTGATGCCTGGGCTCCCTCCTACCATCACCAGGGGGCCGATGTGATATACAGATCATTGGATCTACCAGCAATTTTGGGGTGAGATCTCTGATGATTCATGAAAACACTTGAAGCAAATAAAGGTCTCATGTTGACATCAGACACTCGGGGGGGGGTTCCATCAATTTTAGTCCTGCAGTTGTAACACTTAGGGAGCCCTATTTTCCCTCCCCTACCTCCTGCATTCACTCGTTGGGTACTGCTGTGTTCCTTCTTTGACAGATAGAAAGCTTTTGATTTATTTTCAGTTGCTTTGGGGATGGACAAAACAATCCTCAGGTAAAAAGAGCAAATAAATGATCTTACATGGGATCAGGGTGAAGATGGCCCAGCCCTGCACATCTCCCTATAAAATCACATGAGAGAAAGCCTGTGTACAGATGAGCTTTTGGGGGTCGTCACAAGACCTCCCATTTTCTTCAAAAACCCTAATTAGCTGAGTTACTTAGGAAAATATCGATAGACAAACAAAACAGAACTTCATCTAGCCTAACAAGCAGATGCCACTACACTGGTCTGAAAGCCATCACAGGGTGCTCTCTGGATCAGGGTCTCATTTGCTCTTTTCATGATTCCTCAGTGTGAGGGACGGGATTTCTGCACTGTTAGCTACAGGACTATAGCAAGGAAAGGAACTTCTTATGGACTCGTATATTCTGCCAAGTGAATGTAAGAGTAAGTGATATTTGGAAGAAAAAGAAAAAACAGATGAAGAAAAATCAATCCTGAATATTCATAGACTTTTTGAAAAGTAACATATATTTATTTGTATGTATTTTTATATATTTGTACCATACATTTATATTTTTATATGTGTGTATATGAGCATGTGTGCGTGTGCATGGTGTGTGTGTGTGTTCATTCAGAAACCTGAAATGCTCCTCCACAGGCCTCAGGAACCACAAGGTATAAGTGTATTTAATTAGGGCAGTGCTGAGTAGCTGGAGAAGCTGATGTCACTGGAAGACAGCAAGACTGAAATCTCCACTCGGGGAAGCCGGCCTCCAGGAGAGGCCCCAATGCTTCTTCCTCTTGGTTTCACTCCCTTGTGTAACCAATAGAATTTTGACAAAACAACCATGTGTAACATTTAAGAGTAAGTTATGAAAGGCATTGTACCTCTTTTCCACCTTGCTCTCTTAAATCTCTCCCTCTGGGGAGAGCCAGCTAATACTTTGTGAGAACTCTCAGGCCACCAAAGGGAAAGGGCCACCTGACAAGGAACTAAGGTCTTCTGCCCACAGCTGATGAAAACAGGACAGCCATCTTGAAATCAGGTCCTCCCACCAGTCAAGCTTTCAGATGACGCAGCCTCTGTGTGACCCATCTCCTCTGCAAACGTGGGCGTTCTCATGAGAAATCCCAAGTCATGCATAACCAACAGATTGAGGCATATTTCATATAACATAAAATACATTCATTTACAGTGTCCAAGTCAATGATTTTTAGTATATTCACAGATTTGTACAAACATTACCACAGTTTAATTCTGGAACATTTTTATTATTCCAAAAACACAGACTACTCATCACCAAACACTCCTCATTCCCCCTCCTCTCCACTCCTGGGCAACCACTCATTATTCAACACTTTCTATTTCTGTAGGTTTGCTTATCCTGGACATTTTTAAAAATATATTTTATTGATTATGCTATTACAGTTGTCCCATTTCCCCCCTTCACTCCACTCCATTCTGCACACCCCCTCCCACCCACATTCCCCCCCTATAGTTCATGTCCATGGGTCATATATATAAGTTCTTTGGCTTCTCCATTTCCTATATTATTCTTACCCTCCCCCTGTCTATTTTCTACCTACCATTTATGCTACTTATTCTCTGTACCTTTCCCCCCTCCCTCCCCCTCCCACTCTCCTGTTGATAACCCTCCATGTGATCTCCATTTCTGTGGTTCTGTTCCTGTTCTAGTTGTTTGCTTAGTTTGCTTGTTTTTGTTTTAGGTGTGGTTGTTAATAACTGTGAGTTTGCTGTCATTTTTACTGTTCATATTTTTTATCTTCTTTTTCTTAGATAAGTCCCTTTAACATTTCATACCATTAGGGCTTGGTGATGATGAACTCCTTTAACTTGACCTTATCTTGACTTTATCTGCCCTTCCATTCTAAATGATAGCTTTGCTGGATACAGTAATCTTGGATGTAGGCCCTTGCCTTTCATGACTTGGAATACTTCTTGCCAGTCCCTTCTTGCCTGTAAGGTCTCTTTTGAGAAGTCAGCTGACAGTCTTATGGGAACTCCTTTGTAGGTAACTGTGTCCTTTTCTCTTGCTGCTTCTAAGATTCTCTCCTTATTTTTAATCTTGGGGAATGTATTTATGATTTGCCTTGGTGTGTTCCTCCTTGGGCCCAGCTTCTTTGGGACTCTGAGCTTCCTGGACTTCCTGGAAGTCTATTTCCTTTGCCAGGGTAGGGAACTTCTCCTTCATTATTTGTTCAAATAAGTTTTCAATTTTTTGTTCTTCCTCTTCTCCTTCTGGTACCCCTATAATTCGGATGTTGGAACACTTAAAGGTGTCCTGGAGGTTCCTAAGCTTCTCCTCATTTTTCTGAATTCTTGTTTCTTCATTCTTTTTTGGTTGGATGTTTCTTTCTTCCTTCTGGTCCACACCATTGATTTAAGTTTCCTTCCCATCACTATTGGTTCCCTGTGCATTTTCTTTTGTTTCTCTTAGCATAGCCTTCATTTTTTCATCTAATTTGTGACCAAATTCAACCAATTCTGTGAACTTCCTGATTACCAGTGTTTTGAACTGTGCATCTGAAAGGTTGGCTATCTCTTCATTTCTTAGTTGTATTTCTTCTGGAGCTTTGATCTGTTCTTTCATTTGGGCCTTTTTTTTTTTTTTTTCTGTCTTGGCTTTCCTGTTAAGTAAAGGGGCGGAGCCTTAGGTATTCACAAGGGCGGGGTAACGCTTGTCGCTGTGCTGACGCTGTATGTGTGTGTGTGTGGGGGGGGGGTGTTCTGATAGGGAGCAATGGTGCTTGCTCCACTCTCTGCTTGTTTTCAGTCACTGCCTTCACTACCCACAATCAAATTGGGCCCTTCTGGTGCTGATGCCCAGTGGGTGGGCTTCTGCATGCTCTAGGCCCCTGTGAGTCTCTCCAAGGAACTCTCCTGTGAGGCTGGGAGTTTCTCCCACTGATGCCTCAACCCCCACAGGTGTTTTCAATCAGTGGTTTGAGGTTTTATTTCCCGCACTGGAGCCGTGGTGTTGTGCAGTCTGTCACACAGTCCATCAGCTGCTGCCTCGCTGACTAGCTGCAGCTTTGCCTACCCCACTCCACAATCTGCCACCTCACAAGGTCTGCCAGCCGCAGCCTTGCCTCAAGTCCTCTCCGCCCCTCCTACCTGTCTGGATGAATGTTTCTTCTTTATCTCCTTGGTTGTGGGACTTCCATACAGTTCAATTTTCTATCAGTTCTGGTTGTTTTTTGTTTTTAAATTGCTGTTGTCCTTCTTTTGGTTGTGCAAGGAGGCACAGTGTGTCTACCTATGCCTCCATCTTGGTCAGAAGTCTATTCTGGACATTTCATATCAATGGAATCATACAATGTGTGGCTCTTTCTGCCACTTAGCATAATTTTTCCAAGATTTATTCATGTGGTAGCATGTATAATACTTCATTCCCTTTTATGGCCAAATAATATTTTAATGTATAGAGATACCAAAGTTTTGTTTCTCCATTCATTAGTTGATGAACATTTTAGTTATTTCCAATTTTTTTGGCTTTATGAATAATGTTGCATTGAACATTAGTGTATGAATTTTTATATGGACATATGTTTTCTCTTGAGTGAAATTGCTGGGTCATATGGTAACTATATGTGTAAACTTTTGAGGAACTTGCAGGCTATTTTCCAAAGCAGGTGTATCATCTTATATTCCCACCAGCAGTGTATGAAGGTTTCAAATTCTCCACATCCTCATGAATACATATTATTATTTGTTTTTTTGATTATAGTCTTCCTTGTAGCTGTAAAGTACAATCTCATTGTGGTTAAGATTTGCATTGATGATTATTTATGTTGAGCGTTTTTTCATATGCCTGTTGGCCATTTGTAAAAATCTTCCTTGTAAAATATCTATAAGAGTCTTTGCCCATTTTTTAGTTGGGTTCCTTGTCTTTTTTTTTTAATTGATGCTTTAAGACTTCTTTATATCAGTGCTATATCAGATATATGATTTCCAGGTATAATCTCCAATTCTGTGGGTTACCCCTCATTTTCTGGATAGTATTACTTAAACACAAGAGTTTTTAAATTTTTTTTCTTTTGTTGCCAGCTCTGTTGGTATCATATCTAAGAAACTATTGCTCAAACCTAGATCACAAAGTTTTATTTACTATTATTTTCCTTTAAGAGTTTTATAGTTTTACCTCATACATTTATGTCAAGATCCATTTTGAGCTAATTTTTGAATTATATTTTGTTGATTATGCTATTACAGTTGTCCTGATTTTTCCCTCTTTACCCCCACCCCCACCCTGCACCCCCCACTCCCTCAGGCAATCCACCCACCATCGTTCATGTCCATGGGTTATACATATAAATTCTTTGGCTACTCCATTTCCTAGACTGTACTTCACATCTCCATGGCTATTTTGTAACTACCGATTTGTACTTCTTAATCCTCTCACCTTTTCACCCATTCCCCCACACCCCTCTCCCATCTGGCAACCATCTGTGACTGCTCTCTATATCCATGATTCTGCCTCTGTTCTTCTTGTTTGCTTAGTTTGTTTTTTAGATTCAATTGTTGATAGATATGTATTTGTTGTCATTTTATTGCTCATAGTTTTTATCTTCCTTTCTCAAGTAAGTCCCTTTAACATTTCCTATAATAATGATTTGGTGATGGTGAACTCCTTTAGTGTGTTTTTGTCTGGGAAGATCTTTATCTGCCCTTGGATAATAAATAATAGCTTTGCTGGGTAGAGCAATCTTTATTGTAGGTCTCTGCTTTTCATGACTTCGAGTATTGCCAATCCCTCCTAGACTACAAAATTTCTTTTGAGAAATCAACTGACTGTTTTATGGGGACTCCCTGCAGGTAACTAACTTCTTTTCTATTGCTGCTTTTAAGATTCTCTCTTTATTTTTAACCTTTGGCATTTTAATTACGATGTGTCTTGAAGTGGGCCTCTTTGCATCCATCTTGTTTGGGACTCTCTGTGCTTTCTGGACCTGCATGTCTATTTCCTTCACCAAATTAGGGAAGTTTTCTTTCATTATTTTTTCAAATATATTTCCAATTTCTTGCTCTTTCTCTTCTCTTCTGGCATCCCTATGATGTAAATGTTGGACCTCTAGGAGTTGTCCCACAGGCTGCTATATTATCCTCATTGTTTCTGATTCTTTATTTCTTTGTTGTTCTGATTAGTTGTTTTTTGCTTCCTTATGTTCCAAATCATTGATTTGGTTCTTGGCTTCATCCACTCTACTGTTGTTACCCTGTAATTTTTCTCTACTTCAATTAGTATATCCTTCGTTTCTGAGTGGATCTTTTTTTAAATATATATTTTTAAGATTTATTTATTTTTAGAGAGAGGGGAAGGGAAGCAGAAAGAGAGGGAGAGAAACATCATTGTGTGGTTGCCTCTCGTATGCCCCCTACCAGGGGCCTGACTGGTAACCCAGGCACGTTCCCTGACTGGGAATTGAACTGGCAACCCTTTGGGTCATAGGCCAGCACTCAATCCACTGAGCCACACCAGCCAGGGCCTGACTCGATTTTTTTTATGCTGCTAAGGTCCTCACTAAGTTCCTTGAGCATCCTTATAACCAATATTTTGAACTCTGCATCTGTAAGATTACTTATCTCTATTTTGTTTAGATCTTTTTCTAGAGTATTGATCCATTCCTTCATTTGGGCCATATTTCTTTGTCTCCTTGTTTGGGCAGCCTCCACATGTTGTTTGTATGTATTAGATAGAGCTGCTTTGACTCTGTGTCTTGGTAGTATGGCCTCATGTAGTACGGGTCCTGTAAGGTCCAGTGGCACAGCCTCCCCTATCCTCCAAGCTGCTCAAGGTATGTCCTTTGTGTGAGTTAAGTATACACTCCTCTTACACTTAAGCCTTGGTTGCTGTTGGCAGATCAATGGGATGGATTTACCCAGGCCAGCTGTAAGGATTGGCTGTTACCACTTACCACCAACCTCTGCTCTCCATGGAGGATCAGCTGTGTAGGGGCAGGGTGGTGGTGTTCTGATGTGGTCTGTAGCTGTCCACTGGGTGCACTGGCCCTGGGGTTTCCCAGGTGGTGCTGCCAAGGTCAGCACCCACCTCTGTTTTACCCTCAGCCACCCTGCCTGAACTATAAAGCAATCTGAGTTGGCTGCTACTTATGCTAAGCTTGGAGATTCCCAAGCAAAGCCAAGCTGTGAATCTAGGCTGGCTGCTGCTAATGCCTGGCCTGGAGCTCAGTGAGGCCAGCTGTTGTTTGTTGGAGAGGATTTAGAAAAATGTGAAGCATGAGCCATGACCAACCATTCATATGGAAAAGCAGCTTGGGTGGGCTGGTAAGTTGGGTGGAGCCGAGTCTCAGGGGATCTCCAAAACAGGTCAAACAGTGTTAGCCAGGTTGATGGAGTCTCAGATATGGCACCAGCTTGCTGGCTCTATGGGGGGAGCGTTTAGAAAAGGGACAATGGCCTCTGCTCGCCTTGATGCCAGACACTTCAGTTTCCCACTCTGTGTCATTTGTGCCTTTCGAGCTGCTACCCCAGTGCTGGAGCTCAGAGGTAGTAAGTCTGAGTGGGTGAGTCTGTGTGTGGAGTCTTTTAGAGGAAGTGCTTGGGGCTCCAGAAGTTTCTTCCATCAACTCAATTCCTGCTGGTTTTTGCAGCCAGAAGTTGTGGGGACTTATCTCCCTGGCCCTGGAACCCTGGGATGGGGGGTCTGTTGTGGGGTTGGGACTCCTTGCTCCCGAATTTTTATTCACCATATGTCAGTGTGGGATCAGCACATTGTGCAGCTGTGCCCCTCCTACCAGTCTAGATGGATGTGGTTTCTTTAATTCCACAGTTTTCAGATTTCCATTCGACCTGATTTCTGACAGTTCTAAGTGATGGTTGCTCTATATATTAGTTATAATTTTGATGTGGTTGAGAAAGTGGCGAGCCATGTTTGCCTATACCACCATCTTGACTGGAAGTCCCCTGGTCTGATTATTGAGTTAATTTTTATATGTGGTGTGAGGTAAAGGCCCAAGTTTATTCTTTTTTGTACGTGGCTATCTAATTGTCCCAGCACCATTTGTTAAAAAGACTATTGTTTCTCCATTGGACAGTCTTGGAACCCAAGTGACAGAAATCATTTAAAAATAGATACATAGGTTTAGTTCTGGACTCTGCATTCTATTCCATTGATCTAAATGCTAGTTGATTTCAGCACTACAATGTCTTCATTACTGTTGCTTTGTAGTAAGTGTTGAAATAGATGTCTCCTCCAACCTTTCTTCTTTATCAAAGCAATTAATTCCCTCAGTTTTTAGTTTATCTGTGAAAGTCTTTATTTTACCTTCATTTTTAAAAATTGTTTTGCTGAACATAAGGTTCTTGATTCACAGGGTCCCCCCCCCATCATACTGAATATGATCTCCATTGTTTTTGAAGTCTATTAATTGAAGAATAAGTCAATTAATACCATTAAGGTACCCTTGCACAAGATGTATCATTTTACACTTGTGGCTTTCAAGATTATCTGTTTATTTTGGGCTTTCAAAATATTTAACTATCATATGTCCAGCTATTGCTCTCTACTTTAATCTTTAATCCTACTTATTATGCAGAATTTTAAAAATATATACCTCATAATCATACTAAGAGAAGACTGTTGTAATTATTTTGACATTTTTTTCTTCTAGTCACTTTTCCCAAACATATATATGTGTGTATATACTTGATATATATTTTTATCATATAATATATTTGCAATTTTGTAATCTGTTTTTAAATTTACCATTATATTAAAGCATTTTCCCCATGTTGTCTTCAAAAACATCCCACAAAATACTTTTATCTTAATTTCTTCCTTTTTATTTACCTAAAATTATATGTATACTTCATATATGTCTTCAAAATATATTATTATAAAGATTTTAAAGATTCAATTTTCAGTGGACTACATTTTTTTAAATTAGTGTCCTCAGTAATGAAAGGACAAAGTAAAGAAAACACATGCCTCTCTTTTATTTTTCCACAATGGCTCTGAAATTAGGCCCCTCTCCTTGGTGGCAGCATCTCCCAAGGATCTGTATGTGGTAATTTAGACATTTATTTGTGTATCCTGAGAAAGAGACCTGCAATCCTTTCCTACTTTTCAAAAAAGTTGAAGGTCTACTAATCTAAACACTAATTTTTTTTTAGAATGGGAGAAAGTAGCGAGTATCTTTGCAAATCTGGTAATTGTGGGGTAAGTTTTTTCTTTCCAAGAACATTAAAACACTGTTTGTAGTCACAGTGCGCTTAACCCTGAGGCACAGCCTTCCCAAAATTGCATATAGAAGGCTCTGGAACCCTCCCTAATAACTATGAAAGGGAAGTTCTTCTAGGCTGAACTGATTTTATTGTGGGGAGAAGAATTTAATTTCAATTTGGGGGTGGAAAGATGGAGAAGGGAAGAAATTTTCTTTTAGATTATAAAACTGCTCCTGGAATACTGCTCCTCCCCATTAATTCCCCCTCATGCACATACAATATTGTTCTGGTTTTTAAAAAAGGGGGTGAAAGCCACTCCCACCTTGCTACAACTCCTTTGCCTTTTCTGAGAGCCCGGTGTGGTGCCTGAGACTTGATCCCAGTCCACCGGCAAAGGACAGAGCACCTCCCTGCTCAGAAGTTGCATCACTCCATCCCTTCCTGTGAGTGACAAATAAACTGCAAATTTCTCTGGTATAGCATCCCTCCCTTCTCCCTATCACTCCAGCAACCTTTAAATGCCTCTAAATGCCACCTCCAAATGTGAAGGCAGTTTTACCCTGTCTCTCCACTATGAGGCATCATTTAAACAGGAGGAAATAAGGACACAGAGGTCCTCTGAGCCACTTTATGGCCCCTAGCAGAAGGCTGACAGGAAAGAATAAAATGCCATTCAAACTGGGCCTTTGTATGGCTTTGAATGAGTGTGTTCAAGGAGACAGCAAGTGGGCTGCTTTGGGGTTTTTACCTGGAAAAGATAAGGTGACTTGAGATAAATTCCCTCCACATTTCTGTGGATGCCTAGGGCAAGGTCTGCCTTTGAAACCCAGCCCAAAGCAGAACCCGCCCCCAGAAAGGATGATCCTATCTGATTGGGGCTACAAGATGGGGAGTTTCCTCTTTCCTGTTTTCTTTCCAGAGGACCTGGCATGGGGTCAGCACTGGGGCTTGTGGGAGAGAAGGGGATGAATTGGAAAAGGTTGCTTGGAAGAGAAAAAGGAGGCCAGAACCACCACCATTCTACTACTCAGAATCACAGCGACTCTGATGAGGACACAGGGTTACTAAGAATTCCTTCCTGGAGAATGGCCACCCAGCAGTCTGTGTTTTCCTGCTGACCTGACCTCAGGCTCAGTGCTGCCCCACCAGCTCCTCCACACCATGCATGTCCACCCTAACTCCAGCCCAGGGCTCTGTCAGCCACGGGACCACAACCTTCCAGATTTAAGAAATGCAAATATTTAACCAGAAGGTAAGGGTGTTGCTTTGGTTTGACACGTTAGTGTAGTTTTATCTTGTAAGGAAGTTATGGTTTTCAAGAGAACACATTAGCTGTATCAACTATCTAATGTCACTGATAAAACCTGAAGCTAGAGAGTATGAAGTGACAGAGTTGGAGATAAATACTATGACCTTCCAAACCCGCTTCCGTCTTTGCACAATCATTTCCCTCCCTCCACAACCTCCTGTGACAAATATTAGATGGGTCATTCTGATCTGTGTTATCTGGTAGAGATTCAAGTCTTCTCCACTACTACCTTTATACAAAAGTCTGAAAAAGCCAAGACTAACCTCAATTTCAATTGTAAGGAACTAGCAAAAAAAGAAAAAGGAAATAAGATCAAACTTTAAAATTTTCCTTCAGGACAATATGTGTTTGTATTCATTTTTTTGTTTCTCATTGTATATGATTTCACAACATGAGAATCTGCTATAAGTTGAACTCAGCTCTGCCTTGTGGGAAGGAGGGGCATCTCACTGACGAATGAGCCTGGGGCTCTGTGAGCAACAGTTACAGGAAGCTCCTCACAACTGTAAGATCCTGCCAGGTTCCCACCCCAAGATTTAGTGCTATAAACATGCAGGGGATTCTAATGCAGATTCTAGTCTCTGAGACATGCTAAGCAGAAAATCTTTTCTTTAGCAGACTGTTGACCTTGGTGAGGATCAGGGTATTGGGAGGTCAAGAAGTGTAGACTGTAGGTACAGACATTCCTTTGAAGAAGTTTGGTAAAGGAAGACAAGAAATTGAACAATAGCTAATGGATGTAGGAGAGAAGGACAATATTACATACATATTACATACTTCTTTTTTTTTAGCTTTAAAGATGGAAATATTTAACTGTATATGCTGAAATGAAAGGACCAGTAGTGAGGGAGAGATTGAAGATAATGAAAGAAAAGAAGATGACTAATGAGGCTAGGTCCCAGAGATGGTAAGAAAGTTTAAGATCCAATGCACCCCCAATGGATGACCCCCAGTGGATGACCAATCAGCTTTGCAGAGGAGGAAGGTAATTTATCCTTCAAATCAGAATGTTACAGAACCAAAATGGAGTTTGGTTGCCTGCCACCACCAACCGGCAAACTCCAGAGGCAGAGGCTGGTGAAGAAAGAAAGAGGTTTTTATTTAGATGCTGCATGATCTGGGAGAAGGGAAGCCAACCCCTCCAGAAAACCTAGGGAAAGCCCAGTCATCCTAAGCCAGACCAAAACAAAAAGCAGTGTCCAGAGTTCCTGTTACCATCCTTTGGGAACCACAGGTGGCTGCTGAGTGGTCATCCAGGTAGCTTAGCTTGTTCCTGGCTGCTGGCTGCTTCAGGTTCTTTCCTGGAAATCGCATGTGGGACTGGTGCTGCCATTAGCCATACACCTTCTAGGGCCACAAAGTCCTGCAAATGCAATGGCCAGTGCATTCACCAGGTGGGCAAGAGAGCACCTCTCCCTTCCCCTGGGTTTATATTAGTTTGGGGTATAGGATGGACTAGGTGCTCTCAGAATGCTCAATTAACTTCTCAACTTCCACACACTCCAGGTGGGTTCACCTCCTGACCAATCTCTTCTTTTCCCAGGCTCAACTGACAGGCCTCTTTGGTCCAGCATGGCCCCCTGCCACCATTCTGCCCTCTATAGCACATGTGCCTGCCTTCCGCTGGCCCACCCCCAATCAGGTACCAGAAGGGTGTAGGTGGGCTTTTCCCCTTTCCAATTATCTTGCTAGCCTTGTGTGTGCTCAGTGTAATCCTTCCTCCTGCCACCATCTTGCCCAGGGGCAGGAGAGACTCCTGTGGCTCTCTGTTAACTTTGCACCTCCCATGTCCTAGTTTACGCATGTAGCGAGCTGTTCATGCTCAGAGCCCACTGACAGAGTAAAGGCACCCTGGAAACCCTGCCCAGCCTCTCAGGCAGTGCCAAGAACAGCCCTCCTGGTGGGGGGGGGGCATCCAAGCAGGACCTCAGCACCAGTGGTGGCATATTATCTGACCAGGAATGGAACCGAGCAATCACAAGGCATGAGCAATGCAGCCTCATGGTCATGTGGAAATTCTGTGAAATTCAATGTCCTGGCCATGGCCCCAGGCAGGTTGTGGAGGGATTGTCTGGCTGCACACCACACCATCAGTGCCCTGAGGAACATGGCTTGGTGCAGAGGTGGCTGCTAGTTCCATCTCTGGGTGGCCCCTCCTTCCTGCTCACAGCAGTACAGACAGGCTCTATGGGTGTCAGGAAGACAATCTTAACAATAACCTTTTGAAATGAGAGGAAACCGATGGATGGTGTTATCTAAGTTTCTATAACAGTTTTGCTTGGTAGTTTGGTCTTACTTGAAGTGTCCAAATAAGAAAATAGGATTTAGAGAGAAAATGTATACCAAGTAAATCTCTAGCTGTCAGAGCTCAAATGGTCTGTACTTAGATTGTAATTTATTTGAGGCCAATGACCCAACAATCTTAGTGCCTAATACCCCACAAAGCATTTGACAATATTAAATGGATTTAGTACATTGTTTTAAATAGTTATTTTGTATTATGTAGAAGTTATGTGTATATATTATGATATAAATGTGCATTCTTATTCCAGAAAATTCAGAAAATACAAACAAGCAGAAAGGGGGAAAAAGTCACTCATGGTCCTACCACAGAGAGATAACCACTTTTAAGACGTGGGTGCTGTGTTAACTAACCTCCAAGATGATCACCAATAATCCTTTCCTCCCAGTATTCACGCCCTATGTAGCCCCCTACTACCGGGATTCGGGGCTGGCCCTGAATGCCCAATAAAATATGGTGAAAATGGCAATATGTAACTACACAGGCTTGGTTGTAAAGACATTACAGCCTCCACCTATCACCAGGGTTTTTTAACCGCAGCACTATTAAAACTTTAGAACAAATAATTCTCGGTTGTGGGCTGTTCTCTGTACTGGAAGATGTTTAGCAGCATCCCTGGCCTCTACCCATTCCTGCCAGTACCATCTCCTGCTCAAATATAAAAATCAAAAATGTCTCCAAAAATTACTAAGTTTCCCTGAGATGAGGCAGCAAAACTGTTCCCAGTTGAAGGCCATCATCCTAGACTCTTGACTTGCTAGCTGTGTGGGAAGCCAAGCACTAAGCCATGTGACACACTGAGTGTAACAACAGCTCTGTGGAGAGAAGGAGGGGGAGAGTATCTGACCACCCCCCCAACCCCGGCCAACAGCCGACGCCAACTTTCCATGAACTGTGAGGGAGCTGCATGCAGAGTGGATCAAGCCACCAGATGACTGTGGATCTGGCCAAAACTGATCACAAACTTCATGGGAGCCAGAACTGCCCAGACTGGCCACTCCCAAATTCCAAATCCATGGAAACCATGAAAAATGATAAATAATAATGTTTTTAAAGCCACAGTGTTTAGGGGTGACTTGCTTAGTTTATTTCATTGTTTAGTAATTATTCTTGACATTTGAATACTGAGTACATTTGGAGTAGACGTGCAAATCCTTTTTCTTTCCTTAGGGTCCAGGTCAAAGAGCGAAAAATGAAGATCAGCGTGATTGCTTACTTACTGCATGAAATTATCTTGTGAAATTAAATCATTCATAATATTTTCATTAGTGGAGAGAAAACATTAAAACACTAGCCCGAGGTATAGTGTGGAATTAATTCCTGAGGTGAAATTAGATGCAGGCTCAGCTGTTACTAAGTTTTGTGAACTAAGCTCCTGTTTCCACAGCAATGAGATTATAAACTTTAGGAATTTGCTCTTCTTTACCTGGCCAGGTCCCTAGAAGAAGCAATAATGTAGTTTAGAGGGTTTCAATTTTTTGCTCAGTAATAGGTCACATACAAAGTAAACTAAAGAGTAATAGCCCCCAGGAAATTATGCTAATTCAGCCTAATTATATTTGGATCTAAACTTCCTCCTTGGGTTTAAGGAGAATGTGAATATCATTTACCCTTTACAAAACCAAATCTAGATTTTTTTTTTTTCCTAAACAGGCCTGAGTGCACTGCTCCTACAGTGAGGCACTCACTGATGGGGGAAATCAAATTTGTAAGTCTCTAGAGCAATGAATCTGAGGTGCCTGCTCTTGCTGGTCCTACTGCTCTGATACTAAGCTGTGAAGCCAGTTTTTATTTTTAAATTTTTATTTATTATTTTGATTTGAGATTTTGGCAAAATGGCTTTGGAGTTTTGTTGTTGTGTGTTTTAAATACTGTTATCATTTGACAACAGATTAAATTATCTTCCTTTTTTGGTTACAATGGGCTGAAAGTGTTATTCAGCTTTGGTTTTTACCACCACCAACAAAAGTGTATTATTGCATTTTTCCTCTTCCTTATCCAGTCCCCGGTGCTTTGGGAGCCACAGGCTTGGATCAGGGTAGCAGAGCTAGGCCCAGCCCGGCGAGCCCCAACCCCAATCTCCACTCTCGTCCTATAGATGCAGGTATGCACAAGTCTAAGAACCACCCCACGCACAACCAGTCCTCAAAGTGGCGTGGAAATGGCATCAAGAAATTTCAATTTAAAGGACCCATGGGCCAAGCCAAAGCAGGGTAGTATTGAAGGTGGGAGGTGGGGGTGGGTGGGGAGGCGAAAAGTGGTGGCAGGAAATGGAGACAATTGTACTTGAACACCAAAGAAAAAAAAGAAAATAGAAATAAAATTTTTTTGAAAAGAAGGAATTTGATTAAAAACTAAATATTTAAAGTAAAATGGAGCATTCTAATTAGAGTCTGAGGATGAAATCAAGCTTTCATTCAACAATAGTTGATTAAGGGATTATTTTGAAAGACAATAAATTATATATTTAAAAAATATGAATAGTATAAGAAATGGAAAAGCCAAAGAATTTATATGCATGATCCATGGACATGAACTAAGAGGGGGGATTGCTGGAGGGAAAGTGGGGTACCGGGTAGAGATGGGCAAAGGAGGAAAAACTGAGACAACTGTAATAGCATAGTCAATAAAATATACTTAAAAAAATAAAGAAAATGCATGATAGAAAAAAGTCAATTTGTGAAAAGTTAATTTAGTGAGTTGAAATTTAAAAAAAATAAAACTGCATACCTAAAAAAAGAAAAAAGAAATCTCAATATTGTGAATAAATGTTTTCAAGTTTTGGGGGTAGATACCTAGCAACAATATGGCGGTTATCAGAAAGAAGAGAGGTGGGGAGTGTAAAGGGTAAAGGGAGCCATATATATGTTGACAGAGCATGATTTGACTTTCGGTGGTGGACACACAGTGCAATATACAGATCATGTGTTATAGAAATGTACACTTGAAACTTATATGACCCTATTAACCAATGTCATCCCAAAAAATTTAATAAAATACACAAAAAAAGGTTTTTAAATCACAAAGATACAAAGTTGTTAAGGGTGTGGATCCCCAGTTCCTGAGGAACATGAACCTTGCCAAGCACAACAGGAAGTGCCTGAAGAAGATGCAGACTGACAACACCAAGACCATCAGTGCATGGCCCCGGGGCTATCATGTCCCCGGGGCTATCAAGGCCCCTGTAAAGCCCAAGGAGGTCAAATTCAAGATCCCAAAGAGTAACAGCCACAGGCTCAATTGACTTGGCTGCATCATGCACTCCAAGCTTGAGAATCATGTCCACGCCCACATCACCTAGGGTGTCAGCCTCTGTTGGCCAAAGGCCAAGGCCAAGACTCAAACCAAGGCCCATGCTGTAGCCGCAGTTCCAGCTCTGGCTCAGGCTCCCAAAGGTGCCCGGACTCCAACACAGACTCCAGAGTAGACACCTCTGTCTGCCAACATGAGGGCGGAAGGACTGGTGTGACCCCTGGGGTGCTGTCTGCGTGGGGTTGGTGTCCTCCTGTGCTATTTGTACAAATAAACCTGAGGCAGGAAGAAAAATAAAAGTACTATTCCATTTTTTACTAAGGTCAACAAATACATATATTCTTCCATTTGCAAACTACTAATGATAACTAAATCCAGTTATCCAGTTCTAGAAATGTAAATGTCATTCAGTGATCATTCTGCAAATTTATTAGCGGGGAGGAAACTGGAAACTAGGGAGCAAAGAAGTACAGATTCTATTTCTTTATTTTGGTTTTAAAGTTCTGCAAGCCAACAGATCATGAAGTATTTATTTGAGAAAAAATGACAGAAAAGAAACAGAGGGGAATAAAACCTGGTAGACCCTAGAATGAGCCAGGCACTCTGCCAGACTCCTTGTTTGCATTTTCTCATTTAGCTTTCACCAAGGATGTAGGTACCATTCTCTCCAATTGCAGATGAGGAAACTGAGGTATTCATAGCTTTAGCAACTTCTTCAAATTTCTAAGTGGTTGAAGCAGGATTTGACCCTAGGTCTACCTTTTTCCTAACCACTATGTTAAAACATACAGACAACACTTTTCTTCATATCTATTACAGTTCTTAACTGCAGACAACATAAAATAACTCTGAAAATGACAAGAGACAACAAGTACTGGTGATGATGTGGAGAAAAGGGAACCCTTGTACACTATTGGTGGAATGATATGAATGTGGCTCATAAGATAGGTAGAAGAAATTAGGGAGCCAACAGAAACAAGGGGTTTCTGAAACCCTATGATGTAGCAACACTCCCTGCAA